>NC_090927.1:654683156-655308156 GCF_040938575.1 Ambystoma mexicanum | reverse complement strand
TGGGGGGGTGGGGGTGCAGGGGGACATGAGTGGGAGCCTGGTGGAGGGTGCCCCTGCACTGGTGGGGGTGGGGGTGGTGGGAGACATGAGTGGGGGCCTGGTGGAGGCTGCCCCTGGATGCTGGGGGGTGGGGGTGGTGGGAGACATGAGTTGGACATGAGTGGGGGCCTGGTGGAGGGTGCCCCTGGATGCTGGGGGGTGGGGGTGCAGGGGGACATGAGTGGGGGCCTGGTGGAGGGTGCCCCTGCACTGCTGGGGGGTGGGGGTGGGTGGGAGACATGAGTGGGGGCCTGGTGGAGGGTGCCCCTGCACTGCTGGGGGGTGGGGGTGGTGGGAGACATGAGTGGGGGCCTGGCGGAGGCTGCCCCTGGTGGCTGGGGGGTGGGGGTGGTGGGAGACATGAGGGGGGGCCTGGTGGAGGCTGCCCCTGCACTGCTGGGGGGTGGGGGTGGTGGGAGACATGAGTGGGGGCCTGGTGGAGGCTGCCCCTGGTGGCTGGGGGGTGGTGCGAGACATGAGTTGGACATGAGTGGGGGCCTGGTGGAGGGTGCCCCTGGATGCTGGGGGGGCGGGGGTGCAGGGGGACATGAGTGGGGGCCTGGTGGAGGGTGCCCCTGCGCTGGTGGGGGGTGGGGGTGGTGGGAGACATGAGTGGGGGCCTGGTGGAGGCTGCCCCTGGATGCTGGGGGGTGGGGGTGGTGGGAGACATGCGTGGGGGCCTGGTGGAGGGTGCCCCTGCACTGCTGGGGGGTGGGGGTGCAGGGGGACATGAGTGGGGGCCTGGTGGAGGGTGCCCCTGGATGCTGGGGGGTGGGGGTGGTGGGAGACATGAGTGGGGGCCTGGTGGAGGGTGCCCCTGGATGCTGGGGGGTGGGGGTGGTGGGAGACATGAGTTGGACATGAGTGGGGGCCTGGTGGGGGCTGCCCATGGTGGCTGGGGGGTGGGGGTGGTGGTAGACATGGGTGGGAGCCTGGTGGAGGGTGCCCCACACTGCTGGGGGGTTGGGGGTGGGTGGGAGACATGAGTGGGGGCCTGGCGGAGGCTGCCCATGGTGGGTGGGGGGTGGGGGTGGTGGGAGACATGAGTTGGACATGAGTGGGGGCCTGGTGGAGGGTGCCCCTGGATGCTGGGGGGTGGGGGTGGAGGGAGACATGAGTGGGGGCCTGGTGGAGGCTGCCCCTGCACTGCTGGGGGGTGGGGGTGGTGGGAGACATGAGTGGGGGCCTGGTGGAGGCTGCCCCTGGTGGCTGGGGGGTGGGGGTGGTGGGAGACATGAGTTGGACATGAGTGGGGGCCTGGTGGAGGGTGCCCATGGATGCTGGGGGGTGGGGGTGCAGGGGGACATGAGTGGGGGCCTGGTGGAGGGTGCCCCTGCACTGCTGGGGGGTGGGGGTGGGTGGGAGACATGAGTGGGGGCCTGGTGGAGTGTGCCCCTGCACTGCTGGGGGTTGGGGGTGGTGGGAGACATGAGTGGGGGCCTGGCGGAGGCTGCCCATGGTGGGTGGGGAGTGGGGGTGGTGGGAGACATGGGTGGGAGCCTGGTGGAGGGTGCCTCAAACTGCTGGGGGGGTGGGGGTGGGTGGGAGACATGAGTGGGGGCCTGGCGGAGACTGCCCATGGTGGGTGGGGGGTGGGGGTGGTGGGAGACATGGGTGGGGGCCTGGTGGAGGGTGCCCCTGCACTGCTGGGGGGTGGGGGTGGTGGGAGACATGAGTTGGACATGAGTGGGGGCCTGGTGGGGGCTGCCCATGGTGGCTGGGGGGTGGGGGTGCAGGGGGACATGAGTGGGGGCCTGGTGGAGGGTGCCCCTGCACTGCTGGGGGGGTGGGGGTGGTGGGAGACATGAGTGGGGGCCTGGTGGAGGCTGCCCCTGGTGGCTGGGGGGTGGGGGTGGTGGGAGACATGAATCGGACATGAGTGGGGGCCTGGTGGAGGGTGCCCCTGGATGCTGGGGGGTGGGGGTGCAGGGGGACATGAGTGGGGGCCTGGTGGAGGGTGCCCCTGCACTGCTGGGGGGTGGGGGTGGGTGGGAGACATGAGTGGGGGCCTGGTGGAGGGTGCCCCTGCACTGCTGGGGGGTGGGGGTGGTGGGAGACATGAGTGGGGGCCTGGCAGAGACTGCCCCTGGTGGCTGGGGGGTGGGGGTGGTGGGAGACATGAGTGGGGGCCTGGTGAAGGCTGCCCCTGCACTGCTGGGGGGTGGGGGTGGTGGGAGACATGAGTGGGGGCCTGGTGGAGGCTGCCCCTGGTGGCTGGGGGGTGGGGGTGGTGGGAGACATGGGTGGGGGCCTGGTGGAGGGTGCCCCTGCACTGCTGGGGGGTGGGGGTGGTGGGAGACATGAGTTGGACATGAGTGGGGGCCTGGTGGGGGCTGCCCATGGTGGCTGGGGGGTGGGGGTGCAGGGGGACATGAGTGGGGGCCTGGTGGAGGGTGCCCCTGCACTGCTGGGGGGTGGTGGTGGTGGGAGACATGAGTGGGGGCCTGGTGGAGGCTGCCCCACACTGCTGGGGGGGTGGGGGTGGGTGGGAGACATGAGTGGGGGCCTGGCGGAGGCTGCCCATGGTGGGTGGGGGGTGGGGGTGGTGGGAGACATGGGTGGGGGCCTGGTGGAGGGTGCCCCTGCACTGCTGGGGGGTGGGGGTGGTGGGAGACATGAGTTGGACATGAGTGGGGGCCTGGTGGGGGCTGCCCATGGTGGCTGGGGGGTGGGGGTGCAGGGGGACATGAGTGGGGGCCTGGTGGAGGGTGCCCCTGCACTGCTGGGGGGTGGTGGTGGTGGGAGACATGAGTGGGGGCCTGGTGGAGGCTGCCCCTGGTGGCTGGGGGGTGGGGGTGGTGGGAGACATGAGTTGGACATGAGTGGGGGCCTGGTGGAGGGTGCCCCTGGATGCTGGGGGGTGGGGGTGCAGGGGGACATGAGTGGGGGCCTGGTGGAGGGTGCCCCTGCACTGCTGGGGGGTGGGGGTGGGTGGGAGACATGAATGGGGGCCTGGTGGAGGGTGCCCCTGCACTGCTGGGGGGTGGGGGTGGTGGGAGACATGAGTGGGGGCCTGGCGGAGGCTGCCCCTGGTGGCTGGGGGGTGGGGGTGGTGGGAGACATGAGGGGGGGCCTGGTGGAGGCTGCCCCTGCACTGCTGGGGGGTGGGGGTGGTGGGAGACATGAGTGGGGGCCTGGTGGAGGCTGCCCCTGGTGGCTGGGGGGTGGTGGGAGACATGAGTTGGACATGAGTGGGGGCCTGGTGGAGGGTGCCCCTGGATGCTGGGGGGGTGGGGGTGCAGGGGGACATGAGTGGGGGCCTGGTGGAGGGTGCCCCTGCACTGCTGGGGGGGTGGGGGTGGTGGGAGACATGAGTGGGGGCCTGGTGGAGGCTGCCCCTGGTGGCTGGGGGGTGGGGGTGGTGGGAGACATGAATTGGACATGAGTGGGGGCCTGGTGGAGGGTGCCCCTGGATGCTGGGGGGTGGGGGTGCAGGGGGACATGAGTGGGGGCCTGGTGGAGGGTGCCCCTGCACTGCTGGGGGGTGGGGGTGGGTGGGAGACATGAGTGGGGGCCTGGTGGAGGGTGCCCCTGCACTGCTGGGGGGTGGGGGCGGTGGGAGACATGAGTGGTGGCCTGGCAGAGACTGCCCCTGGTGGCTGGGGGGTGGGGGTGGTGGGAGACATGAGTGGGGGCCTGGTGAAGGCTGCCCCTGCACTGCTGGGGGGTGGGGGTGGTGGGAGACATGAGTGGGGGCCTGGTGGAGGCTGCCACTGGTGGCTGGGGGGTGGGGGTGGTGGGAGACATGGGTGGGGGCCTGGTGGAGGGTGCCCCTGCACTGCTGGGGGGTGGGGGTGGTGGGAGACATGAGTTGGACTTTTGTGGGGGCCTGGTGGGGGCTGCCCATGGTGGCTGGGGGGTGGGGGTGCAGGGGGACATGAGTGGGGGCCTGGTGGAGGGTGCCCCTGCACTGCTGGGGGTGGTGGTGGTGGGAGACATGAGTGGGGGCCTGGTGGAGGCTGCCCCACACTGCTGGGGGGGTGGGGGTGGGTGGGAGACATGAGTGGGGGCCTGGCGGAGGCTGCCCATGGTGGGTGGGGGGTGGGGGTGGTGGGAGACATGGGTGGGGGCCTGGTGGAGGGTGCCCCTGCACTGCTGGGGGGTGGGGGTGGTGGGAGACATGAGTTGGACATGAGTGGGGGCCTGGTGGGGGCTGCCCATGGTGGCTGGGGGGTGGGGGTGCAGGGGGACATGAGTGGGGGCCTGGTGGAGGGTGCCCCTGCACTGCTGGGGGGTGGTGGTGGTGGGAGACATGAGTGGGGGCCTGGTGGAGGCTGCCCCTGGTGGCTGGGGGGTGGGGGTGGTGGGAAACATGAGTTGGACATGAGTGGGGGCCTGGTGGAGGGTGCCCCTGGATGCTGGGGGGTGGGGATGCAGGGGGACATGAGTGGGGGCCTGGTGGAGGGTGCCCCTGCACTGCTGGGGGGTGGGGGTGGGTGGGAGACATGAATGGGGGCCTGGTGGAGGGTGCCCCTGCACTGCTGGGGGGTGGGGGTGGTGGGAGACATGAGTGGGGGCCTGGCGGAGGCTGCCCCTGGTGGCTGGGGGGTGGGGGTGGTGGGAGACATGAGGGGGGGCCTGGTGGAGGCTGCCCCTGCACTGCTGGGGGGTGGGGGTGGTGGGAGACATGAGTGGGGGCCTGGTGGAGGCTGCCCCTGGTGGCTGGGGGGTGGTGGGAGACATGAGTTGGACATGAGTGGGGGCCTGGTGGAGGGTGCCCCTGGATGCTGGGGGGGTGGGGGTGCAGGGGACCATGAGTGGGAGCCTGGTGGAGGGTGCCCCTGCACTGGTGGGGGGTGGGGGTGGTGGGAGACATGAGTGGGGGCTTGGTGGAGGCTGCCCCTGGATGCTGGGGGGTGGGGGTGGTGGGAGACATGAGTTGGACATGAGTGGGGGCCTGGTGGAGGGTGCCCCTGGATGCTGGGGGGTGGGGGTGCAGGGGGACATTAGTGGGGGCCTGGTGGAGGGTGCCCCTGCACTGCTGGGGGGTGGGGGTGGGTGGGAGACATGAGTGGGGGCCTGGTGGAGGGTACCCCTGCACTGCTGGGGGGTGGGGGTGGTGGGAGACATGAGTGGGGGCCTGGCAGAGGCTGCCCCTGGTGGCTGGGGGGTGGGGGTGGTGGGAGACATGAGGGGGGCCTGGTGGAGGCTGCCCCTGCACTGCTGGGGGGTGGGGGTGGTGGGAGACATGAGTGGGGGCCTGGTGGAGGCTGCCCCTGGTGGCTGGGGGGTGGTGGGAGACATGAGTTGGACATGAGTGGGGGCCTGGTGGAGGGTGCCCCTGGATGCTGGGGGGGTGGGGGTGCAGGGGGACATGAGTGGGGGCCTGGTGGAGGGTGCCCCTGCACTGGTGGGGGGTGGGGGTGGTGGGAGACATGAGTGGGGGCCTGGTGGAGGCTGCCCCTGGATGCTGGGGGATGGGGGTGGTGGGAGACATGAGTGGGGGCCTGGTGGAGGGTGCCCCTGCACTGCTGGGGGGTGGGGTTGCAGGGGGACATGAGTGGGGGCCTGGTGGAGGGTGCCCCTGGATGCTGGGGGGTGGGGGTGGTGGGAGACATGAGTGGGGGCCTGGTGGAGGGTGCCCCTGGATGCTGGGGGGTGGGGGTGGTGGGAGACATGAGTTGGACATGAGTGGGGGCCTGGTGGGGGCTGCCCATGGTGGCTGGGGGGTGGGGGTGGTGGTAGACATGGGTGGGAGCCTGGTGGAGGGTGCCCCATACTGCTGGGGGGGTGGGGGTGGGTGGGAGACATGAGTGGGGGCCTGGCGGAGGCTGCCCATGGTGGGTGGGGGGTGGGGGTGGTGGGAGACATGAGTTGGACATGAATGGGGGCCTGGTGGAGGGTGCCCCTGGATGCTGGGGGGTGGGGGTGGTGGGAGACATGAGTGGGGGCCTGGTGGAGGCTGCCCCTGCACTGCTGGGGGGTGGGGGTGGTGGGAGACATGAGTGGGGGCCTGGTGGAGGCTGCCCCTGGTGGCTGGGGGGTGGGGGTGGTGGGAGACATGAGTTGGACATGAGTGGGGGCCTGGTGGAGGGTGCCCATGGATGCTGGGGGGTGGGGGTGCAGGGGGACATGAGTGGGGGCCTGGTGGAGGGTGCCCCTGCACTGCTGGGGGGTGGGGGTGGGTGGGAGACATGAGTGGGGGCCTGGTGGAGGGTGCCCCTGCACTGCTGGGGGTTGGGGGTGGTGGGAGACATGAGTGGGGGCCTGGCGGAGGCTGCCCATGGTGGGTGGGGAGTGGGGGTGGTGGGAGACATGGGTAGGAGCCTGGTGGAGGGTGCCCCAAACTGCTGGGGGGGTGGGGGTGGGTGGGAGACATGAGTGGGGGCCTGGCGGAGACTGCCCATGGTGGGTGCGGGGTGGGGGTGGTGGGAGACATGGGTGGGGGCCTGGTGGAGGGTGCCCCTGCACTGCTGGGGGGTGGGGGTGGTGGGAGACATGAGTTGGACATGAGTGGGGGCCTGGTGGGGGCTGCCCATGGTGGCTGGGGGGTGGGGGTGCAGGGGGACATGAGTGGGGGCCTGGTGGAGGGTGCCCCTGCACTGCTGGGGGGGTGGGGGTGGTGGGAGACATGAGTGGGGGCCTGGTGGAGGCTGCCCCTGGTGGCTGGGGGGTGGGGGTGGTGGGAGACATGGGTGGGAGCCTGGTGGAGGGTGCCCCACACTGCTGGGGGGGTGGGGGTGGGTGGGAGACATGAGTGGGGGCCTGGCGGAGGCTGCCCATGGTGGGTGGGGGGTGGGGGTGGTGGGAGACATGAGTTGGACATGAGTGGGGGCCTGGTGGAGGGTGCCCCTGGATGCTGGGGGGTGGGGGTGGTGGGAGACATGAGTGGGGGCCTGGTGGAGGCTGCCCCTGCACTGCTGGGGGGTGGGGGTGGTGGGAGACATGAGTGGGGGCCTGGTGGAGGCTGCCCCTGGTGGCTGGGGGGTGGGGGTGGTGGGAGACATGAGTTGGACATGAGTGGGGGCCTGGTGGAGGGTGCCCATGGATGCTGGGGGGTGGGGGTGCAGGGGGACATGAGTGGGGGCCTGGTGGAGGGTGCCCCTGCACTGCTGGGAGGTGGGGGTGGGTGGGAGACATGAGTGGGGGCCTGGTGGAGGGTGCCCCTGCACTGCTGGGGGTTGGGGGTGGTGGGAGACATGAGTGGGGGCCTGGCGGAGGCTGCCCATGGTGGGTGGGGAGTGGGGGTGGTGGGAGACATGGGTGGGAGCCTGGTGGAGGGTGCCCCAAACTGCTGGGGGGGTGGGGGTGGGTGGGAGACATGAGTGGGGGCCTGGTGGAGACTGCCCATGGTGGGTGGGGGTGGGGGTGGTGGGAGACATGGGTGGGGGCCTGGTGGAGGGTGCCCCTGCACTGCTGGGGGGTGGGGGTGGTGGGAGACATGAGTTGGACATGAGTGGGGGCCTGGTGGGGGCTGCCCATGGTGGCTGGGGGGTGGGGGTGCAGTGGGACATGAGTGGGGGCCTGGTGGAGGGTGCCCCTGCACTGCTGGGGGGGTGGGGGTGGTGGGAGACATGAGTGGGGGCCTGGTGGAGGCTGCCCCTGGTGGCTGGGGGGTGGGGGTGGTGGGAGACATGAATTGGACATGAGTGGGGGCCTGGTGGAGGGTGCCCCTGGATGCTGGGGGGTGGGGGTGCAGGGGGACATGAGTGGGGGCCTGGTGGAGGGTGCCCCTGCACTGCTGGGGGGTGGGGGTGGGTGGGAGACATGAGTGGGGGCCTGGTGGAGGGTGCCCCTGCACTGCTGGGGGGTGGGGGTGGTGGGAGACATGAGTGGGGGCCTGGCAGAGACTGCCCCTGGTGGCTGGGGGGTGGGGGTGGTGGGAGACATGAGTGGGGGCCTGGTGAAGGCTGCCCCTGCACTGCTGGGGGGTGGGGGTGGTGGGAGACATGAGTGGGGGCCTGGTGGAGGCTGCCCCTGGTGGCTGGGGGGTGGGGGTGGTGGGAGACATGGGTGGGGGCCTGGTGGAGGGTGCCCCTGCACTGCTGGGGGGTGGGGGTGGTGGGAGACATGAGTTGGACATGAGTGGGGGCCTGGTGGGGGCTGCCCATGGTGGCTGGGGGGTGGGGGTGCAGGGGGACATGAGTGGGGGCCTGGTGGAGGGTGCCCCTGCACTGCTGGGGGGTGGTGGTGGTGGGAGACATGAGTGGGGGCCTGGTGGAGGCTGCCCCACACTGCTGGGGGGGTGGGGGTGGGTGGGAGACATGAGTGGGGGCCTGGCGGAGGCTGCCCATGGTGGGTGGGGGGTGGGGGTGGTGGGAGACATGGGTGGGGGCCTGGTGGAGGGTGCCCCTGCACTGCTGGGGGGTGGGGGTGGTGGGAGACATGAGTTGGACATGAGTGGGGGCCTGGTGGGGGCTGCCCATGGTGGCTGGGGGGTGGGGGTGCAGGGGGACATGAGTGGGGGCCTGGTGGAGGGTGCCCCTGCACTGCTGGGGGGTGGTGGTGGTGGGAGACATGAGTGGGGGCCTGGTGGAGGCTGCCCCTGGTGGCTGGGGGGTGGGGGTGGTGGGAGACATGAGTTGGACATGAGTGGGGGCCTGGTGGAGGGTGCCCCTGGATGCTGGGGGGTGGGGGTGCAGGGGGACATGAGTGGGGGCCTGGTGGAGGGTGCCCCTGCACTGCTGGGGGGTGGGGGTGGGTGGGAGACATGAATGGGGGCCTGGTGGAGGGTGCCCCTGCACTGCTGGGGGGTGGGGGTGGTGGGAGACATGAGTGGGGGCCTGGCGGAGGCTGCCCCTGGTGGCTGGGGGGTGGGGGTGGTGGGAGACATGAGGGGGGGCCTGGTGGAGGCTGCCCCTGCACTGCTGGGGGTGGGGGTGGTGGGAGACATGAGTGGGGGCCTGGTGGAGGCTGCCCCTGGTGGCTGGGGGGTGGTGGGAGACATGAGTTGGACATGAGTGGGGGCCTGGTGGAGGGTGCCCCTGGATGCTGGGGGGGTGGGGGTGCAGGGGGACATGAGTGGAGGCCTGGTGGAGGGTGCCCCTGCACTGCTGGGGGGGTGGGGGTGGTGGGAGACATGAGTGGGGGCCTGGTGGAGGCTGCCCCTGGTGGCTGGGGGGTGGGGGTGGTGGCAGACATGAATTGGACATGAGTGGGGGCCTGGTGGAGGGTGCCCCTGGATGCTGGGGGGTGGGGGTGCAGGGGGACATGAGTGGGGGCCTGGTGGAGGGTGCCCCGGCACTGCTGGGGGGTGGGGGTGGGTGGGAGACATGAGTGGGGGCCTGGTGGAGGGTGCCCCTGCACTGCTGGGGGGTGGGGGCGGTGGGAGACATGAGTGGTGGCCTGGCAGAGACTGCCCCTGGTGGCTGGGGGGTGGGGGTGGTGGGAGACATGAGTGGGGGCCTGGTGAAGGCTGCCCCTGCACTGCTGGGGGGTGGGGGTGGTGGGAGACATGAGTGGGGGCCTGGTGGAGGCTGCCCCTGGTGGCTGGGGGGTGGGGGTGGTGGGAGACATGGGTGGGGGCCTGGTGGAGGGTGCCCCTGCACTGCTGGGGGGTGGGGGTGGTGGGAGACATGAGTTGGACTTTTGTGGGGGCCTGGTAGGGGCTGCCCATGGTGGCTGGGGGGTGGGGGTGCAGGGGGACATGAGTGGGGGCCTGGTGGAGGGTGCCCCTGCACTGCTGGGGGTGGTGGTGGTGGGAGACATGAGTGGGGGCCTGGTGGAGGCTGCCCCACACTGCTGGGGGGGTGGGGGTGGGTGGGAGACATGAGTGGGGGCCTGGCGGAGGCTGCCCATGGTGGGTGGGGGGGTGGGGGTGGTGGGAGACATGGGTGGGGGCCTGGTGGAGGGTGCCCCTGCACTGCTGGGGGGTGGGGGTGGTGGGAGACATGAGTTGGACATGAGTGGGGGCCTGGTGGGGGCTGCCCATGGTGGCTGGGGGGTGGGGGTGCAGGGGGACATGAGTGGGGGCCTGGTGGAGGGTGCCCCTGCACTGCTGGGGGGTGGTGGTGGTGGGAGACATGAGTGGGGGCCTGGTGGAGGCTGCCCCTGGTGGCTGGGGGGTGGGGGTGGTGGGAGACATGAGTTGGACATGAGTGGGGGCCTGGTGGAGGGTGCCCCTGGATGCTGGGGGGTGGGGATGCAGGGGGACATGAGTGGGGGCCTGGTGGAGGGTGCCCCTGCACTGCTGGGGGGTGGGGGTGGGTGGGAGACATGAATGGGGGCCTGGTGGAGGGTGCCCCTGCACTGCTGGGGGGTGGGGGTGGTGGGAGACATGAGTGGGGGCCTGGCGGAGGCTGCCCGTGGTGGCTGGGGGGTGGGGGTGGTGGGAGACATGAGGGGGGGCCTGGTGGAGGCTGCCCCTGCACTGCTGGGGGGTGGGGGTGGTGGGAGACATGAGTGGGGGCCTGGTGGAGGCTGCCCCTGGTGGCTGGGGGGTGGTGGGAGACATGAGTTGGACATGAGTGGGGGCCTGGTGGAGGGTGCCCCTGGATGCTGGGGGGGTGGGGGTGCAGGGGGACATGAGTGGGAGCCTGGTGGAGGGTGCCCCTGCACTGGTGGGGGGTGGGGGTGGTGGGAGACATGAGTGGGGGCCTGGTGGAGGCTGCCCCTGGATGCTGGGGGGTGGGGGTGGTGGGAGACATGAGTTGGACATGAGTGGGGGCCTGGTGGAGGGTGCCCCTGGATGCTGGGGGGTGGGGGTGCAGGGGGACATGAGTGGGGGCCTGGTGGAGGGTGCCCCTGTACTGCTGGGGGGTGGGGGTGGGTGGGAGACATGAGTGGGGGCCTGGTGGAGGGTGCCCCTGCACTGCTGGGGGGTGGGGGTGGTGGGAGACATGAGTGGGGGCCTGGCGGAGGCTGCCCCTGGTGGCTGGGGGGTGGGGGTGGTGGGAGACATGAGGGGGGCCTGGTGGAGGCTGCCCCTGCACTGCTGGGGGGTGGGGGTGGTGGGAGACATGAGTGGGGGCCTGGTGGAGGCTGCCCCTGGTGGCTGGGGGGTGGTGGGAGACATGAGTTGGACATGAGTGGGGGCCTGGTGGAGGGTGCCCCTGGATGCTGGGGGGGGTGGGGGTGCAGGGGGACATGAGTGGGGGCCTGGTGGAGGGTGCCCCTGCACTGGTGGGGGGTGGGGGTGGTGGGAGACATGAGTGGGGGCCTGGTGGAGGCTGCCCCTGGATGCTGGGGGGTGGGGGTGGTGGGAGACATGAGTGGGGGCCTGGTGGAGGGTGCCCCTGCACTGCTGGGGGGTGGGGGTGCAGGGGGACATGAGTGGGGGCCTGGTGGAGGGTGCCCCTGGATGCTGGGGGGTGGGGGTGGTGGGAGACATGAGTGGGGGCCTGGTGGAGGGTGCCCCTGGATGCTGGGGGGTGGGGGTGGTGGGAGACATGAGTTGGACATGAGTGGGGGCCTGGTGGGGGCTGCCCATGGTGGCTGGGGGGTGGGGGTGGTGGTAGACATGGGTGGGAGCCTGGTGGAGGGTGCCCCATACTGCTGGGGGGGTGGGGGTGGGTGGGAGACATGAGTGGGGGCCTGGCGGAGGCTGCCCATGGTGGGTGGGGGGTGGGGGTGGTGGGAGACATGAGTTGGACATGAGTGGGGGCCTGGTGGAGGGTGCCCCTGGATGCTGGGGGGTGGGGGTGGTGGGAGACATGAGTGGGGGCCTGGTGGAGGCTGCCCCTGCACTGCTGGGGGGTGGGGGTGGTGGGAGACATGAGTGGGGGCCTGGTGGAGGCTGCCCCTGGTGGCTGGGAGGTGGGGGTGGTGGGAGACATGAGTTGGACATGAGTGGGGGCCTGGTGGAGGGTGCCCATGGATGCTGGGGGGTGGGGGTGCAGGGGGACATGAGTGGGGGCCTGGTGGAGGGTGCCCCTGCACTGCTGGGGGGTAGGGGTGGGTGGGAGACATGAGTGGGGGCCTGGTGGAGGGTGCCCCTGCACTGCTGGGGGTTGGGGGTGGTGGGAGACATGAGTGGGGGCCTGGCGGAGGCTGCCCATGGTGGGTGGGGAGTGGGGGTGGTGGGAGACATGGGTGGGAGCCTGGTGGAGGGTGCCCCAAACTGCTGGGGGGGTGGGGGTGGGTGGGAGACATGAGTGGGGGCCTGGCGGAGACTGCCCATGGTGGGTGGGGGGTGGGGGTGGTGGGAGACATGGGTGGGGGCCTGGTGGAGGGTGCCCCTGCACTGCTGGGGGGTGGGGGTGGTGGGAGACATGAGTTGGACATGAGTGGGGGCCTGGTGGGGGCTGCCCATGGTGGCTGGGGGGTGGGGGTGCAGGGGGACATGAGTGGGGGCCTGGTGGAGGATGCCCCTGCACTGCTGGGGGGGTGGGGGTGGTGGGAGACATGAGTGGGGGCCTGGTGGAGGCTGCCCCTGGTGGCTGGGGGGTGGGGGTGGTGGGAGACATGAATTGGACATGAGTGGGGGCCTGGTGGAGGGTGCCCCTGGATGCTGGGGGGTGGGGGTGCAGGGGGACATGAGTGGGGGCCTGGTGGAGGGTGCCCCTGCACTGCTGGGGGGTGGGGGTGGGTGGGAGACATGAGTGGGGGCCTGGTGGAGGGTGCCCCTGCACTGCTGGGGGGTGGGGGTGGTGGGAGACATGAGTGGGGGCCTGGCAGAGACTGCCCCTGGTGGCTGGGGGGTGGGGGTGGTGGGAGACATGAGTGGGGGCCTGGTGAAGGCTGCCCCTGCACTCGTGGGGGGTGGGGGTGGTGGGAGACATGAGTGGGGGCCTGGTGGAGGCTGCCCCTGGTGGCTGGGGGGTGGGGGTGGTGGGAGACATGAGTTGGACATGAGTGGGGGCCTGGTGGAGGGTGCCCCTGGATGCTGGGGGGTGGGGGTGCAGGGGGACATGAGTGGGGGCCTGGTGGAGGGTGCCCCTGCACTGGTGGGGGGTGGGGGTGGTGGGAGACATGAGTGGGGGCCTGGTGGAGGCTGCCCCTGGATGCTGGGGGGTGGGGGTGGTGGGAGACATGAGTGGGGGCCTGGTGGAGGGTGCCCCTGCACTGCTGGGGGGTGGGGGTGCAGGGGGACATGGATGGGGGCCTGGTGGAGGGTGCCCCTGGATGCTGGGGGGTGGGGGTGGTGGGAGACATGAGTGGGGGCCTGGTGGAGGGTGCCCCTGGATGCTGGGGGGTGGGGGTGGTGGGAGACATGAGTTGGACATGAGTGGGGGCCTGGTGGGGTCTGCCCATGGTGGCTGGGGGGTGGGGGTGGTGGTAGACATGGGTGGGAGCCTGGTGGAGGGTGCCCCACACTGCTGGGGGGGTGGGGGTGGGTGGGAGACATGAGTGGGGGCCTGGCGGAGGCTGCCCATGGTGGGTGGGGGGTGGGGGTGGTGGGAGACATGAGTTGGACATGAGTGGGGGCCTGGTGGAGGGTGCCCCTGGATGCTGGGGGGTGGGGGTGGTGGGAGACATGAGTGGGGGCCTGGTGGAGGCTGCCCCTGCACTGCTGGGGGGTGGGGGTGGTGGGAGACATGAGTGGGGGCCTGGTGGAGGCTGCCCCTGGTGGCTGGGGGGTGGGGGTGGTGGGAGACATGAGTTGGACATGAGTGGGGGCCTGGTGGAGGGTGCCCATGGATGCTGGGGGGTGGGGGTACAGGGGGACATGAGTGGGGGCCTGGTGGAGGGTGCCCCTGCACTGCTGGGGGGTGGGGGTGGGTGGGAGACATGAGTGGGGGCCTGGTGGAGGGTGCCCCTGCACTGCTGGGGGTTGGGGGTGGTGGGAGACATGAGTGGGGGCCTGTCGGAGGCTGCCCATGGTGGGTGGGGGGTGGGGGTGGTGGGAGACATGGGTGGGAGCCTGGTGGAGGGTGCCCCAAATTGCTGGGGGGGTGGGGGTGGGTGGGAGACATGAGTGGGGGCCTGGCGGAGACTGCCCATGGTGGGTGGGGGGTGGGGGTGGTGGGAGACATGGGTGGGGGCCTGGTGGAGGGTGCCCCTGCACTGCTGGGGGGTGGGGGTGGTGGGAGAAATGAGTTGGACATGAGTGGGGGCCTGGTGGGGGCTGCCCATGGTGGCTGGGGGGTGGGGGTGCAGGGGGACATGAGTGGGGGCCTGGTGGAGGGTGCCCCTGCACTGCTGGAGGGGTGGGGGTGGTGGGAGACATGAGTGGGGGCCTGGTGGAGGCTGCCCCTGGTGGCTGGGGGGTGGGGGTGGTGGGAGACATGAATTGGACATGAGTGGGGGCCTGGTCGAGGGTACCCCTGGATGCTGGGGGGTGGAGGTGCAGGGGGACATGAGTGGGGGCCTGGTGGAGGGTGCCCCTGCACTGCTGGGGGGTGGGGGTGGGTGGGAGACATGAGTGGGGGCCTGGTGGAGGGTGCCCCTGCACTGCTGGGGGGTGGGGGTGGTGGGAGACATGAGTGGGGGCCTGGCAGAGGCTGCCCCTGGTGGCTGGGGGGTGGGGGTGGTGGGAGACGTGAGTGGGGGCCTGGTGGAGGCTGCCCCTGATGGCTGGGGGCTGGGGGTGGTGGGAGACATGAGTGGGGGCCTGGTGGAGGCTGCCCCTGCACTGCTGGGGGGTGGGGGTGGTGGGAGACATGAGTGGGGGCCTGGTGGAGGCTGCCCCTGGATGCTGGGGGGTGGGGGTGGTGGGAGACATGAGTGGGGGACTGGTGGAGGGTGCCCCTGCACTGCTGGGGGGTGGGGGTGCGGGGAACATGAGTGGGGGCCTGGTGGAGGGTGCCCCTGCACTGCTGGGGGGTGGGGGTGGTGGGAGACATGAGTGGGTGCCTGGCGGAGGCAGCCCACGGTGGGTGGGGGGTGGGGGTGGTGGGAGAAATGGGTGGGGGCCTGATGGAGGGTGCCCCTGTACTGCTGGGGGGTGGAGGTGGTGGGAGACATGAGTGGGGGCCTGGTGGAGGGTGCCCCTGCACTGCTGGGGGGTGGGGGTGGTGGGAGACATGAGTGGGGGCTTGGTGGAGGGTGCCCCTGGATGCTGGGGGGTGGGGGTGGTGGGAGACATGAGTGGGGGCCTGGTGGAGGGTGCCCCTGCACTGCTGGGGGGTGGGGGTGCAGGGGGACATGAGTGGGGGCCTGGTGGAGGGTGCCCCTGCACTGCTGGGGGGTGGGGGTGGTGGGAGACATGAGTGGGGGCCTGGTGGAGGCTGCCCCTGGTGGCTGGGGCGTGGGGGTGGTGGGAGACATGAGTTGGACATGAGTGGGGGCCTGGTGGAGGGTGCCCCTGGATGCTGGGGGGTGGGGGTGCAGAGGGACATGAGTGGGGGCCTGGTGGAGGGTGCCCCTGCACTGCTGGGGGTTGGGGGTGGGTGGGAGACATGAGTGGGGGCCTGGTGGAGGGTGCCCCTGCACTGCTGGGGGGTGGGGGTGGTGGGAGACATGAGTGGGGGCCTGGCGGAGGCTGCCCATGGTGGGTGGGGGGTGGGGGTGGTGGGCGACATGGGTGGGAGCCTGGTAGAGGGAGCCCCACACTGCTGGGGCGTGGGGGTGCAGGGGGACATGAGTGGGGGCCTGGTGGAGGGTGCCCCTGCACTGCTGGGGGGTGGGGGTGGTGGGAGACATGAGTGGGGGCCTGGTGGAGGCTGCCCCTGGTGGCTGGGGTGTGGGGGTGGTGGGAGACATGAGTTGGACATGAGTGGGGGCCTGGTGGAGGGTGCCCCTAGATGCTGGGGGGTGGGGGTGCAGAGGGACATGAGTGGGGGCCTGGTGGAGGGTGCCCCTGCACTGCTGGGGGTTGGGGGTGGGTGGGAGACATGAGTGGGGGCCTGGTGGAGGGTGCCCCTGCACTGCTGCGGGGTGGGGGTGGTGGGAGACATGAGTGGGGGCCTGGCGGAGGCTGCCCATGGTGGGTGGGGGGTGGGGGTGGTGGGCGACATGGGTGGGAGCCTGGTAGAGGGAGCCCCACACTGCTGGGGGGTGGGGGTGGGTGGGAGACATGAGTGGGGGCCTGGTGGAGGGTGCCCCTGGATGCTGGGGGGTGCGGGTGCAGGGGGACATGAGTGGGAGCCTGGTGGAGGGTGCCCCTGCACTGCTGGGGGGTGGGGGTGGTGGGAGACATGAGTTGGACATGAGTGGGGGCCTGGTGGAGGGTGCCCCTGGATGCTGGGGGGTGGGGGTGGTGGGAGACATGAGTGGGGGCCTGGTGGAGGCTGCCCCTGCACTGCTGGGGGGTGGGGTGGTGGGAGACATGAGTGGGGGCCTGGTGGAGGCTGCCCCTGGTGGCTGGGGGGTGGGGGTGGTGGGAGACATGAGTGGGGGCCTGGTGGAGGCTGCCCCTGCACTGCTGGGGGGTGGGGGTGCAGGGGGACATGAGTGGGGGCCTGGTGGAGGGTGCCCCTGCACTGCTGGGGGGTGGGGGTGGTGGGAGACATGAGTGGGGGCCTGGCGGAGGCTGCCCATGGTGGGTGGGGGGTGGGGGTGGTGGGAGACATGGTTGGGGGCCTGGTGGAGGGTGCCCCTGTACTGCTGGCGGGTGGGGGTGGTGGGAGACATGAGTGCGGGCCTGGTAGAGGGTGCCCCTGCATTGCTGGGGGGTGGGGGTGGTGGGAGACATGAGTGGGGGCCTGGTGGAGGGTGCCCCTGGATGCTGGGGGGTGGGGGTGGTGGGAGACATGAGTGGGGGCCTGTTGGAGGGTGCCCCTGCACTGCTGGGGGGTGGGGGTGGTGGGAGACATGAGTGGGGGCCTGGTGGAGGCTGCCCCTGCACTGCTGGGGGGTGGGGGTGCAGGGGGACATGAGTGGGGGCCTGGTGGAGGGTGCCCCTGCACTGCTGGGGGGTGGGGGTGGTGGGAGACATGAGTGGGGGCCTGGTGGAGGCTGCCCCTGGTGGCTGGGGGGTGGGGGTGGTGGGAGACATGAGTTGGACATGAGTGGGGGCCTGGTGGAGGGTGCCCCTGGATGCTGGAGGTGGGGGTGCAGGGGGACATGAGTGGGGGCCTGGTGGAGGGTGCCCCTGCACTGCTGGGGGTTGGGGGTGGGTGGGAGACATGAGTGGGGGCCTGGTGGAGGGTGCCCCTGCACTCCTGGTGGGGTGGGGTGGTGGGAGACATGAGTGGGGGCCTGGCGGAGGCTGCCCATGGTGGGTGGGGGGTGGGGGTGGTGGGAGAAATGGGTGGGAGCCTGGTAGAGGGAGCCCCACACTGCTGGGGTGGTGGGGGTGGGTGGGAGACATGAGTGGGGGCCTGGCGGAGGCTGCCCCTGGATGCTGGGGGGTGGGGGTGGTGGGAGACATGAGTTGGACATGAGTGGGGGCCTGGTGGGGGCTGCCCATGGTGGCTGGGGGGTGGGGGTGGTGGTAGACATGGGTGGGAGCCTGGTGGGGGGTGCCCCACACTGCTGGGGGGGTGGGGGTGGGTGGGAGACATGAGTGGGGGCCTGGCGGAGGCTGCCCATGGTGGGTGGGGGGTGGGGGTGGTGGGAGACATGAGTTTGACATGAGTGGGGGCCTGGTGGAGGGTGCCCCTGGATGCTGGGGGGTGGGGGTGGTGGGAGACATGAGTGGGGGCCTGGTGGAGGCTGCCCCTGCACTGCTGGGGGGTGGGGGTGGTGGGAGACATGAGTGGGGGCCTGGTGGAGGCTGCCCCTGGTGGCTGGGGGGTGGGGATGGTGGGAGACATGAGTTGGACATGAGTGGGGGCCTGGTGGAGGGTGCCCATGGATGCTGGGGGGTGGGGGTGCAGGGGGACATGAGTGGGGGCCTGGTGGAGGGTGCACCTGCACTGCTGGGGGGTGGGGGTGGGTGGGAGACATGAGTGGGGGCCTGGTGGAGGGTGCCCCTGCACTGCTGGGGGTTGGGGGTGGTGGGAGACATGAGTGGGGGCCTGGCGGAGGCTGCCCATGGTGGGTGGGGAGTGGGGGTGGTGGGAGACATGGGTGGGAGCCTGGTGGAGGGAGCCCCAAACTGCTGGGGGGGTGGGGGTGGGTGGGAGACATGAGTGGGGGCCTGGCGGAGACTGCCCATGGTGGGTGGGGGGTGGGGGTGGTGGGAGACATGGGTGGGGGCCTGGTGGAGGGTGCACCTGCACTGCTGGGGGGTGGGGGTGGTGGGAGACATGAGTTGGACATGAGTGGGGGCCTGGTGGGGGCTGCCCATGGTGGCTGGGGGGTGGGAGTGCAGGGGGACATGAGTGGGGGCCTGGTGGAGGGTGCCCCTGCACTGCTGGGGGGGTGGGGGTGGTGGGAGACATGAGTGGGGGCCTGGTGGAGGCTGCCCCTGGTGGCTGGGGGGTGGGGGTGGTGGGAGACATGAATTGGACATGAGTGGGGGCCTGGTGGAGGGTGCCCCTGGATGCTGGGGGGTGGGGGTGCAGGGGGACATGAGTGGGGGCCTGGTGGAGGGTGCCCCTGCACTGCTGGGGGGTGGGGGTGGGTGGGAGACATGAGTGGGGGCCTGGTGGAGGGTGCCCCTGCACTGCTGGGGGGTGGGGGTGGTGGGAGACATGAGTGGGGGCCTGGCAGAGACTGCCCCTGGTGGCTGGGGGGTGGGGGTGGTGGGAGACATGAGTGGGGGCCTGGTGAAGGCTGCCCCTGCACTGCTGGGGGGTGGGGGTGGTGGGAGACATGAGTGGGGGCCTGGTGGAGGCTGCCCCTGGTGGCTGGGGGGTGGGGGTGGTGGGAGACATGAGTTGGACATGAGTGGGGGCCTGGTGGAGGGTGCCCCTGGATGCTGGGGGGTGGGGGTGCAGGGGGACATGAGTGGGGGCCTGGTGGAGGGTGCCCCTGCACTGGTGGGGGGTGGGGGTGGTGGGAGACATGAGTGGGGGCCTGGTGGAGGCTGCCCCTGGATGCTGGGGGGTGGGGGTGGTGGGAGACATGAGTGGGGGCCTGGTGGAGGGTGCCCCTGCACTGCTGGGGGGTGGGGGTGCAGGGGGACATGAGTGGGGGCCTGGTGGAGGGTGCCCCTGGATGCTGGGGGGTGGGGGTGGTGGGAGACATGAGTGGGGGCCTGGTGGAGGGTGCCCCTGGATGTTGGGGGGTGGGGGTGGTGGGAGACATGAGTTGGACATGAGTGGGGGCCTGGTGGGGGCTGCCCATGGTGGCTGGGGGGTGGGGGTGGTGGTAGACATGGGTGGGAGCCTGGTGGAGGGTGCCCCACACTGCTGGGGGGGTGGGGGTGGGTGGGAGACATGAGTGGGGGCCTGGCGGAGGCTGCCCATGGTGGGTGGGGGGTGGGGGTGGTGGGAGACATGAGTTGGACATGAGTGGGGGCCTGGTGGAGGGTGCCCCTGGATGCTGGGGGGTGGGGGTGGTGGGAGACATGAGTGGGGGCCTGGTGGAGGCTGCCCCTGCACTGCTGGGGGGTGGGGGTGGTGGGAGACATGAGTGGGGGCCTGGTGGAGGCTGCCCCTGGTGGCTGGGGGGTGGGGGTGGTGGGAGACATGAGTTGGACATGAGTGGGGGCCTGGTGGAGGGTGCCCATGGATGCTGGGGGGTGGGGGTGCAGGGGGACATGAGTGGGGGCCTGGTGGAGGGTGCCCCTGCACTGCTGGGGGGTGGGGGTGGGTGGGAGACATGAGTGGGGGCCTGGTGGAGGGTGCCCCTGCACTGCTGGGGGTTGGGGGTGGTGGGAGACATGCGTGGGGGCCTGGCGGAGGCTGCCCATGGTGGGTGGGGGGTGGGGGTGGTGGGAGACATGGGTGGGAGCCTGGTGGAGGGTGCCCCAAACTGCTGGGGGGGTGGGGGTGGGTGGGAGACATGAGTGGGGGCCTGGCGGAGACTGCCCATGGTGGGTGGGGGGTGGGGGTGGTGGGAGACATGGGTGGGGGCCTGGTGGAGGGTGCCCCTGCACTGCTGGTGGGTGGGGGTGGTGGGAGACATGAGTTGGACATGAGTGGGGGCCTGGTGGGGGCTGCCCATGGTGGCTGGGGGGTGGGGGTGCAGGGGGACATGAGTGGGGGCCTGGTGGAGGGTGCCCCTGCACTGCTGGGGGGTGGGGGTGGTGGGAGACATGAGTGGGGGCCTGGTGGAGGCTGCCCTGGTGGCTGGGGGGTGGGGGTGGTGGGAGACATGAATTGGACATGAGTGGGGGCCTGGTGGAGGGTGCCCCTGGATGCTGGGGGGTGGGGGTGCAGGGGGACATGAGTGGGGGCCTGGTGGAGGGTGCCCCTGCACTGCTGGGGGGTGGGGGTGGGTGGGAGACATGAGTGGGGGCCTGGTGGAGGGTGCCCCTGCACTGCTGGGGGGTGGGGGTGGTGGGAGACATGAGTGGGGGCCTGGCAGAGGCTGCCCCTGGTGGCTGGGGGGTGGGGGTGGTGGGAGACATCAGTGGGGGCCTGGTGAAGGCTGCCCCTGTACTGCTGGGGGGTGGGGGTGGTGGGAGACATGAGTGGGGGCCTGGTGGAGGCTGCCCCTGGTGGCTGGGGGGTGGGGGTGGTGGGAGACATGAGTTGGACATGAGTGGGGGCCTGGTGGAGGGTGCCCCTGGATGCTGGGGGGTGGGGGTGCAGGGGGACATGAGTGGGGGCCTGCTGGAGGCTGCCCCTGCACTGCTGGGGGGTGGTGGGAGACATGAGTGGGGGCCTGGTGGAGGGTGCCCCTGCACTCCTGGGGGGTGGGGGTGGTGGGAGACATGAGTGGGGGCCTGGCGGAGGCTGCCCATGGTGGGTGGGGGGTGGGGGTGGTGGGAGACATGGGTGGGAGCCTGGTAGAGGGAGCCCCACACTGCTGGGGTGGTGGGGGTGGGTGGGAGACATGAGTGGGGGCCTGGCGGAGGCTGCCCATGGTGGGTGGGGGGTGGGGGTGGTGGGAGACATGGGTGGGGGCCTGGTGGAGGGTGCCCCTGCACTGCTGGGGGGTGGGGGTGGTGGGAGACATGAGTTGGACATGAGTGGGGGCCTGGTGGGGGCTGCCCATTGTGGCTGGGGGGTGGGGGTGGTGGTAGACATGGGTGGGAGCCTGGTGGAGGGTGCCCCACACTGCTGGGGGGGTAGGGGTGGGTGGGAGACATGAGTGGGGGCCTGGCGGAGGCTGCCCATGGTGGCTGGGGGGTGGGGGTGGTGGGAGACATGGGTGGGAGCCTGGTGGAGGGTGCCCCACACTGCTGGGGGGGTGGGGGTGGTGGGAGACATGAGTGGGGGCCTGGTGGAGGGTGCCCCTGGATGCTGGGGGGTGGGGGTGGTGGGAGACATGAGTGGGGGCCTGGTGGAGGCTGTCCCTGCACTGCTGGGGGGTGGGGGTGGTGGGAGAAATGAGTTGGACATGAGTGGGGGCCTGGTGGAGGGTGCCCCTGGATGCTGGGGGGTGGGGGTGGTGGGAGAAATGAGTTGGACATGAGTGGGGGCCTGGTGGAGGGTGCCCCTGGATGCTGGGGGGTGAGGGTGGTGGGAGACATGAGTGGGGGCCTGGTGGAGGCTGCCCCTGCACTGCTGGGGGTGGGGGTGGTGGGAGACATGAGTGGGGGCCTGGTGGAGGCTGCCCCTGGTGGCTGGGCGGTGGGGGTGGTGGGAGACATGAGATGGACATGAGTGGGGGCCTGGTGGAGGGTGCCCCTGGATGCTGGGGGGTGGGGGTGCAGGGGGACATGAGTGGGGGCCTGGTGGAGGGTGCCCCTGCACTGCTGGGGGGTGGGGGTGGGTGGGAGACATGAGTGGGGGCCTGGTGGAGGGTGCCCCTGCACTGCTGGGGGGTGGGGGTGGTGGGAGACATGAGTGGGGGCCTGGCGGAGGCTGCCCATGGTGGGTGGGGGGTGGGGGTGGTGGGAGATATGGGTGGGAGCCTGGTGGAGGGTGCCCCACACTGCTGGGGGTGTGGGGGTGGGTGGGAGACATGAGTGGGGGCCTGGCGGAGGCTGCCCATGGTGGGTGGGGGGTGGGGGTGGTGGGAGACATGGGTGGGGGCCTGGTGGAGGGTGCCCCTGCACTGCTGGGGGGTGGGAGTGGTGGGAGACATGAGTTGGACATGAGTGGGGGCCTGGTGGGGGCTGCCCATGGTGGCTGGGGGGTGGGGGTGCAGGGGGACATGAGTGGGGGCCTGGTGGAGGGTGCCCCTGCACTGCTGGGGGGTGGGGGTGGTGGGAGACATGAGTGGGGGCCTGGTGGAGGCTGCCCCTGGTGGCTGGGGGGTGGGGGTGGTGGGAGACATGAGTTGGACATGAGTGGGGGCCTGGTGGAGGGTGCCCCTGGATGCTGGGGGGTGGGGGTGCAGGGGGACATGAGTGGGGGCCTGGTGGAGGGTGCCCCTGCACTGCTGGGGGGTGGGGGTGGGTGGGAGACATGAGTGGGGGCCTGGTGGAGGGTGCCCCTGCACTGCTGGGGGGTGGGGGTGGTGGGAGACATGAGTAGGGGCCTGGCGGAGGCTGCCCCTGGTGGCTGGGGGGTGGGGTGGTGGGAGACATGAGGGGGGGCCTGGTGGAGGGTGCCCCTGGATGCTGGGGGGGTGGGGGTGCAGGGGGACATGAGTGGGGGCCTGGTGGAGGGTGCCCCTGCACTGGTGGGGGGTGGGGGTGGTGGGAGACATGAGTGGGGGCCTGGTGGAGGCTGCCCCTGGATGCTGGGGGGTGGGGGTGGTGGGAGACATGAGTGGGGGCCTGGTGGAGGGTGCCCCTGCACTGCTGGGGGGTGGGGGTGCAGGGGGACATGAGTGGGGGCCTGGTGGAGGGTGCCCCTGGATGCTGGGGGTGGGGGTGGTGGGAGACATGAGTGAGGGCCTGGTAGAGGGTGCCCCTGGATGCTGGGGGGTGGGGGTGGTGGGAGACATGAGTTGGACATGAGTGGGGGCCTGGTGGGGGCTGCCCATGGTGGCTGGGGGGTGGGGTGGTGGTAGACATGGGTGGGAGCCTGGTGGAGGGTGCCCCACACTGCTGGGGGGGTGGGGGTGGGTGGGAGACATGAGTGGGGGCCTGGCGGAGGCTGCCCATGGTGGGTGGGGGGTGGGGGTGGTGGCAGACATGAGTTGGACATGAGTGGGTGCCTGGTGGAGGGTGCCCCTGGATGCTGGGGGGTGGGGGTGGTGGGAGACATGAGTGGGGGCCTGGTGGAGGCTGCCCCTGCACTGCTGGGGGGTGGGGGTGGTGGGAGACATGAGTGGGGGCCTGGTGGAGGCTGCCCCTGGTGGCTGGGGGGTGGGGGTGGTGGGAGACATGAGTTGGACATGAGTGGGGGCCTGGTGGAGGGTGCCCATGGATGCTGGGGGGTGGGGGTGCAGGGGGACATGAGTGGGGGCCTGGTGGAGGGTGCCCCTGCACTGCTGGGGGGTGGGGGTGGGTGGGAGACATGAGTGGGGGCCTGGTGGAGGGTGCCCCTGCACTGCTGGGGGTTGGGGGTGGTGGGAGACATGAGTGGGGGCTTGGCGGAGGCTGCCCATGGTGGGTGGGTGGTGGGGGTGGTGGGAGACATGGGTGGGAGCCTGGTGGAGGGTGCCCCAAACTGCTGGGGGGGTGGGGGTGGGTGGGAGACATGAGTGGGGGCCTGGCGGAGACTGCCCATGGTGGGTGGGGGGTGGGGGTGGTGGGAGACATGGGTGGGGGCCTGGTGGAGGGTGCCCCTGCACTGCTGGGGGGTGGGGGTGGTGGGAGACATGAGTTGGACATGAGTGGGGGCCTGGTGGGGGCTGCCCATGGTGGCTGGGGGGTGGGGGTGCAGGGGGACATGAGTGGGGGCCTGGTGGAGGGTGCCCCTGCACTGCTGGGGGGGTGGGGGTGGTGGGAGACATGAGTGGGGGCCTGGTGGAGGCTGCCCCTGGTGGCTGGGGGGTGGGGGTGGTGGGAGACATGAATTGGACATGAGTGGGGGCCTGGTGGAGGGTGCCCCTGGATGCTGGGGTGTGGGGGTGCAGGGGGACATGAGTGGGGGCCTGGTGGAGGGTGCCCCTGCACTGCTGGGGGGTGGGGGTGGGTGGGAGACATGAGTGGGGGCCTGGTGGAGGGTGCCCCTGCACTGCTGGGGGGTGGGGGTGGTGGGAGACATGAGTGGGGGCCTGGCAGAGGCTGCCCCTGGTGGCTGGGGGGTGGGGGTGGTGGGAGACATGAGTGGGGGCCTGGTGAAGGCTGCCCCTGCACTGCTGGGGGGTGGGGGTGGTGGGAGACATGAGTGGGGGCCTGGTGGAGGCTGCCCCTGGTGGCTGGGGGGTGGGGGTGGTGGGAGACATGAGTTGGACATGAGTGGGGGCCTGGTGGAGGGTGCCCCTGGATGCTGGGGGGTGGGGGTGCAGGGGGACATGAGTGGGGGCCTGCTGGAGGCTGCCCCTACACTGCTGGGGGGTGGTGGGAGACATGAGTGGGGGCCTTGTGGAGGGTGCCCCTGCACTCCTGGGGGGTGGGGGTGGTGGGAGACATGAGTGGGGGCCTGGCGGAGGCTGCCCATGGTGGGTTGGGGGTGGGGGTGGTGGGAGACATGGGTGGGAGCCTGGTAGAGGGAGCCCCACACTGCTGGGGTGGTGGGGGTGGGTGGGAGACATGAGTGGGGGCCTGGCGGAGGCTGCCCATGGTGGGTGGGGGGTGGGGGTGGTGGGAGACATGGGTGGGGGCCTGGTGGAGGGTGCCCCTGCACTGCTGGGGGGTGGGGGTGGTGGGAGACATGAGTTGGACATGAGTGGGGGCCTGGTGGGGGCTGCCCATTGTGGCTGGGGGGTGGGGGTGGTGGTAGACATGGGTGGGAGCCTGGTGGAGGGTGCCCCACACTGCTGGGGGGGTGGGGGTGGTGGGAGACATGAGTGGGGGCCTGGTGGAGGCTGCCCCTGGTGGCTGGGGGGTGGGGGTGGTGGGAGACATGAATTGGACATGAGTGGGGGCCTGGTGGGGGCTGCCCATGGTGGCTGGGGGGTGGGAGTGCAGGGGGACATGAGTGGGGGCCTGGTGGAGGGTGCCCCTGCACTGCTGGGGGGGTGGGGGTGGTGGGAGACATGAGTGGGGGCCTGGTGGAGGCTGCCCCTGGTGGCTGGGGGGTGGGGGTGCAGGGGGACATGAGTGGGGGCCTGGTGGAGGGTGCCCCTGCACTGCTGGGGGGTGGGGGTGGGTGGGAGACATGAGTGGGGGCCTGGTGGAGGGTGCCCCTGCACTGCTGGGGGTGGGGGTGGTGGGAGACATGAGTGGGGGCCTGGCAGAGGCTGCCCCTGGTGGCTGGGGGGTGGGGGTGGTGGGAGACATGAGTGGGGGCCTGGTGAAGGCTGCCCCTGCACTGCTGGGGGGTGGGGGTGGTGGGAGACATGAGTGGGGGCCTGGTGGAGGCTGCCCCTGGTGGCTGGGGGTGGGGGTGGTGGGAGACATGAGTTGGACATGAGTGGGGGCCTGGTGGAGGGTGCCCCTGGATGCTGGGGGGTGGGGGTGCAGGGGGACATGAGTGGGGGCCTGCTGGAGGCTGCCCCTACACTGCTGGGGGGTGGTGGGAGACATGAGTGGGGGCCTGGTGGAGGGTGCCCCTGCACTCCTGGGGGGTGGGGGTGGTGGGAGACATGAGTGGGGGCCTGGCGGAGGCTGCCCATGGTGGGTGGGGGGTGGGGGTGGTGCGAGACACGGGTGGGAGCCTGGTAGAGGGAGCCCCACACTGCTGGGGTGGTGGGGGTGGGTGGGAGACATGAGTGGGGGCCTGGCGGAGGCTGCCCATGGTGGGTGGGGGGTGGGGGTGGTGGGAGACATGGGTGGGGGCCTGTTGGAGGGTGCCCCTGCACTGCTGGGGGGTGGGGGTGGTGGGAGACATGAGTTGGACATGAGTGGGGGCCTGGTGGGGGCTGCCCATTGTGGCTGGGGGGTGGGGGTGGTGGTAGACATGGGTGGGAGCCTGGTGGAGGGTGCCCCACACTGCTGGGGGGGTGGGGGTGGGTGGGAGACATGAGTGGGGGCCTGGCGGAGGCTGCCCATGGTGGCTGGGGGGTGGGGGTGGTGGGAGACATGGGTGGGAGCCTGGTGGGGGGTGCCCCTCACTGCTGGGGGGGTGGGGGTGGTGGGAGACATGAGTGGGGGCCTGGTGGAGGGTGCCCCTGGATGCTGGGGGGTGGGGGTGGTGGGAGACATGAGTGGGGGCCTGGTGGAGGCTGTCCCTGCACTGCTGGGGGGTGGGGGTGGTGGGAGAAATGAGTTGGACATGAGTGGGGGCCTGGTGGAGGGTGCCCCTGGATGCTGGGGGTTGGGGGTGGTGGGAGAAATGAGTTGGACATGAGTGGGGGCCTGGTGGAGGGTGCCCCTGGATGCTGGGGGGTGAGGGTGGTCGGAGACATGAGTGGGGGCCTGGTGGAGGCTGCCCCTGCACTGCTGGGGGTGGGGGTGGTGGGAGACATGAGTGGGGGCCTGGTGGAGGCTGCCCCTGGTGGCTGGGCGGTGGGGGTGGTGGGAGACATGAGATGGACATGAGTGGGGGCCTGGTGGAGGGTGCCCCTGGATGCTGGGGGGTGGGGGTGCAGGGGGACATGAGTGGGGGCCTGGTGGAGGGTGCCCCTGCACTGCTGGGGGGTGGGGGTGGGTGGGAGACATGAGTGGGGGCCTGGTGGAGGGTGCCCCTGCACTGCTGGGGGGTGGGGGTGGTGGGAGACATGAGTGGGGGCCTGGCGGAGGCTGCCCATGGTGGGTGGGGGGTGGGGGTGGTGGGAGATATGGGTGGGAGCCTGGTGGAGGGTGCCCCACACTGCTGGGGGGGTGGGGGTGGGTGGGAGACATGAGTGGGGGCCTGGCGGAGGCTGCCCATGGTGGGTGGGGGGTGGGGGTGGTGGGAGAGATGGGTGGGGGCCTGGTGGAGGGTGCCCCTGCACTGCTGGGGGGTGGGGGTGGTGGGAGACATGAGTTGGACATGAGTGGGGGCCTGGTGGGGGCTGCCCATGGTGGCTGGGGGGTGGGGGTGCAGGGGGACATGAGTGGGGGCCTGGTGGAGGGTGCCCCTGCACTGCTGGGGGGTGGGGGTGGTGGGAGACATGAGTGGGGGCCTGGTGGAGGCTGCCCCTGGTGGCTGGGGGGTGGGGGTGGTGGGAGACATGAGTTGGACATGAGTGGGGGCCTGGTGGAGGGTGCCCCTGGATGCCGGGGGGTGGGGGTGCAGGGGGACATGAGTGGGGGCCTGGTGGAGGGTGCCCCTGCACTGCTGGGGGGTGGGGGTGGGTGGGAGACATGAGTGGGGGCCTGGTGGAGGGTGCCCCTGCACTGCTGGGGAGTGGGGGTGGTGGGAGACATGAGTGGGGGCCTGGCGGAGGCTGCCCCTGGTGGCTGGGGGGTGGGGGTGGTGGGAGACATGAGGGGGGGCCTGGTGGAGGCTGCACCTGCACTGCTGGGGGGTGGGGGTGGTGGGAGACATGAGTGGGGGCCTGGTGGAGGCTGCCCCTGGTGGCTGGGGGGTGGTGGGAGACATGAGTTGGACATGAGTGGGGGCCTGGTGGAGGGTGCCCCTGGATGCTGGGGGGTGGGGGTGCAGGGGGACATGAGTGGGGGCCTGGTGGAGGGTGCCCCTGCACTGGTGGGGGGTGGGGGTGGTGGGACACATGAGTGGGGGCCTGGTGGAGGCTGCCTCTGGATGCTGGGGGGTGGGGGTGGTGGGAGACATGAGTGGGGGCCTGGTGGAGGGTGCCCCTGGATGCTGGGGGGTGGGGGTGCAGGGGGACATGAGTGGGGGCCTGGTGGAGGGTGCCCCTGCACTGGTGGGGGGTGGGGGTGGTGGGACACATGAGTGGGGGCCTGGTGGAGGCTGCCTCTGGATGCTGGGGGGTGGGGGTGGTGGGAGACATGAGTGGGGGCCTGGTGGAGGGTGCCCCTGCACTGCTGGGGGGTGGGGGTGCAGGGGGACATGAGTGGGGGCCTGGTGGAGGGTGCCCCTGGATGCTGGGGGGTGGGGGTGGTGGGAGACATGAGTGGGGGCCTGGTGGAGGGTGCCCCTGGATGCTGGGGGGTGGGGGTGGTGGGAGACATGTGTGGGGGCCTGGTGGAGGCTGCCCCTGGTGGCTGGGGGGTGGGGGTGGTGGGAGACATGAATTGGACATGAGTGGGGGCCTGGTGGAGGGTGCCCCTGGATGCTGGGGGGTGGGGGTGCAGGGGGACATGAGTGGGGGCCTGGTGGAGGGTGCCCCTGCACTGCTGGGGGGTGGGGTGGGTGGGAGACATGAGTGGGGGCCTGGTGGAGGGTGCCCCTGCACTGCTGGGGGGTGGGGGTGGTGGGAGACATGAGTGGGGGCCTGGCAGAGGGTGCCCCTGGTGGCTGGGGGGTGGGGGTGGTGGGAGACATGAGTGGGAGCCTGGTGAAGGCTGCCCCTGCACTGCTGGGGGGTGGGGGTGGTGGGAGACATGAGTGGGGGCCTGGTGGAGGCTGCCCCTGGTGGCTGGGGGGTGGGGGTGTTGGGAGACATGAGTTGGACATGAGTGGGGGCCTGGTGGAGGGTGCCCCTGGATGCTGGGGGGTGGGGGTGCAGGGGGACATGAGTGGGGGCCTGGTGGAGGGTGCCCCTGCACTGGTGGGGGGTGGGGGTGGTGGGAGACATGAGTGGGGGCCTGGTGGAGGCTGCCCCTGGATGCTGAGGGGTGGGGGTGGTGGGAGACATGAGTGGGGGCCTGGTGGAGGGTGCCCCTGTACTGCTGGGGGGTGGGGGTGCAGGGGGACATGAGTGGGGGCCTGGTGGAGGGTGCCCCTGGATGCTGGGGGGTGGGGGTGGTGGGAGACATGAGTGGGGGCCTGGTGGAGGGTGCCCCTGGATGCTGGGGGAGTGGAGGTGGTGGGAGACATGAGTTGGACATGAGTGGGGGCCTGGTGGGGGCTGCCCATGGTGGCTGGGGGGTGGGGGTGGTGGTAGACATGGGTGGGAGCCTGGTGGAGGGTGCCCCACACTGCTGGGGGGGTGGGGGTGGGTGGGAGACATGAGTGGGGGCCTGGCGGAGGCTGCCCATGGTGGGTGGGGGGTGGGGGTGGTGGGAGACATGAGTTGGACATGAGTGGGGGCCTGGTGGAGGGTGCCCCTGGATGCTTGTGGGTGGGGGTGGTGGGAGACATGAGTGGGGGCCTGGTGGAGGCTGCCACTGCACTGCTGGGGGGTGGGGGTGGTGGGAGACATGAGTGGGGGCCTGGTGGAGGCTGCCCCTGGTGGCTGGGGGGTGGGGGTGGTGGGAGACATGAGTTGGACATGAGTGGGGGCCTGGTGGAGGGTGCCCATGGATGCTGGGGGGTGGGGGTGCAGGGGGACATGAGTGGGGGCCTGGTGGAGGGTGCCCCTGCACTGCTGGGGGGTGGGGGCGGGTGGGAGACATGAGTGGGGGCCTGGTGGAGGGTGCCTCTGCACTGCTGGGGGTTGGGGGTGGTGGGAGACATGAGTGGGGGCCTGGCGGAGGCTGCCCATGGTGGGTGGGGGGTGGGGGTGGTGGGAGACATGGGTGGGAGCCTGGTGGAGGGTGCCCCAAACTGCTGGGGGCGTGGGGGTGGGTGGGAGACATGAGTGGGGGCCTGGCGGAGACTGCCCATGGTGGGTGGGGGGTGGGGGTGGTGGAGACATGGGTGGGGGCCTGGTGGAGGGTGCCCCTGCACTGCTGGGGGGTGGGGGTGGTGGGAGACATGAGTTGGACATGAGTGGGGGCCTGGTGGGGGCTGCCCATGGTGGCTGGGGGGTGGGGGTGCAGGGGGACATGAGTGGGGGCCTGGTGGAGGGTGCCCCTGCACTGCTGGGGGTTGGGGGTGGGTGGGAGACATGAATTGGACATGAGTGGGGGCCTGGTGGAGGGTGCCCCTGGATGCTGGGGGGTGGGGGTGCAGGGGGACATGAGTGGGGGCCTGGTGGAGGGTGCCCCTGCACTGCTGGGGGGTGGGGGTGGGTGGGAGATATGAGTGGGGGCCTGGTGGAGGGTGCCCCTGCACTGCTGGGGGGTGGGGGTGGTGGGAGACATGAGTGGGGGCCTGGTGGAGGCTGCCCCTGGTGGCTGGGGGGTGGGGGTGGTGGGAGACATGAGTTGGACATGAGTGGGGGCCTGGTGGAGGGTGCCCCTGAATGCTGGGGGGTTGGGGTGCAGGGGGACATGAGTGGGGGCCTGGTGGAGGGTGCCCCTGCACTGGTGGGGGGTGGGGGTGGTGGGAGACATGCGTGGGGGCCTGGTGGAGGCTGCCCCTGGATGCTGGGGGGTGGGGGTGGTGGGAGACATGAGTGGGGGCCTGGTGGAGGGTGCCCCTGCACTGCTGGGGGTGGGGGTGCAGGGGGACATGAGTGGGGGCCTGGTGGAGGGTGCCCCTGGATGCTGGGGGGTGGGGGTGGTGGGAGACGTGAGTGGGGGCCTGGTGGAGGGTGCCCCTGGATGCTGGGGGGTGGGGGTGGTGGGAGACATGAGTTGGACATGAGTAGGGGCCTGGTGGGGGCTGCCCATGGTGGCTGGGGGGTGGGGGTGGTGGTAGACATGGGTGGGAGCCTGGTGGAGGGTGCCCCACACTGCTGGGGGGGTGGGGGTGGGTGGGAGACATGAGTGGGGGCCTGGCGGAGGCTGCCCATGGTGGGTGGGGGTGGTGGGAGACATGGGTGGGAGCCTGGTGGAGGGTGCCCCACACTGCTGGGGGGGTGGGGGTGGGTGGGAGACATGAGTGGGGGCCTGGCGGAGGGTGCCCATGGTGGGTGGGGGGTGGGGGTGGTGGGAGACATGGGTGGGAGCCTGGTGGAGGGTGCCCCACACTGCTGGGGGGGTGGGGGTGGGTGGGAAACATGAGTGGGGGCCTGGCAGAGGGTGCCCCTGGATGCTAGGGGGTGGGGGTGCTGGGTGACATGAGCAGGTGTTCAGGGTAGTCCCCTGTGGTGTCGGCTGCCTGCAGGGGCCGTGGAGGGTGTACAGGGAATACCTGGGAGCACACAGCCAAATCGCGTGTAGAATTTCCCGCGTACCCCTGAGATCCACGTACCCAGACAAATCGCGTGTGGAAATTCACGCGCACGTACCCTGCCAAATCGCGTGTGGAACTTCCCGCGCACCCCTGAAATCCACGTGCCCAGACAAATCGCGTGTGTAAATTCCCGCGCACGTACCCGGCCAAATCGCGTGTGGAACTTCCCGCGCACCCCTGAAATCCACGTACCCTGCCAAATCGCGTGTGAGACTTCCCGCGCACCCCTGAGATCCACGTACCCAGACAAATCGCGTGTGGAAATTCGCGCGCACGTACCCGGCCAAATCGCGTGTGGAACTTCCCGCGCACCCCTGAGATCCACGTACCCAGACAAATCGCGTGTGGAAATTCGCGCGCACGTACCTTGCCAAATCGCGTGTGGAACTTCCCGCGCACCCCTGAAATCCACGTGCCCAGACAAATCGCGTGTGTAAATTCCCGCGCACGTACCCGGCCAAATCGCGTGTGGAACTTCCCGCGCACCCCTGAAATCCACGTACCCTGCCAAATCGCGTGTGAGACTTCCCGCGCACCCCTGAGATCCACGTACCCAGACAAATCGCGTGTGGAAATTCGCGCGCACGTACCCGGCCAAATCGCGTGTGGAACTTCCCGCGCACCCCTGAAATCCACGTGCCCAGACAAATCGCGTGTGTAAATTCCCACGCACGTACCCGGCCAAATCGCGTGTGGAACTTTCCGCGCACCCCTGAAATCCACGTACCCTGCCAAATCGCGTGTGAGACTTCCCGCGCACCCCTAAGATCCACGTACGTAGACAAATCGCGTGTGTAAATTCCCACGCACGTACCCGGCCAAATCGCGTGTGGAACTTTCCGCGCACCCCTGAAATCCACGTACCCTGCCAAATCGCGTGTGAGACTTCCCGCGCACCCCTGAGATCCACGTACGTAGACAAATCGCGTGTGGAAATTCCCGCGCACGTACCCGGCCAAATTGCGTGTGGAACTTCCCGCGCACCCCTGAAATCCACGTACCCTGCAAAATCGCGTGTGTGACTTCCCGCGCACACATGAGATCCAGGTACCCAGACAAATCGCGTGTGCAAATTCCCGCGCACGTACCCGGCCAAATCGTGTGTGGAACTTCCCGCGCACCCCTGAAATCCAGGTACCCTGCCAAATCGCGTGTGAGACTTCCCGCGCACCCCGGAATACACGCACATGTTATTTTTCAGTCAGTGGGTGTCCGTGTTTGTGGGTACCCCTTTGCACGTCATTTGTCCTGGAGGGCCACAGTATAGGACATTCATCATGGCTGTATATAGGTGCTATTTGTTGGCGCACCTTTTGGCGCACATTTATTACAGGCGCAGAGACGCTACTGCCTGCTTTCTTGTGGCGGTCGTGTTTGTGCCTGTGCGCTGGTTTGACCGTGCGCTTTTTTGCCCTATTAGATTCCATGAATACGGGTTGTAGGCGAGCGTGTGGGCGTTCCGCGCACTTGCACCCTGTACTTCCCCCGTGCCGCCCACATTTTGGCAAGTTGTTCCCCATTCCGAGTGTTACGCCCCGTGTTCCGCCTGCTTTTGTTGTGTGCGCTGCGCTATGTGCGATTTTCGCTGTGGCCTGTGCGATTTTCGCTGTGACCTGGCGCACGCCGTTAGATGGCCTGTGCGCCAACGTGCGCCGCGCACTTTTTTAGCGCACATCCGATGGTTTTCTCGCGCACGGCCTTCCATGAATCGATGTGCGCTGCTTTCCGTGCGATTTTCGCTCTTGCACTGCGATTTTCGCTATTCCACTGCGAATCGCACGTTTTTGGCCACTTGCGCCGCGCTAATTATTCCATGAATAGGCCTGTTGGTGTCAGCAGTGTGTGACAAAAGATTGTGTTACCAGTTTGAGATAGTGTTGTCAAAAGGAAAGCACATGGGGTTGCTAGTAGAGAAAATTCACTGATCTCTGACTGTTTAAAGAACATTTAATTTGACAAGCATTGAGTCATGATATCCAAATGTATTCAGTCATTTCTGGATTCAGTCACGCAGATGTGTGCACGGTGGTATGGAATATGGCCCCATGCAATATCAGTGAGTGATGAAATTAACTTGTGAAGTGGTGGGGTTTTATGCAAATACCAAACAGCTGTGCCTGAAATTGTGGAAAATCCCCTTTGATGATGCTCGACAGGTTGCTATGAACAAGGGTCAGGCAGTCATGGGTGGGTGTGAGAAAAATGCACACAAAATCACTATTAGCAAGGGCGCATCACAGACCATCTGTACACTGAAAGTGAACTGCAAGCACCTGTTTCTGAAGGCTTGCCCCCATGACCAAGGTTGCATATGGATTATGTGTGTGCATTCCAGAACCCTAGCTACATTGAGAACGCTTGTTGTCACATATGACTCTGCCATGATAATGTTTACAGGCACAGAAGCAGTGAGTAAACATCTTTGGTGGCACATCCACCTCATCATGGTGGGCACCACCTGTCAGACGATCTGATAGAAAAGGGGCTGTGTAATGTCATGCACCAGGGCCACAACGTGCTGCAATGTGCCAATGGAGCAGTGTGAGTAGCTTGAAGAGAGTGGGGTATATCTTAGAGTATATTTTAGAGTCTGCCTGTTGGGCCCAATGTAGCACTCAATTTCTGCCATGAGGAAGAAGATGATGGGCAGGTTTAGGTGGTATGTGATGAGGACATGTTGGCCTGTGATCGTCTGCTTGGGAGCAGCATGATAATGTGAAATTCAGCCTGTTGTGGGGCTGCAGTGAAGGCTGACGGGTTTCCTGGCAAACTGTAGCACAGGATGGTGAGCAGGACTGGGGACTGTCGAGCTTGCTGCAAGGGATAATTCTGGCCCACTGTACCTAGAACAACATTCTCCATAACCAGTCTAACTTGTTAGAGAATGGTACTGCCCCTTTTATGATGCTGGAACTTAAGATAGTGTTGGATCAGTGCTTTATGTGCTGTCTCCACTAAATTCATAGTTTATCCATAGATTGCTTGTGCCAGGAGTTAGCATAGCTGGTTTATCTAATTTGGCCCTTCTGTGTAAATCTATATTTTAACACATACAAATAATGCCTGCTGTGGGCTCTTGTTACATGTATGTGTACAGGGTGGTGCTAAAAGAGGTGTAATGTTGCTGTATTATTTCATTGGGTGTATTTTGAAGTATTAAAACCATGTAAGTTTTTTTTTTTTTTTGGGCCTCATCACGAGTTGGGCTGTAGCGCTTAAATGTGGTGGTATTGCTGTTAATGCCATATTTAAGGGTTGGCCCAATCACGGGTTGGGTGCTAAATGGGCTGTATTCCCTCCTACTTTTTTTCTGGTGGTTAAAATCCCATTTAGCAGCGAGTTTTTAGTGCAATTACCACTGGCTGTATTAGCGTGCAGTATTTGCGCTGAATGGGGATTTACTGTTAATGCACAACCCGAGATACGGCGCTAATAGCGCCAGAACAGTTGGTGTTAATGCAATTACAGTTGGGTGGTATTACTGCTGGGATACCGCCCAACTCGTGATGAGGCACTTTGAGAGCACCAAAATGAGCAAGTACGCCTGTGGACTGAAATCATTATGTCCCTGAAGAAAAAAGGAGAGTGACTGAAGATTCCTACAAACAAGTGGAAAAAGCACCTCAAAAGTAAACACTATCTGCAGGCAAGTACAATTTCTGAGTGAGTGTGTGTGAGCGTCAGTCAGCAATGGGACTCTCCGTGTGACATAATGTGCCTTGTTGCAACCTGCCTGAAGTCAGCTGATTGACCATACTCACTTGAAAGAAAAAATGGAACCGTGCCACGTCTACTGTGAGCATGTTGCCAAGCGAGTGTCGGCGAGTATCAGGCTGCAGCTGGAGTACTGTGGAGAAATTAAGGTGTGTCTTATTGGCACCTGCCTGCTGTCAGCTGATTGACCTACCTCCATGGAAAAACAAATTTAGCAGTGCTGCATATGGCGCGAGCAGGGTACTGATTGAGTACTGATTGAGTGTTCTAAAATGCAGTCTAAAGCTAGCGGTAGAGCGGAGAAGATTTTGAAATTGATTACTGTCGCTCACCATTAGCCAGCTTTAAGGTATTCTTTGTAATTCAAAATAGTTCTTGAATGTATTAGTAAGTAGTCTAGGAAAAGATGATCAAAGAAATCGAAGAAGAAAACAAAAGTGGCAGTTTGAGTTGAGGAAGTCGGGGAAACAGAGTACAGAGAAAAAGCCAGTGGAAGCAAAGGAACGCCTTGGAACGATCCGGAAGATACAGAACCGTTTCTTCAACTTTAAGGAAGACAGAAGACCTGTGGAAAGACATGGAAGGTGCACACAGCAGGAATTGGGCTGTATGGTGTATCTGCTGGTGCAAAGAGTCTCCACAGAGTCGCGCAGGTCCCATGCTCCCAGAGCCATATGGCAACCAGACAAGAAGCGCAGCCAATGATAAGGAAAGAGATGCTCATCTCGAAAAACAGGTCCTGGGGACCAGAGGGAGTGCTGGCTGATCAAAAGGGTGGAGAGTTGAACCCCGGAGGGACGATCTGATAAGCTTGCCAAAATAGTTTACTCTCTACTGTGGAGGTGACAGGTAGTGCTGGGCAGGAGGGTGAACCTAGACTACTGGGGAAGAGTCACAGGAATAGAGAGGTACACCACAAGAGTGCTACTCTTGCTCATCCCAATGGTTAGGAAATAAGGCAAGTAGTACTTGGCAGGAGAGTGAACCATGTCTACCAGGAATTGGGAAGCAACAAAAGGGGAAAGAGATAATTACCCTCACAAGAGACATTAGCTGGATACCAAAAAAAGGAGATGAAACATAACCATGAAATGGGAGTTCTTTTATTGGTTTTCTAAGTGGGAAATGTGTGTTTTTGGAGAAGTCTCTATGTTTTAAAACGTTATGTAAACAAACTGGAAATTTGGTTTTCTATTACTTTATAATACTGCACTGTCCAGAGGTGAATTTTGGTTTAGTCATCCCGAAGAAAGGAGCCATTCTCCAAGATAAATAAGAGAAAGTCTAGGGGAATGGAGCACAACCCTAGTATTGGAATTTCGTCTTTGCAACATTGTTTTGCAGAACGTTCTGATTACCAGACAAAACTGGGACATTTTCTGTTTGTTTATTGCACAACCAACATGTGTTACTTTGAAGAGACTATCCTTGTTACTGTAGATCATTAGTGTTAGGGACAGAAGCAGGTATTTGGACATGACAGTGACAGACTATTTAATTTCAGACATTCTGACAATGTCACTAGTTTCCTTTGAGGTAGGGAAACCCCCCTTAGCTGTAGAGATAGAGAGGCATTTCTCCAACCTTTACTTATTTCATAAAAGTCTCTATACAAAACCATGCCACCACTGTGTCCGAGCCTTACTCCTGCAACCTTAGAACACATTTAATACTTCTACCCTTGATTCATGGGTGAAGGGACCTAATACACTGAAAGCTCAATTATGTCTCCCATTGAATTGGATTCAAAATCGTCTAAATCTCCTGCAGAAAATAGCCTCGGATATCAATGAGCAGCGGTTGCAGCACTAACAAGATGGGGAACACGTTCAGTAAACACACTGATACTACTGACGATGAAGTAGTAGCATTGTGGTCTGAAACTGAAGTGACAACCATGTCTAATGCCGACCGTGTTCCTTCTAATATTATTTTATTGACCAATATATTTTCTACCAGACACAGGCTTTGCTGTGAATGACGCCTCCATACTGTATCTACTATATATAATCTCTTCATTAAGGATCATTAGTACCAGGGACATTGATTATGTCAAACTATTGGAGGCAGTCTATTCGGGCAGTTGGTCTAGAATCCACTGTTAATCAAGAAATATTTTAGAGCTAATTGTCCGGCATGCATTACCATTATTGAAAATCGCATATGCGTTAGATATCACTAAGCATACTGTCAATTTGCAATCTTTTATGAATATGGAATTTGTATCTAATTGTCTCAAGGCATATGGTACAAATAGAGAATAGTGAGATGGATACAATTGAGGTTGAAAAAAAGAAACAACATCAATCTTGGGCTTGGTTACCCCAGATGTTAAGCCTGGGGAAATATTATGATTTCTAGTATCAAGAAAGGACTTGACTTAGGGGCTGATTCATGGAATTTGTGCGCCGAAAAATGGGGATTTCTGCGCAATTCTGCCCGCAAATCCCCATTTGTTAAACAGGGATTTGCGGGCAGAATGGCGAACAAATTCCTGTTTTTCGCGCACAAATTCCATTAATCAGCCACTTAGTCTCTTTGAATACCAAATGGCATGTCCATTTTATGAATAGGCAACGTGTTATTGATAACGTGAAAACATTTCAGATACTGTACTCCAGTAAACTTGGTCAATGACTGAAATTACTTTGGTTGGCTTCCATGGGTTCATACATCCTGCATTAAAGGTAAAACGAGTAAAGACTTAAAGGTCGATTAATGATAGGCATAAAGTCTCATTTAGTAAGTTCAGAATTTAAAATTGCAGGATGCAACAATGTATTTTGTGTACACATTTTAATCGAAAGTGGAAGCACTGTTAGGGATTTTATCTGGGGAGATGCATCTAATCTCGTGGTATTTTCTTATGGTGGTAAAGTGGTATGGCGTTATTATGGTAATGCTTACCTCAGAGTAATAAAGCTCCCCTGAAAAACCTAGTTCTCCCAAAAGAAAATTACGAATTTATTGCACTTGTATTTTCACAGTGTCACTGCCTTCCCTCACCAACGTATTTACGATGCTGAACTATGAATTAGCAACCAAATCACACAACAGTTTGCAACAAGTAAGTTATTGCATGCCCATACATCACACCTCTAAACTTACTATGAAAACCACAAGTTATTTCAGATTATACTGCCCGTGGTAAAATGAACAGAGATAAAAGCGCATTTGTGCACAGAACATTCCACCCCAAATATTTCCAGTTTTAGAAACGTTTTTATGTATGTTGTTATTTGCATCTATTCAGAACACATGCCACATGGTATAACTGGGATACAAAAGGGAACATAGAAACCCATGTTTACAATACAAAGTTACACCCACCGAGAGATCCCTGCATATTGTTTTACCGTAACCTTGCAGCTAGAGGAATTGGCAGGAACACAGTTTGAAAGGGATAAAGAGAGACAGAAATTCACAGCAACCAAGCACTTCTTTTTTTATGGCTAATTTAAGAAAGTCTGTTTTGAGCATTAAGTAGTACATGCAAAATAGGTTTCACTGACTTGCTATCGGCCCTGTCCTCATTCAGAGCTCCTCACTTATCACTTATATTCACCTTGGCTATTGGCGAGGTTCCTGAGCTGTTGTCACAGGAAGCCCCTCTTTGTTGTCCTGCCAGCATGAAGAAGTATCACACACTCAGGCAGTCCAGATAGAATGACACAACCTCTCTGCCAGGACGTCTGCTCCCCCGTCTAGAGCCTGTCTCCTCAGCCTGCTGCCTGCCTGGAAAAGCTTTGCCCCTCTGCACAACTCTTGCCAGTCTCATAATCATCTCTCTACTGTTCATCTGTCTACGCCCCCTCTGTCTCCTGAATTTATCCCTGTCAATCTCACCAGAACCTGCCTCTTTTCCTGACGTGCACCATCACCCGATCTGGCCTCTCTATTTTCCCCTTGAAGAATAGTTTTGCAAATACATTTGCAACAATCATTTCCTGTAAACAATGCTGCTTTCCGACCAATGCATATTTTTCTTGCAGTATAATATTGAGGTTGAAAAAAGGAAACCAAATCAATCTTCGGCTTGGTTACCCTAGACGTTAAGCCTGGGGACATATTATGATTCGTAGTATCAAGAAAGAACTTGAATTAGTCTCTTGGAATACCAAATGGCATGTCCATATTGTGCATTGAAAGCCATCTCCTTTAACCTGTGAAACTGTTTTGGGAAATAATGCAAAATGTATCACTTAATTATCAGGAGAATTTGATATAGCTATGAATTAGGAGAGATGCTTCGGATTGGTAAGTGACTTTTATTTTTCTAAAGTTACTAATTTTAAGAAATATCAATTACTATTTTGTAAAATCACAAGTACGTAGGTATGTGTGCATGGAAATGATGAAGCACAAACCTAGCTCAGAAGCAATGGAGTGATGTGCAATGATGGCAAACCCAGGGGTTACAAGTAGGCTGCAAGAATAGTAGAGGAGCGGTGCTGAAAAGAGGGAGCATGTTGATGAGGAGAACTCCAGAGTGAGAGAAAGGGGAGGGTGAAGAAATCAGTGATTCTTCCTCTCCCTCTCTTCTATACTTCTCTCCTGAATACCTTTTACCAGGCGTCCTTACTGGGTCCCACGAGGGGACCTCGTAATTTTGCATAATGGGTTTAACGGGTCGCCTCCATTAGCGGAGCCCTTTAACCCATTACGCAAAAGTAATTATGAGTCCCATAATCTCCTCTTTAGTAATCTCTCAATCTGACTACTGTGCCAGTCTACTCTGTGGACTTCCCAGCAATGGGTTTTCACCTCTCAGCAAAGTCCTCTACTTTGCTGTACATACACTCCTGAACCTTCCCAGCTTTACCTCCACCGCCCAGCCCATTATCAGTTAGGCTGGTTATCTATGAGGCAGAGTCCAAAGTATCAACTTATTCTCATCATCTTCAAAATTATACACAGAATTTCCCAACCATACTTCCCAGATCATCCTCGTCTTACCTCCTTGCTACTTCTCATGCCTCTTATGCTCCTAATCATTTCTACTCGCTTCCTCTCCTCGCTCCCTTACTCAGGACTACTCTCACTCTATCTGTTTTTAAATACAACGCCCCAACTCCCCAGCTCTCCTTACTTTCTTAAGAGCCACTTTCATTGCATTCTACGCCACAACAACACCACGTTGTCCTCTACACCTACCTCTCTATGACATCCCCTAAGCACTTATCCCCAACCCTTAATAATAAAATGTAAATAAATATGTTCTTTGAAGAATAGGGTCTTTTATAATATGACACTATACTTTCATAATGTGGTACATCATCACCACAGTTGTTTCAAAGAGCCTGATCCTTGTCCATGGAATAATTTGCCCTTAAAATGGGCATAACGTGTGATGGGGAAGAAGGGTTTGGGATATATGTGCAGTAGGTCCACTGGGCAGGTAAAAACTGCTTTGTGTTAACATGAAAGCATGTTAATACAGTACATATGGATTGACTATTGGAGAAGGGCAACACAGAAAGAAATGTGCTGAATTAGAATAAGGATTTGGATTTCAAAGCAGTTCTGGAGAACTTTTAAGGAAGAGCTTGAAGAGTGGTGTTTGAATGAGGGGCCTGATAGTAGGCTCGGGAGTCCTGGCAGATGTGTAGGATTATACTATCTGCCAAGTCTATTCCTTTTACTGGAGAGATGTTCATGAATGATGATTCTGGAACTGTGAACTATAACTCCAGAAAGTTCAAGAGTAGGTCATGAGAAGGTGAATGCTGTTGGCAACTAAAGGTACAGTGAGGGGGTTAGGGTAGGATTTGCTATGCCATACTATAGTTGTGGGGTAAACTTCAAATTGTTATCTAGTATGGTTGACAAGTGGGTTTGCTGCGTTCATGCAAGGTCGGATGTCTATTCGATTTGGAGAGTTTGTGTGTGCTCTATCCTAGTTGATTATGAATATGAAATAGTAAAACCTAGGGTAGCCAGCAGTGAGATATTAAAAAATGGCACCCTGATCCTTATTTAAATTATTTATCATAAATCAGCTACCTGGAAGTACAGCATGCTCAGGTTTGGTTGAACATTTACAGCTGCCACAACTGCATTTGTTGGGAAAGAGGAGGAGGCAAGGTCGACACAACCTTAGGGTTTTCCACTGGCGCAAGAGGAGGTAGCGCAGGGGGATTTGAAGAAAGCAGTGCCGAATACAAAGCAGTGGTTATTACTGCCATAGAAGGAGTGAATTGACTGGGAAAGGTAGAAGAAAGTGCTGATGCAGGAACTGTTATGCTAGACGTGTTATGTTTGCATGGGGAGAAGTGGCAACACATATTTGGCTTGAAGCAGAACACCTGCAATTTGACAGAAGCCTTTCATGGACAATGGCATAATACATTGTTAGATAGGAGATGGGGAATATGAACCAGAGGGTTTGGGGTTCCTGGAGACAAGATAGAAGAGGACATAGGTGGTGGGGCAGAAGGAGTGAAAAGAGCAACAATCGGAGAAGTGGTTGAGACGTCTGCACCTGTGCCTGTTCTTGTAGAAGGTCAAGGCTGGCAGATTTGTTATTTTCTAAGTGTCATGTGGGGCAGAGGACAGCCTGAGTCCAGAATATGCCAACCTCATCTTGAGTCTGGGAGCAGTTTAGGTTGCTAGAGAAAAAAAACAGTGAGGAGTGAGGATGCCATTATTAACAGACAATGAAGCAATGCACACCAAAGGGCCATCACTGAGCACCTTGGTGCCCTCTGTGATTGACAATCACCTGAAAACAAGCACTGAAAGATTATTCCTGCATGCAGGCCATCTTCAAAGAACTCCTTTCCCACTAACATATCTTTCAGCAATAGTGATGAAAACGAAGCTGGACCTGCCAGTTCCCAGACCAGCAGAAGAAGCCCTCTGCCCATCCAACCTTTGGCATGCCTTGCACCCCTCTCCTACATGCAAACTAACACAATGTCACCATCCAACAGCAGGTCATTGTTCCCACTAGCCCCAACATCAGCACAACTACCACTAGCACTACCACTATTTCAGCTTGCTTTTGGTGACTTTGTGTCCGTTCTGCTATATGGGCAGGCACATATGGACCACATGAGGAATCATGCTTGCTAAAGACTTCAGCTATTATGACATTGACTATTAGATGGAATAGTTAAATGAGAAGGCAGTGGATGATGTCATGGAGGGGCAAATACTTTGGCACCCCCAATCCTCTTGTAGGTAACTGGCTGGGCCTTGCGCATGTGGGTGGTGTCACAAATACAGATCATTGTTTCCTTCCCGCCAATGAGGAGCCACCTCTTTTGGAACTATGGAGGTGAGCCCAGTATGCTAACACCGTTAGGTGACAGGACAAGCAGGATCCCACTGGGTTGACTACCCATTAGAGGACAAGGAAGGTTTGCATTCATCCTTCCTCAGGCCAAGAGTCTCATGTGTTTGTTGGCTTTATGGGGATTGACTAGGGCAATTGTATTCGTAGCTGGTGTGGCTTCTGACCCTTTTACAACCCTCACACCTCACACAATGTGAACCGCAAACTCAACAGATTATCCAATCACATTTCTACCTGAAACATAAAGAAGATGTGCAAGTGACACAGCAGAGAGAGGAACGACTGCAGAGTTAGCCACAGGAGGAGGAAAGCTAGCACAGCCAATACAGGTGGACGTAAATTCATGGATACAGCCACAAGAGAAGATGTCCTCCTTGAAGGTGGGGACATAAAGCAGCCCAACACAGAAGGCATCATACGTGGAGAAGCAGAGGAGTCTGCAGAAATGCTTCTCTCTCAGTAGCAGTCCCGACCAAGAAGGACCTGACCGAAGGAGGTGAGACGTCCCGACCATTGCAGAAGTTATTGACTGGACCCTACATGACATAGTGCTGATGAACCATTGAAGTCTGAGAGGAAGCATTCAAACTGACTAAGAGATGCAGAGAACCAAATGAAAAACTGAACCACAGTTCCATGCCAGCTGAGGAGACCACACAACCCAAGAAGAGTTGCTGCAGTGAACAAGATAGGCAGTAGCAGGGAGGAGGGTGGAGAGGTCTGGCAATGCCACAAGATGGGTTTATAGACCAGATGAGGTGAGTAAGCAGATACCCTAAGGCTGTGCACAAGTCCAGAACAAAAATACCAATGTGGGTTAAGAGATACAGTACCTCTGGGGGGGGGCGTAACAGGATCGAAAGGCAGGGTAGAGGAAATAGAACCTTAAGGGGGGAGGGGAGGTGAAAGAAGCAAGATCCCAAGGTGAGACATGAGAAGGCATTACACATGGTGGGAGAAAGAAACAAATCCCCAAGGTGGGGTGAGAGGAGCAATACCCCAGGACGGGGAGAGATACACACAATAACAAGGCATGGTGAGAGAAACTGTATTCTTGGGCTGAATGACCACAGCCCAACAACAAGACTCAGAGAGTACCCTTTCAGGAAGAGAGGAAGAATAAAGAGACATTTGTTTGTCCTGAACTTTTAACTTTACAAACAGGCACGTGGCCTGGGAGAATTTGGTGGGGGTCAAAACACACCACTCCTTCCAAGACTGACAAAATCACTTTTCAGACCTTTCTGGTTGAATTTCTGTAAATTCTTTCTGTTAGTGGTAGGGGCAGAATTTAGGTTAGATTACAATTTGGACATATGACTGAATTATGTTCTGAGACCTGCTGTTGAGCACTCTTTATTGTTTTCTCGCAGAAGGGGCCAATTGCACCTAAGAATAGGGGCAGGCTTTATTCTCTTTTCTATAAAATAAACTACAAGTTGTAATATGATCTCTAGTCCGTCTCCTGAGTCTGACTTACCACAGTGGATAAAAGAAGTTGGAGTGAATGGCTGTCGAACCAGAAGGATGGTCAACAACATTTTGGGTAGTAGCTCTCCAAGTATGCAAGAGAGTCGCAATGATTTGCAAAAGCTGCGTAGTTGCACGACTGTCTGCAGGGTTGAAACATGTTTTAGAAATTAGTTAAGTTGTTAATTGCAGTTAAACTAACTGGTCCACATAGGAATTAAATGAATGGTACAACAGCGGGCACACATTGTTGCTGTTAGTAAACTTAAATTGCTTTGGCATTTCGATCAAAACTTCAGATGACCAAAATCCAAAGAATTATGTTCCACTTCTGTGTTCTCAACATGACTAGCAGGGAATGGAAGTAGGTCATAAATGCTCATTTCGCAGCTCTTTTTCATAATGTGAAATGTAAAAGATTGCAGGCATACTGCTGTGTGTGATGTTGACTGTGGTTAATGCAGGCGGTTGACTTGTTGCAGGGTCAGCCACATACTGTTGAGGTGCACTTTCAGATATGACAAGCTGTCGTGAAAATTAAAAAAACTCCTACAAATCTGAAAGAGTAGCATTTTCCTTCCTTTATGACCAAAATCCAAAGAATTATGTTCCACTTCTGTGTTCTCAACATGACTAGCAGGGAATGGAAATAGGTCATAAATGCTCATTTTGCAGCTCTGTTTCATAAAGTGAAATGTAAAAGATTGCAGGCATACTGCTGTGTGTAATGTTGACCCTGGTTAATGCAGGCGGTTGACTTGGTGCAAGGTGAGCTACATACTGTTGAGGTGCACTTTCAGATATGACAAGCTGTCGTGAAAATTAAAAAAACTCCTACAAATCTGAAAGAGTAGCATTTTCCTTCCTGTGTATGGCTGTAATGGTGGTATTAACCCCCCCTTCTAATCTTTTAATCACGGTTTTCTATAAAAACTGCTAACTGGGGATAAAGTGAATATTTCGCCTATGCGCTACTCTACAATACATATAGTGAGATGCGTATGCAATTATACACAATCCTTGATGCAACAAACTAACTCTGGCTGATATTCGCTTATATAGTAAGCCTTTGGAAAAAGGCATTGGTAATCAGTTAGTAAGGTAGTTGCGCTAGAAAGTAGGTAAGCAAATTAAGGTGATAGTTTAGATTTAATAACGATTCAAAGTAATTGATAGGTGCTGTTTGCCTAGAAAAACTGGTCCCTCCATTCATCTTAGTCAATAGTATCATCATCATCATTGTAAAGACTGGAGGGGGGTGTCTGTACTTCTGCTCTCTATATGGTAGAGGAGAGGCACTGAGGACCCCAGCCAAGATTCTCTATTGTGGTAGCAATGGACAAGCAATCACGGCCTCGCTTCTCAGGAGGTGATGCAGGCTGGTTCTTAAGTACAGTGTAGTCCCCAAGCACCCACAAAGGAATGTCCGCACACTGTATCAGTTAAAACACAGTCTTTATATAATTAATATTCAAGGTTATATACAATATCACGATAACGCACTTTGTGCTCAGAAAATCAACAATGGTAAATATATACAGTTCTACCGTGTTACCACAAATATTATCAGATCTCATTAAAGTGCATCAACTATACTGTCAAAATGTCACACAGATCAATAAAGAGGAAACCAGCAGTAGAGAGAGGAAGGAAAGCAAGATGGTTGTACAATTGGCAGAATACTGGTCACTACCGTTAAACACAGCTCTGTGTAGAGATCCCCCCACCTCGGCAACCTGTAGAATAAAGATACAAGCCCAGTCCACATATTGTTCACACTAGACTTCCCAATAGTTCTGCAACCCCAAAGTACCTGGCGTTGTAGCGTTCCTCGGCAGGGAATCGACGGCCCTTCTTGAGTGCCCTCCCTTTAAGGCAGGAGTCACAGGTCGTCGAACGTCAGAAGGAGAACAGGGTGAGCTACGACGGTGAAGTGGCAGCTTCGCTCCTAGCGGTGCTTGTTGACGGGGAAGCGTAAACGTCCTGCAAGGAAGAGGCGTGTGGGGCACCTCAGTGTCGATAGTTCTGGACCGTAAAGAGTTTGAAAAACGGTGGCCTGCAAGGGCGTCGAGTCGTCAGGGTCTCTGTGGTCTTTGGGTGGTGGGAAACCCACCGGCAGATGCTCCCCCGCGCGCCAACGGTCAGACCTTCTCCAGCAGGATACAGCGGCGACGATGCGGACAAGAGCGTCCTTCGATTTGAAAGTTCTTAGGCAAACGGGAGCACAGCGGCTCCGGTCGGCAACGTCGGTCGTCGACAGTGTCGGACAACAGTCCGGGCGCTTCTCCTTGGGATTCCGCAGCAGTCCCCGTCTCGGGTCGGCAGCCTGTCGAAGGTCTGTCTACCAGGGAGCTTTGGCAAAGATCAGCTGGTGCACGATGGTCCCTCGTAGCTTGGGAAGAGGGTGCCTTAAAAGGTCCTCTCTGGGTCAGTCCTTGGAGGCACAGCAGCTTTCAGATTGTGAAGGAGAGCAACAGGGCTTCAAGGTCAAGCTTCAGTTACTCCAGTTACTCATCGTAGTGGACTTCAGCTTCTGAACACGAATTCTAGCAGTGAGAGGCCCCCAGATATACTATTTGATCTCCCATTCATTCTGCTGGGTCAATCTCAGGCATCTCGGTAAGAAGGGCATTCATGCAGGCAGGCATCCAATCAGGTGCATAGTGCATTCAGGCCATTCACTCCTCTCCAGACACTCACAACAAGTTATGTGTATTGGGACAAGTACCCAGCCATTCAACACTCCACACTGCATGCATACCAGTTTCGGGCAGGGCTGTCTCAGTCATTGTGTCAAACACCAGATACTAGACACCCACAACACAGAATGCGTATTTGTCACACACTCCATTCCCCCAGGTCCCACCCACAGGGTGTATCCACAACATACAGTCATTGGGAAGGCTCCAGCCAGTCTGGCCTGGACTTCACAACAACACCATATATGGAACTTCCACCCAACAGCCAGTTAGGGGGAAGGGACAGAGTCAGGGCTTCCCAGGACTTTGGGAAAACAAAGTTATAGGCAATAGAAAGCAAGAGGCCACAGGGGCCATCTTGTTTCCTATCAGGAATCAACTGATTCTAATGGCAGGGCCTGGGTTTCCCAAAATGGAGGATACTCAGGGCACCTGTCAAATTCAGCATGGAGCTGCCACCAGCCCATACCCTGCTCTGTGGGCCACACACAGGTGCCCAAAAACATACACTAGGGGCACAGGGTTGTACCCCCACCCATGGGTGTCATACGGGTATCCCATGGGTCTGTTCACTAAACCAAAAGAGAGAGCTGCAACACCAGGAGTCCCACATGAACTCCTGAGCGGAAAACATGACAGAACACACGATAAAAAGCAGTAAAGGACAAGGATACGGAGGCCCTGTCCCTCCGATGCATTTCCAGCATCACAATCATCTTCCTCACACTCAACATCAGTGTGTGGATGGAGAAGATCTGAAGCAATTCAAAACCTGCACCTTTGCATTCTTAATAAATACAATCTCTAACTCTGCACCCCCTTCTGGCTCAGGGACAGCAGCCTGAACCTTCTCTACTTGTATCCATCTCTTCCCTGCACTTCTATGTGCTGCTGACATATTGGTACCCAAAGACAAATGATGTGGGCACATTGGGTTCGCCATACATCTACTGGATAAAATGTCCTTCTGCCAGGGCCTACCATGAAAAGTAAGCCTTTTTTCTCCCAGTAACTTGTATTTGGTATTTTCATTAAAGACGATACACTATATTGCAGCCACTGGATGTAATCTCCTTTTCATAATCATAAGACAGTGTATCTGCAAATAATCTGCAAATAATAATTACTAGTATTTGGTATGGCCACTGAAAGCTGTCTCACAGATTTACTGCATTTGAATATAAACGTTTCCTCTATGCTAACAAATGAAAATTCAAGACCTATTCTCTGCACCTAGTATTCTGCATGGTGGGTAAAGACAGCAGACTCTGTTACAGGAACTGAATACATACTCTCAGTCTGCCTATCAGGAATAATTAAAATGTTACTCTGAAACTATAATTAACTAATATTTGGTCTGATCACTGGAATCCGGAGCACTGATTAAAACCACTGAATAAAATCCCCATCTGCCTATCAAGGCTAATGAAACATTTTCTAAGGTAATTGTTATAGTAATGAGTATTTGTTCTGAAACCTTAACAAGTGAACAGTACTTAATAGCCATTTAAAATAAGCTCCTTCTGCCTACAAAGACATATAAAACAGTTTATCTGCAGTAGTATTTAGTATAACAACTAAAGTAGAGCTCCCTCAGTCACAGGTACTGAATATTATGTAATTTCGACCACTTAGATAAGTACGACTTTTTCTCTGTAGCTCGTATTTGGAATGGCAACTAAAAGACAATATACCCAGTTCCAGCCACTGAATATAATCTTCCAATGCCTTCCTACATTTCTAAAACATCTCCTCTGCAACTGGTTTCTAGTACTTTGTACTGCCACTAAAATATGGTGCAGTCACAAAGAACCACAGAATGTGATCTGTTTTGATGCTTGCCTCCAAACAATTCTGTCACATTAATTTGTCATATTAACAAGTAATGTTAAATTCATTTATGTGAGCACGACTGGTCACTGACATCTAGTAGAGACAGTAGATGTGAAGTCACAGAAGAATGGTCTGCTATATTTTTATTATTCTCAATTAAGTAAATTAACTTCAAGCTGGAGTCACACCCTTACCTGGATACGTTTATAAAAGTGACATAATTAAGAAATATTGCAGCTGGTACATAAACAGTTATGATAAAGTATGCTACCTGATAGAGTTTGAAAAATAGAACTCTTGCTCTTTCACTACTCTGTCAACGGAAATGAAACCAGTATCTATAACCAACTAGGTGCTTCATCGTTCTCTAAATGTTATTCCTACCCAAAACCCTTGTTATAGTCATAAAACGGGGTGCTAATAAATGAATGACCACTGTTAATTGAGGTACTTGAAGAGAATACGCATACCTCATGCAGACATGTAAATAGGATATACCTTGTCTAGTCCGATCTGTTAAAGGGATACATGAAAAGTGTTAGTTTGTGTCAGTTCAAATATAAGATACACAATTGGAATACTCTACTTTACGAAGAGTGTCCACGATCTATTCTTGAAATTATGGGGTTATGTAACCTAGCAAAAAGACAGGGTCACTATCTATTGTAAATATGTATGTAGTTATGTGTGGAATTTCGATTAGGTAAACTAGTCTGGCTAGTAAAGGACAGGGTGAATTAGAACAAACTGAAGATAACGATGAATACAGGAGGAGTGCAGAAGATATCCATGCCTAGGTTGTTTTTTACTTCCTTCCTGGAGTGCAGTAGAGAAAGGGCTCTTCACTTTCAACAGTTTCAATTGAGATAATTGCATTATAATGCAAAGATGAAGACTTTTAACTAAACTTGTTTCTCTTGTATCTTAAGAATTGTACACATTTGTTTTGAAATATGTTTTTTGAAGGTTTTTTTTAAACCATAAACACATTTTTTTTAAAAAGACAGAAAGGGCCGGCACGACTAAAGAAGGATTTAATTTCAGAGACCTTTTCTTCTGTTTTTGTGTTTTCTATTGTTTGCACCTTGTTGGTTCTAGACTTGCAATGATTGTGCTTCTGGAGGTGGGTTGGCCTCCCAAGATGGTTGGTGTGTGTGTGGGAGACAATTTGGCCTTCTTGTGGTGCAGGCTGGCCCAGAAGAGTAGCCAGTGTGGTTCCTAGGTGTAGTAGTCAATTATCTCCAGACCTGTGCTATTGAGGGTAGGACTACAGTAGGGATGTTTTTTCCTTAAGTGCTTCAGTGGACAACCCACCACGATGGCCATTACAGTTGTAAACTTTATGAGAAGTCTTCATTTAGACGAAAGGGAGGTGGGTTACTCTTGGGTTTCGAAGAAATGGAGGATAACATAGAGCCTTGGGTATATGTATTTTTGATTAAAAAGATCTATGCTGTTTTGCACCCATTTATATTATTGCACTGTTCCAGCATTTTGCACATGATGAGGTAAATTCGAAATGTACAGTATATCCATGTTTTGCACACTTTTTGTACTGTACTAGCTTTCTCTTTGCACGTTTAACGGTTCATGGAACAGACTGTTTTTGTGTTATTAAAGGCTGATATTAATTAGAATTTGATGATGGTAGGTTATAGGGTGAAATTTGCCCATGTTTTCGATTGTGGTGATTTTAAGTGTGATACATGAAATTTAATTATTGAATGAAATTCTGTGTTTTCTTTTTTTTATATAGATGGATGATGATGTCTGTGTTTTATTGATATATATTGTTAAGGTTGAATGAGTAATTTAACCAATAAACAAACACAACAAAAAACAAAAAACAATGTTATTTTCACCATATAGAGAAAAAGAGGAAAAGAGAAAAAACACCACATCCGAATTGAAGCAATTTGGGAATTCACTTTATTCTAGCTGACAGCACAAATGACAAACCAAATACCATGCCCTGAATCTAATAGAGGTCCCCTGGACCATTCACTTTGAGTTGAGATGCACAAGGTAGACATATATAAATGACATAAAATCAGTCCAGCCTATAACATATAGAGCAGCACCACCTGGCCAAAACCAAAGCAGAGGCATTTCCCTTAGTACACTGTCTTTACCCAGTCCCAGAAGTCAAACTAGAATGGGATGCTTTCCAAAAATGCTCTAGCCTGAGACTGGCAGTGTATTGTAGACACAAATCAAGCTAAACCCACAAATGCAAAAATAATGTCTGACAAAAGGGCCAACAGTTAGGACCCTGGGGGAAGAGGAATTACAAACCAAGTAAAAAATCTCTTCCATAATTGTCTGCCAGGAAGAGTGACATTCACTTACCCCCAACTAACAATCCCTTTCATCTCAATAGTCCTTTTTACTGGAAAGGACGCAAAACGAAAGAACACAATCCAACTGAGTCCCCAGTGGGTTTACACAAAGGGAAAACCATCCATCTTCAGCTCATAGCTGTGGCCAAACATTGTGAGGAGGGGACACAGCAGGACCACAATGTCTCTTTCTGATTCAAATGTTTCTAAAATATTCTAAGACATAGTGAGTGTAGAAGCCACATTATGAGTGGTCTCAATAGCAATGTGTCACCCTGCTAGCACAAGACCAGATTCTAACCTGTCTCCATGGAATCTCTTGTGGCAGAAATACAGCAAAGGAGACAGAGCAGGAGCCATCTCTGCCTGCTTTCTATTAAAATGAGTACCCTGAGTAACAGAAACATGCTGCCTTGGCGGAGCGAAGAGACTGCACTTGATGTATTCATATACTAGATATACTAGGGGAACTTGCACACCAAATGAGTGACCAATTAGGTCCTTTTCCAGGGCCAGAAGCATACCACATTCTTTGAAGGAGAGAGAGGGGTGAGGGATGTGCCTAATATTTGCCTAGAGACAACATTCAAGAAAGACAACTACCTTCAATGAAATATAAGAATACAAAGATGGAAAAAGCCTCCTCTGAACCCAGAGACATAAGGAACGTTCTGGCATATCCTCTTTAGAATGAGTTGTGCATTTATATTAGGTGACTACCTGCAGCAAATGTCTACTTAATATACTGCTGCAGACTGATGGAGTAAGAAGACATGGGTTAAAAAAATAAAAAAAATATAAAACTCTGCTTCTGCTCTGAACATTGTACATACCTAAAAGGAAATTATGTTGTGCAACAAAGAGCTAACATTATGCAAGGAAAACAACTATTCTCAAATTGAGTCACATTGTATAAGGTCCACGCCTCCGAAATGTAATCCTACTAGCCCTGGCATAGATAGGAATACTGGAAGGTATCACTAAAGTAACCCCTACTGGAGATTGTTATGGCCCCATTTATTTGGATCAGTATGCATGCCTACCACTATACCTGAAGCAAGCAACAGGAAGCCATTGCTTTTTCACCAAATGTCAATGTGCAAAGCCTCTGTGGGTAGCATCTGTACAACAACAGCGACTATAACTGTGTTGACTTAAACAGTGCCATGGCGTTATTTAATCCATTTTAGTTTCTAAACTCCAGCAACAATGCGAAAGGAACTCTAATAAATAAAAGGAAAGTGTAAACAAAGACAATGCCAACAGTTGAGGTTATGACAAATCCAATGACAACACTTTCACCTTCTGGTATTGTGTTTACTATGGGCCCGAATGTCAAAATAATTGCAATAAAAATCGGCAACTAGCTATGAGCTGTTAGTTCTCTAAACAGAGGTCAGTTACTGGAACAGTTACCCACAGTTATACCAAAATTTATTTTAGGTGAAGGCCTCAGCTCCTTCGTCCTACCCACTGAATTGAGTAGAAGAGACAGGCATGAGTTAAGCACGTGTTTATCCAAAGATGTATACATTTTACATGTTGGGGGGAATGACGCAGCTCCTAATTTTCAAGCTTATACAATGTGTTATTTCAGGCTAAAAGAGAATGTAAGGCGTTCTAGGCTCCATCTAAACATACCCAAGCCCAATATAAACTGTTAGAAAACCAAGAACTGTTTCAATGACGGTGCTCTCAGCAATGTACCGCAACTGAAATCTTCAACCTGGATGACCTTACAAAAAGAACCCAGGATTCAGTGGACATCTTCTGCATCTCAAAGAGACAGATCCCCAGTGTAGAGCTCTTTGACACCTAAAGTTGGGCGGATAAACTGAAAGTAATGGACCTGATCTAATGGGAGAATGGCATTTCCCCTCTGCCCCTATGTCCATACATGTTTACCTCTTGTGTCCTGGTGCATGGATGAGGAGCAGCAATGTGGTGGTTTAAGGGAGTGGGAATAGGGGCAATTCTTCCCTTACTTGACATAATTTTCAGATTGGATGGATGATCTATCATCCCAGGACATACCCCTTCTTTTAACTTATTGGCCAATCCTGGCATTTACAGTAGCTCCTGGAATGTCCAGAGCCCTCACAAAACATACGCACTGTGCTACTCGTTGCCCCAGATAACCAAGTAAAGGTATGAAAAAGAACAATGGATCCCTTCCATGTTGCAAGGAAAACGAGGACCAATGTTTCCATTCCATGTTGTAAGGAAAAAGAGGAGCACTATTCCCATATCAACTTATGCAAAGCAATCTGCTCCTATGTCATAAGCACTACCCAAGATCTTGGGAGCCAAGATCCATCCCCTTGCTAATTCTTTCAAGCTCGCTTTTCACTTATCCAATGGGGAGCAATTGTAGGGTAAACCTCCAACAACCAGACAGATAAATTACAATCCTCTAAGGAAAAATGCTTGGTGCACCCTTTTGTGCGAAGAACAAGAGATTTATTTGTATAAAAAAGAAAATGATGACAGGGTACACATTCACTGCTGCGGAGCTCCTCCCTTCTTCAAAGCAAACAGCACATTATAACTCAAAAAATCATCATCTGTGATGTGCACAATATACAGTGTTCATCCCCCACATTCATAGGCTGAAAACTATATGCATACTACTGATTGCATATGAACCCCCAGCTCATTGGCCCTATCATCTTCGACTTCATCTCCCTCACATGTGGGTTTCGGTCTCTTCACCTTGGGTTGCTGTTAGGTGATTGGTTAAGCTACTAAGATCATTGCCCTACCCTTAGGCCTAATCACGTGATGTGCACCTGACCATCAACATGATTGAAGTGAAGAACTTTGAGATCAGTCTGGTCCTCTCGAACAAAGCAACTCTTTTCTCATCCCAGACCCACAGGCGTCCCCACCTGGAATTCCTGTCGCAATCTTATGTACGTTGGCATGTTTTCTTTGCTCTCACTGGTACAATTCACTGGACCAGTTTTCCTCTGCTCCCCCTCCCTTATCAGTTACTCCACCGTAAGGGGAGCAGGCCTGGTTCTCCATGCAGAAAAACAAAAAGAAACAGCAGTCATCAAATACTGGGTCACTGAGTTACTCTTCCACAGAACAATACAAAACCAGGACACTGGGAAAAGTGGTTCTATATGAAAGGAAGGGAATTATGTTGAGAGTGTATATTCTATTTTGTTGGCTGGGCAGTACACTGTATCTCTGGTTAGTTGCACACCTTGATAAATGTACAGGATTTAGTGCAGCTCATCTCCTCTTTGATCAAACTTGCATTGGTTCCTTCTCTTCACACCCACCTAACAAGCCTGAACCTGTTCCTTGTCCACAAAGCTTACCTGTTCTGTGCTTCTATTTACACATTCAAATAACACATTATTAAAGAAATATCACTGCTCCCCTACCCATCCTATACCTTCCTCCCTCTTTAATCTCATATGACTGCTAGAGAGCTTTCCCTGTTCCTTTAATATAACATATTTCCTACCCATTCTTAGAAAGTCCTCTGACAGTCCATACAATAGTGCTAATTATTTTTCTCCACACTACTCTACAGTCCACGGAGGTGTGGTAATCCATAGGGTCAATATGATGGCCCATTATTGCTCGAGCCCCCTCAAATCTGGGTTCTGCTGCCGTCACTCAAATAACGCAGCACTAACCCATGTCTACAACATCCTCACCTGTCCTCACCACACCAAACTCTGCTACATTTTCATTCTGTTTGACCTTTCTAACGCCTTCAACATGGCTAATCACCTCCAGTTCCTCTGTACCCTCTAAAACTTGGGAATTTAGAACAAAGCCCTCACGTGCTCCACCCCTCTCTGACTAAGCCTTATCCATTTCTTGAAAAAGAATTTCCGCAATGCATTTCCTCTATAATTTCTGTCTGTGTCTTACTCCTCCTTACGTTCTTCGCCACTTTACGAGGCAAGCTTATTTCCTCCATCAGATTCTCCTACTATATATTTGCTGATAATACTCCGACCTTCTGCTTGTTTCCTGAATTGTAACTCTTAATTTCTTTATTGCATCAGTATTGGGCTGTCACCCAGCCATCTGCCACAGAATGACCATATGCTGTCTAATGGTTAAATCTTTTAAACAGAAACAGTCTCCCTCCCTAGTCCCAATTCTATCCACATTTTCACTTTGCCCATTTCCTTTGATCTTGACTTTCTCTAAATATTACCACAACACCTGCAGTGTGAGGGTGCCCTTTGACACCAATCACTGCTCCAACAATTCAGAGCATAAACTGCCTATCCGCCATCTACCCTGTTTTGTCTCATGGTTAGATCAAAAACAGAAATAGTCTCCCTTCCTTCACACAGTGCTAGTGGCATTCTCCACTCACCCATTTCCTTTGCGTCTTACCTTCTCTCAGAGATACCCCAAAGCCTGAAACATAAGGGTCCACTTTGAAAGCATCCCTGCGCTCCAACATTTTAAAACATTGACTGCAACTGCAGCCAGACGGAAGATATGAAACATAACAAACATCCAACACATTATCACCTACCTCTGAAAGTGTCTGATTACATTAACAAGCAAAAAAACGAATTCTAGGAAACTTTCAGTATATACACTCAATTATCCATGTTATATGTACTCTAATATTCAATACATTTCATATATTGAAAGAATTGAATGAATTGCAATTAATCAACAATGTAAATCACCATCTTACACGTATTTGGTCACCATGGGCTTTTTCAAGACTTAACAAAGATGATTATAGTTTGTATGTAAAGACCTGTATTTCGCAAGTTGTTATGTGGTTCCAATAGGTTTTTTGTAATCCTTATTAAATACGTGTACCCTGCAAATAATATTACTATTTTTTACTTAATTTGTGCTGACTCATTCCCTTTATGTTTTCATTCAATTATTCTTATTTCTACATATTCAGGAGTTATTCACCGTGACTAAATTCGGCATTGTACCACAGGTTCCTTGCCTGACTATGCACTTTACTGTTGACCTGCTCTTACTGTTCGATACCGCCCTTATTATGTAACACTGCCCTGATCTATGCAATTTGTGTCCAAGCATAGTCCTTTTGTATTTGCCTATTACCCCCCATCCTGTATTGTTTTTTTCTCCTTTTGTATCTCTCCCCCTTTTCTTTTTCTCCTAAAATGTATGCACTAAACTGTGATTCTAAGCTGTCTTGTAATGCGCCCAGATACCCTAGGGTGTGGCGTGCTTTATAAATAAATAAAACAAACAAACAAACAAACAAAAAAACAAAGGTATTGGCTTAGCACTTTTTGAACAGTACCATTCTCCCCCACAACTCAATCAAACCTATTTTCTACAGTATTGCACTCAGTTGTCAGAAATAAAAAAGCTGACTATATAGGGGGTAATTCATATAATCCTCCACAGAAGTAGCGCACGCAGCTGGTGCAGGGAGGGAGGATGTGCCAGTGTGCGCCAGCGTGCGCCAGCCGATTGCGCTAAATACCATTTCCACGCATAGCATATTCATGGATTTCCCAAGCCATTTGCAGCCGTGGCACAGCGAACATCCAGCAGCGCCAGTTACGCCCCCCAGAATGCCTCTTGCACCAGGAAAAGTCATAGAAATCCTCAATACGGTGCAAAGGGCTGCGCTAACCCTGGACCAGCTTACAGGTCCGCTACATTGTAATCGCGTGACAAACTAGTGTACCCCGCTAGCGGCAGCCAAAACGCATGAAAATGTCCCCACGCACCCTCTTCAATATGTGTACCCCACTCGCGGCAGCCAAAACACATGATAATGTACTTGCTCACCCCCTTGAATATGCTTAACCCGCTCGGCAAATCGTGTGGAAAAAGTCCCCCCTGTGGTGTGGGCTTCCTGCGGGCCATGGTCAGGGGTTATGGGCTGCCTGCGGGGCATGGTCAGGGGGATGGGGTGTCCCCTGTGGTGTGGGCTGTCTGTGGGGCATGATCAGGGGTGATGGGCTGCCGGCGGGGCATGGACAGGGTTGTAGGGGGGTCCCTTGTGGTGTGGGCTGCCTGTGGGGCATGGTCAGGGGTGATGGGCTGCGGCGGGGCATGGTCAGGAGGGATGGGGTGTCCCCTGTGGTGTGGGCTGCCTGCAGGGCATGGTCAGGGTTGTAGGGGTGTCCCCTGTGGTGTGGGCTGCATGCAGGGCATGGTCAGGGGTGATGGGGTGTCCCTTGTGGTGTGGACTGCCTAAGGGGCATGGTCAGGGGGTATGGGGTGTCTCCTGTGGTGTGGGCTGCCTGCGGGGCATGGCCGAGGGTGATGGGCTACCTGCAGGGCATGGACAGGGTTGTAGGGGGGTCCCCTGTGGTGTGAGCTGCCTGCTGGGCATTGTTAGGGGAGATGGGCTGTCTGCGGGGCATGGACAGGGTTGTAGAGGGGTCCCCTGTTGTGTGGACTGCCTCTGGGGCATGGTCAAGGGTGATGGGCTGCCTGCGGGGCATGGAACGGGTTGTAGGGGGGTCCCCTGTGGTGTGGGCTGCCAGCGGGGCATGGTCAGGGGTGATTGGCTGCCTACAGGGCATGGATCAGTTGTAGGGGGGTCCCCTGTGGTGTGGGCTGCCTGCGGGGCATGGTCAGGGGTGATGGGATGCCTGTGGGGCATGGACAGTGTTGTAGGCAGGTCCCCTATGGTGTGGGCTGCCTGTGGGGCATGGTCAGGAGTGATGGGCTGCCTGCGGGGCATGGAAAGGGTTGTAGGGGGGTCCCCTGTGGTGTGGGCTGCCAGCGTCACATGGTCAGGGGTGATGGGCTGACTGCAGGGCATGGACAGGGTTTTAAGGGGGTCCCCTGTGGTGTGGGCTGCCTGTGGGACATGGTCATGGGTGATGGGCTGCCTGTGGGGCATGGACAGCGTTGTAGGGGGGTTCCCTGTGGTGTGGGCTGCCTGGTGGGCATGGTCAGGGGTGATGGGCTGCCTGTGGAGCATGGCCAGGGTGGACGGGGTGTCCCCTGTAGTGTGGGCTGCCTGCAGGGGGGGGTGCATGTGGCTCCTCACCAGACGGGTGTGCGAATATGGGGTTACGCGAGTGCGCTTTTCAAGCGATTAGGCTGGCACGAGCGGGGTACGTGTATTCCGGGGTACACGAGTGCGCTTTTCACGCGATTAGGCTGGCACCAGCGGGGTACGTGTATTCCGACGTATGCAAGTGCGCTTTTCATGAGATTAGGCTGGCGCCAGCGGGGTACGTGTAGTCCGGGCTACCCGATCTGTTAAAGGGATACATGAAAAGTGTTAGTTTGTGTCAGTTCAAATATAAGATACACAATTGGAATACTCTACTTTACGAACAGTGTCCACGATCTATTCTTGAAATTATGGGGTTATGTAACCTAGCAAAAAGACAGGGTCACTATCTATTGTAAATATGTATGTAGTTATGTGTGGAATTTCGATTAGGTAAACTAGTTTGGCTAGTAAAAGACAGGGTGAAATAGAACAAACTGAAGATAACGTTGAATACAGGAGGAGTGCAGAAGATATCCATGCCTAGGTTGTTTTTTACTTCCTTCCTGGAGTGCAGTAGAGAAAGGTCTCTTCACTTTCAACAGTTGCAATTGAGATAATTGGATTATAATGCAAAGATGAAGACGTTTAACTAAACTTGTTTCTCTTGTATCTTAAGAATTGTACATATTTGTTTTGAAATATGTTTTGTGAAGGTTTTTTTTAAACCATAAACCATTTTTTTTAAAAAAAGACAGAAAGGGCCAGCATGACTAAAGAAGGATTTAATTTCAGAGACCTTTTCTTCTGTTTGTGTGTTTTCTATTGTTTGCACCTCATTGTTTCTAGACTTGCAATGGTTGTGCTTCTGGAGGTGGGTTGGCCTCCCAAGATGGTTGGTGTGTGTGTGGAGACAATTTGGCCTTCTTGTGGTGCAGGCTGGCCCAGAAGAGTAGCCAGTGTGGTTCCTAGGTGTAGTAGCCAATTATCTCCTGACCTGTGCTATTGAGGGTAGGACTACATTAGGGATGTTTTTTCCTTAAGTGCTTCAGTGGACAACCCACCACAATGGCCATTGCAGTTGTAAACTTTATGAGAAGTCTTCATTTAGACGAAAGGGAGGTGGGTTACTCTTGGGTTTCGAAGAAATGGAGGATAACATAGAGCCTTGGGTATATTTATTTTTGATTAAAAAGATCTATGCTATTTTGCGCCCATTTATATTATTGCACTGTTCCAGCATTTTGCACATGATCAGGTAAATTCGGAATGTACAGTATTTCCACGTTTGGCACACTTTTTGTACTGTACTAGCTTTCTGTTTGCACTGTTTAACGGTTCATGGGACAGACTGCTTTTGTGTTATTAAAGGCTGATATTATTGAACAGAATTTGATGATGGTAGGTTATTGGGTGAAATATGCCCATGTTATCTATTGTGGTGATTTTAAGTGTGATACATGAAATTCGATTATTGAATGAAATTCTGTGTTTTCTTTTTTTATATAGATGGATGATGATGTCTGTGTTTTATTGATATATATTGTTAAGGTTGAATGAGTAATTTAACCAATAAACAAACACAAGAAAATGTTATTTTCACCATATAGAGAAAAAGAGGAAAAGAGAAAAAACACCACATCCGAATTGAAGCAATTTGGGAATTCACTTTATTCTAGCTGACAGCACAAATGACAAACCAAATACCATGCCCTGAATCTAATAGAGGTCCCCTGGACCATTCACTTTGAGTTGAGATGCACAAGGTAGACATATATAAATGACATAAAATCAGTCCAGCCTATAACATATAGAGCAGCACCACCTGGCCAAAACCAAAGCAGAGGAATTTCCCTCAGTACACTGTCTTTACCCAGTCCCAGAAGTCAAACTAGAATGGGATGCTTTCCAAAATTGCTCTAGCCTGAGACTGGCAGTGTATTGTAGACACAAATCAAGCTAAACCCACAAATGCAAAAATAATGTCTGACAAAAGGGCCAACAGTTAGGACCCTGGGGGAAGAGGAATTACAAACCAAGTAAAAAATATCTTCCATAATTTTCTGCCAGGAAGAGTGACAGTCACTTACCCCCCAACTCACCATCCCATTGATCCCAATATTCCTTTTTACTGGAAAGGACGCAAAACGAAAGAACACAATCCAACTGAGTCCCCAGTGGGTATTGTAAGGTTATTTAGCGTGTTACAACACAGAGTACAACACAGAGTACAGCACTACTGCACAGGATCAATGTGTAGCATGTTTTTTCTTTTATGCAGTACCACTGCATGGGTTTGGTGCATTGTTATGATGCAATTGTTTCAAGCTATGTGTTGCCAGTGTAACATGGACATATAAGTGAGGGCAGGTTATTCAGTCAAAAACGATTTTTACATATAAAATGCAAATCATTTTTTTCACAGTTAAAAGCACACATTTGTACATTCAAAATGCGCACTATTTTTACCTGAAATTCCTCTGTTGCAGGAGACACATTTGAGGATTAATGAACTAACCTCATTAACAAAAAACTAACACGCTAACTCATTAATAACATAATGTGTTCTCCAGTGCAAAATGAATGGAAAATGACAGGCTCTGAAAGTCATTTAAACGCACATTCAGATTTTTTTTTTTGCTTCTCTCTGCGCTCTGTCCACAGTATTTTCAGGAAACAAAGACCTCGAATAAGCAGGAAATCAGTTTGGTTACAGTTGCAACTGTATAAGCCAAGCCATTGTGTGCAGAGGGTGGTTAGGGCATGATAGAATTTTATTGGTTAGGATCCTTTGGTAGGAGGTAACCAGAGTTTTCTTGTATAATCTCGAGGAAGAAGCTGGAGAGAGACATCTTGACACAGCTTGGAGAAGGACTGAGTTGATAGCTGGGGATGCCTGATTCCTAAAGCAGATTCAACTTGGTTGCAGAGACTGGGATTCCCAGTCAACAAGTCCCAGTTTGAGTGACAGCAAATGCTCGTCCTTGCTGGGTGAACCCCTCCAAAAGGCGACCAGCCAAAGAAGTTACATGCTGAACAAGCCTGGTAATTATCTCGCTGAAGTGTGGTGGCTGAGTGTGTGCGAAAATATTCAGTCAGTGTAGGAAAGGAGATTCCTGTGCTTTACCCACGTGTTTAATGTTGCAAATTGAATTCTTGTTCCCCACCACTCTCTTCTCAGTGTATCACAAATAATGCTGTTACTGTGCTATTTCATTTATTTCTGTAAAAAGAGTGAGATCGTGTTTAAATGCAATTTTTATAATACACAAAAATATGTGAAAGCAGACGGGTGGTGTGTATTATTTTCTCTTTCCTTTGTGCATTTAACAATACAGTGCTGATGATGTGGGGAGATGTTTAGACAGTGCAATTGTCATTTTTAAGATAGCTAAAAATAAGATTTGGCTGCAGTTGTGTGCATGATTCCATTCAGTATATAAGTGTGTGTTTTCTGGACAGAACATAATGAGTAACTGGGTGTGAAATAGCCTTTTGCTGAAGGTACATGAGTCAGCAAAAATAGAGACCCGGGACATAGTTCACTACCGTATATAAGTTAGCGAAAAATACCACATGATAGCTCGCTGCCGTAGATAAGACAGCGAGAAATTGCCCATGGTGGCACACTAAAAATGAAAATGTAGTATTCCTGAAATGCAAGCCTGAGGTCTCTCTAGTGATTACACGAAAAATCTAAACAAAAATAAGGGGTTCTGGATATTGGGGCCACAAATAAAACAAAGGAATTATGCTCACCAAAAATACCACCAACCATGCATACCAACCACGCATACCAACCACGCATGTCTGTGTACTGAAATAATGCATATCCACTGTATTATTATTATACATAACCCAATCTGAATACAAGGAGTGATTGTTGCTAAATTGTTTTCGGTGGTAAGAAAATACCGCCAGGCCCCAAATCTACACAAAATACCCAACAGTATACACAAAGGGAAAACCATCCATCTTCAGCTCATAGCTGTGGCCAAACATTGTGAGGAGGGGACACAGCAGGGCCGCAATGTCTCATTCTGATTCAAATGTTTCTAAAATATTCTAAGACATAGTGAGTGTAGAAGCCACATTATAAGTGGTCTCAATAGCAATGTGGAACCCTGCTAGCACAAGACCAGATTCTAACCTGTCTCCATGGAATCTCTTGTGGGCAGAAATACACGCAAAGGAGACAGGGCAGGAGCCATCTCTGCCTGCTTTCTATTCAAATGAGTACCCTGAGTAACAGAAACATGCTGCCTTGGCGGAGCAAAGAGACTGCACTTGATGTATTCATAGATATACTAGGGGAACTTGCACACCAAATGAGTGACCAATTAGGTCCTTTTCCAGGGCCAGAAGCATGCCACATTCTTTGATCGAGAGAGAGGGGTGAGGGATTTGCCTAATATTTGCCTAGAGACAACATTCAAGAAAGACAACTACCTTCAATGATATATAAGAATACAAATATGGAAAAAGCCTCCTCTGAGGCCAGAGACATAAGGAACGTTCTGGCATATCCTCTTTAGAATGAGTTGTGCATTTATATTAGGTGACTACCTGCAACAAATGTCTACTTAATATACTGCTGCAGACTGATGGAGTAAGAAGACATGGGTTAAAAAAATAAACATCTGAACATTGTACATACCTAAAAGGAAATTATGTTGTGCAACAAAGAGATAACATTATGCAAGGAAAACAACTATTCTCAAATTGAGTCACATTGTATAAGGTCCACACCTCCGAAATGTAATCCTACTAGCCCAGGCGTAGATAGGAATACTGGAAGGTATCACTAAAGTAACCCCTGCTGGAGATTGTTATGGCCCCATTTATTTGGATCAGTATGCATGCCTACCACTATACCTGAAGCAAGCAACAGGAAGCCAATGCTGTTCACCAAATGTCAATGTGCAAAGCCTCTGTGGGTAGCATTTGTACAACAACAGAGACTATAACTTTGTTCACTTAAACAGTGCCCTGGCGTTATTTAATCCATTTTAGCTTCTAAACTCCAGCAACAATGCGCAAGGAACGCTAATAAATAAAAGGAAAGTGTAAACAAAGACAATGCCAACAGTTGAGGTTATGACAAATCCAATGACAACACTTTCACCTTCTGGTATTGTGTTTACTATGGGATCGAATGTCAAAAACAATGCAACAAAAATCTGCAACTAGCTATGAGCTGTTAGTTCTCTAAACAGAGGTCAGTTACTGGAACAGTTATCCACAGTTATACCAAAATATATTTTAGGTAAAGGCCTCAGCTCCTTCGTCCTACCACTGAATTGAGTTGAAGAGACAGGCATGAGTTAAGCATGTGTTTATCCAGAGATATATACATTTTACATGTTGGGGGGAATGACGTTGCTCCTAATTTTCAAGCTTATACAATGGGCCTCATTACGACCCAGGCGGGAAGGGGTTTACGGCAGCGTAAACAGCGCCGAGCCTTACCGCCTGAGTACGAGGTCCCTTAGCGCCATGGAGGTTTTAACACCTGCTTTTAGCAGGTGTTAAAATCCATGGCGCTAAGGGACCATGGAGTTAATTACGCCACCGTAATTTACGGTGGCGTAATTAACGCCTTCCCCACTCCCATTATGCCCTATGGGGCAAAAATGGGAATGGGGAAGGGTGAATGGGGATTGGGGACTTACCGCCCCGCCGACATCGGAATGGGGCGGTAAGTCTGCCTACCACCATGACGTAAACATAGTTTACGCCATGGTGGTAAAGTCACGGCCCAGGCGGTAACTTACCGCCTGGGTCGTAATGAGGCCCAATGTGTTATTTCAGGCTAAAAGAGAATGTAAGGCGTTCTAGGCTCCATCTAAACATACCCAAGCCCAATATAAACTGGTAGAAAACCAAGAACTGTTTCAATGACGGTGCTCTCAGTAATGTACCGCAACTGAAATCTTCAACCTGGATGACCTTACAAAAAGAACCCAGGATTCAGTGGACATCTTCTGCATCTCCAAGAGACAGATCCCCAGTGTAGAGCTCTTTGACACCTATAGTTGGGTGGATAAACTGAAAGTAATGGACCTGATCTAATGGGAGAATGGCATTTCCCCTCTGCCCCTATGTCCATACATGTTTACCTCTTGTGTCCTGGTGCATGGATGAGGAGAATCAATGTGGTGGTTTAAGGGAGTGGGAATAAGGGCAATACTTCCCTTACCTGACATAACTTTCAGATTGGATGGATGATCTATCATCCCAGGACATATCATTTCTTTTGACTTATTGGCCAATCCTGGCATTTACAGTAGCTCCTGGAATGTCCAGAGCCCTCACAAAACATACGCACTATGCTACTCGTTTCCCCAGATAACCAGGTAAAGCTATGAAAAAGAACAATGTATCCCTTCCATTTTGCAAGGAAAAAGAGGAACAATGTTTCCATTCCATGTTGTAAGGAAAAAGAGGAGCACTATTCCCATACCAACTTACGCGAAACAATCTGCTCCTATGGCATAAGCACTACCCAAGATCTTGGGAGCCAAGATCTATCCCCTTGCTAATTCTTTCAAGCTCGCTTTTCACTAATCAATTGGGGAGCAGTTGTAGGGTAAACCTCCAACAACCAGACAGATACATTACAATCCTCTAAGGAAAAATGCTCGGTGCACCATTTTGTGAGAAGAACAAGAGCTTTAGTTGTATAAAAAAGAAAATGATGAAAGGGTACACATTCACTGCTGCGGAGCTCCCCACTTCTTCAAAGCAAACAGCACATTATAACAGAAAAAATCATCATCTGTGATGCGCACAATATACTTTGTTCATCCCCACCCTCATAGGCTGCCAACTATTTGCATACTACTGATTACATATGAACCCCCAGCTCATTGGCCCTATCATCTTCGACTTCATCTCCCTCACACGTGGGTTTCGGTCTCTTCACCTTGGGTTGCTGTTAGGTGATTGGTTAAGCTTCTAAGATCATTGCCCTACACTTAGGTCTAACCACGTGATGTGCACCTGACCATCAACATGATTGAAGTAAAGAACTTTGAGATCAGTCTGGTGCTCTCTTAACAAAGCAACTCTTTTCTCAACCTAGACCCACAGGCGCCCCCACCTGGCCTCCCTGTCGCAATCTTATGTACGTTGGCATGTTTTCTTTGCTCTCACTGGTACAATTCACTGGACCAGTTTTCCTCTGCTCCCCCTCCCTTGGCAGTTACTCCTCCGGAAGGGGAGCAGGCCTGGTTCTCCATGCAGAAAAACAAAAAGAAACAGCAGTCATCAAATACGGGGCCACTGAGTTACTCTTCCACAGAACAATACAAAAACAGGACACTGGGAAAAGTGGTTCTATATGAAAGGAAGGGAATTATGTTGAGAGTGTATATTCTATTTTGTTGGCTGGGCAGTACACTGTATCTCTGGTTAGTTGCACACCTTGATAAATGTATGGGATTTAGTGCAGCTCATCTCCTCTTTGATCAAACTTGCATTGGTTCCTTCTCTTCGCACCCACCTAACCAGCCAGAACCTGTTCTTTATCCACAAAGCTTACCTGTCCTGTGCTTCTATTTACACATTCAAATAACACATTATTAAAGAAATATCACTGCTCCCCTACCCTCCTATACCTTCCCTCCCTCTTTATTCTCATATGACTGCTAGAGAGCTGTCCCTGTTCCTTTAATATAACACATTTCCTACCCATTCTTAGGAAGTCCTCTGACAGTCCATACAATAGTGCTAACTATTTTTCTCCACACTACTCTACAGTCCACGGATGTGTGGTAATCCATAGGGTCAATATGATGACCCATTATCGCTCTAGCCCCCTCAAATCTGGGTTCTGCTGCCATCACTCAAATAACGCAGCACTAACCCATGTCTACAACATCCTCACCTGTCCTCACCACACCAAACTCTGCTACATTTTCATTCTGCTTGACCTTTCTAACGCCTTTAACATGGCTAATCACCTCCAGTTCCTCTCTACCCTCTAAAACCTGGGAATTTAGAACAAAGCCCTCACCTGCTCCACCCCTCTCTGACTAAGCCTTATCCATTTCTTGAAAAAGAACTTCCGCAATACATTTCCTCTATAGAAGTCGCACAATTTCTGTCTGTGTCTTTCTCCTCGTTATGTTCTTCGCCACTTTACGAGGCAAGCTTATTTCCTCCATCAGATTCTCCTACTATATATTTGCTGATAATACTCCGACCTTCTGCTTGTTTCCTGAATTGCACCTCTTAATTTCTTAATTGCATCAGTATTGGGCTGTCACTCAGCCATCTGCCACAGAATGACCCTATGCTGTCTAATGGTTAAATCTTTTAAACAGAAACAGTCACCCTCCCTAGTCCCAATTCTATCCACATTTCCACTTTGCCCATTTCCTTTGATCTTGACTTTCTCTAAATATTACCTCAACGCCTGCAGTGTGAGGGTGCCCTTTGACACCAATCACTGCTCCAACAATTCAGAACATAAACTGCCTATCCGCCATCTACCCTGTTTTGTCTCATGGTTAGATCAAAAACAGAAATAGTCTCCCTTCCTTCACACAGTGCTATTGGCATTCTCCACTCACCCATTTCCTTTGCGTCTTACCTTCTCTCACAGTTACCCCAAAGCCTGCAACATAAGGGTCCACTTTGAAAGCATCCCTGCGCTCCAACATTTCAAAGCATTGACTGCAACTGCAGCCAGACAGAAGATATTAAACATAACAAACATCCAACACATTATCACCTACCTCTGAAAGTGACTGATTGCATTAACAAGCAAGAAAACGAATTCTAGGAAACTTTCAGTATATACACTCAATTATCCATGTTATATTTCATATATTGAAAGAATTGAATGAATAGCAATTAATCATCAATGTAAATCACCAGTTTACACTTATTTTTGTCACCCTGGGCTTTTTCAAGACTTAACAAAGATAATTATAGTTTGTATGTAAAGAGCTGTATTTCGCAGGTTGTTATGTGGTTCCAATACGGTTTTTGTAATCCTTATTAAATACGTGTACCCTGCAAATAATATTACTATTTTTTTACTTAATTTGTGCTGACTCATTCCCTTTATGTTTTCATTCAATTATTCTTATTTCTAAATATTCAGGAGTTATTCACCGTGACTAAATTCGGCATTGTACCACAGGTTCCTTGCCTGACTATGCACTTGACTGTTGACCCGCTCTTACTGTTCAATACCCCCCTTATTATGTAACACTGCCCTGATCTATGCAATTTGTGTCCAAGCATAGACCTTTTGTATTTGCCTATTACCCCCCAACCTGTATTGTTTTTTTCTCCTTTTGTATCTATCCCCCTTTTTTTTCCTCCTAAAATGTATTTACTAAACTGTGATTCTAAGCTGTCTTGTAATGCGCCCAGATACCCTAGGGTGTGGCGCACTTTATAAATAAATAAAACAAACAAACAAACAAAAAAACAAAGGTATTGGCTTAGCCCTTTTTGAACAGTACCATTCTCCCCTACAACTCAATCAAACCTATTTTCTACAGTATTGCACTCAGTTGTCTGAAATAATTCAGACTAATAAAATAGCTGACTATGTAGGGGGTCATTCATAGAATCCTCCACAGAAGTTGCGCACGCAGCTGGTGCAGAGGGGGAGCATGCGCCAGTGTGTGCCATCCTGTGCCAGCCGCTTGCTCTAAATACCATTTCCACGCATAGCATATTCATCGATTTCCCAAGCCATTTGCAGCCGTGGCACAGCGAACATCCAGCAGCGCCAGTTACGCCCCCCAGAATGCCCCTTGCACCAGGAAAAGCCATATAAATCCTCAATACGGTGTAAAGGGCTGTGCTAACCCTGGACCAGCTTACAGGTCCCCTACATTGTAATCGCGTGACAAACTATGCGTACCCCGCTCGCGGCAGCCAAAACGCATGAAAATGTTCCCGCACACCCCCTTCAATATGTGTACCCCACTCGCGGCAGCCAAAACACATGATAATGTACTTGCTCACCCCCTTGAATATGCTTACCCCGCTCGCGCCTACAAAATCGCGTGGAAAAGGCCTACCGTAACCCCGCAAATATGCGTACTGTGCACGGGCAGCCAAATTGCATGAAAATCTCCTAGTGCACCTCCTGCAATACGTGTACCCCGCTTGCGCCAGGCAAATCGCGTGGAAAAAGTCCCCCCTGTGATGTGGGCTGCCTGCGGGGCGTGGTCAGGGGTGATGGGCTGCCTGCGGGGCATGGTCAGGGGGATGGGGTGTGCCCTGTGGTGTGGGCTGTCTGTGGGGCATGGTCAGGGGTGATGGGCTGCCTGCAGGGCATGGACAGGGTTGTAGGGGGGTCCCCTGTGGTGTGGGCTGCCTCTGGGGCATGGTCAGGGGTGATTGGCTGCCGGCGGAGCATGGTCAGGAGGGATGGGGTGTCCCCTGTGGTTTGGGCTGCCTGTGGGGCATGGTCAGGGGAATGGGGGGTCCCCTGTGGTGTGGGCTGCCTGCTGGACATGGTCAGGGGGATGGGGTGTCCCCTGTGGTGTGGCCTGCCTGAGGGGCATGGTCAGGGTTGTCCCCTGTGGTGTGGGCTGCCTGCAGGGCATGGTCAGGGGTGATGGGGTGTCCCTTGTGATGTGGGCTGCCTGTGGGGCATGGTCAGGGGGCATGGGGTTTCTCCTGTGGTGTGGGCTGCCTGCGGGGCATGGTTAGGGGTGATGGGCTCCCTGTGGGGCATGGTCAGGGGGAATGGGATGTCCCCTGTGGTGTGGGCTGCCTGCAGGGCATGGTCAGGGGTGATGGGGTGTCCCTTGTGATGTGGGCTGCCTGTGGGGCATGGTCAGGGGGCATGGGGTTTCTCCTGTGGTGTGGGCTGCCTGCAGGGCATGGCCAAGGGTGATGGGCTACCTGCAGGGCATGGTAGGGGGGAAGGGGTGTCCACTGTGGTGTGGCTGCCTGCGGGGCATGGTCAGGGGCGATGGGCTGCCTGCAGGGCATGGTCAGGGGGAATGGGGTGTCCCCTGTGGTGTGGGCTGCCTGCAGGGCATGGTCAGGGGGGATGGGGTGTCCCCTGTGGTATGGGCTGCCTGCGGGGCATGGTTAGGGGTGATGGGCTCCCTGTGGGGCATGGTCAGGGGGAATGGGATGTCCCCTGTGGTGTGGGCTGCCTGCAGGGCATGGTCAGGGTGGGTGGGGTGTCCACTGTGGTGTGGGCTGCCTGCAAGCTATGGGGAGCCACCCACAGCTTGCAGCCAACTATATACAAAAGAGTGGAGCAATGTCCATGGCCTCCAAATAAAATATTTAAAAAATTTGAAAGGAAACTTAACACTAAGGAACTATTTACAGTGGCGGTGGGCTCGTCCTACGGCTCACTTCTTGATGTTAATGTCTTTGGCCAGGGCATTATCAAACTCCATTTTGATGTCCCAGAGGTGGGCCTGGGATGTGTCCTTGAGGGCTCGCAGGGATGTCACCATGGTCTCCACTAACTCCCTGCAAGTCTCCTCATGGAACGCTGCCCGCCTCAATGCCCGGTGCATGGAGTTCTCCGCAATGACCATCATGTGCCATGCCCTCTCCGCTCGCTGCCGCGCTGCATCTATTTGCTGGCCCAACCACTGCCACACAGAAGACACACATAGTCCTGGGTCCTCCTGCCCATCGGCCGATGCCTGCCCCCGTGATGTAGATGGCCCTGAGGCCTGATGCCTCCCATGTCGATCCTGCCGCTGCCTCAATGCCAACTGCCTCTGCAACCATGACTGCCCATGGGAAGATGGAAACACCCGGAGCCATGGTGCAGGTGCCCTAATTGATGGTGCCTGCACATCCTCCACTGGCTGGGGTCCAGTTGCTGGGGTGACCACCTCTGCGGGACGTTCGACTCCCGACTGTGGCAGGGATGGGATCTCCACTACCGTGGCTGTGGTGGCTCGGGCAGGTCCACAGGGCTCCCTGGTGGCCTGTGGTCTGGAAAACGGCATGGAGGACGACTGGCGCATAGTGAGTAAAGAGGAGGAGAGGGTCGCAAGAGTGCCTTGCACATGGAGGAAACCCCCGACCATGAGCCCTCCCAGCCGGCCCACGTTGGCACACATCTCTTTGTGCTGATGTGCGTGGTCTCCCCAGGAAGCACGCACATCATCACGAATGTCACGTGTGTGCAACAGGACACCGATTAGGTCAGACTCAACCCTGTCACGGATTGTCACGTCCGCAGGTAGAGTGCCTGTTGGCGTGGGCCTCCCCCCTACCTGCGGACGGGCCTGGTAGGGGGCATCCCTGCTGGTGCATGCTGATGCAGACTCAGTATCAGGGACAGGAACATGCACAGGCCCTTCCGCAGCGACCTGTGCTGCCTCCTGCCCCTGCCCCTGGACTGCACCACTTGCACCAGTGGAACCACCCCCACCAGGCCCCATGTGTGGGTCTGCTGTGGCCTCCTCCTCACTCACCACCAACCTGGATGCCTCTGCACTGTGTTCTGCTGTGGACAGCCCCTGTGTTGGCTCACCTGCCCCTACTGCTGCAGAGGAGCCCACATCCAACCTCCGCCTCTTGGGCTTCCCCTCGGCAGGCCCATCCTTGGACGTGGCACCAGTTCCCTCGCTCCCGGAAGATGACATGTCCTGGGAGGGTGACTGGGCCTTGCACCCCACCTGATGGAGGCAACCCTGCCACTCTGCTACACAGCTCTGTCTCTGCCCTCTTCCTCATTCGCCGCTGTAGACAGGGAGAGATTGAACACAAGCATCAGGGTACTGAACAATAGTCTCACAGACACAAAGCAATTGGACATGAGTGGCACTGTCAAACGTCACTTCCATCATCACCCTCCACAACACATGGGTCAGTGCAAGCAACACACGTGCAGAAACATGCATAGCACATGCAACAGACATTTGCATCCATGTCCAAGGCACCGTTGGAACATCCAATGGGGGGCTGAACCTCACATGCATCATGGGACATGCTGATCACATGCACACACACCACCGGACAGTCATGCAACTGGCCATGTCTACCTTCCGACACAGTGTATTCATGAAGAACTAGGCTGCATCAGTGAATTCACATATCGTCATAGACATGTGTCATGCATCCATGGCGTTTCCCGGTCACACACACACTACTCAAACACATGCACATGTACACCATGCATGACTATGACGGTGACAGCAGCATCCATGTCTCACACCACAAACATAGCCAAGTACAGACACAGGCTTGCACACATGTGTGCATTCTCACATGCTGCTGCATATTATGCATTTCAACGCATACACCATCCATGTGGAACACGCTTGACTGGACTCACATGCAGCATCATCATGTCCCTGCACACTCACATCCATACATGGCCCAATACACATACAGGCAACTTGCAAACTCCTCCCACACGGCAACATGCACTGTGTTGTAGAAGAATGCATGGGCACCTACCGTGCGAACTCCAGACGGGTCACCATCTCGAGGACCTGGTGTTGAAGCCTGGGCGAATGCGCTCCAGAACCCTCATCTGCTGGATGGTAGGCTGACCCCAGTGCCCCACTGCATCCTCTGCGTCTAATATGCACTTGGCCTTCCTGAGGGTCCTGGCCTTGGAGTCCTCCCAACGCTTCAGGACGTGTTTGAAGTCGTGGGGTGCCACCCGCTCCGCGTTGATGGCACCCACGAAGTACTCCCAGATCCTCCTCCATCCTTCCTTGTCAGCGTGCGACGGTGGAACAGGACTTGCTCCACCAGGATGCCAACTTCATTTGCACTGAAGCTGACAGCCCTCTGGCTCTCTGCCGGGGGGTCTCCACTGGTCCCAGATGGAGTTTGGCCCAACATGGCAACTCCCGAGGCAGGTGTGGGTGGGTAACTGGGTCCTGGGACTGGGCTGTGGAGTGATGGAACACCAGTTGGGAGTCTCCTGTTCCAGCAGGGGTGGTCACAGCATCTGGACCCCTGGTGATGGCTAATGTGAAGGCATCAAATAGCAGGGCATGTTGGCAGCAGGCATGCAGGCAGCAGCAGATGGTTCGCAGAAGGCTCCCCAGGGCTCTGGGGGGAAGGTAAATGGCCTTCTGGGCAGGAGCGTGGTCTTCCGTGTGTTGTCACATGGCCAGCTTGATGCAGAGTGAATCCGCACGTGCAAAAACAGCACGTCAGTGTGAGATTGCGTGAAATCCGAGGAAAGGACCTTAGCGCGTAAGCACGCAAGTGACTTTACATGCGCGGATGTTTCTCACTGCACGGGTTCAAAGTGAGCGCGGGTCAGCAGTTCGCTGTATGTGCTTTTCGCGGAGACCGACCGGATGTGTTTCTTCTTCTTGTGGGTTCACACGCGAATACTTCACAGTGCTTAAAGTTCGTACTTCTTGTTTTGGCGTGGGAGTTGCCTACGCCCGTGTATTTTTCTTTTGTATGCAAGGCAGACGGTGAGTCACGCATGCTTATTTTTCCCACTGTGGTTGCCCTTGTGTGTCGCACACCCATTTTTGAGGTCAGAGTAGCCTGTGTGTTCCACACGTACGTGTCTTTTGTGTCCCTGGGTACCACAGCATACTGTGGGTGGTTTATTCCACACATGTGGCCTACCACGGGCTGTGTGCACGTTTAACATAATTTTTTGGGGTGCCTGAGTGCTGCGTAACCCGTCTTTTACCACCAGGGGACACAGACAGCCTTGCAGGAGCACAGAGGTACATCTAAGATCACTTACCCTGCCCCCTTCACCCCAATTTCCCAGGACAATTGTTGTGTGCACCTGCCATTGGTTACATACAATCTGTGCCATGGTTGGGAGGACACCAAAGGGGAAGGGTGGCAAAGCTGGGCGACCTCCCAAGGCTGGGTGTGGGGGGGCACATGGCCGGGATGGCCAGGGAGTCCACAGAGGCTAAGGTGGATGCAGAGGGGGACGTGGCCAGGGTACACCACCGGGGCAGGATGTCCAGCAACTTGCTGGGACAGCCATGTCACCACCCCCAGCGCCTCAGGGAGATGCTGCTGCTGCAGTAATCCCCAGCGCACATCTGACCCCACAGGCAATGTCATCTGCTGGCACGGGCAACCAGGTGGTGGAAGCTGCAGGTGCAGCTGTGGCAACCACCACCCATGCTCGGGGTCAGCCAGCGCAGGCTGCCTTGCCACAGGACTCCCAGGCAGATTTTGAGGGCAGGAAGGCTAAGCCATGTGTGTCCAAGGTAACTGTGACCAAGGCACATGTTCCTGGGACAGTTTTGACATCTGCTGCCCCAAGCAGCCAGTTGGTGCGAGCTGCATAGGCAGATGCAGCCAACACCACCCCGGCAGTGAGTCTTCCAGCCAGGACTGTGTCGGTCACAGCCATTGGCACTGAGGCAGTTGTGCTGCTGCGTCCTGGCAACAGCACACGGCGGCCAATCACACTATCCAGGCCTTCCGTCCTCATCCCAAATCCTACTTCCATTGGCCAGTGCACCATCGCCACTGACCCAACCTTCCAGAGCCGCATTTGCCCCTCAGGGTCCACACAACCGGCCAAGCAAAGGAAGTTTGCTTCTGCACATGAGGCTGGGACCCCAGACTCGGCATAGGCCTCCGGCATGGCAAGGAAGAACCCCTTCAATAAAGAGGAGATGGACTTCCTTGTGGACTACGTGTCAGCACACAACCGTGATATGCTGGTGGGCACAGGTTGCCATTCTACGCCTGCCCAGCATCAGGTCTACTGGCAGTTCATTGCGGATGGTGTAAATGCAAAGGGATATGAGAGTCACACAGCTCAGGAGTGCTACAAGTGTTGGACTGACCTCTGACGCTGTGCAAATGACACATGCAGTGCTTTGCTTCTGCATGCTTGTCATCATGCAGTCTGCATGCAGGATATGTGCTGCACACGGCGGCAGTCCTCATCACCACACATGCACCCTACTTACATGCAAGTCACTCGGCAGCCTCTCCTGTCCATCTGCAGGCTCACTGACATGTTTGCATGTAGCCTGTGGTGTAGTTCCAGCCAACACTCAGCCTATGTCGTCACATGACTGATGGCTATGTGAGGTCACCCTGCAAGCTGCTCCTCCTCACGGGCATGCATCCTTGCCTCTCCACCACCCTTTAGTTCACTGTCTCCATGGTACTGGCGATTTCCGCATTGGACTACTGCTATGGGCTGTTCCCCTTTCCTGTGTACAGGCACACTTCCCTGTGCAACCCTGCCGTACCTGTGCTGTGTTGTACAAGTACATCCTTTGTCCTTGATGTAGGGTGTCTCACTTGGCCCATGCAGATGGCACAGGCTCGGAGTGCACATGAGTGATAATTCATGGACCATTGCATTCCTGCAAGCCCCTATGGGCTCGTGCAGGCTACTCATTGTACCACATCTCCAGTATTTTATCCGTCTCATGGTATTTGCTCATCCATGTCATGCTCACTCAGGGGCACTTCATCATCATGCACATGTTTATGGTGCACTTGTCTGTGTTGGGCACAGGCCTCCCTCTGTTACAGCCACCCTGCTTCCAGGCGACTGGTGTTGTGTCTTCTGCCTGCATAGATGTACTTGTGATGGTTCCTCATGTGTCCTGCTTTCTGTCCCCCTCTCATCTGCTGTAGTCTCAGTTGTCTCAGGTAGGGGAGACGTATGATCCCTGGGGTACACCACATGTAATGGGAACGGGGTCTGAGGCTGCAGAGGTAGAGAAGACCCTCATAGTCCTTTCACTTAAAAATGATTTAATCCAAGTTATAGCATGTGAAGAGAAGTGCGCTGCTGAATCTAGGTGGGTACAAAGCACTTTGTGATCCACTAGGTCAAACGCTGCTGAGAGATCCAAGAGTAGAAGCAATGCAGTTTTTCCCTGGTCTTTAAGCTCTTTGACCTGGGTTTTGAGATCTATAAGTGCTGTTTCGGTATATGTGCTGTGATCTGAATCCTGATTGCCGGGTGCTTAGGAGTTAGCGCAGCTCCAGGAATTTTTGGATCTGTGGATGGGCCACTCTATCTAATATTTTTAGCCGGAATGGCACTGTGGTGATCGGCCGGTAGTTTGTGGGTTTGGGCGGGTACAGTGTTTGATTCTTAAGGAGAGGGAGGACCCAGGATTTCTTGAGATTGCTTGGTATCGTGCCTGAGGAGAATGAAACATTGATAAGTTTGGAGATGAATGGGGATAAATCTCTTGAAGCGTCTTTTATTATTTGTGCGGGGCAGTTATCACCTCGACAGTTTGAAGGTTTAAGCAATAGTATTATTTTTTCAACCTCTAGTATGGAGACTTTTGTGAAGTTAAATATTTGCTCAGGTTTGGTGGTGATGAATGGTTTGTCACTTTGTGTAGTAGCAGGAGGTATATTTAGTTTTTTATTGTCAATTTTAACTTGGAGGGTAGCAATTTTATCATTAAGGGACTTCTGAATGTTGGAGCACCAAGTTTTATTTTTGACACAGTTATCAGGTACCGTGATAGGGTTCTCTAGTTCCTTTAGTATTGTGAAAAGCTCCTTTGTACCTGATTTTGCTTGCTTTATTCTGTTGTCAAAACTGGTGTGCGCTATGTGCTGCTGACATGTGTACTTATGTTTATTTTAAATTCTTTAGAGGTGATGATGCACCAGAAGCAATGGAGGAGGAGATTACAGACAGGATGGAGGGTTCAGGTCACCATCCCAGCACCAGTGGTGGTCGGGGATGGTAGGCCACGAACATCCCTCGGTGCTCCAGGCCATCATGCCCAGACCTGCCTCTGGGTATGGCTCTGAGGATTTCTCTGATTCTGATGTTGAGTTGGATGCTCATGAATCCATGCCTTCAATGGTGGGTGATTTTGCTATGGATTCTGTTCTGTCTGCCACACCTGCAGTGGAGTTGGACCCCTGAAGGGGCCAGTCAGTGTTGGTATCGCGGCCTGTGGTGGTTACGGGTGCAGATTCACACTCCACACCATTTGTTCCTGTTCCTGGGGCATCAGACTGACAGAGGAATGCTGTCCTGCAGCCGCAGGCTCTGCCAGCACAGCAAGGTCCATCTCTCCTTGGACCCCGCAGGCATGGCGCCCAGTGCACCACAGGGGAACACTGGGTGGGAGCAATCCATGTATGCCACTGCACAGCAACAGGGGGGAGCAATTGAGGTGTTGGCTCAAGGCATGGAACGTTTGGCTGATTCCATCCCTCCCCGATAGGCAGGTGGAGCTCCAGCAGCAGGCAACGCAGTCCATGTGCCACTCACTGAGGTTGGGCATGGCGGCGTCCAACAGGGCCTGCCAGGCTGAACTGGTGGCTCTGCGCTCAGCTATTGCTGCTGAGGGACAGGCCAACAGGGAAGCCCTGAGGGAAGATTACTCCTTCCTCAGAAGTACTCTGGGTGCTCTCATCATGGCCCAGGATCAACGGGCAGAGCCGATGATGGTGCAGCTTGAATGCACACTCTTGGCTGAGCTCCGTGCAAGCCAGCAGGAGGTCCATGTGGCACGTGAGGCCTCCCTGGCAGAACTCTGTGTTACATGTGAGGTGGTGCATGGGGACCTCAGTGCCATATTCATTCAGAACCAGGCACACCAGGCCTGCATGCTTGCTGCTGTGGAGGGGCTTGCTGGGGCTATGCGTGGTCAGCCACCTGTACCACACGCACCTCCTGATGCACATTCGGGTGGATGACGACGATGACCTATCTCTCACTCAGGTCATGCCGTGAAGACCATGAGTCCATGGAGGTTTTTTTTTCTCAACATCGACACATGTGGGTGTTGAGGTGTACCCTGCACCTCTCCCCTCCTGGGTAGCCCCCCACCTGCCAGGTCCACTATGGCCATTTTTATTTTTTGTCTATTGTGCATTCATGTTGCAGTGTGGTGATATCTGGCATCCGATGGCATCCACTGTGTGTTCCGTCTGGGCCCATAAAGGCTTGTCTTGTGTTTGTGGCTTGGGGTCCGGACACATATGCCACTCCTGCTTCCCCTTTCCATGTGCTCGCAAAGATGGCACCGTGTGACAGTAACTTACACAGAGGCATTGGACTTCCATCATATCTGTGGCCAGTCTGAAGTCCAACCTGTGTATATACCTCTAGTGGGGATTCATGATGGTTCCTCCAGTACGTGTTTGGACTGCATTTTGGTGAGTATATTGTTGACTGTGCATGATTTAATTCTGCTAATTCATGTATCGCCTTGTCTGTATACATTGTTGATGCACTTCATGCTGTATACGGTCCCATGCCCACTTTAGCTGTAGAGGCCACTCTTATGATGGTAGGGGGAAGTGGTGTGGTGGCAATGTCTTATTGAGGGACTTGTGCTATGGTGTTTCCTCACTGTCTGACATTGTGACTGTTGGGTCCTGTGTTCATAATGTGTTATGCTGGTAAATTGATTGTCCTGTGTTGGCTTTGTTTATAATGTGTCACAGGATCAGCAATATGTTTCCGTTGAAGATGTGTCCACAACAGAGTGGTTAACATGGAAAATGTATGCTACACTGTGTGTTCATGCATTTCCCATGCTAACATGCATTCAATCGCCCTGCAAACACCCCCCCACAACACACACCACACACCCCTAGCCCACCCCCACCCCAACATCCATCCACCCAATCACTACTTGCCTTCTGAGACATGCTGTGTTCCTGCTGCTCATGTTCACATTGACTTTCGTGAATGTGGACTGGTGCCGCTGGCTAATTGTTTTGCTTTTTTATGCAGCTGCAGGGATTTCCAGGCCACTGACACCACTCACTGTACTGTGTGGTGTATTGAGTGGGGTGTTGCGGGGAACAACCCTGCAGCACTTGCACTTTCTTTTATTTTTTGGGATTCCCTGTAATGCATGCCACTAAAGGTTCAAGGTTTTGGTGTTCAGGCCTTTGGTGGCATGCATTTACATGCTTTTAATTTAGGTTCAATGTTTCTCCTCACTCTTTTCTTCAGAGTACGTGTCTGAGGGGATTGTCTGTAGCCTGTTTCCATTTATAACAGTGTGCTTTGTGACAGCTGTGTCATGTGTGTTGATATTTTTATTGAGGTTTTCACATTGCATGCCGTGGCATGGTGTGCGAGGTAGGTGACCTGGGGTTGGGAGAGGTTTAAGTGATATGACAGCATTTGGATTTGCTATTTTGCATGGGGGGTTGCAATCTGTGCCTTGCATGTGCGCCTTTTGGTCACACTGGATTGTGTTTGTTTAAGTGGCTAGGGATGCACACAATGCTGCATTTCCAAGGACACATTCTCAGGATGTTAAGGTTGTGACAGTTGACTGTCCCTTTGTCATCATCGATTGTCACCTGGAATGTGCCCGGCCTGTGTGCACTCCACAGGGGGGGGTTAGGTGAAAAATGTAGCCACAAGCTGGGTACGGGCTGCCTCGCCACGTGCCCTTTCCCCTCCAATGCGCAGCGGACGTGCATGTGGGGGCACCACCATGTCCACTGGTACGCCCCGCCGGGTTGCAACGTTGTGCAGGATACATGCTGCCACAATGATCCTGCACACTACTGGGGGCGTATATAGTAGCTGCCCACCAGAGTGGTCAAGGGAGCGGAAACGTGACTTCGGCACTCCGAATGTGCACTCCACTATGCCCCGGGTTGCAATCTGGGCTGCGTTGTATCTTACCTGGGGTGGTGTGGTGGGGTTCCGTATTGGCGTCATCATGTGGGTGCTCAGAGGGTAGGCACTGTCCCCTGGGGAGGTGATGATGGTTATCAGTAGTTGGGTTTGTTTATTTGTCTGTGTGTCACATGCATACATGTGCACAGGCATTTGTACTCACCAATGAGTCATGTGTTGCTATGCCTCCCAGCTTCCAGGTCCCGGTGTAGGTCTGACATTCTGTATATGAAACTGTCATGGGTGGACCCAGGATAGTTCGCATAGACAGAGGTGATGATTCCCTTGGCATTGCATACAACCTGCACGTTGATGGAATGCCAGTGCTTGCAGTTGCAATAGATGTGCTCAGTGGCACTAGGTAGACGTAGGGCCACATGGGTGCAATCAATGGCACCGAGCACTGTGGGGAAGTGTGCCACCCCGTAAAAGTCCTGGACCACGGCCTGCCTTTCTGCAGGTGTTTCTACGCATGTATATGGGCCTGCGGACTGAGTCGTGTGTAGTCATGATTGCAAAAACCTGGTGAAGGCAGCCTGACTATGTGGGCTGTGAGACACCTCCGACTACGGCAGTTGTCCGCTGAAATGACCCAGTGACCAAAAAATGCAGGACATTGAGCGCCTTTTCCAAGGGGCTCAGTGCTTGGGAGCACAAGGTGGGTGATGTGAGGTCATCTTCCCACTCAGTGACCAGGTCTAGCATGATATGAGGTGGAAACCTATACCTGCCATAGACCTGGTCATCAGGCATCCCAAAAAGGCTAGTCCTGGGCAAAATAATGCGGGGCCTGGCTATTCTCCTCTTCCTGCGATTTCCACAATCACTGCTGCAAGAAATGGGACATTCCTCGTAGCTGTATATGCGTGTTTGTTATTTGCGTGCACTTTTATACTGCGCGGGGGTGCTTTCGCCTGCCTTCGTGTGGCGGACATATTTACGCGTGTGCGTGTCTTCTGTTGTGCGCAGGTTTTCCCTATTCGATTCCATGAATACGTGTTGTTTGCAAGCGTGTGGTCGTTGCGTGTATTTCCCAGCATTACTTCCCCCGTTATGCCCACATTTTCATGCGTTGTTCCCCATTACGTGTGTTCCGCCCCCTTTTTAGGTGTGTGCGCTAGAAGTTCTGCGCTTTCGCTATGCGTGTCGTGCACAGCATTTGGAAAGTCGCAGTGATGTGTAAGGTAAGCGCAAATTCGGCGCACCTCCCGGGAAAGCCACGCACAGGGCCTTCCATGAACCGCTTGCATGCGATTAGCACGCGTGCGCTGGTTTTTTCACGCTTGCGGCACACATTTCGGTGCACAATCATTCCATGAATTACCCTCATAGTCTTTTGCACCACTTGACAAGATCTTCGAATTTGCAATTTGCACCTTCTCTATGCTACCATGATCCTCTTCCTCCTCTACTGAACCGTTCCATGCTGACTGGTTCATTTTCTGCAACCACTCCCACCTCGAAATCCTACTTATAGTTTATAAATCAATCCACCCGCTAAGCCCTTTTTTTCTGTTCTCCCTAATCCTTCATGATTCCTCCAATCATACTATCAACTCATCAACTCCCTATGCTCTGAAATCCAAATCATAATCAACATCCATGACTCATTGCATTGCACATATACACACTGTCACTTCCTATTTAAAGATTCACCTTTCCACTCTAGACAGATCCCCCTCCGTAGCTTCAATCACCATTATCACCTATGGCACTACCCCATCTCAATTGTTTGCTGTCAGTTTCAAAAGTGCATTGTCCTGGTAAATGTTGTAATGTACCCCTTCAACAACTGGTCATTCATTCAGTCATTCATTCCCACTTTGTTATGTATGGCACCTGGTCTCAGGAATACCCTGATTACTTTATTTTATGAGAATAATTCTCTCTAAATAACCATGTCTTCCAAACCAATAATAGAATATAAAGAATGATGAGGAGGCAATATGTTTTCAAGCAATTAGGTCACAGGTAAATATGTATCGTTCTGCCAGTATAACATCCTTCATAGATTTTTTTTTTATCGGACATTACAAAATTCAACAAACAGAAATAATGTATACTTAAATATCCAGTGAGAGGTACATCAGATGGCCCATGTAGAGATGTTAGAGAACTTTCCAATGTCAAAAGAGACAGAAAGTTGAGGAATCATATCTAAATATGAAAGGCTCTGTCATTGCTGATAAAACCTGTCTAGTCTAGGTATTGAGAACATTGCTGGTAAGGATGCTCAAACTTCCCAAAATGGGCCCAGTCCAAAGATTGAGCCTTGCCTAGAAAGTTCAACATGCTGCATCAGATTCTTCCAGTGTAACCCATTCCTTGTTCTAATAACGTCTGATGTCTAATTGGAAGACCAAACACTTGAGAGAGATGTTCATTAGCCAATTGGAGGTACTGACATACTCTAACAGAAATCTCAGAGTCTTGATAAGGTCCAGCTTGCTTCCCGTTGTGTTTGTTGGTTTTGTTTGGCTAACGAGTTAGGAGTGGACACTACATGTTTACAAATCAGTGATTTCAGAGCAGCGGTCTTCCAACTGTGGGGCTAGACCCCTATGGGGATGGAAGGATGGTCAGGGGGGGCCGAGGATCTTCAAAGAGCAAGCATGGTGACTGCTTTCAATAGACAATATAAGCAGATATAGCATCTCAGTGGCTTGGCAACACTATATTTAATCAAGGGGGATGGGGGATTGACAACAATATTTTTTACCCAAGGGGGGCTCAGTATAAAACAGTTTGAATTCCACTGTTTTGGAGGAATGTTGGAGTTCTTTTGACACAATTAGTTGTTTTTGCTGTTTGCTTATTCCTTTTTTTTGTCCTTTTTTGTTTGTAGAACTTGTTGTGTTTTTGCTGTTTCCATTTTTATCTTCAGTTGTCTGTATGTGTGTATCATTTATGCTCCTTCAATGTTCTTTTTATCCCTATACCCCTTGAAAAAAAGCTTGTCTTGTTATTTTACCACTTTTTTGCCATTTGTGTTAACAAAGAAGTTAAAAGAATCCTCTTATCCTGTCCCATTATTTTATCTTTTTGTCACCAGATACATTTAGAAAACAAAACATGTCCTAATAGAGTCCCCTTCCTTTGGTCATACAGACACCTTTGTGTTAACCTAAGAAGTCTTGCTATGCTGTACATACCAATAGTTTCTGTGTTCTGCGAACCTTTGTCAATTGTGCAAGTCTTGCATTAAACCAGAAGTGGAAGGAAAGTGGCGTCGTGTGCTGAGGTGTCCGCTTGCCCTTTCCCATTGCTTTTATTGTTTCGCTGCTTTAATAACTGCTTTCTGCAGTGCCATTTCATTGCAAACTCAAGATGCCAGCTATGTTAAGGACTCCAACACACTTTTTGACAAACCTGCAACTTTAACCCTGAACTCACCCACAATACCAGCTGAGTCACATGCAGGGGTTTAAATACACTTTCTGAGCGCAAAGTGCACGCGAAGTGGAAGTAAAGTGTTGTCGGTGTGCGGAGGTGTGGGCTTCTCCTTTCTCATTGGTTGTATTGCTTCGCCGCTTTAATAATGGCTTTCTACAGCGCCGTTTGACTGCAAACTTAAGTGTCCAGCTATGTTAAGGACTCCAAGAATCTTTTTGGGAGGCCTGCAACTTTAACTGTGAACCCATGTGGGGGTTTAAATACCCTTTCAGAGCACGAAGCGCACGCAAAGTGAAAGAAAAGTGGTGTCGGTGTTGGGCGCCGGTATTGGAGAGGGGAAGGGACAGGCTGGTCCTCCTACGACTAGAAGATATTCCTGGAAAGCTGCCCATTGACTGCGGTGTCTATTTACTACTGACATCTAAAGTAGTAAATTCTTAATTTAAATCAGCTATCTACAGTATGCGTTTGAGATGCAATTTACCAGGGCACGAGGAAAGCACTAGAGAAGCCTTGTTATCTATGATAAACAAATCTTTGACTGAGGGGGGCCGGTAGCAAATAATATCAGTATGTGCCACCCAGATAAGGGGCCCACTTCCTGATTGACATCCCCCGAATTGCAGTCAATGAAGAAACATTCTTACCTTGCTCTTGTACTATGACTCCATTGAAAGTATCATGCTCAATTGGGGAAACACTAGCAGTGATGTCCTACTTTAAGACAACGGCCACAAAAGTTGAAATTCAGTCTCTCAGCCCGAGCAGCGCATTTATTGGCCCCTCTTCAACAGTTTCTACAATAGTTGGCAACTATTAAAATCTGTTCTGTCTAAACCTTTGAAACCACGTGAATCTAACAAAAACATTATCGTTGTGAGTACACCAGCATGTAAAAAACTGTAGAAGCAATAAGAAACTTCACAGGCACTGAGAGAGTGGCCCCGACCAATGTAGCGCCTAATAATACACTCTATGAGTGCACAGATTGTCCAGTGAAGGTAATGTCTTGGGATTTGAGAGAAAGCCCATGTGAGGTTCTTTCTTGCGCTACCTCTATTGCAATGGCTATTGTGGATTTCATTAACACCACCCTACCAATGCCAATTAAGGAATGTGTGTTCCAGAGGACACACAGAGTTCTGAGTCGATTGAGAAATCTCCTTACTCTTCTGACTGCCTTTTAAGTGAAGGCACTATGGCTGGCAGTGGTGTGCGGCTGTGGGTGTGCACGTAGTGGCTGGCGATGTGGCCCCGATCACTGGTAATGAGCCCTGTGATGGGCCTACACATGTTTGCTCGAGTCACTTGCTACAGTCATCAACTTTAGCTCATAGCAGTAAGGAGAGTGCCACCTTGGAACACGCCCGATAAAATGCCCTAAAGAAAAAATGGTGGGAGTATAAGACCAGCATCATGAGAATAATGCCTGATTACTTAAAGAAATTGGGTCCCATGACTAGTACAGACTTCAGGCACCTAGCTGTTGTGTGACCAGGTGAAAACGTAAACCCAATGTCCTCCCTTTCCATCAGCGATTAAAGCCTTCTGGAGTTTGCTCCCCAGGCAGATAGGGTCCATTACTTATCTGGGGAGGAAGGACCTTAGCAGTATTACCATATCTGGCTGTCACAGAGGATCAAGTCTCATTTCCAATGGAACATCACAACAGCGTCCCAGACATTGATCTAGAGGGGCAGGGGAAAAGCCCAGTGATATGGCTACAAATATTACAGCAACAGTCTTCAAGATCGGGACAACCATATTAGACTGACCGGCCCTGAAATTTTGCAATTAAATATGGTGTTGAGCTCGTTTGCATCATTATATGATAACATCGTCCTGGAACTGAACACTCACTGGTTACAATTAAGTGACATGAAAACAAATCTTGAGATGTTACATGATTAAATTTTGGGCTTGACTAGAGCGGTTGGGGTTGCTAGGAAAAACAAAAAGCCACTGATCTCCATCTCCAGACCCTGATAAAGAGACGGTGGCGCCCTCAATTGCTCAAAAACAGTCCAATGGTCCACGACTAAAGTTGTGTAAAAGAGGAGTAAAAAAGGGGAAAAGAACTAGAAAGGAGTTTTAAGGAGGAACACTATGTTCAGGCAGATGCTATTGGATCCACTAAAGGCCCCTCCTTGAGGTGGACCTAGAACAGGGTGAAAGACCAACTGAACAAGAGGAGAGGGTTGATGGTTGGGCCAGTGTCGTAACATCGATTATTGAAACAAACACTGCAAGACATCAACCAGCATTTAGGGATGACACCCAGGCCCAATGCCTTATAAATACATACCCAATCATCCAAACAATATCTGCACAATAGGAATCAAATCCTGTAGAAGCTCAGCAGGTTCAGGCCAAAAGTAGGCGTGGCAGCAGAATCTCTGGCATTTTAGAGATCAAGGATAACACATCTGGTGAAGCACAGTTGAGAGCGGGAGAAGAGTTCTGTAAATCTGCGGGTATGGTGGCCCAGGCAGAGATAAGGGAAGTAGGCTTGCAATGTAATTCGAAGGATGTGGATAGGGGCCCTTCAAAATCACTATTCAGTGAGCCTTACCTATCAGGAGGGGGCTTGTGACGCTGAGCAACAAAGTACTCTACCCCTCCCTGTCAACAATGGTGAAGCATTTTAGGGACAGGCTGGATCTGGATCTTTTATTTATTTTATTTTATTTACTTGTTTATATTGCACCGGAGCCACAGGCATCAGGGCGCACAAAAACACAAAAGACAACAAAAGAGAAGAAGAAGGGACGCGATGGAAAAAAGGTATCCCGTTTCCCTTGAGCAAGGTAATTGTAACGCTGAGTCCTAAACCTAACTAAGAGTCCAGAAAGGAAAAACTTCAACCTTGGTGGCTCACTAGGTAGGCGTGGTGCACTTTCTTTGGTGTGTCCATCAGTGTGTCCATCAGTGTATATGGACTCTGAGCCCATTCCTGCTGTGAAAATCAACGAGCAGCCCAGAAGAGTATGCGGTTCATAATGTAATTTTGGTCTGACTGGGGATGGTCGGAATGCTCTGGTAGTCAAACTGGCTCCCGGAGCTCTGCTCTAGACAGCAAGCCAAGGGCATTATATGTAGAACGGAATGGCTCTTCCCCTCCCAGGCCGCAATGATTATCCTCGAATTTTGTGAACTATGGGGACCCACATAAGTATATCACAGCAGATGTGAGTAGGGCATGATCTTCCAATACAGGGGGGCACCCAGTTACAGAGACACTGTGCCCTCCCTCATAGCGAAGTTTGTCCCCAGATAACAGGTCCAGTTGCATCTTCAATCTTTCAACCATCAGTGGAAAAGACTTTGGTAGCGCCAGTATTCTCTCTCGAAAGGATAGTACACGGCCCAAATGAGGTTTTATTAAATAGATCAAATGTAATAAAACATCTTACATGAAATACCTCATCTAAGGCTCCTTGATACAAGAGACATTGCGAGGGTATACTTTCCTGATGAGGAGAGGTATGCGTATGTGCCACTGGACTTTAAGTCTAGCATTGTGGTGCATATGATCCTAAGTGAAATAGATTCTCTAAAGGGCTATGGGATATGATCTCAAGAACCACAATGAGGGTAACTCAATTTGCACCTGATGAACCTGTACAGTTGGGTCAGGGACGATTCTGCCTGGGGTCTCATCCTCCTGTAAACATTTCCTGCCTAGCTAATGAGAATCGTGGGAGGAGGGTGGAATTTACACATACTGTTATGTTAAAGGTAGAAAAACACCATCAGGATTGGCTTTGGTGGACTGAATCACTTGTGAGCTCCTTTAGGAAGCTGGGAGAATGTGGGACAGGGCTTTAGCCCAAATTGATAAATCAGTGATTGTCAAAATGTTGTGCTGGAACTCACAAGGTTTTAATAGTGTTTTGGGAAGTGCCCTTAGACAGCACATTGTTCACACTCATCACATAATTTTTCTACAGGAGGTATGGCTGTCTGCACCTTTGATGAGTGTTTAGTCACACAATATTCCAACAAATGACAATGGAGAGCATTGGTGAAAGATCCTCTGGGGGCCGGATAACATCAATGAATAACGCTATATTAATGGAGTCTGAGATTGTTTCTGATACCACATATAGCAATTAGGGTTGCTTTGAAGGTATAAATGTCCCTAACATCTTTGTTGCTTGTTAACATTTGTAACAACCCATGTTGCAGTAATATGCTGATGAAACTACGGGATATATGCAAAACTTTCTTGTGTGGAAGAAAACAGTATTCATATCATGGTGGCAGGTGATTTTAATGCTGATTCTTTTTCAGCTTTGCATAACGACCTTAATCATAATAGTGAAGAGTGAAGGATGTGGTTCCATCTCACGAGTTAAGGCTGATAGCAAATTATAGGTGATCTATTTAATACATGGAACCTGAAGATTGTGAATGACTCTACCCCTGGTGATTTCCCACCTAGGCCTAACTGGAGATCATGCAGGAAACTTGCACTCTCGGATTACGCTGCATTCACACCCACTTTGTTTGATCTATGTAAAGAAATGAGGGAGGAGGAGACTGACTTGAGTGATCATTTGCAAATAATGTTTAGGCCGGGTTATCACATTTGGCAGTTAACCAGAGCGGTCATAGGATTTCCAGTTTCATAGGAAACAATAGTAAATACAACAGCTCTATATTAGGGTTAATAAAATCAGACCAAAAGTTATTGTGCATTAGCCGTTCCTATTTCAAGCCTTACTGGAAGCTTTTTAATAGCAAGTCCCAGAGAAATATGATAGTTGAACCCTACTACCCAGTCTTTCAATTAAAAAATACAAAATAAAAAGAAACAACTGAGAAGGGAGATACGGGCCCTGAGGGGAAGTGGATGTGATAGTGAGATCTAGTAGGTAAGACTCAAAAGTCTTAAACAAAAATGTTCTAGAAATTCGGGGGATTTAATTAATACCATGAATAAAGCCCAGGGTAGTCAACAAAGTAACCCTATTGCAGAGAATGAGTGGGTGTACCATTTCTTGAAAGTATATAGGAAACATGAGTAATACCTTGTGTCCTGGCCGATAGCCCATGGAAATTAACTATGACACTGGATCACATTGAGAAATTGATCAGGACATTTTCTAACTCAAGTGCTGCTGGCCCTTATGGTTTGACAAATTCCATTTTAAGATATAATCCCATCATGTGGTCTAAGATTCTATTTATCTTCTTTAGTGAGGTCCTGGAATCCATTGAAATTCCGACCTCTTGGCATGGTGCCATTATTGTCCTGATCTACGAGAAGGGAGATAGGACTGATCCAAGTAATTATCATTCTAGCTCCCTTCTTGATAGTGAGAGTAAGAACTTGGTCATGGGTGATTGAGTCACTCTAATAGGCTGCTTGCAAAAGTACCAGACCATATTCTAAAAGGGGCTGGGGACTAATTAAATGGTCTTGTAGTGAGCTTGCTAAACGAAGATTCAGTAAAGCCAAGGAACTTTATATGGCTACAGTTGACTATAGGCAGGTATTCGATGGTGTCAATTGAAACTTATTATGGTGCAAGTGAAGGAACTAGACAATCCCTGGGCATCTTATTTATATGTTGGTGTACCTTCATTTCCACACTCTTCGATAGGTATGGTTGAATGGGCAGGGTGCACTGACAGAGAACTTTCAAGCTAACAGGGGCCTCCATCAGGCCTGCATACTGGCTCCCTGCCTATTCAACCTTAACCATCTGACCTGGGTGAATATCTGGCCAAATTTCTGTTTGCACCACCAAGAATTCCCACTATCTTCATCACATATTTAACACGGTCAATGTTATCCTTATGGATAGGACCTAGGTGGGCTAACAGAAGCAACTGAATGCAGTCATTGCATACTCAACACCGAAGGAACTGTGCATTAAAGGAAAAAAAATAATAACTAATTTGATGTGATTTACAAGTAATCCAAAATCGAAAATGGGATATACTTGGAGTGTGGGAGATCAACATCAAATGCCTACACACACCTTAATCTATCTGCGTTTTAAAATGGATGCAGTCGACAATGTGGGTATCCTTATGCCGCGTTTAATGACTAAGGCTAATTCATACAGCTGCCCACATGAAGAAGATTAGAACTCGTTATTGTATGTTCTCTATTTGCCTGTTGATATCCTTTTTTAGGATGAAGGTGGTAACATGCATAGTGTATGGCGCAGAGGGAAATCCTGGACTATGACAAAGTGGATTCTTGTGTCTGGAATCAGGCCATTGTATTACCTGATTGTTTTCTGATAGCTGTGCTTAGGTTTAAGCTAAGCCTTTGGGTTGCCTACTAGATGTTAGAATCCTTTCTGTTTACAGAAGGTTACTGGTCCCACTGAAGGGATCCTTACATGAGGAAGTAGCAGGTTTACTGACTGGAACAACATCAAGGGCCTTTAGCCATCTTTAAGAAAAGGGCTGATGAAGTGCTACTGAGAATAGTACTGTCAATGAATGATCTCATTAATCATCCATATGAGAGCAAATAGATTATGTTCTGGTATGACTGGATAATGACGATTACATAGATGAGGAAGTACATATTGTACAAGAGCCTATAATCCCTAGATAAACCTTTGGGAGCTATTCCAAAATATCTGAAATTCCCAAATGGCTACTGAGTAGGGCAATTATTAAGATACACCCTCAACTTGCACCATACAGGTGAAGTTTGCCATGTCAGATCATTGGGTACAGATAACGAGAAATGATTGTGCATTGGGCATTATGTGAACATGAGGAGCTTATGCAGATAGAGATCATATCCTTTTGAATTGCCTTTTGAATTGCCCAGCACTCTCAGCGATCAGAACTATATGGATGGGGCGATTCATACACAATTTTGCACTGTTGGAGGCACTGCTTTCTTTTTAAGGATTTTGAGTGCTGAGGAAACTGCAGGTATTACAATTCGGAAAGAAGCGGGCTTTATTACGTTGCAATGGCAATGGTGTATCCACTTCCTTTTCTCTTTTCTTTGAGCTGTGTTCCATTAAAAATTGTTATACTTGAACATGGTTTTTATGACTCTTATTGGTATTTTAAATGTAATATGTTATTTTTCTTGTTTTCTCTTCTATTGCTTTATTCTTTTAATCATTATAAACTATATGTATTCTATGGTTTGCGTAAGGTTGAGTATGTACAACCAGAATCACAATAAAGAAAAATTCCCCCAAACATTAAACCCTCTTTTTATCTTTGTCACTGTATTTGTATTTTGCAGATTTACATGTTAGGTGAAGTATTCTTTTTATTGTAGGGTGTTCAGGGTGAGAGGATGAGGAGCTAGATTTGTCCTGAAACCTAGTGTCATAGGTTGAGGTAGTCAGTCAGTTTGGGGTAGAAGGAGCCTGATAACCGTCAAATGCAGTTTGAGATGGTACATGAAGAGGAGCCTGATTTAGGAGGGATTATAGTGGTTGCGGAAGGGGAAGCAGTGGGGGTGGACAGGCACACCAAGCATGAGGGGTGGGGTATGTAACTATCTGTAGAATGTTGTGGTAGCTTTGCAGCCACTCAAGGAGTACCACATGAAGTTGATTGAGTACCCTGGATCTAAAGTTAGAGGCAGTAAGTAATAGATCTGGAGCAATGGGGGTAGGTAGCTACAGTGTTGCAAGATGACTCTGGACAGTAGGAGAGAAAGAGGTGGTGGTGCTGCGGGAGATGGAAGAGGACAAATGGGCAGGCAGAGATGGTCTTGCAGAGGGCCTTCCAGCATATGGCTTGGGAGAAGGGGACTGTGATATTATATGATATGATAGTTTATTTATATAGCGCCTATACACAATGTTTTTCAAAGCGCTTCAAGGCAAGGGAGGGAACAAGGGAAAATACAACGACATTCTTACAGGCCATGAACAGTAAGGATGTGAAATTAACTATCGTACTCGGCCTGGCGAAATTTCAGATAGTGCAAGTGCTAAGACATAGATAAGGAAGGGAGGGAGAGAGTGGGAAGGAAATGGAAACAGACAGGCGACTACCGTACTAGTCCTGACGACATTTCTGGTAGAGCCGGAGAAAAACAAAAGGTGAGGTAGAGGGGTTAAGAAAGGGAGTGGAGGAACAAAACAAGCAACTATCGTACTAGGCCTGACAACGTTTCAGATAGTGCTGGAGGTTGGGGGGGACAGTAGGGGATGGGGGAGCGACAGATGAGGTTGCTATCATACTAGGTCCAAGGACAATTCTGATAGAGTAAGTGCATAGAGATAGAAGAAAGTAAGGGGAGGAGGGGAGGAGATAGGAAAAGGGAGAGGGGAGGGGAGGAGAGAACAGAGAGTAAGCAATCAAAAAGAGTGGAGAAGCAAGTGGGTAGAGCGAATACAATTGCAGAAGTCAGTAGTAACACATAATGTTGCAAGCCAGGATACAAGATGAAGATGGGAACAGCATGATTATGGGCCCCCATGAGTACAAGATGCAAAGGAAGTCCAGCATGAGAGTTGAGAAAGGGTGACACACCGTTAATCAATGAAGTCCATAAAAGTAAAATCCAGCATTGGCCACAAGACGGTGATGGTGAAACCAGAATGTATCAGGACAGACTCCTGCGTGCAGGAAGTGGGGGGGACACAAGGGAACAACACGGGGGGACCAGAGAGGGTGGGGATGGATTGTGGGGACAGAGGGTGTAAACACATGTTGGTGTATGCTTACCTGCTGTCTTAGCAGGGGGTCGGACCCTGGATCCTCCTGGTCCAAACAGGTCCAAACAGGAATTGCCCTTCTCTTTGGACGCCTGGGCGAGAGACGCCCTTGTTCTAAGAGTGAAGAGCAGGAAGGAAGAGGCAGGGCAAGAAGGTGGGTGGTGCTTAGGACAGGTGACCTAGATCCACTTACACCTGCTCCCCAGCTGCAAAGGAAAAGAGGCTGGATGGCTCCTTAAGCAGGGAAAATAGCGGCAAGCAGGAAGGCAGCAGGTGGGCGGGTCTTGCCAAGTGGTGAAAAAGAGCGGCAAGCAGGAAGGTACCAGGTCGGTGGTGCTTGCTAAGTGGTAAAAAAGACCGGCAAGCAGGAAGGCACCAGGTGGGTGGGGCTTAGGCCAGGTGACCTAGATCCACTTACACCTGCTCCCCAGCTGCAAAGGAAAAGAGGCTGGATGGCTCCTTAAGCAGGGAAAATAGCGGCAAGCAGGAAGGCAGCAGGTGGGCGGGTCTTGCCAAGTGGTGAAAAAGAGCGGCAAGCAGGAAGGCACCAGGTGGGCGGGGCTTACTAAGTGGTGAAAAAGAGCGGCAAGCAGGAAGGCACCAGGTGGGCAGGGCTTACTAAGTGGTGAAAAAAAGCGGCAAGCAGGAAGGCACCACGTGGACGGGGCTTAGGCCAGGTGACCTAGATCCACTTACACCTGCTCCCCAGCTGCCCTGTGGGCCTGTGGGCACTTCAACATTGACTGCAAATGCAGAAGGGGCAAGACTGGCTCAGGCATTCCTTAATCAGATGAAGATGGGACAGAATTCATCACCAGTCATGACGTATGGTCCTGCTTGTGAGAATACTTCATATAGCCAGAGGGTATAAATGTCAGGGGGGTTGTAGTCAGTGTGATAGCCAGGATACAGTTCATCAGGGTAACCCAAGCAAATGCACCCATGGAGCCTCCATGATAAACCAGCACTGTAACTTGTGGCAAAAGTATGTGGATTGGGACCATGAGAAATATGTCACAGAAGAAGATACTGCACCACCCTCCTCCAACAACGTCGGCAGCCACAAGGACACAACAGAAGAAGCTCCAGGTCATTACCAGTTATGCTCTAGCAAGCAAACATAACATCCCCTGACTGTCAGCCAGCCCAACAATATTCTTGACCCCACATATCTACCCCAGCACAGCGTTATTCACTGGCACCCTTGATTAGAAGAGCCACTTTACCAATAATAGAGATATGTCCAGTTGACAGTGGTAATAGTGTTCATGTGAAGCCCCATGTGAGCAGGAGAAGTGAGACCGAGTGATAAATAATTGAAGCTGTAATGCCTGCCCGCTTTCTGTCAAGGTAGCTAGATCATGTGGCAGTGATTTATGCCATGAATTAAAACATTATCCAGCACCTCTCGAAACTCTTCTCGTTGGATAGACTAGAGGTTATTTAAAGAAGAGACATGTCAAACTTGTGAGAGTGCAGGAAAATGAGAGGAATGAGGCAGCGTATAAGAGGAATGAGGCAGAGGATCTAGTAAAACTCATTGAGGGCCAACTTGTTGTAGCTGTTTTGCAGCATTGTTTGTGGAATATTATCGGAGGATAGCCCCGCTAACCCATTTTACAGCTCCAACCCTCTTCCCCAACTCAAAACATTTAAAAAAGTTACCCTAACCCAACGCCCCCCTAACAAATGCAGTGAACAAATTTGGCAAAATGACAGCAATGTATTGACCTTATGCAAGTTTGGGAGGTACACAGGCAACTGGGGTCAACAACTTGAAGTAGACCTGCTTGTTTGTGAGTAAAATATGAGGACACAGAGAGTGGCTCCACTGGTTGGTAGAGACAAATAAACTGAGGTACAGGCTCCAGTTTGCGAGGTACTAGGACTTTGAGAATGTTTTCACTAGCTTGTAGAGCCATGTAAATGGACATATAACTGAGTTTCCGGGAAGAATACTAGGACTTAGAGAACGGCGCTGCTTGCTAGTACAGCCAAAATGAACTGTGGTAGAATCTCCACTCGTTGGTAGAGTACATTGATTTGGGGGAGAACTTCCAGTTTGAAATCAAAGTACTAAGACACAGAGAGGGGCTATGCGGGTTGGTAGAGCAAATATTTTGACGAAAAGCATCAAATGTGGATGCAGTCATAGGATTTGGAGAGTGGCACAGTTGATTGATGGATCCACATGAATTGGTACAGGAGCTCCAGCTGAAGTGCTCTATAATATTACTTAAAGCGTGGCTCCACTGTTTGATAGAGCCAAATTAAATGAGCAGATCCTCCAGTTTTAGGACTTGGTGGTCAGAATTAGAGTGTGGCTCTGCTGGTTGGTTGGCCCAAATAAAGCACTTCCCTTTTAAGAGGGTGGTTCTAGGACTCAGAAAGCTTATCCATTGAAACAGCAGAGCCAAATAAATTGAGGATGAAGGAAAAACTAAACTAAACTTTACTTACGAAATGCACTCAGCCACTCTTATCAGAGTCTAAGTCATCACAAACTTTCCTCAAGCCCATCCACTGATGTGGATGTAACTTCATTGCACACAACACTGAGGTATCTGTTGTATGCTCTTTGAAGTGTTGGACCTTGTGCTTTGTCCAATCCTGGTCTTCAGCAACATAAATATTGCTCTCCTCTAGTGGACGGTAATAGACTACGAAATGGGTCACCTTAAGATGGAGAACATGGCCACTGCATGGTGCATGCATGGATTCAACTATCTGAAGGGCAGCTAACACAGTGTTCCCATTGGTAGCTGCCAAAAAAAAAACCTCTTGTGAACCATGTGGGGAGAACCAATGTCTTGCAACCTCTGTTATCTTTTCCAAGAAATAAACCCCAATGTGGAACATATTGCCAACCATGCCACTAAACATGGCAGCCTGTCATTGACTGGGATTTGGTTGCTGCTTTCCTGTACTTTGCTAAGGAGCGCTATTGGGAAGGTGACACAGTGTCCACTGATGGACAAGAAACGTATGCCACGTTGCACACTCGTCCAAATACCTCTGTATGCCATTCCCAATGCTTCCACAACATGGTTATAGAGGTTTGGCACTGGAGCTCGTGCAGAGTAATGCCAATCCAAAATGTCTTAGCATGGAGCAATTAGGCCCAGGAGTAGGGAAGTAAGTATTTTTCCACAATTACAAGGTGGTTACTGAATAGTCTTTTGTAATATTTCGTGACATTGCCAAATGCCCCAGCAACATTTCTTGGGACATACATTGTCTGCATGCTGTGGGATCTGAAAATGGTCGTCAGGATTTGTTAGAATCTGTGGCTCAGCAAGACTATCTGCTTTATTGGTGTATGACTGGGCATTCTGATTGCCTGCAGTCACGGTTTGGGTGCCATATTTTCTTTTGCAACCATCCAGGTGGGTTTATAGTCATAAAATCGAATACAATAATGTCGAAAGTCAAAAAATCGAAAAAAATAATGTCGAAAAAAAAAGTTGAATTTCTTTTTTATTATGTTTTTTATTCGAAATGGGGGGGTTCCCCTCAACCTCCCCCTTTTTTTGCCCTTTTTTTAGCCCTTTTTTTTACATGCGGAACCCAAAAAATATATATAAATAAAAAAATAAAACATTCGACTTTTTATTCGACATTATTTTTTAGAATTTTTTGTAATTCGACATTATTTATTCGATTTTATGACTGCACACCATTCAGGTGATGTCATCTCTTGTTTGTCTTGAGGGAAGAGTTTCCCATATTGGTACCCATTGTCCAGAGCAAGACACATTTTTACACATGGCAAGTTGTGCTTGTGGCTTTTGATCTTTGGGGGTGACTGAGATGAGTCTAGCCGTTCCCCCTTCTTGGGGTCTGCTCAGTGTTCTTTGCAATGAATGTTGTCGGTCAAGTTGAATGGAGAGCTGGTGCTGTTGATGTGAAGGTCTACAACCCTGTACTACTACTAGCATGGGCTTTTTCCTTCAAAAAGTGTACCTGAGGACATGAGAAGTGCTTGCATTTGACAATTGCATGGGTTTGTACATGTTTAAAGTCTCTTGTTGAGATTAAATGATATGTCTGATGTAGAGGCCCACGTGGTAACTGGGCTTCTCCAATGAACATAATTGTTTCTAATGCAGGTAAAAATGATCCAGTAGATACATTCTTCCACTGGCTCTTACCCCATTCCCTACCATGGTTGGGTAATGCAGCAGATTTAGAGATGTTCATTTTATTTTATTTGCCTGCACACTACAATAAGCAGAGAAACTAACATTGCGTTTACCAACTTCGCCTATCTACTAAATCTACTAAATGCATTTGGGGTTCTCAGTACTTTGGCCATCTGCTCCACCTCTAAACTGTAAGTGGGATTCTAAGTGAATTGGAGTTCTCCCACGCCTTCAAAATGCACATGGTATTCAGAGTTCTTTGGCATTCTAATCTGCCTAGAAAATAGACATGGGGATCTCCTTGTGTTGGCTTTCTCATTTGCCAACAAAATGCTTGTGAAGCTCCCATCTCCACCCACAACTGAAAGATACACTCACCCAAAAATCAATTGCCCAAACCCCCCAATAAACTCAATTATTTTACTGTACCTAGAACCGATTATCATTATAATGTTAATCTAATCTGCACAGTCCTAACTACAATTCCTAACTGTGAAGCACAGTCGAATCCAGTAGTACCTCTCACCCAGAGCCATGAGCATAACCTGTAAAGTCAAATCGGGTTGAACCCATGGAAAATCAAGTGGTTCGAATTTTGCACAAACTGTCCCTACCATGCCAAATTCATGATTTAGGATGAAAGCAAAGTCTTCTTGTAATATGTTCTTTTTTAACATTATTGGAAGAGATCTTGTTGTAATCAAGGAAATCCATCCCATGTGAAATCAAAGGGTGGAACTGTTTTAGAACATATATACACAACATAATTAAATGTATAACATATTTTTTGAATTAGTGCAGTTTTACTTTGTGTATCTTGCTATTCCATTCCTACTACCACTGTACTGGGCACTGGACAATCATTCTCTTTATCATCAGAACTAGTTTTAGGATATTTTACATTTGTTCATATAATAAAAGCAGTCACCATGAATAATGTGTTTTCAGTTCAGATATAATTATTTCACTCCCTATACGCTTTTAATTCTGTTCAATGTGGTATTCTCTGTTTGGATTGTGCCGTATCTCCTTTTGTATTTGCCAGCACAAGAATATTTTCATATTTTCATAAGAGAATCTGTTCCAATATTAATTATTCTACCCCGATCGTTGCCAAGTCTACAAAGGCCACACACAAGCTATAATTTTAGGTTTTAAAATGACTAATGTCTATTTCTACAGGGCTCTGTTTTGAAGCATTACCTATGGAGATCTCTGGGCCACCAGAAATATGCTGAAAAATAAATATTTATTGGCCAATAAAACATTTCATCATGATGATAGAAGACAGCCATCAACGTTCTTTTAATATATCGCCACATTTCTTAATTATCTAGCTTGATATCAAAGACAAAACAACCAGCTGGCATCCACTAAACATCAGCAACACTAAAACAGAACGTTTCATTCCTATATTACACATTGGTTCTTTGAGATCTCAATCACTTACTTTCAAATAAAAGTGGTTTAATAAAAAAATAGAACATTCTTTAAAAAAAAAAAAGAAATCGACCTAAGCCGTACGTGTATCATGTCCTTTCATGTTTGATCCAGCAATAGCCATAGAACACCGCAAAGTCAAATATAAAAGCAGAAGATGGCATGCAAGTGCAGAGCCTGGGTTCTGTACAGTGCAGGGCTGGTCAGGATGTCCTGCTTTTAAGCAGAATTATGGGAATAGGCTCTTCGTGTTCTATTGCATGACAATATGTATCGCGCTGGTTTTAAATGGCAAGCTCGTAAGGTTAAATGTAAGGCTTAGGAATGGTCTGTCAGTGTATTGACCGGCGATATGGAACAAGCTTGTTTTAGCATGGGATGTCAGTCTGATTTTGGCACCCGGCAGCAGACTCACACATTGAGCTCATACAACATCCAAAGCAAAATCATAGGTAACAAGTCGCTAAAGGACTTGTACTAAGTACATGATGTTTTGCTGATTTCTGATGGTGTGTTTACCCGTTTGCCCATTCTGAACCAGCAGTAGAACGTCTGTCAACATACACCTCCAATGTATAAGAGCTGGCAGTGGTGGTACAGGAAGTACCTAAAATATCCCAGAAGAACAGAGAGTCCTTGAGTCTGGGGGGAAATATCAGCTTGGGTGTCCTGTGGTCCTCTTTGGCGATTGGAAAGTGTTGGGGGCGTCTTTAGCAGTACTCTTGGATGCAGAGGGGGTGAACGACGCATGGCGAAGGCAAGATGGGCAAGCAACAATGGCATCTATACTGCGATAGTGGTGGCGATCTTAAAAGCTTCTTTGAATGCCAGGCAAAAGCAGCAATCTTCAGCCAGCAGGGACGTGAAGAAAAGAAGGAGAGGATGAATATGATAGGTAAATAGGCATCATTATTGTAAGTGGGACTACTAGATAAACGGGTCAAATGACTCTTACAATTCAAACTCTTTTCTGTATGTGCTTTCATATGTTTCATGGGGTAGAATCAATACCATATCAGTCTAAGCCATACTCAAAATACAGGAGCAGGAAACACAACAACCTCATAAGGGCAAGGACACAGTATAATCGTTTGGATCGTAAAGCGATTGCATCCGAGACACGTGTGTCCCTTCCTCCATTCAGAAGGAGCCAAATCGAGTGTCATTTGGACATTACTGTTTCCGACAGCTGAGGATGATGAAGCTGTGCAAACTGGAAGCACAATTCTTGTCCAAACAAGCTCAAGAGTAACCTCAGCAAGGAAGAACCCTTTGTGATGTCATCAGTGATATGATCTGTGATGTCATCCCTGCGGCCATAGGCTGCGCAACAGGGGGCACAAAGTTAAGCTGGCTTTAGCTGAATTTAAGGGGTTTTATTGTGTTAAGTTCTCAAACTCAAGGCCCTGTTTGTGCCTGTTCATGTGGTTGTGGAGTCCTACCAACACAGCAGGCAAGGTAAGGATTCTGCCTGACTCGCTGCTACCTCTTACAAACAAATTGACTACACTGAGATTGCGCCTTGATACGTTAACAACATGCTCCCCCCTTGTGCTACTCTCGAGACCAGCTCATGAGCACATTGCCCCCTACCACCGGTATGGAACATCCTAGCTTCAACCTTCTCACCTTCAAACTCTGCAAACTATTGGCGAAAGTCTTCCAACCACCACCGCACATATATCCAATATAAACACAAATACCAAACAAACCTCTAATCTACCATGCTATAACTCCCCGGCTATCTATAATGTGTGTATGTGGCCCTCGCACGAGATATGCAATTTTATTAATTTATTTGATATATTTACATGCACACGTGACACCTACGAGCATATGACTGGTCATTGAAGCCTCTGCAATGCCCTCCGTACTCAGCCACTTCTGTTTGATCATTGTATGCTGCATTTAGCTGTTGATGCCATAGCATTTCCGTGTCATATTTGTATGCCACATTTAGATGTTGATGCCATACCATTTTCTGCCATATTTGTATGCCATAGCATTGCCTGCCATATTTGTATGCCACATTTAGCTGTTGATGCCATAGCATTGCCTGCCATATTTGTATGCTGCATTTAGTTGTTGATGCCATAGCATTGCCTGCCATATTTGTATGCTGCATTTAGTTGTTGATGCCATAGCATTGCCTGCCATATTTGAATGCCACATTTAGCTATTGATACCTTAGCATCGCCTGCCTAATTTAGCCACTTCTGTGTCATCATTGTATGCCACATTTAGCTGTTGATGCCATAGCATTGCCTGCCATATTTGTATGCTGCTTTTAATTGTTGATGCCATAGCATTGCCTGCCATAGTTGTATGCTGCATTTAGCTATTGATGCCTTGGCCTCGCTTGCCACATTTAGCCACTTATGTGTCATCATTGTATGCCACATTTAGCTGTTGATGCCTTAGCACTGTCTGCCATATTTAGCCACTTCTGTGTCATTAATGTATGCCGCATTTAGCTGTTGATGCCATAGCATTGCCTGCCATATTTGTATGCCGCATTTAGCTGGTGATGCCTTGGCATCGCTTGCCTCATTTAGCCACTTATGTGTCATCATTGTATGCCACATTTAGCTGTTGATGCCTTAACACTGCTTGCCATATTTAGCCATTTCTGTGCCATCATTGTATGCAGCATTTAGCTGTTGATGCCATAGCATTGCCTGCCATATTTGTATGCCACATTTAGCTATTGATGCCTTGGCATCGCTTGCCACATTTAGCCACTTATGTGTCATCATTGTATGCCACGTTTAAATGTTGATGCCATAGCATTGCCTGCCATATTTGTATGCCACATTTAGCTGTTGATGCCATAGTATTGCCTGCCATATTTAGCCACCGTTACCCTAACATTTTGAGCCATAGTTAATCACCTCAGCTCGCAGCACCTCTGTGTTCAGCCTTTAGTTATCTGCATGGGCTCGCTTAATGTGGATCTGACAAGCCTGTGGACCCTCAGACTAGCCGGGTCGCCTTAGCCTATGCCACCTCCTGTGCTCCTCCATTTACATTGGATTATATCCGTTGTACTTACGCATCATATGATAAGCCTACCTGCCACAGCGCACAAAAGAAACCTTACTCATTGATACAGTAGCACTATGCCAATCTCACCGGTTTTACCGCCCATGGCAGTGCTATCTTCCCATCTACCACATACATAAGGTATGGCCAAAGTACTCCCTAATTCCAACACTATTGCTCCATCCTCATTCCTCCGCCAAATGCAGTAGTTCAAACCCTGTACAAAACTCACGTCCAATACTAAGACCAAGGTACCCCCTAACTCTAGCACTAACCTACCATCTTCAGTCTTAACACTACCAGTGCAGCTCCATGACCCCTTAGGAACCGCCACCCCTCCTCTCAAAAGAGAAACAAAAGACTTAGGGTCAGGATAAAAGCCTTCCCTAGAAACCAGAACCATGTTAAGGCACGGTACCCCCTTGGCAGCCACCATCTTACAAGAACTACTAAAACCACCCCCTCTGTATCTAACGTAACATTCCAGCAACGCCTGACTCAGAGACACAAATCAGTAGTGACTGTGAGAAAACCAACCATGCCTAAAACTATGGCTACACCCAGCAGGGATAAAAATATCGACATGTCCACCTTTATCAAAGGAGCCCTTATTAACGTCAAATCCCTCCCAGCACACGGCCTGGATTTTTCAGACCTTATAACAATCAAAGATTTACATTTCATCACTATAACAGAAATTGGCTGCATCCTGCAACTGGCACTTCCCTTGCTCTTGCCTTACCAGGTGGCTACGCCATTACAAGAAAAGTTAGAACCATTTCAAAAGGAGGTGGTATCGCCTTAATCTCACAAATTAACCTTAACTTAAGAGAAATGCCAAACGTAGCCCTCTCATCGGGGGAATTACTGTCTACCAAAATCACCATCTCCGCCACAGACTCCCTAACTATACACCTCATGTACAGGCCTCCAGGCCCCACTTCCTCCTTTGAGGAGGACATACCTGATCTACTGACCACAGACTTAAAATCTACGTCCAAAGTACTCATCCTAGGAGATTTCACTCTAGGACTCAACAACAGCACTGATGCCAAAGCCACAGCCCCAGGCAACAACATAGAAACACAAGGTTTCACCATGTGCACCGCAGGTCCCACACATGCCAATGGCTGCACATTAGACTGGCTCGCGGACCAAAATTGCTTTACATACAATACAGGCACACAAGCATGCACCCCTACTATCATTGCACATGCTACCCAGACGTGCAATCACTGTAACATCATGCCAATCCTTCCTCCTTGGTTACCCCCATAACCAGACCATGGAGGCAGCAATTAACAAAGTGGCATCTATGAGCAACTGGAAAGCCACACCTAAAGTCCATATCAATCATTGGGTTACTTCAGAGCTAAAACATTAAACAATACAAAATTAAATCCAGGAAGTAATTGGAAAAAAACACCCTCCTGCAATAATAAACAACAATTCACCTCCCTAGCAAAAGAGTACAAAGAAGCTATCTTCCTTGCAAAGAACAATGCATGTACCATGCACATTGAGAATGCTAACTCTGGTACCAAAGAGCTCTTTTCAGTCCTGTGGGAACTAGAAACACCCTCCCTGACCACTGACCTCTGCATCAAGGACCAAGCTTGGTGTGAAAGTATACAAAAAGCACGTATGGACAAAATCACATCCCTTCAATTTAAGATTAACCAAAAGAAACTGAAACTTGCCCCATTTGACTAACCCAAGGTAGATTACAACCCACTGAAATCATTCACCAGATTTTAAATCACACCTATCAACATAGAGGAGACTATCAAAACAATAAAATGCCTACAACCTTAAAGATGTCAAGGTGACATCTGTCCAGCCACGCTAATCAAAGACGTCGTAGACAACTTGGGGCCATGCATCACCTCACTTATAAACAATTCATTTGCTTCCAATAAAGTACCGGAAAACCTGAAGGGAGCCTGGATACTCGCCCGACTGAAAAAAACCCACACTAGACCCCAAAGTGCCAACTAATTACAGGACTATCATGACTGTACTCTTCTTATTAAAAATATGAGACAGTGTAAACTTGAAATGCAGAACATTCTTGGTGTTCGCCAATCAGGTTTTTGCCCAGGCCATGGCACAGAAACGGCCTTGCTAGATCTTAAAATCCAAATGGATCAAATCAGAGACAGAGGTGTCCTCGCCAACCTTTTCTTGCTAGACCTCTCGGGGGCATTTGATTTAGTAAACCATAAAATCTTATGTCACCACCTAGTTAGTGATGCTCATTTTTCCAACAATGCCTTAAGATGGATTGAATCATTCCTGTCCAACCGATCTATGAGTGTCTTCTCATTCATGGCAGCTGCACACCCTACTCCTTTCACATGTGGAGTCCCACAAAGATCTTGCATCTCTCCTTCATTGTGCAACACATTCGCAAAACCTCTCCTTGATAGACTTGACTATTCGGGTGTCACATACACAAACTATGCGGATGACACCCAAATACTTCTATCAATTACAGGGGACTACGACACAGACTCCAAAACCCTCAACGTCATCTACCGCGCTATCCAAGCCTGGATGGCTCAATATAAACTCTGTCTTAATGACGATAAAACAGAGAACCTGATCATAGGCAGTTACATGAGACTCAAAAACCTCCCACCAACCTACAAATGTGGCAACAGCATCACGGTAGCCAAAGAAGTCAAGACACTAGGGGTATATCTAGACTCATCTCTCACCCATTCCTGAAAAAGTTAATGCCATCACATCGGCTGCAATTTACACTGCCAAACTTTTCACTGCATTTAGACCCCACCTTATGGTGGAGAACCGCGTCACATTGGCCCGAGCATTGATCCTCTCCAGGATCGACTACTGCAATGCCATCTTCACAAGTTCCTCAGCAAAAAACATTAAGAAGCTGCAGAGCATACAAAATAATGCAACCATACCCCCTGGGTACATCCTGAAATCCCACTACCAACGAGGGGGAGGGGCATCATGAACATTGTGGAGTGCACTTTCGGGGCAGGCCTAATTAGCATTGCACTCTAACAGGTGCAATGAAACTGAGGCCAGGACACCAACCAGACTCGGCATATGGTTAGTGTTGGGTGGCTTGTTCTGGCCATTTATCACCTGGGTAACCATTCTGCCTGGCCCCAAAATAGATGATATGTGTGACTTATGCTGGATCACTTGCCTCACAGTTGAGTTAATTGCTAGCTCTGCCACCTTAATCTGCTCATCCAATAGCCCCACCACTTTCTGGAGATAGGAGTCCAATGTGCCACTTCCCACCCTGGGGGCCTCGGTTACCCCTAGTTCTTTTAGGGAAAATTCTCCAGAATGTCTAATGTCCCTTACGTACTGAGTCCCTCAGCAGCTTTGATGGATTTCTAGGATTTATTTTTTTGACCTTGTAAGAGTATGAGCCTTTTTTTCCCACTCTTACATGTGTTTTGCTGTGTGTTTTACATTTTTGTGTTCATAGACTGTGGAGTCTCACCTACTCCATAGGCATCATCTTTTTACTGTGTGTCACACAACACCTTTAGTGCAGTGACATAGGGTTGTATTTTTAGAATTCCCACTTCAAACTCAATTTTCTGGGACTGACTACTGTCTCCCAGACCATGTAAAGTTGCCATTGACTTTTACTAGTCTTTTTAAATTGACAGACCCACTACAAACTATCTTCCATAGCGTACTGGAAAGGGTTAATAGTTATCTCTTTTTGCCTGTTTCTCATGAAACATTATTTCTTTTCCTCTTTCTTTAAGATTTGGCTGGTGTCAGTGGTAACTACCATTTTTATTTTACCGCAAGCTATGAAAATAGCCTCGGTACTGTTAGAGGCTGTGGTGGTAGCCTCGAACTTAAATCCGCTGGACCCCTTTTAATTTTATTTGGTTCTGGCTGGGTTTATTTGACATTTCTTTTTGTAAAGGTCTTTCTCATATTTTACTCTGCGCGCCAAACCAGGTTTGGTTCCTTTGTTCGCCGTCCTTTGGCAGACTTCTGTTCAGAAGCCCTCTTTAGGCGCCAGCGTGTCTGGGTGGATAGTATGTGAGGGAGGGGTTCAAGTCACACTCTTGTTTGATGGGCTAGGTGACTGTCCTGCCAGGACAGCCATCCTGCTGTGTGATTGACAGCCAGGCTGTGTGAATGGGGGAAAACTGCATACAAAGGAGGTCTCTGGGACTTGGAAGGCAGAGTCGCCACTGGATCGAGAGAACTGAAGAGAAGCTGAATAAAGAGGACTACTGCAGATACTGAACCTCCCGGTGAAGCCCTAATGCGGGTCGGAATCTCCTAAACTTCGACGACAGAGAAGATCTGCAAGGAATCTTCTTCCCTTGAGCTGGTGGGACCAACCAGTTCACCAAACACCAAGCAAGGCCTCCCTCCCCTGGTTGAATTTGCTGTGCATCGCTGCAGTGAACTGGATAGCCAGGAATCGGAACCTGTTTGGCTTTTGAGGAGCGCACCTTTTATTCGTCGCTTTGCTCTGCTGCTGGTTTCTTCCCTGGGCAGTGCAGGACCCTCCAGTCTTCCTCCTTCTTGTCAGTCTGACGGTCGCTTCAGGAACCGTGAGCCTGCAGGACCTGCCAGGAATTTATGCCTCAGCTACAGCATTCGTTCCGTCCGACCGCGGTGAAAGTGTTTGAAATCTTTCGCTATTCCGAGGGCTTGTCCTTCTCTAACTCTTTTAAATAACTTTTCTTCTGACCAATTCCATTTCGAGCTCTTGGCGAAGACTTAAGCGCAAACTACTCTGAACTGTGTGATCCTCTAAAGACTCTGAATCATTAACATTGGCCCAAGCCTATTGATTTGAATCCTAGTTGTAGTGAGCCTTTTCTACATTGCCCTGCCTACTTACTTGTTGGTGCTGCTTGATTTTGAATAATCTTGTCTTTCCCTCCCTTTTTAAATTGCTGGAGTGCCATTTTACTCACACTTCATTTTGAGCTTAACTGGTCCAGAATTCATTGGGTGGTGTGTAGTGTATTAAGATTGTGATTTTCTGCTGCTTTATATTAGTGGACTGTTTTATAACTGATGGTGTAAATAAATGTATATTCTTTTACTCAGAAACCTTGAGTCAGTGTTTGTTTGAACCATAGTAACTGCAGTCCTTTGTGTAACTTCTAATACTGCTCACTTTACTCTTGAGATAAGTCTGGCTGCTCAGCCATTGCTACCACTTTACTGTGTAGTACAGGCTTGTACCAAAGGTGAATTTGTACTTGCACTTGTAGTAATTGTGTGTGGTGTTCCCAAAGGGTACTGCATCGTCCTAACAAGTACTACCTCTGCTAGGGCCACCATGTTCTCTGTAGGCAGGAATTTTCCCTTCTCCGTGGATTTCCTATGTTTTTTGGGGCCCTGAGCAGCCACTTATCTTGAAGTTGCTTTCCGTTTAACCATGTTCGCTAACCCCAATGTTCCACACCTATCACAGCCACTCAGTAGCTCAGGGATCTCCGAGTACATAGACCAGGGACCGGAAGAACAGCTGTAATTAGACAGAAAGCTGCCAACTCATATATTAAGGTCCTTATAGGCCACAGTGGGCAGATAAATGTCCTATAAAAACCTTTTTAGAAAAAGCTGTAGGTAACAAATACTAATATAGTTTTTAAAAATTGGTTGATTTGAATAATTAAAGATAATTATGGTGAATACAATCATCATGGGAAAATAAAATCTGGCACAGTATTTGACATGAAGACACCAGCCATGTGGCTCACGTGGCAACCATAAATCATTGTGTTGCCCTTATATGATGCAGATTGAAAAGTTTCCAAGGGATAGTAGACTATCAAAATTGACTCCCCAGCATTGGTTAGCGTAGGCCCGAAAGACAGAGAACCAAACAAACTGTGACCAAGCTCCCCCAGGCCTCCACGACCCAGGCTAGGCACCATCTGAGCTAACCATGACCCAGGCTAGTCATAACCCGGGCTAGCCACAACCAAGCCTCCCCAAGGGAGAGCACGCACGCAGCCCTTGGAAAGCAGATGAAGGCAGTTTGATTGTTGACAGTTGGCACCTATCAACACCCAGAGAAGAAAACCATCAGCCTCCAAATAAATAAAACACACTGCGTGGCTTCCTGGCTCAGTCTCAATCCCAGCCCAGTTTTCTCTCTGTGCATCTGTGCTCTGTGCTGCCACCTATCCCCCATAGGAAACCAAGAGCAAGGGGATAATCAATGCAGTAGTCGCTAACATCAAGCCAGCAGCAATTTGGCAATGAGCCGGGGGCAGGGAACGCCCAACTGCTGGAGGAGCTGCCTTAGTTCATCTCTCCCACTCTGCGCCACAGAGCTTGTGATCAGTGTCAGTGGGGGATAAAGGGGCAGGCAATTTACTTAAAGTACTGGATGCCAATGTTGGTAATGCTTCTGGGGGAGCCTCTTTGCTGCATAGACTGTGGTGACTGCAGGCAACTCTGCAACAACTCTGCCACACTCTGCTTGGAACAAGTTTTTGAATGGCAGGCTCCTCTTCCAGCAAGTGCACAGACAGTGTAGAGAAGTGTTACAGTAACTTTGTACAAAGTCTTAGCTCAATGTATCCCAAAAGAATTGTTTACAATACCACTGCCCACATGTATATATACATACGTCTTTTTAAAAAAAATCAGTTTTATAGCTGCGGCTATTAAAATGCATGCACGGCTAAATGCAGCAACGTCTGGTTGGGTCTATCCATGGCTCCCACATGCAATAACTGCAGCTAAAATAAAATACATAAGGGTGTGTTTTTTTTTTAACACACACTGTATTGAAAGGATCAATTAACGTTGTTGATCCATATTTACAGTATGTTTTTATGATCTATTTTTATAACTGAAAGTTTGGCCCTGAAAAGGACCATTTTGGGGAATAATGGAAAAAGAGGTTGGAACTGGGAAGGGGAAATGACTTTGTGTTTTCTGTAAGTGCAGGTATGCGCAAGTGTACAGATGTTTTTTGTGCCTAAATTATTGACCAATCACATCACCCAATGAGGAGTTGTGCCTGCACGTGCTATTAGCCACGTCAATGGCGAGGCCAATCACTTAGAAAGTTACTTGAGCGTGGCTAGGCAGCTTCTCGCCTGTTTTTAATGGCCAATCACATTATGGTCTGCAGTACCCTTCTAGCCGCATCAACGAACAAGACAATGACACACCGCAATATATTCACACTACTACGGCCATGGCATCAATGCGAAAGATCTCTGAGACCACTCATCGTGTATCCCGGGCCTCATGGGCCTTACCGTTGCTATCGGGCATCATTATACAAGGAACAAGACTTGTCTAACTTTCTCAATGTCTTGATAAAGATCTGATGGTCGAAACGAGTGTCTCATCACGATAAGTCTGCACAGCAGATCCACATGCAACTCCAACGGCCTGATATAAATTGCGCATTGCTGTAACCCTAGCTCACTCTTACCTCTTTGAGCTCACCCTTGGCATTAGTGCCTCACCCCCACACACACTCTGTCATAGTAACTCAACACAGCAGACAAACACTAGGTCATGCAAGCTGCGCCTCACAGCTGACTGCCCAGAAACAATCACGCACATCAGCACACACCACTGCACACAGCAGCTTACTCACTGCATGACAAACACCAGCCCATCCACACATCGAACTGCGTGGGCTCCACACTCAACACATTATCCTCACTGGCCCCAGAGCCCATTATTACATTATCTGGCCCATGCGCCTCCCTCACAATGCCCCTACATGGGGTCCTGGGACACAGCCAACTGCTTGTACTGGCTCCACCCACCCCTCAGCGTTAACAAAAGATCCCTAACCTACCCAGGTTTGAATACACTTATTAACTCATCCTAACTTTAACCCCTCACCATTACCAACAGATATCCAACCCTGCAAGTTACGTACCGCACCATTTTGTTTGTATTTTAGCTTCATAGTTGCTATCCGGAACCCTTATACAAGGAACAAGACTTGTCTTACTTGCTCAATGGCAAGAAATTCCTCCCAACAACCCTATCTTGACTGCATATGTAGCCCGAATTTACCTAACCATTACACTCTTGTCTTCCCGACTTTCTCCTTTCCTTTGTGTAGCTCTGGCCCATGAACAACTGGGTGAATCCATTATGTCAATTACCTATGTTGTGTTTAACCGAACATGGATATGTATGTCACACCATGCCCACTGTGTCACCGACCACAAAATGGAACATGTATGTAAATATGTAACCTAACTAATGTTTGTCTCACATCTCACTTTTTCACTCAAGGCACCCTGCCACCAACCATATTATCAATATGATAACATCACCATGGCACCAATACACAGCCCTGTTAAAGACCTGATACACATATCAGATTGTGCTATGTGAGCATCATTTGGTGCTCTGTCAAAACTCAAGCTACCTGATGCAAATAAAACGAATACTACAAGACTTATATATTCTTTCCTGACTTTGCAACACGCACTACCTCAACTGGTATGAACATAGACAGGCCGATTCATGGAACAAATGTGCACTGAAATCCGTTGCGCAAGCTGGCGCAAGCGTGAAAAAGCAAGCACACGTGCAGGTGTGTGATTCATGGAAGGCCCTGCGTGTGTTTTCCCCGGGATGTGCACAAATCTAAAATTCGAAATAAAATCGTGTCTGCCCCACTAGTTTCTCATTTTCTTGAAAATAATCATGACCCGAATAGCTTGAAATGGTGCGTGTTGGAAAAAGTCTATGGTACTGACGCCAACAATACAGCAGCCCGCTTGGCGCAAAGAGAACAATGGTGGATGTACAACACCACTAGTTATGAAACAGGACTTAATCGCCAAGAAGAATGGCTCCATTGTACACCATAAAAATAAAATTATAGGCTTTTCTTCGAGCATTCCATTTTACATAAACCAATTCGTGTTCTTCGGTTCTCTCTATACTGAGTGGCAGCAAGATTTTTCTTTAAACATTTATTTGTTTGGCTCGCCGCTGTACTGTACGTTTTTTTATGCTTTTTTACATCCCGGCTCACGAGTAGTCATTTTTTAGCATTTACGGGACCAGGGTCTTCCATAGGTAGCCCCTTTGGTACTCTCTTGCCCTTTTTCGTGCATGCGACACTTGCGGGTAAGCAATTGTTCTCTTTACCTTTGCAAGGTGAATTTTGTCTTTCTTTAATATCGACGGGACATGGGGCCCATATATGTAGTCCCATTTCTATCTTCACTCTCGTTTGTATTTACAAACTTATATACGTAGTCCTACTTTTATTCCCATTCCCGCGTGTATTTATAAACTTAGCCGCGGTTTCAACGTCTGCTTGCGTGCCTTTGCTCCGGCTATCGCAGGAGACGATCGGGGAGGCTGTGCGAGGTGAGGCCTTCGTCATTAATAGATGGGTTTGAAATGCGTCCACATGAGGTTGGGAGTTGCGTCTACAGTATCTTTTAGCCTCTCTCTCCGATGGGCTTCCACAGTTAAAAATGGTGTGAATGGCTAACATGGATTTGGCCATGCAAGTGGCTGTTGTTTTATCCAAGCAGCCATCCTTCTTTTCCATTAACATCCCAAACCTTAGAATTTCGGGGCTGCCTACTGGATAGAATCTCTCTACTTTTGATGTTTTCGGTTTCAAATGCAAATGCACTTATACGATGTGCATCTAATTATTTGTAAGTTTAGTTCCGCACACTACCAAAATGTAAAAAATGTGTCTTTATGTTTTTTCATTTAGGGTTTTCAACCCAAGGTTTGCACCCTTTTGGACTTTTCTCGTGGCACGACACAACATCGTCCAAGACGCTTATGTTTGGAATGTCGTCTATTCTATCTACATTTTAGTCCACTGGCGAGATGACCAGATTGTGAAAAATTGAATACTTAAAGGTTAGTGACAGAAGGAAATTTAGTGTTCTACTCCCTGTGGAGACAGGGGACATTGTGTGTCAGCATTGGAAGTTTGAGATAATCTTGTGATATCTCATAAGCTTCATATCTTTGTTTCTTCAGATGTAAATTCAATTTCATCTTCAGTCCTGCTTGGGTGGCGGATTCGAAACAATTATACAATTTTCGGCACCATACGTGGACTTATTTAGGTGAATATATATCCCTAGGTCTTTTCAATGGCTAGAGGTGGCAGGTATTAGGAGGCTCTTTCATTTCATGTTTTATTCTAACATATGTATTTGTGTTTTTTTCTTATATGTTTGTCTCAACGTGATTCACCAAGGGTTAAGGCTTCTAACAGACTTCAAGATCTACAATCAAGTCTTTTGAATTGTTTAAAGCTTTACCTGTGAAAACTACTGTGTCATTGTTAAAAGTTTAGCACCAATATTTACAGCATATCGTGCGCCCTGAAGAAGGCGACTACTGGCTCACTTAATTGAGCCAGATAGGTTGATTTCGCCGAAACTGTAATGACATTTGAATATCATATATGTACAGTAGGCACTTAGCACTTTTTTTGTACTTAGCACTTTATTCCATTGGCAGCAATTTCCTTTCCAACAGCATCTTTATCATTCAAATGAAATTTAAAAAACATGAGACAACGATGCTTTATCTGGATTAGGCATTCATTACCCTTTTGCACCTAGCACTTTATTCCATTGGCAGTAATTTCCTGTTTTATAGCATCCTTATCATTCGAATGAAATTCAAAAATATGAAGATAGTGATGCTTTACGCTGATTAATACTGGGTCATGAATTGTGGTAATTAAATTGCGATTGAATGGTTTAATGTATTAGACTTGACAAGTATTTTATACTAACATTAATTCATCTATTTTATTGTTGTTATACTGTTTATGTATTATGTAATTTTATAATGTTTTTTGATGATTATTAAAATATGAAAATATGAATCTGTTATGATTGGGCCACTATTCCTTTCCACCTCTATTCCTATAAATTGGGTACTTAAATTAATATAGTACTCCTCCATGTGAACTTCCCCCTTCGGGGTTTTTGTTGTCTTATTGTTGCTCCCCAGTTCCATGGTTTAGGGGATACCCATCTTGTTTGATGTTTCCCCGGGATGTGCGCCAAATCCGTGTGTGGCGCACATGGGCACACACGTCACTGCAACATCCCAAACGCCGCAGTGAAAGCGCACAATGTTAGCGCACACACCAAAAAGGGGGTGGAACATGGGGCAAAACACGCGGAATGGGGAACAACGCATGAAAATAAGGGCGTAACTGGGGAAGTACTGCTGTGAAATACAGGGAACGCCCACATGCACGCGAACTACACGTATTCATGGAATGGGGGAAATATGCCCACGCCAAAAGAGACGCACATGCCTAAACACGTACGCCACCCAAAGGCAGACGGAAGCATCCCTGCGCAGTATAAAAGAGCGCACAAACAACAAAGCATGTATATACAGCTACGAAGAATGTACATTCTGTGGCCCCTTAGGAGAAAAGATGTGTCACGCAATGCTCAGGCATCCCAAAAAAGCAAGAAAAATAGATACGCGACCTCTGTAGCCCACGTGTGTGTAAAAAAACACACGCAGTACGCTGTGGCAGCCTGGAACACGAAAAATGCGTATATGATCAACACGCAGGCTTGTATGCCCGAAAAAAAGGGGTACGCGACTAAGAGGACAGCCGCAGTAGGAAAAATAATGTGTGTGACTCACCATCTGCCTTGCGTTAGAAGAAAAACGCGTAGCCAACACCCACGCCAAAAGAAGAAGTATGCACTGTAGGCGCTGTGAAGTAATCGTGTGTGAACCCCAACACCTGGAAAACACACACACTGCTTTCCACGAAAAGCATGTACAGAGCGATGGAAACCCCTGGGACCTTCAACCCGTACCGAAGGAAACACCTGCACGCATGTTATGTCACCTACACGCTTACGCGCTAAGGGCCTTTCCTCGGAATTCACGCAAACGTGCTGTTTTTCATGTTTGAAATCACTCTGTATCAAGCTCGCCAAGCGACAACACACAGAAGACCACGCTCCTGCCTAGAAGGCTGAATTAAAGCGCCCCAGAGCCCGGAGCAGCCTCCCACAAGTCATCTGCTGCTGCCTGCATGCCTGCTGCCACCGTGCCCTGCCATTTGGTGCCTGCACATCTGCCATCTGCCGGGGTCCAGTTGCTGTGACCACGCCTGCTGGAACAGAAGACTCCCAACTGGTGTTCCATCTCTCCACAGCCCAGCCCCACGACCCAGTTTCCCAACCACACCTGCCTCGGGGGTTGCCATGTACGACACAACACCTTCCGCCACGAGTGGCATCCCCCCAGCAGAGAGGCAGAGGGCTACCAGCTTCAGTGAAAAGGAAGTTGGTATCCTGGTGGAGCAAGTTCTGGGGCATTGTGATGCCCTTTTCACACCATCACGTGCCGACAAGGAAGGACAGAAGAGGATCTGGAAGGACATAGTGGGTGCCATCAACGCGGAGGGAGTGGCACCCCGTGACATCAAACACATCCAGAAGTGCTGGGAGGACTACAAGTCCAGGACCCTTAAGGGTCCAGTTTACCACCCAGCAGATGAGGGTCCTGGAGCGCATTCCCCCAGTGCTTCACCACCAGATCCTCAGGATGCAGGCCTGTCTGGAGTCGAGCGGTAAGTGGCCATGCATTCACGTTTAAAAAAGGGCATGTTGCAGTGTGCTGGTAGTTAGCTACTTGGCTGCATGTCTGACATGTGTCATGTTTGGATTTATGTGTGCAGGGACATGATGGTGCTGCATGTGAGTCCAGTCAGGCGTGACCCACATGGATGGTGTGTGTGTTACAATGCATCATGCGGAGCAGCATGCGGAACGCACACATGTATGCATGCCTGTGTCGGTACTTTGACATGTTTGGGGTGTAAGAGATGTGTGCTGCTATCATGGACATGCATGATGTACATGTCTGTGTGTCTGAGTAGTGTGTGCGCCATGGATGCATGACACATGTCCGTGACGATGTGTTGATTCACTGATACAGCCTAGTCATCCTTGTATCCACTGTATCTGGGCGTGTACGGGGCCAGATGCATGACCCTCCGGTGATCTTTGTGCATGTGACCAGCATTTCCCATGATGCATGTGAGTATCATCCCACCATTGGATGAATCTACGGTGCTTTGGACATGGATGCCAATGTATGTTGCATGTGCCATGCCTGTTCCTGCATGTGTGTTGCCTGCACTGAGCCATGTGTTGTGGAGAGACATGATGGAAGTGACGTTTGACAGTGCCACTCATGTGCTATTGCTTTGTGTCTAGGGGACTATAGTTCAGTACCCTGATGCTCGTTTTCAATGTCTCCCTTTACGCAGCGGCGAGTGAAGAAGAGGGCGGAGACAGCGCTGTGGAGGCAAGCGGATGCCTCCACCGGCCAGCAACGCAAGGCCCAGTCACCCTCCCAGGAAATTCCATCATCCAGGAGTAAGGGGACTGGTGCCGCATCTGCCACTACGGCTGCAGCAGAAGGGGCAGATGAGCCCCCACAGGGGCTTGCAACTCCGGAAGATGGTGCAGAGCCATCCAGGTTGCTGGTGTGTATAGAGGAGGAGGAGGTGGCTACAGAGCCGCACACGGGTCCTGGGGGGGGTGGTGCCACTGGTACAAGTGGTGCAGTCCAGGGGCAGGGGCAGGAGGCAGCAGAGGTCACCGCTGAGCAGGAATGCCCCATCCCATGGCCATCCGCAGGTTGAGGTGAGGTCCATGTCATCTGGCACTCCTCTACCTGCGGATGAGGGGACCTGTGACCTGATTGAGTCCGTCTTGATTGGTGTCGCATTGCGCACACGTGACATTTGTGATGACGTGCGTGCTTCCTGGGGGGACCAGGCACATCATCACGAATAACTGTGTGCCAACGTGGCCCAATTGGGAGGGACCATGGTCGGGGGTTTCCTCCATGTGTCGGCCAGTCTTGCGGCCCTCTCCTCCTCTGTGCACACTATACACCAGTCGTTCTCCGTGCCATATTCCGGCCCAGAAGCCACCAGGGCCCCCTATGGATCTGCCCCAACCAACGCAGCCAGCCTGGTGGAGATCCCATCCCTGCCACAGTCGGGAGTCGGAGGTCCAGCAGGGGTGGCCACCCCACCAACTTGACCCCCAGCAGATGGAGGATGTGCCAGCATCATCGGGCAGGGCACGTGCACGATGGCGCCGATGGACTCCATCAGCCCAGAGGCTGTCGTGGTAGCAGAGGCAGTTGCATCGGAGGCAGCAGCAGACTCAGTGTGGGAGGCATCATGGCTCGTAGCCATCAACCGCCCGGGGGCAGGCATCGGCCGAGGGGCAGGAGGACCCCAGACTGGGAGTGTCATCCGTGTGGCAGCAGTTGGGCCGGCAAATAGATGCGGAGAGGCGGCAAGCGGAGAGGGCACGGCTAACTATGGTCAGAGCGGAGAGCTCCAAGCGCAGGGCATTGAGGCGGCTGAATGCCTCGAGGCAACTCGCAGGGAGTTGGAGGAGGCCATGGATGCATCCCTTCGAGACCTCGAGGCCAGGGAAGAGGCCCGCCTCTGGAACATCGACATAAAGTTCGATGATGCCCTGGCCCGGAACATCAAAAAGTGAGCTGTTGGACTTGCCTGCCGCCTTTGTACATAGTTCTTTAGGGTTAGATTTCTTTTGCTGTTTCTTACTATTTGGAGTTCATGGACTTTGCTCCAGTTTATGTATATAGTTTTTTATTCATTGGACTTTTTTGTAGGTTTCCTTTTGTTTTGGGATCATGGACCCTTTGGACTTGGATTGTATACAGTTGAAGACTTGTACATACTTTCTTTTTTAACATTTCCCATGGATTAATGTTTGTTTTTTTTTTTTGGTCATTCAAATCATATTGACATTGGCGATGGACCACTTTTCTTATTTCATGCCGGGGATTTTTGTTCATCATTGGATTTTCTATTTTTGGTAATTTTTGGTAATAACTTTCATTATTTATTATTTTGCAAGTTTGATTTTATTTATGTTATTTAATTATGTTTTTAATACATGTATTCTAACTTCATGATTGGTGTTGTGTACTATCATTGGTTTCATGCATGTCTCAATGAACATTGCCTATGTCATGTGTTGCCACTCTGTGTCTCTGTTGTGCATTTATGCATGGGCATGGTGGTTTTTTTAAGACTATTATGGCATGGGTAATTTGGGAGTGGGTGCAGTGGATGGTTGCATGCTTGTACTGGGGGCCAAGGGGGATTTGGGTTGGCATTAGGGCCATGGGTCTGTTTGGTTAGGACATGTTGTTTGGTGGGCCATGAGTTGGGGCCTGCCGGCAGGTGCCCGTCAATGGGGGTGTGTGGGGGACATGAGTCGGTGCTCCCGAGTGCAATGTGCCATGTGGCCTGCCGTGGGGCATGGTATGGGGTGATGGGCTGCCTGTGGGGCATGGTATGGGGTGATGGGCTGCCTGCAGGGTATGGTATGGGGTGATGGGCTGCCTGTGGGGCATGGTATGGGGTGATGAGCTGCCTGCGGGGCATGGTATGGGGTAATGGGCTGCCTGTGGGGCATGGTATGGGGTTATGGGCTGCCTGTGGGGCATGGGGAGTGGGGCACACCCGGGTGGGCACACACTGCCAAAAAAACACGTGCATCCTGAAACACACGTACGCCGCTCGCCAGGGGTACACATGGACCTTTACATGTGTTTTCGCTAGCGCAAACGGGGTACGTGTGTTCCGGGGTGCGCGTGTTTTTTTTACACGCGTTTTCACTAGCGCGAGTGGGGTATGTGTATTCCGGGGGTACGCGTGGACTTTTACATGCATTTTCGCTATCACAAGCGGTGTATGTGTGTTCTGGGGGTGCACGTGGACTTTCACACACGTTTTCGCTAGCGCGAGTGGGGTACATGTGTTCCGGGGGTGTGCGTGGACTTTTACACGCGTTTTTGCTTGCGCAAGCAGGGTACGTGTGTTCTGTGCGTGCATGTGGACTTTTACACACGTTTTCGATAGCGCAAGCGGGGTACGTGTATTCCGATGGTTGCGCTGGGAGTTTGCCACGTGTTTTCATGGTTGGGGGACTGTATGCTGGTCCACTGGCCTTTGCGCCATGTAGGGGATTTGTGCAATTTTTTTGGCGCATGGGTGGGGTTGGGGGCGTAACTGGCGCTGCTGCAGGGTCGCTGCGCCACTCTGCGCCACAGCTGGTTATGGATGTTAATATCCATGAATTCGGTGTGTGCTAAAATGGGTTTGGGCGCACGCGGCTGGTGCAGACTGTCGCACGTGCACTCTGTGCACCAGCCACGTGCGCCACTTGTGTGCTAAATTCTATGAATTACCCCCTTGAAGTCCATTGCCAATGAAGACAGAGTTCCATGCCCCTCAATTTCATATATTTTTTGTGCAGATTTCTTCTTCTGTAGCGGTAAAGCTGAAGCCACCCACACCACCTCATCATCATTGCTGGTAGTAGTCATATTGAAATGCAGGACCGTGGAGGAAAAATAAAAATAGTAAAAATACACAACACAAAAAGGACGCTGCCACTTAATATCAATAAATGTTGAAAAAAAAATACAAAGCGCAACACAAAGGACAAAGTTATAAGAAGAAGGAAGGTACCAAAGAAATGGATAAATCAAAGGTACTGTTTGTAAAAGATCCTGATTGCTCATAATGAAGTTCGCCCACCAAAAGATGAATAGCAATGACAGAAAACATGAAAAAGGTGTTTGGAAGATCGCAGTTACACCATATAACCAACCAAAATGTGTTTTCTGTAGGCGCTGGGTACACCCAAAGCATAAACATTTTCGCACCTAAATTATTGACCAATCACATCGCCCAATGAGGAGTCGCACCTAAACATGCCAGTAGCCCCGTCAATGGAAAGTCCAATCACTTAGAAAGTTACTGAAGCATGGCTATGCGGCTTCTGGCCTGTTTTACAGCCAATGGCATTATGATCTGCGGTCCCCTTCTAGCTGCATCAACGAACGAGACAATGACACACCGCAATATATTCACACAACCTCTACGCCCATGTCATCCACACATACAAAATGACCCAAACATATCACATGCATACAAATTACTTCCGTGTTAACGAACGCTTTGATCACATGTTGGAATTTATTTACGCGGTTACACCCATGGCGTTTGACAAAATGCGTGTTTGTGAAATGACTCATTCGTACTTGGAGCTCTTTCAACGCAGCTATGCATCTTCGGGCCTGATGCGCCAGCCAATCATATCACACGCTGCAGCTTCGCACCTGCACATGACTCCTATCTGCGTCAACAAAAGCTCCAATCACACGTTGCGATGTATGAATGTAGCTTTGCCCATTCCGTATGACGAAATCCATTCATGTGAAAGTGACCAATCAGGGCATATGGCAGTGCGTAGCAGCGAAAAATCACCCCGCTTACACAAAAAGTTTATATTGATCATTGTGTGTTAGTGGAAGGTTATCCAAGTACCTGCAAGAACTTTTTGCACTTCAACCCTTTTATCCTTATTCCTTTTTTAACCACTTTTCACCTAATCGTATTTTTCTTTAATTTTGAATTTTTCCATTTTTTGAGGCATTGTCTTTTTAGTGTTTTCATTTTTACTGTTTTACATATTTAACATTTCCAACCATGATAGTAGCAGCAGTGATGATGATGTCACTTGCATCCCCATTCTTTCGCCACCCAGGAGGATAGCAACTGGAATGAAGACCAGCGCAGACATTTGCCAATACTACATGGTGAAAGAACACTGTTAGAAAAAAGAGGCAAAGGACTTACTATGCATATTGTGCAAGGAAACCTTATGACTGAGGCCTTCTAATGTTCCATCAAAAAGACTAGGAACATCAATAATGATAAACCATCTTGTGTGAGTCCACTTGGATGATGTGGACGATGTCTGTCGGAAATCGCACGAGCACCACAAAATCAAAATGCATGCGAGTCATGCATTACGTGCACTGACATCACCACAGCCTGCAGCACCTCTATCCAACTGTGGGACATCACCAACACTCAATGAAGCCTAAACATCAGCAGCAGTGTCAACTGCACAAGCTACAATCTTTCCAGGTCCCGATCGCTCAGTGATGAGACTCCTGTGTGGAAAATGCCTGGAATGGTTAGCCGTGGGAGGTGCCACACTAAGGAATGGGAGAAGTGGATCTCTGAACACCAGGTTGACTGTCATCCTTATTTTTTTTATTTAAGTGCCAATTTTGTTTCCCCCTTTAAAAAGAGAGAAAATACCCCAGAAATATATATTCCTATTTATTTTAATTCCCTTTGTTATATGTGTAATACTTATGTGTTTTCCTCCCCTGTTCCACCCCCTGTTTTCCTCCCCCAATACAGCACTTTTAAAGGCCACCATTTAAGTTATAAAAATAGATCAAATGGAACACAGACTGCAAAAATAAATTACAATATCTATTGTAATTTATTTTATGCAGTTAGAGTGACCAAAATCCCCCAAAATGTTTTTTTGAAACCGTGGTTACAATGTTAACAGGGGAGCCATTTAGCCACAGATAGAACTGCTCCAGTCGTGGCTCGCCTTAGGCGCATCAGCATCATCCTGCGACTCATTGGCTGATGCTTTAGCTGTGGCTAGAAATTATAATATTAAAAAAAATATACAAATCTGTATATTTACACATGTGCATTGCACATATATATCATATTTATCAAATGTCTTACTCAATACCTTTATATATTTTCTTCCTTCAATATTACTAACTCTGAAACAGAATGTAATGTATTTTATTATAAAATAAAAAACAAGAATATTCATGTTTTCTTTCTTCATAATTGTACTAAGTGAGTACTGAATGTATTCCTAGTACACAACCAATAAAAGGTTGTATTCATTACTCATGCGATAGAAGAAATAGCTTTGCATTGGAGACAAAAAAAAACTCTATTCAGTTCTTTAAAATATTTCACAATAAATATATATATACATATACAAATTATTCACTATCTCACGTTTTACAAGTATATCTATATAACATGTGAAATAAAAATGTAAACACTTTTTTAAAATAAACACTGTATCAAAAATATACCCTTAAAAATTAACACTTTCAAAAAGAAATTGCTACAGTTTAGGATAGGAACAAAAATGCAGTAGGATAATCTCAACTATACTAACCATTTGGGTAACTATGAACTTAGTTTTGCATCAGCAAATTCTAAAAAGAATTGCCCAAAATGTCAATAGTTTGTGCACCTATAAAGGCATTTCACTACAATAAAGATATGTTAAAATACTGTCCAAACATTATTAAATATTAAATGATGAAAAATTCACAGATTAATTTATGCAGTCTTAACTAGGAAACCAAGACATATAACCTAAATATGGGCCTCAGAATGACCCTGCCGGTCCGGAAAGAACAGTGGCAGTAAAACCGCTGCCACCATTGTTTCCAGACCGGCTGATTCAGATTCCTGCAGTCAGGAGGTGTCACTCCCGCCAGGTCTGACTTGGCGGGATTAACACCACCCACCTGCAGGCGGACATGGAAACACTGGCTCTGTAATAGAGGGAACCTGTGTTTCCATGGTCCCCATCCCCATGTAGTCCTATGGGACTCCATAGGAATGGGGATTTACAGAATTCTGCCTCTGGAATTACCGGGTCACTGGGGTTGTAATGCCCCGGTGATTCCGGCAATCACAGAGGCGGAATGGAATTACGGGTTTGGCGGCAGCCTGCCGGTTGTTCCAGCATGGCTACCGCCGGACTCGTAATGAGGCCCTGTGTCTTCAGTTTTACAGATAAATAAATGAAGACATGCTAACAGTGTAACATTATTTTGAGTATTAATCTTTTTAAAGTATGGTCATACCAATATTTCAAATAATAGGTAGACAATAAAAACATTTGTATGTGCAAACATAATATTAGTTAGCAAAATCTACACTAATAACATAACACATGTCATTTCCATACTTCTTGTAAAATCTGTGTGTATCCTTTGTTTGGCCACCTACACACATGAGAAGTTCATAATAACATTTCAAAATGTAATCATCAGATTTAAAATGTTTAAAAACTAGCATTGTAATTTAAACCTCTTTTGGTACAGATAGTTCAGTGCAGTGTGGAATACTTTTATTATTTTAAAATGCATTCTAAAATATAAAAATGTTATCTACATTGCAATTACAATACTTCTTTTATAATTTGGTGTGCATCCTTTTTTGGCCATCTAAACACCTAAGAATCTAATGACAATTTTCTAAATTCTACTATAAAAAAAAATGTCCACGGTTTAAGGACTCAATACATTGTACGACTTTTCTGAAAACGTTCACACTGCATATAGAAAATATTTAAACATTGAACAAACTAATATTTCAAGTGCACATTCTTCTTTTTTTATTGAATTGAAATGCCTTTTTAAAATGTTGTATATGTAGTTATTTTCACCACCTATACACATACCAAGTAAACACAGTATATCTAAATTCTTCCCTAAAACTATTATTAGTAGTTATATCTCATTTATTTTATGAAACATTGTACTTTATTGTTGTTGTATATACAAACTACTGATTTACTTGTTTCAAATTTAGACAGTTATGACCTTCTACACTCCTTAACACTAAAAATAATGTACATGGAACCACTTATGTAACTTATTTCTTATAGAGAAAACTTGTACATATTAAAATATACACTGTTGTACACAATAAAACAGAAGTAGAAGTTTGCAGAATGCTGTTTTCTCTTCTAATTTATGTAATCTTCAGAAACTTGCCTCCACATTTATGTCAAACTGTTTTTAAAATACATCCTAGTATGAATGATATGTCATTTATGACATGCCTGTACACAAATGTTTCTAGGCGTGACAAGACAAGGAGGGGAAACAAAGGGAGGATAAAAACAACAATCTTACTAGACCTTGTGTCATTCAGATCGTTCAAGTGTGGGCAAAGGGGAGAGTAGAAGTGCCAACGGGAACAGGGGAAATGAAGTGCAGGTAACTCAATAAGTGCAGCTAGCTGGTGGCTCCTAAGAGCAGTGAGAAGGGACTGTAGGGTTGCAGGTGCAGACCCTTAGGTGCAGGGGGAGCCCGGAGGCAGTGCAATGGCAACTGGACATGTAGGTGCTTGGGCCCAAGTTCAGAGGGTAGCCAGGTGACCAGCATGTGGAACATTCAGGGACATCCAGAGGTGGTTCTGCTCAAGTTTGAGAGAGGCAGGGAGACTGTTCCAGCGGGATGCCCGAGCTGAGGAGAGAGATTTGCCCCCACACTCTGCTTGGAGAAGCGTTTGACCCTCAGAAAGTTGGTGCTCAAGAAGGATTATATTTAGGAAGAGAAAGTTGGAGGTAGTAACACTCAATTTTCTACTTTATATAAAACACGTTTTACCCTATTCTTCCATTTCAAACTTTTATTTTGCATGTTTATATTTACAAAGAATACAAAACATAAATGTTAAAAAGTTGGTTCTAACAACATTGAATAACCATTCTTTAAACCTTTTGGCAATCTAGCTTGGAGTGTGACTATAGAGTCATTACAAACAAGCCAATATACTTCTGTTTGCAATGAAAAAATAGTCCATAGGCACCCCTCTGCGAGAACGAACATGGCTAAATGACCTGTTCTTTGGGTTGGTACCCACTCAAGAGTCTGCAGCCACACTTAAGCTCACTGTACCTTTCACAGATGGGAAATATCCATTTGCATGTGAGTCTTTGTCCCGCCCACATGGGCAGTCCAGCACCGAAATGCTATGGCAATTCTCATCTGAACAAGAGTACCAACAGCAACCCCATTCATGTGTTTTAACCTTGTTTGGCCTCATCAGTGAGGTGGAGCTGTGCCTCTCTGACCGCAGTGAGCAAGGGGTCGACGTCTGGATAACCCTAGGAAACTTAGGTTGACTAAACCTAAGTCCCTTAAACAATGAAAAAATAGTCCATACGCGCCCCTCTGCGAGAACGGACATGGCTAAATTACCTGTTCTTTGGGTTGGTACCCACTCGAGAGTCCGTAGCAACACTTTAGCTCACTGTACCTTTCACAGAGGACAAAGACTGGTATGCAAATGGATATTTCCCTTCTGTGAAAGGTACAGTGAGCTAAAGTGTGGCTGCAGACTCTTTAGTTGGTATCACCCCAACGATCAGGTCATTTAGCCATGTTCGTTCTCAAAGAAGGCAACTATAAACTATTTTTTGATTTTTTGATTTGGCTTCTGCATGCACCCATGTTGAGAAATGTCCACAGTGAATGGATGCCTCCTCATTAAAAAATAATTGCACACGTCTTCAAAGTTTCTTTACTAATAGAAACCTGACTGTTTACAAAACTAATTACCAGAGTGTTCATTTTCACATCATCTACACTGTATCTTTGAAACATAACCAATACATACTTATTAAAAACTAGATTTTGCCGTGTTGATTGTAAATTACAACCACAGTGACTGCATTGCATGCCATGGAATGGTTTAGTTAGAAGATCAGAAACATTCACACTTTTCTAATCAGGGATAGGAACATATACAAATCTGTAAGAAATATCATGAATAGTGTAATCTTTCTTACATTTTGGACACACATGATTCCACTCGTAACAAATTCCTACATACCTATCTAAACTAACACTTTCTGCACTAATAAATAAAAGACAATCATTAAAGATCTGTGACTCTCTTTCTGTGTATTTTGAGAAAACCGCTGATTTCCACTTGTAACAGCTGCTACATTTTGGATTGACATTGCTGAATGTGTACTGTGTGGTTTTTCATCTGCAGATATTTTAAGAAATGAAGGTTCCACACATAGTTGCTTCTCTACTGTGGAAGGTACTTCTTGCATCAATGGAGTCATTTCAAACGACATATACAAAGGTACATTACAATAGCATGCAACTCCTGTTTCATTACTAAACGTTCAATGAGAGTATGTTATAGTTGAACAACTCTCCAACTCCAGTAGATATTGTTGTTTCTTGGTCTTAAAAGGAATGATTTTATTTGAACATATATCCACTGACTCCTTATGTTTCCTGGCTAAGTGCTTAGAAGGTACAGGTATAAGGTTCAGGTGCATAGCATGCACAGCAAACACAATATAACAGTCTTCAATGTAAGAAATATCAGCTGTCACTTTTCTTTCATCAAAGTTTGTTAAAAATAAACCTATATTTTTCACACGTGCCAAAGCTACATATGAAATTCCTTCTTTAAACACTGTATGATCATTGTCAATAAGTGCTGCTTATAAAGTCAACCCTTGTGATTTACGAATAGTTATTGCATATACAGAGCAAAGATGAAACAGCACTCTTTTCAAAAAGGTATCCTTAAAAAGCATGAGGTCCGAGAAATCAAATGAGTTTCTTCTTACACTATCAAAGTTTACTTTAACATGTTTAATATTTGTATTGTGAGGAAACGTATCAAATGCAATCAATCTTCCCAACGCTCCATTGTCTAGACCAATTCAAAAATTCAAATTCCTCTTTAACATTACTTGTGCATTGATGCACAGTTTTAAAACTGCTTCTTGACCTGCTGTTTTAGAAATTGAATTCTCTAGTTGACCTAATCAAGCATTTGCTCTCTTATCCAACTCTAATGGCATAACATGACCATCTAAAACATCAAACAATTATATCTCCACAATATTGTGCTTCTCTGACAGTAGACTTGTAGAGTTAAACGTGTTGCATTCTGCAAGTGTGCACATCAAAGTAGCACAAGAAATGTTTCTTTCCTTAAGAGTCAACATGACATCAGACATACTGCAATCTGCATGAAACATGTTCGAAATCAGTTGTTCCTTTAAGCCTGCTTTCACATTGTCCTCAAGAACACCTATACAAATCCCATTAAACATTTCTGCATACTCTAAGTCTGCAGATTGCCTCATATTAATGGTAAATTCCTGGAATTCAAAACTATTCCAAAGGTTAAAATGACCAATACTTCCTATACTTTTTTGACTATTCTTAGATTGCAGCATTTTGAAAACTGGTTGACCTTTCACAGGAGTTAATCGTAACAAGTCTCCAAAAACAAGTATATATTTCCCTCCAAACAAAACGTTGTGGTCAGTCTTCAAAATGTCTTGCATTCACAAGTTAATGAAAGGTAGCATCAAGTTAGACACCATACTTACTTCATTTACAATCAAGGTATTTAATTTTCTAAGAACATTTTCTACTTCTTGTGCTGCACTTGATACAAGTTTTCGATACTCTGGTTTGTTGTCATGCTCCACTGGTAGCATTAACAGTCGATGTAAAGTAACATCTCCTCCATTAAATGCTGCTAACCCTGTTGGAGCAGTTACAATACATGACAAAGTGCAAGCTGTTACATTTTGTATCATAGCTCGTATTTCATGAATTAAAAAGATTTACCTGTTCCTGCTTGTCCACAGGTTTGTATTGCACACAAGAACATTCATGCTTGTCTTGCTTTGAACCATTTAAGAATCTATCTTTAATTTTATAATACACTTAATTTTTCTCTACATTAAGTTTACTGTTTCATCATTTAATATCTGCAACTTAGTTTGTTGCATTGCACTTTCTACTTCTTCCATGTCAAGCTCAACATCAGTTTGAATAATTGGCTCAGCAAGAACATTTTGACTTCCTGCTGCAGAATCTTGACTTCCCTCAAGAGCCTCTTTTGCCAATTCAGCTGCAAAATTTCTTCTTGACATAGTTCTTTCTCCAATAACTCCAAGTACTGCTCACATTTTGGAAATGTATGTAAGTATTTTTTTTAGAAAAAAAGGATTCTTCAAAAGTATTAAAAACTTCCAAGCAAATCACTCTCTGTACCCCATGGAAGGAACTACTGCAAAAGACACAAAAAAACCTTTTACTCTGTTGTTTATTTTTTATTTTTATTGTTACAAATTATAAACCTTTACAAAATACTTTCACATTTTTTAAAACAAAGTATCTATAACATTACATCTCATTTTTAAAAGAATGTTTGAAGAAAAGGAAAACATATTTGAAGAGAATTTCAAAAAAACTATTTAAAATAAGTCTTTACAGTAATAAAACACAAAAATCTTTCTTCTTTACCCTTCTAAACAATTCATAAACATGAAGATACTAAAATGCATCTATTCATTTCACTATCATGGAAATCAGATCCCATGGTTACAATAGAAGAATGTTATCTTCAATCACCTTTATAAATGCCACAAGGCAAAGATTAATGCTTTCCCTGACCCCAACATCAGTCGATTCCACAAACTTTGCATGCTATCAACATAATTGATATTAACACATCTCATTAAATGCATTGTTCGATCATTTTTAAAATAGGTGCACTCCAATACTAGATGTTTTAAGGTCTCTTCCTTTTCATTGCAGTTTTGAAAATGACATTTAGTTTTCGGAATACCCTCCTTTGAGAGGCCCCAATAGCTGGTCCTTCCCAGGGTATGTATCTGATTCAATTTGAATTTCATATAAAAGCTCCTTGCACTATTACATGGGAAGATTGATAAGTATGAGCAACAACCATCCCTTTTGCATGAATACTTCGCATATTCCTTATATGTCTTCAACTTTGTAAGTTCTCCAATAGTGGTTATCCAGTCTTGCTCAAAGAGTTTTTGTTTTACGAAGCCAGGTCTCCTATGTACATCTAATTGGTCAACTGCCAATAAATCAAGAATTGCTTTCATTCATACACCATGTGTCCTAAGAGCTACCACCTTTAATCATGATGTTCAAATCCTGATAAAGAGAATTCAATGGTGGATTGGTAATATTGCTATAATTTGCTAAAGTATGCCATTCCCATCTGCATCCCAAAGACTTCAATCTGCATTCATGCCGGATAATGCAACTGGGAATGGAAGTGGATAATTGAAGTGCTGATTTGAACAAATGATCCTGTAAGATGTTAAGTTGACGTTTCAAGTTGTGCAAACAAATATCCAAGGAATACAATAAGACAGGCTCCACCTTTAGAGTTAAAAAGCCAATAACGGTTTCAAAGAAAATGTGCAATATTTTTGAAATATAACTTTCATCTGGCTCAAAAAGGGCCTTGCTTTAAAATGCAAGTATTCTATCCAGACTTTCAATGTTGATAAGTTACTCAAACGATATCCCAGGTAAATAAATTCCTCAGGCTGAGTAATCGCCTTTCCATCTATATTCCAGAAATATTTTTTCAGTTTTTTACCTGCATTAAATATCATATTAGTTTTAGATGAATTTGGTTTCAGATTAAATTGATATGCATATTCAGAAAACATTTGCTATTTTCTTTGTAAACCAGCAGGGGTCAGAGCAAACGAAATCAAATTGTCTGCAAATGCTATCCAATTCATTTTAAGGGAACATAGACGTGCAGGAAATATGTTGTTGGGATTCCATATCTCATCTAAGTCACTTAAACATAAATTAAACAATGTCACAGCATAATTACATCCTTGTTTTAATCCAAGATATGATTGCACTGGCTCAGTTAGAGCACTCTACTTTGTCATGCAAATCCTATATGATGTATTATGATGGAATTTAGAAATCCAGTTGATTAAGTATACCGGTATACCAATGTTATACATCTTTAACCATAGAAGATCACGTACAACCATATCGAAAGCAGATGTCATATCAATTGATGCTACATATAAAGTACCAAGCTCTCTTGCTTTAGTTCCTGCCAGTAGGTGGGCCATAATAGTTTCATTGAGGGAAGTACTCATGACTTTTCTAAAACCGATTTGAGCCTTAGAGTATGCATTAAGAATGACCAACTGCTTGTCCAATTCAAAAAGAACAAGAATAGACATTTTTTTTGCTTCTGCATCCATCAACGAAATAGGCCTATAATTTCTAGGACTTAACAGATTTCCTTTTTTAAAAGTGGGTATGAGAATTGCAGTCACCCATGATTCTGGTAACACACTTGAGGTCAAGAACTTATCGAATTTAATTTTTAATATCCTGGCCAAGAAGTTAAAATCTACCTTATATACACATGATGGAATACGATCGGGGCCAGCGGCTCCTGAGTTCGACAATTTCTTGATGCCCCATTCAATATCTCCGACCGTCCATTTAAACATTAAAGATGTAGAATTCCTTGGTATAACACATTTTTTGTCAGCAAAATGTGTTGGTAATTTAAACTTGGAACCAAATAATATCTTCCATGCGTCTGCTTGAATTATATTTTTGGCATTGATACCTCTTGCCACTGGATAGTTCTTAATTACTGACCATATATATATATATATATATATCTATATATATATATATATATATCTGCTATTGTTCTTGCAAATGGCACTAATCATGTCACAATTTTGATTATTATATTTGAGTATGTGAATTCTTTGATCTTGTTCTTATATCTTGGTAATATTCTATTTTTCAAATACCTATCTTGAGACACACTCAAATTTACTCTTTTTAGATTTCTCAAATACCTATTTTTCTTTCGTTTTAGACATTTAATATCAAAATTGAAAGAATGGCGAGTATCAGTTCTGCAAGGTTTTTGATTACTTAGCAGATAAAATAAAACATTTTTGATAGCCACTGCCACCATTGTGTCCCAATATAGCAAATTTTTTGATTCAGGGAAGATAGGTCCGTCTTTGCAATCTTACTCAGTAGAGACTATTTATACTAATTTCCTGCACACAGACGGGTTCCGTCTAATTGAGATTTCGGTACGCTTGGGCTCTATCAACCTCAAGTGTCTTACATTTAATTGAGAGTGACAGTTGTATTGGTGCATGATCACTACCTATAAAATCGTTTATTTCTGCACTTTGAATCTTTGATACAGGTGAGTCAGACATGCAGAAATAGTCGATCATCAAACAAGATGAACCTCTTTTCCACGTGTATGCTGAAGTTGAATTCATATATTGGACAAATGAGATTTCCCAATCCCGAAAATAAGATCTCCATTTATCACCTCTTAGTCATGTGTGTTTCAATTTTGTGGGGATGGGAATATTCAATACTTTGGTGGGTTCACTGCATAATGAATTAAAGTCCCCACCTATTAGTACTTCAAAATTGAGATTGAGAGTCATTGCATATTCAAGACATCTATCGATGTCATCAAAAATGTCACCAATCAGATATTTCAAAGGGTTCCAAAATAGGCTAATCAGTAATAGCCAATTGCACTCCAAGTACTTTAGGTCTATAGATACAGCCAGGATGTGAATTGATGAATATACCATCTCGGAGTAACAATCAATGGAATTGTTAATACGTATTGCAAGTCCTCCTGAGGGACGCCCTTCCAAATCTTTATCTGCAAAAGAACAGTAGGTGTAGTATTCTGAAACCAATAATGCATTTGTTTTCATAGTTTCTTGCAGAAGTAAAATGGCAGATGGATCACCTAGAGAAAAAGAGTGAGTCCATTTTAGGATATTAAGATATCCACACAAATTCCAGGACAACACTTTAAGCCTCATTGGGCCTTGCACTATGTTTCCCTAAACCCTGGTTTTGCCACATACATTGATTTTAGTAGAGGTTCCAACTACGCTAGATTTTTGTTATTTCGAGCGATATCTAAGATTTTGGAATTACATAACTTTTCTCCTTGGGAGTTCCCAATCTCACTATTTTCATGATCAGTTTCTTTCATTGATTTATAGTATAGAAATGCTCCAGCTACCTTTTCGTCATTAAATGTATAGAGAACAAACCCCAAATCAGCTAATTAATTTCTGAATGACCAAATAAGTTTCAACACGTGATCAGAGAATAAATGACACATCATTCTGTAGTTGTTATGGGGTGCCAAAGCGATCTCATCAAAGTTGTTAGAAGTTAGGATTCATAAAGATGGAATTGTATACATTACATCTAATAAATATCTTCTGTTGATTCTGGCATGCCTTAATATTTCTTCACGACCCACCAAACCCATCATGTTGATTCCCTTTTTGGGTACAACTTTGGTTTTATTCTCTTGGTTGATAGTGCATGTTAGGTCAGCAGCAGACCCTTTATTACTAAAATGACTAGTAGAAGGGTGACTTGTCCCATTTAGATCAGTTCGTAAGGTTGGATATTCCTAGCTGAATGCCGCCTTCCTCTTTATGATTATTACACGTATTACCCATGCTCAATGCTTCGAAGGATGGATTGCTTTGTATAGAAGGCATCAGCGAGTGGGCCACAGGTTCTAATGTCATTATCCCATTTTTCAAACTTTTTCTAATTCACCATAACCATTGTACCAGTTTGCATCAAGCTGTTCGGCATACCTTGATTTGTTATGCTTATGTTGCATAAAAGAGCTATTCCTGGAATCGATTCTTACCTTATTGGGATTTGGATTCACACTTGACCCCACTAAGATGAGGGCAATAGTGCTGCTTTCTAGTTTTGGTACATGATCAGTATTTAAAACATGTTGGTGAATTTCCTCAGATAACATTAGTTCCTTACATTTCCCAGTCCCAATTATAACTACGGAAGAATCTTTTAGCTCAGTGTTGACAATTGCCACATTTGGCAGCTTTGTGCAAACTTCTGAGTATAAATGTGCTTGAGGATTAGTAGCAGTATGATTATCTAAGAAGTCAGTAGAGTTTTTCCTTTTTGATCATCAATCGTAGTAAACGATGTGCATTTCCTGCCATCGGACCGAAAGAACTTTGGTAGCAATTTCTGCGTTTTTATAGACCCTTCGCCATAGTTGACTGCTAGTGAGGCTTTATTCTTTAGATCCAGCTTCTGTCCAGAAAGTTTCTAAGAATTTTCCTTGCACCCAGGCAGTATTTGAGGAACGTTTAGCAAAGTCTCGATCTTCTGTTTCTCCTGGTTTTCTTTAACATTACCTCCTTTGGTACTGAGATGAAGTTGACTTTCTTTAGAGAGTTGGTGAACGTCTATCACATCTTCTTCCCCATTCAATGGGGGTTCAGGGATAATTGGTTCCTCATTCTTATTGCTGCAATTTTTATTATTTATTATTATTTTTTTAGATTTTCATTGGCAGATTGCCGCTTTTTTCAGCCCGTTTTACAGCCTGTGTATGCAATTTACGGTGGTGTCTAGATAAAACGCCTTGTTTTACTGGAGAGGTTTCCGAAGACTCTTCCACACTGCTTTTTAGTTCATTTAGATTAGTCAGTGTGGATGGACTATCAAGTATCTCTTCACTATTTGACTCCACTTGCAACAAGTCTTTAGATTGCAGTATGCTAACCTCCTTTTTTATATCAGCTATGTCGGCATTAGTTATACTAATAGCGTTAAATATGGTGTCAAATACATCTTTGAGCTGAGACTTTGTACAGGCACTTCTTTATCATAGGATGTTGTTAATACAACACTCCACTGAGTGCCTTGCTCATGTGTAATTGTTAGATTCTCAAAGGTATCCGTCGTAAAAATATACCCATCTAATATGTTAATTTTGGTCATGATTTCCTGGATGTTAAATTTAATGTCACATAGTTCAAGATGTGTAAAGTCATGACCTTTATCTAACAGATCGAGGATCCGAATTATAACTGGAAATTAATTTTCACCAGGAGAGTCTGGAGTGGGTGAAGAAATTATATTGCCCCCATTTACTTGAGTTATGTAGGTATGTTTTCCCTGTTCTATGTACACGGTGGTACACATGCCACTCCGAGAAGGGGCCGATTCGCCGATAGTAGGGTTAACCATCCCCTCCACGGATTTACAGCATACCTGCGGGGACTTCGGGCAGCCATTCTCATCATTTAGGTCATTCTAAACTTTACCCCTTTGGATCAACGCCGTTAACAATCCAATTGAAAGGTGAATCTTATCATCTAACTCCGCCATATCTTTAAACCCAAACTCTCCTGATGAGTTTAGGGATGCACTTTTAATGTTCTGAAGCAGTCCCATACTTGGTGGGTTTGTACACCCAAACACTGGGCTTTCCATAAGAGAGTTGACCTGCTGCGCTAAATTCTGCATTTTGGTACATGCAGTTCCTAAATGTAGTTCAACAGAGTTTGTATATCTGGCAGCCTTGTACTGCATGCTTTTAGGGCTATTTTGCTTGTTACGGATGTCCATATCAATATTTGCTAGTTCTATTATTTTATCCTTCATGACCGTGACCTCCGTTACTCCATTCATTGCTTTATTCACTTTATGAAATTCCTGTAGCTTCTCACAGTCAGTTCCATGAGAAGCTAAAGGAAGCATGCTGAACAATCACGATTCCTATGCACCTACAGCTCCTCAGCACACTCACCATTCACTGGCGAGAAGCTTCAGAATAATTACTTGGTCAATGGGGTATTTCGTTAAGGTTAACACGACAACCTTTCTTTTTTGCTAATAGTGAAGGTACTCACCACTCCCACGCACACCCAAACGTCAGAACACCAAACTTTGAGCACTTTGGATACGTGCCCGAGATGTGCGTGCACCATAGTTTATGTAGTTTGCAGAGCAGTCACGGGGCGGGGCGGAGTCAAGCAATGATTCTAAATGAGAAAGACAAGAATAAAAGAACAAACACTGATTAACTCAGTGAGGCCTTGCCACCTAATGAAAATACAGCATCTCAATCGAAGTCCAGCCCACCGGACCAGCACACCCAGTCCAGCCCACCAAGTCCAGCCCACCAAGTCCAGCCCACAGAGTCCAGCCCACAGAGTCCAGCCCACTTCACAGGCGGAAAAGTCAATAGTGCTTTGATGTAGTAATATTTACTTTGGGACGCTGATTCCTTTGAAGGTCCATGTTTCACGTGATATGAAAAGAGTGAGCCTTCCTCTCCTCCTTATGAGCATGGACGCTCGTGATGGGCAACATAAAAGCAGCCAGATGCCGAGTCGAGCAGGACCTCCACCGCAACACCACACTTTGAGCACTTCAGATTTCTCTGTAGTTTGGCAAGACAGTTTCAAGTGGTTGATGAGACTTTCCTTCTCATGTCTCACTCGACAACCAGCACAACGTATTCCTTTAAATGTCCTGTGTCACTGTTTGCTTCAATATTTTGATGTAAGTAGTGTTCTGCTACTTCATAGAAACAAAGGTCCTCCAACATCACATGTCGATTTGGATAATATGTATCAATCATGTACATTTTCAGAATCTCTGTAATATCCGGTACTGTTTCTGCTACCTACTGAATTTCACTGAAAGGCTTCTGTACCTGATTCCTAGTACTGGCTGGGCCAAGACTTAACCAAAGTACATTAATGCTACATCCGTACAGAGGCAAACTAGTTAGTTGACCTGCAGCTTCATAGCTACTACACTCTCTATATGAGAGCATATTAATAACAAAGCCGAGAGGTTTTTGACTAAGGCTTGTATCTGCTGATAAATCTAGACATAACATCAGCTACATTGTTCTTTTCAGCTTTTGTCAAGTATGCTGTACCATAATGAGCCACAGCTGTTGTAGCATTAGCAGTATACTGTAAATCAGTATTTGCATTCCAAATCTGAGTAATGATAGGATTGTAATCATTAATGAATTGGCATTCCTTATTACTTTTTAAATGATATGTATTTCTTGGTGACTTACCCGTAACATGGTGTCGAGCAGATGACATCAAACTATTCACTCAATCGACTGGTATCACAGGCCTTGGAAAGCCAAATCCGAACTGAGTGTAGTATTTGTCTTTACTTGTGTATTTTCTCTGACAGTACTTTCCACATGTGTGCCTTTGAAACCTTTCTGCCTTGTTCCATACATCAGCATTCACATGCTGAGCAGGAATGGAACAAGTAACACATGTTTCTATGAAGTCCAATACACAGCCATCACTTTCTTTGCCAAACTGAGGAGCATCTTTAATCCACAACAGCATATGTATATGTGGAGCCCCATGTGCCTGGTACTTGTTCCTCCAAAACAAATGTTATACATGGCCTACTACACCATATTCTTTGGGCTAACAATCTGTGAGGAAATTACTGAGATACACTTACATAGTTCATGGAACACAATTCTCCTGGTTTCATGTGTTCTATGCCTTCTTTCTGTGGATTACTTTCACAGATCCACTCTGCAAGATCATCCCAACCATACTCAGCGCAACTTAATTAAAGTCACAAACCAAGATGGACGGCTCAATTCTGATCATGCATCTCACCTTGGAGTGTCTCCTATACCAATATTCCTTGGTTCTCCTCAATATAGCAAGAATATTGGTAAGTTTATCATCTAAAACTTCATTTTTTTCTTTCACCTGTTGCAGCATCTCACATGCAGAACGATTTTGAAATCTAGCTCCAGTCAGAAGTGTATGAGCAACAGCACAACATAATGTTGGAAATTCACTTTCATACAATAAGTGAAAAACATATTCAACATTAGTGCGGAATCGGGCATCTCCAGAATACATCCTTGTACAAAGATATTCTGAAGAAGAGATTAAAACCTTCCAATCATCCAATCTGCCTCCTGTATCAGTAGGAAAAAACATAGGGAAACAACACGCTTCTAACATCTCTTCCCAAACACTGATTGGTGCACCTTTCATTTTTTCCATTTGATACAATTCTAAACTGTTGCCGATGACTTTACATGAGTGTAGAGGATGAATAGTGTAATGTTCATACAACCTATTCCCTTCTGCAACAGATAGATGTTGGAACCAACCTTCATTGCTTTTGTTTGTTAACTCACCATCAAGCATAGACAATTCTGGTGCAGTCACACTTCCTTTGTATAAATGATTGTGTTCCAATAGAAACACCAATGCATTTTTCACCTTTCCAATATCTGTAAGCTGTTGCAAAAAACTCTTATCTTTAGTGGCAGCACCATTTACTAAAACTATCAAAGAACCTGCAATGTCATGCTTCACTCCTGGTCTTTCATATTTCCTCCAAATTGAGAGGTAAAAACACAACTTTGCCTCTCACACCTGGCACTAATGCTGTTTAGTTAGATTTGACATCTTTGTTTGCAATCTAACAGTAGCGTCGAAAGGATGAACAATTTGCAATGCAATCAGTTCAAACATGTTCAATTTATGAAGTACAATAGGGATATCAGGCACTACCATGTGGTTCAAAAGAATCTATGTGATCACTGCACCACCCATAATGTCGACAATTAAATTGCTGACTCCCATTATGGCATAGCCTGGTAATCACATAGATCACTGTGCCCTGCATCCCCATAACCAAATCCCCCATACCACTTACCTTTTCGGCAGCACACCATGAAGTATGCCACTGTTTCTCCTCTGACCCTGCAGCATCAGCTCTTGCCCACTGACATTGGTCTGAACTGGTGTGGCAGTGTCCCTTTTCTTTTTTTGTTTACATTTTTACTTTATTGTCCCCTGCTACCATCTAATGGAAGCAGCGGATACCACTGCAACCAACAACCCCAGTACACCGACAAAGGGGAGCAGAGGACACCCCCACAACTAATGCTCCCAATAGTCGGTGTAGTGGGGGTCAGCATTTTATTACCACACAAAGGTGCAGTAAGGATGAGGTCGAAATTTTGGGGGCGACATTTTAGTATAATTCCATTCAAGACACTTCTAGGAGGAATACATCTTTGATTATAAAACCCAACACAGTGTCTACACACATAAAGTGCCTCACTTGTGTCAAATAATTATTCTACAAACAAATACAGATAAAGTTATTTCCAAACATCTTCTACACTGTGTTTAATGTTCTCCTCAATATACATTAGTTGCACTTGAGACTTATAAAAAGTGTGTCATCAAGATATGCAAACTATGTCAGGTCTTTCAATAGAAGACCACTCAAACACTGCAATACTTTTTTATACTGTTAAAAAATCCGATCCTTTGAAATGATAGGATCACCATTTTCACTTCATGTAAGTGTTTCATCTATGTACACATACTCTTTTAAATGCATGATATTCATCATGTGCACTGTAGAAACTAATCTTTCTACAGTTCCAGTCAGAGTGCTTGATTTAAAAATGCAAGAGACATACTTGGTGTTTTGCACTCAAACACTATAATTAGAAGTTCTATCTTTTTAGTATGATGTGCTGCCAGCATCTGTATATGAAGAAACTGACTCTTACATCTACTTTTAAAAAGACAAGCTAGAGAGTGACCCAGAAGTCCTGTGTTTTCATAAACTTCACAGTGATCTATTCTCAACATCTTGATCTCAGTTCTTTGAACATTATTATTTTTGTGCAAAACTTGCAAAACTTGAAACAATCTCTTTAAGACTTTACAAGAAATCTTAGCAATATTGAACAAAACATTGCACATCCATTCTTCACAATGCTTTTTGGGTTTGATTCTAGACTGACTTAAACTTTCCATTTCTGTATTATTAGAGTTTAAGATTTGTTTTATTTTTAGAAATCACAACATTTTGGACTTCATAGCTACGTCCACTCTCATCAATAGCTAGCGGAACATACTTTCCTTAAATGTAACTATCCTCATTAAAAATTCTTTCTGTATGAGAAGTGTGTTTCCACTCTCCACTAAACACATCCAAAAGTTGTCACGTGTAAGTACATGAACTCTTTCTATATTTATACAATAGTGTAGTCACCTTAACTAAGATCTTAAATTTAATCAATATGAAAATGAACAATTCTTATTTCAAATTAAAAGCTTTTTTAATTATTACTTCTACTGTTTTCTTTTGCAAAAAATGCTTTAGCACATATCTATATTTTGGTTTCACACTTCTTCAAAGCGTTATAAAAACTCGAGAGAGGTACATTTTCCAATACATATATCTTTATTCCTCTGTTTCAAATTTGCTATCTTTACTTCTAAAAATCTCTTTAGCTTCGATAAATGTTTTATTTTCTTACTTTCACTAAAAACATTCTCTGTTTCATCAATTTGTTTAGTTGACACATCTCCCATTTGAAATTGCAGATTTTGAAAAGTATTATCGATTACAGTTATTGTTGTATTATCTACAGCATTTTTATCTACAGATTTAAGAACACTACTTTAAAAAATATTATATTGTAAAACTTTACTTTCCTGAACAAGATTCTTTCTTCTGGCACATTGTTGTTGCTTTCTTGAGGGCATCTCACAAAAAAGCTATAAAAAAATAAATTGGGATGGTGAAGGTCAGTCATTGTGTTTCTTTATATTTTCAATACATAATATTAATTGTTCTTTATATAAAATGTATTCAGTATATTTAGGTTTGTAATTTAATACACTTTATAAGTATTACTTGGAAAGTAGGGTTTTCCATATTTAATTGTAGTGTTTTCTGACAAGGGTTCAAGCAGTAGTACATGTTATGCTATGGTTATGTATGAACAAAGATACATTTCACTTATCAAATGTCCTTCCTTTTTTTCCATACGTATGACATGGTAATTCCCTTAGTTGGATCATATCTTTCATTTCATATGTACATCCCTTATCAAGATTTTTAAGGCTGTATAACAAATGGTCACTATTATCTATACAATTACCTCAGGTTTCATGCAATCTTACCAACTTGGAAATGTACTGTTCCAACCACAAATGCATCACAAACTGAGAAACTCAGTTACCATCCATTCAAACTATACTTTGCTCTTCTTATTTACACTACATGCAATCCTTCACACACTGTCTCCATTCATCTAAGGCTAATCTATAAGAGCTATGTCTGCATATAGGGCAAAAGGCCTTCCTTCACCAGAAATTTGGAGGAATGGCACATGGTATTCTCCTTTCACATTCATTGATCACATGAAACTGAACATTCAAAGTGCACATCTTAGTCCTGAACACAATAAACATGGTATTAATTAGCAGAACTTGTTATTTTACATACATGCATGTGTGGCAAGATAATCTGCTGCATATCTTTGGTTTGATGTAGCAACCTGCCATACGTACATCTGGTGTGTCCTCAATTCATGAAGAAGGTGATGAGGTAGGAGACCGTCAAGGTAATACACTACCACTCACTTGCTCCACACAGCTCACTTTTTGACACCTTACAAACCTCTACCTAAAGACTGTAGGTCAACTCCATGCACAAAGCATTGAGTAGACTGCTGGTCACGTGACCGGAGACTGCCACTCACTTACTCCTCCCACCACCTATTTAATCAGTCCTCCGTAAGCGTATTCATATTCATCAAAAGATTCAAATGTGTGTACCTGTTCAAGCCTGATAAATCCAATGGCCTTAGACACTATCCTGCATTTCACTTACAAACTAATCACTACTACTGCTACTCGACAAAAGACATCACCATGTGCGTTCTCCCTCCACTGCCATCTCCACACTCACTAGGGTTTGAATAACCAAGTACCATGGGCAGCCACATAATGATACCCTAGCAAACCTCATCAATAATGCCCTTGTCGCCATTTCAGTGGACATTTCTACATTAATACTGGGCATACTCTAACCATACCTTCAGATTACAATTTCCAAACCACTTCTAAAGAGAATAAATGTTCATTGGAAACTAACCAATTGAAATTAACTGTCTGTGTAACATGGCAGAATCCATGAATTACCACAAATAATAAAATTACATTTGACAGCATCAGAACCAAGTTAGCATTTATCAGCTTCACTCCATCATAAGACATATGTCATATGAAAGGCCACATTCAAAATCATCCACAAATCTAACACCAAAGTAGTTAAAATATGTGATAATAGTGAAGAGCTTGCTATCCAACTTCAAAGCACAAACACAGCAGCAACATTTTTCCAGGTTAGAGGTATGCTGCTTGTTTAATGATACAAATTACTATGCACCCCTATTCATTTTACATCTCCCTATGTCAGTGCATTGTGTAACAACCTATGGGATTACATAGCATAGAACCCAAATAGGTTTCTGCCCTTCTAAAGCACACCATTTCCAAGCAAATTGTGAATCTGCCAAATATGGTTGCTGATTATTATTGCTAAATTACTACCAACAATTAAATGGGAGTGGAAGTACTGCAGTATAAAAGAATGCCCAATGTAGACCTCTCCTTTAAGTGCTTAAGTAATGTGAGATGCTATAATAACATGAGAAAAGTAGAGTTTCACTAGGTGGGCATTGCATTTGTTGGGTTATGATATATCACTGGTTGGCACACTACATTCTTTTTTTAAAACATATTTTTATTGGTTTTACAGTGGTATACAACAATAACCATAACTTCCCATCCGTCCTCCCCCCTTCATCCTAACCTACCTCCCAGGATGGCGGGTGCAGTTCTTGGTTTCTGGATGTAGTTCAGGTTATAGAATGTCTAGGATTCTGATCTTGTGTGGGCACCACTGAAGAATGTAGTCGCTCTGAAGGTATTGTAGAATAGTACCCCAATGTGTTCGGAATACCTCTGGTGTTCTGTGGATCTTGTGTGTCATCCATTCTAATCCCACAAATGTCCATACTTTCTGGATCCTGTCAATTTGTCTTTCTGCTTCCAAGGTTGGACCAGAGTCAACCATGCCACTATGATCAGCAGCATTATCCCTTTTTGTTGTTGTTTCGTGTATGTTTTCTGGCCTGGATCCCACACGCCTGCCAGCCATATTGTATTGTTTAATCCTTCAGCACTTTGTATCATTTTCCCCAATTGTTCCTTTATCTCCTCCCAGTAGGTTGTTATAATCAGGCTTTGCCACCAGATGTGCTTCCAATTCTCTACTTGTTGGTAGCCCGCCAGCAATTGTCGCTCATGGTGGGGTACATTGTGGGTAGTCTTTCGGGGGTGAGATGCCACTGGAGGAGATTTCTTTTTGCCATATTTCCCTCAATTGTATAGATTGTGTCAGTTTGGGGAATTTTTTCCATACTTCTTCCCACTGGTCTGGCAATATTGATTCCCCCAGAGTCTTCTCCCATTTTTTCATGTATCTCCATTGGATTTCTTCTCCTTGTTTGTTCAGGATATCATATAGGTTCGATATCAGTTTGGGAGATCCTGCATTTGTTGTCATAAATGTTTCAAACCAGGTTAGTTGTCTCGTGGCTGTCTCTTTGTTGGTGGGAGTTAAGAGCCAGTGTACCAGCTGCAGGTGTTGATATTTTTCCGTCGGATTCACTCCCAATTCCTGGATGCATTCCTGGAATGACATGGGAGAGGGGCCTTTATACATGTCTCATATTTTTTTACATCCTGCTTGAATCCAACTATTGTATGCTTTGGTTTCCATTCCAGTTGGGAAGTCCGGGTTACCGAACATCGGAGTAAAAAGCGATGGGTATGTCATCAGGTTCCCTCACTTGATCACTGTGTCCCATGCTTCATGTCCCACTCTCATGATTTCACTTATTCTGGTGTTGGGGTGTCTGTATCTTATGTGCTTCCATAGTAGGCTCGATAGGGGTGCTCCAGTGACTGCCTTGTATTGTTTTGCCCATATATGTTGGTGAGGCTGTGCAACCCACTCCTTTATGATCCATAATTGTACTGGCTTGTAATATTTTCTAAAGCATGGAAGTGTTAGGCCTTCTTCACTTTTATAGGCTGCCAAGGTTGCCATTGCCACTCTCAGTGGTTTGTGCTGCCATATGTATGCAGATATTGTTTTGTTTAATGTTTTGAAGAATGATTCCGAAGTCTTATTGGGAGTGTTTGGAAGTAGTATAAAAGCTTTGGTAGGACCATCATTTTGATGGTTGTTATTCTGACCCACCATGATATGTTGAGGGGTTCCATTTCATTAGGTCTATTTTTAGTTTCATAAGTAGTCCTGGGAAGTTGGCTGTATATAATTGTCTCACCGATGGCGTCAGTTTAATCCCTAAATATGTGATGCTTTCTGTTGCCGCATTCATGTGGGTTGTACGTGCAAGCTTCTCAATTTCTTTTGGATCTGTTGTTAGGTTCAGGATTTCCGATTTGTGTGTACTGATCTTCAGGCCGGATATGGATCTGAAGAGGTCCAGCTCTCCCAGAAGTGCTGGAAGGTATTGGATTGGGTCAGTTAGGGCCAGTAGCATGTCGTCCACAAAAGCCATTGTTTTATGCTCTATTCGTATACCTCGTATTTGCTGCTGTGGACGTATTTTTACAAGCAATGGTGTCAGGAAAAGTGCATATAGAAGAGGCGACATTGGGCATCCCTGTTTTGTAGCTCTGGTTAGTGCTACTTGGGAAGACACAAGTCTGTTTAGTGATATTCTCATTGTGGGTGTGTTGTAGTTGGCTTTGACCATCCGCATAAACGATTGTCTGACGCCCATGCGTTGCATTGTTGTGAATACTTGCGACACTGTCGAGCACATTTTCTGCGTCTTACGATACCAGGATCACCGGGGTATGTGTATGTTGCACTTTTTCGATGAGGTGACTCACCCTTCTTGTATTGTCCGCCGTTTGCCTCTTTGGGATGAATCCCGCATGGTCTGGGGCGACAAATGTTGATAGGAGCCCTGATAGCCTGTCTGCCAATATTTTTGCATAGAGGTTGGCATCTAGATTGATTAGGGCTATCGGGCGATATGACACCGGTAGTGTCAGATCTTTTCCCCGGTTTGGGGAAATCACTAACTTCGCTTCGTTCATTGAGGGTGTTATGTTGCCCTGTGTCTTGAAGCTATTGAACAGTGCTGTCAGTATCAGGGCTAGTGTTTCTCTGAATTTCTTGTAGAAAGTATCTGTGTAACCACCTGGAGCTGGCGCTTTATTCTTTGGCAATTTCTTGATTGCCTGTAGGACTACTTCTGGTTGGATGTCCCTTTCTAGCATTTCTTTGCTTGTTTTGGTTGTTTGAGGTAGCAGTGAGCTGTTTAGATAGGTCTTTTGGCTTTCTGTTTTTGGGTTATCTGACTGGTACAGAGCCTGGTAGTATGTTCGCATTATCTCACCCATGTCCTCATTGGTTGTCCTGACGTTGCCTTGTGGGTCTTTCATCCCCAATATTGTTGTTTTTCATCCTCTGTCTCGGAGTTTTCATGCCAGGAATGTATCGGCTTTGTTGGCGCTGATGTAGTACACCTGCCTGATTCTCAGGAGGGCTAGTTCTGCTTTTTTTGGTTTAGAGTAACCCGAGTTGGCCCTGGATATGTCTCATGGCCATTTTAGCCTTCCTTCTGGGGTTTTCTATGAATTCCTGTTGTACCTCTGCAAGTTTTCCTTCAAGATCTTCGCATTTCATGCATTGTCTGTCTCGTTTGGCCTTCATAGCTATCACTTCTCCCCAAAGTACTGCCTTGAATGCGTCACACAGCACTCCATGGGGTGGAACCTGTGTCATTCTCAGCAGAATAGAGGTCTATTTTGTCCTGTATTGTTCATTGTTTGTACCATCGTTATATCTAGCAATAAGTCTGTTGGAAATCTCCAGGTCCAGACTCCTCTTTTCGGGCTCTGGATGTTGAGGGTGGTTATCATTGGAGCATGATATGAAAGCGAGATCGGGCTGATTCCTATGTCCGCAACCTTCCCCACAAGGTTTGTGGAGGCCCACATATAGTCAATTCTGGATTGTGTATTATAGATATGGGAGTAGTGTGTGAAGCCTTGTGCTTCTCCCCTCTTTGCTCGCCAGAGGTTGTGAAGGGTCAGTGTTTCGAATGCCTTCTTCTGTGTTTTCAAGGGGGCGCTTGCCTTTTTTTGTGTTCTGGAGCTTCTGTCCAATTTGGGGTTCCATGCCATATTGAGACCCCCCAGGATTTTTGTCCCATCTAGAAAATGTCTCTAGCACCGTGAGAGTCCCTTTGAGGAATCCTTCCTGCCCTGTGTTGGGTGCATATACCATGGCTAGGGTAGTTTGTTTTCCTTCCAGGATGATGTTTAGAAATAGATATCTTCCTTCTTTGCTTGGTGGTTCTTTATTTTTGCTTTGAGTCTGTCCTGTATTGCGATGAGCACTACCGCCCTCTTGCTCTCTGCATTAGCTTGATATACGTGTGAGGCACCCTTTATCCTCATTTATGCCTTTTCGCCCTTTGTTATATGTGTCTCCTGGTACATAACAATATCCTCCTTCATTTTCCATGCTTGGTGTTCCAATTCTTTTCCTTTTTGTTGGGGTATTCATTCCCCTAATGTTGTGTGACAGTATCCTTCTCGGCTTCATGTATTTCTTATCCATGGTCATTTTGATTGCATGTTCCTTTCTTTCGGTGCCTTCTTAGTTGTCCGTGTTCCAAAATCCCAGTGTTTCCCTGCCATCCGTTCCCTCCCGCCTCCCCCTTCGCTTCCCCCAGTTCCCTTTACCCCTGAGGCGGGGCTAGGTTCCTATGTGCAACCGGACATATTGTATGGCACTCCTGGCCCCCTATCCACCTCAGTTCCTGGTTGTTGGGGGTCCTAAACCCGACTATATTCCAAACACGCCCTTACTCCTTCAACCCGAGCCTGTATTTTGTTGTTCCTGGCGAGTCTCTGCCCTTCTGTGTGTGTTTCTCCAATCTTTGCATGGTTTTGTATGCCATCTCTCCTCAAGTTCCGTAAGTTGGTAGATGTGATCAGTTCTTCCTTCCTCGATTTTTCCTTGACATGGTTTTCCAACTGCCCGTCCCGCTGGGACCTTCTATTCTTCGTTGTTGCTGGCCGTGGGTGTCCTCATCTCCTTGTTGGAGCCTTGCATGTCATTATCCTGTATTGTGTGCCCTCCCAGGTGAACAGGAGGCCAAATGGAAAGGTCCATTTATATTTTACTTGGTTGGCCATTAAATGTTAGACCACTGGTCCCATTTTTCATCTCTTCAGTAGAGTGGACTGGGCTAGGTCCTGGTACCGCTGGATTTCTTGGCCATTCACCCGTATTGGAGTGGTATACCTTGCCTTGCGTAGTATGTGTTCCTTCTGGGTGTAGGAGGTCATTGCTGCTTGTATGTCCCGTGGCCTGGACCCAGGTTCTGCCATTCGTTTGGGACCTACTCTGTGCAGCCTGTCTATTTTTATTTGTGGTTCCGCTTCGTCTGCTAGGATTTCTGTGAAGAGTTGTGTAATCGTTCCCTGTAGGTCTTTATCCTCCACCAATTCAGGGAGGTTCTTTATCCTAATGTTCGACCTCCTTGACCTATATTCCAGGTCCTCATATTGGAGCTCCAGAGAGGTGGAGACGCGTGCCAAGTGGTCCAAGACTTTGTCCGTTTTCTGTGTCTCCTCCTCCACCTGTTGGACATTTTTCTCAAGAGTGTCGGTTCTTTCTTCAAACTATCCTGACCTCTTTTATCGATTGTTTCATGTCGTCTTGTATTGTTAGGAATTGCTCTTGTATGGATAGCAGAAATTGACTTTGCAGTTCTTTAAAGCAGTTTTGCATTTCTGATTTCGTCATCATGTTGTCTTCCATGGTTTGTTGGGGGGAGTTGTGCGGGTCTGCTGTTGCTGTTCTTCTTTTATTTTTGGGGTTCAATCTTGCGCAATCCAGAGTTGTTTTAGATTCCTATTTTGTTTCCTCTGAGAGGGGACTGTGCTGGGGTTTTAGCTCTGGATTTGGACATTAATGCTTTAAGCATGGGTTAATTGCTATCCTGTGGATGGCATGAGGTAGTTGCCGTTTGTTCCCCCTGGGTTGGTGGATGTACGTCTGCCATTTGTCCTTTAGTCAGTCTCTTCACCCTGGGGTGGATTCCCCTCGACTGTTTGTTTCCCGAACCTCTGTGGTTATAGCCCCTTCCTCTGCGCAGTGGGCCAAGCATTGTTTGTTTGCTGTGATGTCTCGTGGTTGGCACCTTTGTTTGCTATCCCTTTTTTGTTTTTCTAGGTGGGGCGATTTTGTTTTGCACCCTGGCGTCCTTTACGCTGCTGCCCTCTTTGGATGTTTGTGGCCCCTCAACCCCTTGTCTTCTGTCAGTGTCTGTCATTATCTATAGCTGTATTCCTCCTCTGTTTACCCCTCTTGTGGTTTGTGTGCATAAGCTCCTGGGTCTCCTGCACCGTGTTTTTCTTTCCCAGCGGGCTGTTGTGAGGGCTGTGTGATGATCTAGGATTGCCTCGCTTTCCCCTGTATACTATAGTACCCTTTCAGGTGTGCACCATAAACACTTGCTAGTCACTTTTGCAGTGCAGATTGTACAGGGTATTTGCCGGGGGCTGTTTGTTTTTATTGAGTCTATACCGGCGCTGTCCTATTCAAATGCAATACTGTTAGCCTGGGGCTTTTTATACTCACTGCATCCCTTTTTAACATATGTGCTCTTCAGGTCAGCTTAATTTCAGCTCTGTGCTGCGTTTGTGCCACGTTGGGCACTCCGTACGGTAGGGGAGATCATTTTCAATGTTCCTGCCCTGTGATTCTTTCAGCGGTACGTTCTGGTGTGGAGAGCTGTGCCCCCACTATGTCCTCTGACCGTCTCGACAGAGTGGGCGTTGGGCCCGTGGCATCTTCTCCGCGTGGCCCGGGTGTAAGTGGGGGCTCTTGGATGGCATATGGACTGACGTGTGGTCTTCTGCGGGGATGTCTGTTTATATCACGTTCCCTCTGGCTTGTTGTGCTGGGTCTTCCAGGTGCGTGGGAGGGGGCCCGAAGCCTTAGCTTGCCTGTTGATCCTTCCTGGTTCGTGGGTCCAGACCGGGCTTCCTCGCTTGCCTGGTCCCTCGGCCCTTCTGCTGGCTTGCCTGCGGCTTTATGCTCTGTCCCAAATCAAGGGTGCACTCTTCTATGGGCACCCTCAGTGCATACGGTGCCCTCCGATTCGGGTGGTCGGCCCCAGAGTTTGTGGTGCCATGGGTGGGGTGTCCGATTTGTTTCTGTTCCGCTATGCATTTCCGCTCTCCTTGCTGGTCGCAGGTTCTCGTGGCTGTACTGCCAGTGTGTCTGGACTTATTACGCCGTGTCCCTGTGATACAGACTTCTTTGTGTTTGCTTTCCTTTAGGCCTCCGGGTGTTGCAAGATGCTTCCACTTGTGTTCTTGGGCTCGGACTCGTCCGGAACTCTTCTTGATGGGCTAGTTGATGCTGCCCGGTGAGGAGAAACACTTAGATACGTCCGCCTCTGCCGGCTGCTACTTTGGAATCCACAGTACATTATTTTAATGAAAAGCCTAAATGAAAATTGAGCTAATCCTATACGTCACAATACCCATTTCTTTCATAACCTAACAATTCATGATAAAGCATGCACATATTAAGAGAAATATATGCATACACCATGCCATTTGCAAGCTCATAACTATATAGAAAGAGTCAAACACATTTTATACATTACTGCATTCAAGCTGAAATGCAACCTATAGGCCCCTACCCACTTAGCCACTATGAACTGACTTTCGTCACTGTGACTGGTGTATTTTGCCTGAAATGTCAAAAGACTTTAATAATACCTGGCACAGTCTTTCCATAACCTCACAGTACAATTCACAAACCACTTAACAAGAGAAAACATGTTCACTTCAAACTTATCAGTTCAAATGTACTTTCCCAGTAAGCTAGCAGAATCCACAAATCTCCACAAATAAGCAAAAGAATGTTGTTGAACATCAAATGCAAGATACCATTTGTCAGGTGCACTGCCTCATAAATCTTCTCAAATTTAAAGCCACATTGAAACACTTCCCCAATTCTAACACAGTAGAAAATCACCAATATAGGTCCACAGAAAACAACTTACTTACAGAAACTACACAGCAAATACACAGTGGCAATATTTGTCAAAGTTAGGGTTATGCTGCTGGGTTGACACAAGGGTTTCTCTTGCATGTCAGTGAGAAACAACCTTAAATTGCAAATATATTATTTGTCACACATAACCATAGCATAACATGTGATACTGCTTCATCACTCTCCTAAAAACACCGAACTAAAATATGCAAAACACTACTTTCCAAACAATACTTGATTGAACCAGACACCTCAAAATGCTTAATTTATCTTAGAAACAAAACAATTCATAATATACATAAATATAGAAAAACACACAATCACTCACATTCAGCTGCTCCAAATAATTAATAGATCTTCACAATAGCCAAACATAGAAGATGTGCACACTCTGAGTTCTGCAATCAGAATGTCAAAAGTTCACACAAAGGTCAGTTTCATAGCTTTCAGAAAACAATAGCACAAAAAGATGACTGTAGAAATCAAACAAGTAAAATGGCCAAAACATTTTTATCATAACCTATTAGAGTCAACAAACCCCAACACAATCCTTCCAAAGAAAACTAAAATACAAAATATCTGTTATTTGTAGCTGGGCATGGCTTGAAATCACATCTTGGTATAGTATGCAATCCATTCACTCTCGGACACACTGTTCATTTGCATCAGCATCTGTTTAGAATGCTTAGCTATGTTAAGCAGGGACCAAATTTGAGATGCATTTTTTAGTATTTATTTTGGTTCTCCACCAATTTCTATATTTTCATTTTAAAGCATGAATGGTTTTGGATCTTTCAGATGGCAGCAACAAGGCCAATTTATTTTGCTTACGTAATGCAGCGTTCCACTTTTGTACTTTAGGATAGGAAGGCATGCTTGGGTTGAAAGTAACAATGGGTTGCACTACTAGAATGGAGTATATATAGCTGAGGAATTGAAGTGTAAGACTCACCCATCCAATAAGTGCATGAGCTCTTGCTTATGATATTCTCATTTAAACGTAATAAGGAGTGTTCATTCCAACGAAAACGAGTTCTCAAGTTGTTAATAATCAAGCATGGGTTATAGCAGTTTCGAGTAGGATTATATGTAGATATCTCACAGGACCACTGTAAGGATAGTAATTTGTGGTCACTGTAAGCTTGTTTTATCACCTCGAATTGTATAGCCTTATTGAAAGTGTGCCTGTCTGCATAGATATAGTCAATGATGAATTCACTTTTGGCTCTTCGCCATGTGCTTTGAGGAGGTATATCACCCACAAGAGAAGCATTGAACATCAATGATTGTCAATCTTTTATGAGGGATTGCGACCAATTATATGTAAAGTTAGCTCTTGCCTCACGGTGTATCAAGCACTGTAAATTGAGATCATCAACTAAAACAGTGTTGGTAATTTCCAGCATTTGCGAGGATATGTTCAACAATTGTTCTAGGTCAGCAAAAAATTCTAGGTTGCGATAAATGTTGATAAGAGCAATATGCCCACTGGTTTGTTATTCTGACCATTTGTAAATATACATTTGGTGAGGCCCAAGGATGGATTTCAGAATTTTTGCTATTTTTAACCGCTACTAAAAGCCCTGTTGATGGACGTCATTTGGATGCAACTTTGGCTGGGAGAAGAATGATATTATAATCATTCCACACCAACTGTTCTATCAGCCAAGTTTCCTGCATGGCTATTATGTCAAAAGATATTAAAGCGCTGGCTTTCGAGCCAAAGAGATGGGACAATCCACAGGTGTTCCAAATAGCAAGTGTCACTATGCTATGCTGATTTTCTAAAGGTAGTTAAGGAACCAAGCTTTTAGAACTGCAAAAAGAAGCATATTTTTCATTATACGGCATACTTGCCAACATTCTGTGACCAAAAAGATGTAGGATTTTTTGAGATTGAAAAATAATAATTCCCATAACAATGACGTCACAGGAAAATACAAAACATACAAACAGCACAACATGGAAAGATGTTGAAATGTTAAAAATGTATCATTGTGAATGCTAACACCAAATTGTCGGCAGATGCTGTGTGATGGTGTTACACTTGCTTTCACTGCTGGTTCACCTAAGGGTTGTACCGGCAAGGGTTCAGGACAGAGTCACGCAGCTGTCAGGTCAGTGGATTGGTCTGAGTGCAATCAAAGTAATCACCTACCAGTCCACTGTACAGACAGACTAATTAATGTGTTGCATGCTCTGTCATGGAGCCTGCCTTAGAATCACATAAATGACTTGCCACTGTAAAAAGCAGTAGGATCTGTCACTGAAATCTGTAGGCGGTAGGGCTGCTTCAAAAGCAGTAGCCTACTGCCTAAATCTGTAGGGTTGCCAAGTATGATAAGGTGCACTAGCAGACTGAGTATGATTGTAAATATTTGATTGCTTAACCAGTGATTTAGCTTTTGCCATCTTTAAATGATTCATATCATTTTCAATGCTGAGCATTGTGGGATCTGGTGCTAAAACGAAGCCCAAGGCAACCAACTGAAGTCTAGCTTGACAAATAACATTCCTTACAAGATTGGAAGTTAACCATAATCTGACCACAGACACGTCATCATCATTTAAAAATTACACCTGTGCAATGTCCGTGGAGGTAACATCTTGTAAACCGCTGATGTCATCAAAAATGGCCAGGACACTTGTTCTACTTAGATCATACATAGAATAACTTGTTCTACTTAGATCATACATAGAATAAGATGCCCGCTGACATTTTATTATAAATAAATGGCATTTGTTTACTGACTTCCTTTGAGTTAAGATCTTGTGCCTGATTCATGGAAGTGTTTTATAATGGTGCAATCCCATAGGAAAACGTTCCACAAATCAGGCCTCTTGTGTCTTAGAGGATTACTTTCACATTGGGGCACAAGTTGCTTCTGGTCAACATTGTTGGTCAGAAGGGACAATACCTCTCCAGAATGGTGGGGTACAATCATGCTGGCAGGACCAATTTATGCATCATTCTTAACACCCAAATAAGAGATGGTCTGGCTTGGGGCATATGAAGTCACATTCAGTTGTTTCAGGTTCAAGAACTCCTCAATAGATTTATGGATTTCTGCTCGGATTTCGGCAGAAGATTATTGCTCAGCCTCAGACCTTTATTGTTTGATGCTGCCCTTTTATCAACCACACTCTCCGAGTTTGAAATGGGTAGAAAATGAGATGCAAGATGAGTGCATTTATTACCCTCACTTATCTGCGATGCAGCAAACGTTGAAACCAAATCATTTAGAGAAGGGTAATTATTTGGAGATGTAGAATTCAAAATTGGACTACCATGTTTCTTATGCGCAAGGTTTTTATACTTAGTTATCTCTGAATTACACGCTGTCCTATGAGGCATGGTTAACGGCTGGAGTTGTCTCACAAATTGCGTAACACTGGATTTGGATCGAGACGCCAAACTCTTTAGGTTTTTACTTTTTTTCTCCCCACAAGGAACACTCTGAGGTTTAGTTTTTGATTTGAGTGTTTTGAGCTCAAATATATTATATAATACAGAAGGCTTTACAACAGGGTTGTTGAACACTTCACTGGGCAAGTCTACCAGCAGGAAAAACTGGGCAGAGGATGTAAAGTCAACACCAGTGTTCTCACATGGACGTATTATTGAGGCAAAAGTGGGGAGTGCACTTTGGTCGATCCTTTCAATTGGCTGACAATATTTAGGCACACTAGGGGAGACAGACTGCATCTGCGCAGAACATATGTTCTCAGCTGACTGTGATGAACAACCCTTAGTAAGTGCATGATTTTTGTCAAAATTATTCATCCACAAGACAATACCATCTATTTGGTTGGATTAGAGCGAGATTTCAGAATCTGTTTCAATTAGCTTAGTCAATGAAAGGATAGTCATATTCATAGCAATCAGCGTAATCTCCAAGAGAGGTACATGCTTGTTCACTGGAGAAGCAATCATGATTGAGCATGAGGTACACAAAGGGGAGGTTGGGTTCTTCATGGTGTTGGTCGGGAAAATGATAAAGAGAGGTTGGGAGAATCATGCACCGGTTGATCGAACATGCTTGGGGATTTATATAAACTGTTATTGTTGGGATTCACAACAATCGTTATAGGGTTAATCCTAAAGGCACAGCCCTCGAAGTATTCAAATCGATGGGGACTGCTTTAGGTGACAATGGAGGCACATCAGTAGGAAACAAATCAGCAACCGGTTCAACACTGATAATCTCTGCGGACACAGGAGTATTGAGGGAAGGGACAGCAACTGTTCAATGAAAAGATCAGCTTGTCTAGTTAAATGAACATTAGGTATCACAGACAAAGGAGTTAATAGAGAACCGCAGGCACCAAAAATAATTTGTCTGTCCAAATTAGAAATATTGAGATTGTTTACAGTACTTATTTCTGATTCAGCCCTCGATATGATGTTGGCACAAGGAGGCTTTGAAACGCCACCTTTACACAGCGCAACATCCTTTTCGTGGCACGGATGCCAAATGTCACGAATGTCTCCCGCAGCATTCTTTCCATCCAGCGTCATGGTGGTTTGTCCAGTTAGCTTCCTTTTGATGGCATTGGCTGGATCAACTTTTGTGGAGTCGGTTTTAACAGTACAGCGGCTTGCGTTACTATGACGTGAGCAGGCATAACTGTTTTTAAAGTATAGGAATGATTTTGCATAGAAGGTCTAACATAAAAGTCCATTGAGTATAAGGCTGGTACAAATGTCAGAGACCGAAAACTAAAAAATAATATCAAGTCATTACTTACTCCTTAGAGCCAACACAACCACCAAAGTCAGCACGGGGTGCCGCTAGCTGCACTCTGTAGAGCAAAGCAGCAGAGCGTGACTTCCGAGCACTTCCTGTGTATGAAGGAAAGCAGACGTAGGTGGGTCTGGTTTAACGTTTTAATGTTATTTACTGCAAATGAAAGAAATAATGTGATAACAGCTTCTAGGGATCAGGAGTAGGCTCCACAATATATATCCAAAGAATATCTCCAGTCCTTGAAGTAGTAGAAAGCGTACCACAGGATACAAGCAAATTAACGCATCCTTGGTCCTGCAGTCTCGCAAGGATTCCAATGGCAGAAAGCGGCACTTCTGAGCACTTCCTGTTGTGCGCATGTATCAATATAAACAATCTGAGGAAGATTTGTCAGTGCTCGAATCACAGCTAAATGATAAACAACTCACCATTTATCTAGAAGTCACTCAAGAAATTGAACATGGTTTTAAACATGAAACTAAAACGTTAGCTGTACAAATTACACACTTCTCCTCCAGTATGTAAATTGTGAAGCTGCATCTGGTTAAAAATTTCTTAATTAAAGAACATTTCTACAAAACTAAACATACAACAACCATTCTGCTGTAGTAGCAGGCCCCACAGGTTTAGCTGCCTACAACATAGGAGGTGTAACTTTACACCCGCTACTGCTCCTCCCCATAGAACACCAAAACAAATTAAGTACGCAGAATTGTAAAACAAATCAAAGTGCTCCTGATAGATGAAGTAAGCATGATTTCCAACCTCATGTTTGCTTTAATAAGTCCTAAAAACCAACAATTAAGAGCTGTTGGGAAGAAAACATGCTATTGTTTTTTGAGACCTCCTACAGTTAAGACAAGTAAAAGGTAAATTCTCTGGCAACTTTTTTAATACAGAGAACTCACTCAAAAGGTGTGTTATAAATGACATGACATATATCATATTATATCAAAACCTGTGTCAATCTGCAGACCTCACCTATGCTAACATTTTAAAAAGCCTTAGAACTAGTCTGCTTAATAAAGATGCAAAAAACATCCTAAATAATACACTAATGTGAACTATATGGACGAAACACATTTGCTCCTGATGTCATGGAGCAATTAATTCAATCAAAATCTAAAATGCATGTCCTTAATGCCAACCCTTGCAAGCTGTAGTCAATTCAATGAGAAATTGTTGAAAAAAGAAATGCAACTTATACTGCATATCAGTAAGGAAAGGTCCTGGTTACCTTGCAGTTAAACATGGTATTTTAGACCCCTGTAAATAAAAAGGATCTCACACAGGTGTCTAAACGTGTGATTTTATTGTGCACAAACGAGCGATCGGAAACACAAGGCAACAGCTTCAGGGAACCATTGAAGACTGATAGAAAATTGCCAACCGTCCATCTGAAAGACATGGGTTTAAATCCCCCAGACACACTACCTTTGCTTTGTTAAAGACCCTTCGGGGTTGAAACACATGTTGGCTGACCACCCTCTTTCTAAACTATGTGTCCACATCATGGACAATACAATCACATGTTAAGACACAGCAAACCTGAGTGAGATCCTTTTTATTTACAGGGGTCTAACATACCAAGATTAACTGCAAGGTAACCAGGACCTTTCTTTACAAAATTTCCAAAAGGGGCATTGGGTTTGCCCCGTTCTCCCTGTGACCTTGCTAAAGAACAACGGAAAAATAACTATACGTAGACAGAGCTCAAGACAGGAGTGTTCATTTCTAGTCCCACTCCTTACCTCCTATACGGCATATCACTTCCACAGACAAACTAGAAGTGCATGGCATGACACTTCCTATGTGCCAACCAGCAACAACACGATTAAATAACTTGGAAAAATGTATCTCCACCACAGCTGGATTGGAGAAAATATTGACTTTGTGTCTAAACTGCAGAGTGATTCTAAAATATAACTTTGACGTAGAACACGGTTCAGCCAATGGAGTAAGTGGTACAGTTGTTGGCTTGCAAACATATCCACATGACAACAACATCCACTTTGACAAACTTGCAGAAGTTAAGAAAAATTGGCTGGTTAATAGCATGTTCTCTTCTTTTCAAAGACATGTACGTACGCAGAGAGCAATTTTCTCTATCTCTTCCATATACTGTCACTATTCACAAATCACAAGGTCTAATGCTAGATCAACCAATGATTGACATTAGCAGCACAGTCTTTAACCCTTTAAGTGCCATGGGTATTTCTCCCCAGTGCCAGGGCCTTTTTTGGTGATTTCGGTATGTGGCCATTCAACGGCTTGTAACTTTTTTGTAACATGAGATATGTTGGCCAAATTTGGCTCCTTATTTTCCCACATGGAGGCGGTCATAACGCCACCCAGGAATCCTAGGTTGCTGTAGGGGGGTGAGAGAAAATAAGCAAAAAGCGTGAAACTTTTGGGGTTTTTCAAAAAATGCCAATAAAATGATGTACAAAGAAGCCTGTGTTTTTTTCCTTGTAAGAGCTAGGAACAAATGGTTTGCTGTGCTGAGTTCCCCAATTTCCTGGCTTTCAAGAACAGGTTGAGTGGGAATGGAAATAAAATATGTTTATGTGGTTATCAACCATTTTGTGAGAGGTAGGCGATTTTGGCAATTTTTGCCAATTGGACATGCATGGACGGAATGGAAGAAAAGGGTAGGAAAGCCGAATTGGAGGACAGAAAGGCATATATTTCTGAAAAATAGACAAAATTCCAAGTTTAGGAAGGGGTGATTTGCGTAGGTCAGGCAACAACTAGGTAGGGGAAACTGCCATAGATTGGGGGAAAAGCGGGAAAATGACCGAAAAAAAGGTATGTGTTGGATATGGTTGGCTTGGTACGGCAAGGGCTTCTATGAATTTTGAGAAAAGCAATGCTCTGCTACATTCCTCCGACTCTTGCAGTTAGGAGAGCACACATTTTTTGTAGTGTTTTACAAAACAAGCAGAACCACAAGCCAAACACTGAGCCATGGTACACAGGAGTTTTACGCTCACGGCCTGAACAGATGCACTTAGCATGTGTAAATCGGGAAAAGCTATGTGGTGAGGAATGGCAAGCATACATTTTTTAAAAGAGCACAGGCAGACCTTTTCAAGGGTAGGTGACTTGTGCAAGTTACAAAAGTGTATGGTGCCTAAAGCAGCGACTAAATGTAGGTCACATTTGTGAAATGAAAGGGTTGTGTGACCAAGGCCACCAGCAAATGGGTGAAAACGTTATGAAAACGACACAAACCCAACACATGGCCTACTGTCCCGCGTTCCCACAGGTTTCCCGATGAAAACGGTACCTCACATGTGTGGGTGCACCTACCTGGCCGCCAAGGGGAAAGCCTAAAACGCAAGTAACCCAAGTCTGTTTTCTGACCGGAATTTGCGACGCTCTGCCGACCGGCACAACATACAGATATGGGCCTCGGGTGTCCAAGCCACCGTGGAAAACAGGGAACCCCATGCATTTCCAAAAAGAGGACACCCGTGGGAAACCGCAGAGGTATGATATGCCCAAATTTCCCCAGAATGTATTACCCATATACCCCCGCCCCGCAAAGTCCAAAATGTGGGGAAAAAAATGCATTTTGCGCACATTTTGCTCGACTCACCCATCGAAACACGCCCCCAACAACACATGGCCTACCGTCCCGTGTTTCCACAGGTGTCCAGATGAAAATGGTACCTCACATGTGTGGGTGCACCTACCTGGCCGCCAAGGGGAAAGCCTAAAACAGAAGTAACCCCAAGTCTGTTTTCTGACTGGAATTTGAGACGCTCTGCCGACCAGCACAACATACAGATTTGGGCCTCGGGTATCCAAGCCACCTGGGAAAACAGGGAACCCCATGCATTTCCGAAAAGAGGACACCCGTGGGAATCCGCAGAGGTATGATATGCCCAAATCGCCCCAGAATGTATTACCCAGACACCCCCGCAAAGTCTGAAATGTGGGAAAAGAAACGCATTTTCCGCACATTTTGCTCGGCTCACCCATCGAAACATGCCCCCAACAACACATGGCCTACCGTCCCGCGTTCCCACAGGTGTCCATATGAAAACGGTACATCACATGTGTGGGTGCACCTACCTGGCCGCCAAGGGGAAGGCCTAAAACACAAGTAAGCCCAAGTCTGTTTTCTTACCGGAATTTGAGACGCTCTGCCGATGAGCACAACATACAGGTATGGGCCCCGGGTGTCCAAGCCACTGGGGAAAACAGGGAACCCCATGCATTTCTGAAAAGAGGACACACGTGGGAATCCGCAGAGGTGTGATATGCCCAAATTGCCCCAGAATTTATTACCCAGACACCCCTGCAAAGTCCGAAATCTGGGAAAAAAACACATTTTCCGCACATTTCGCTCGGCTCACCCATCGAAACAGACCCCCAACAACACATGGCCTACCGTCCCGCATTCCCACAGGTGTCTCAATGAAAACGGTACCTTACATGTGTGGGTGCACCTACCTGGCCGCCAAGGGGAAAGCCTAAAACACAAGTAACCCCAAGTCTGTTTTCTGACCGGAATTCGAGATTCTCTGCCTACCGGCACAACATACGGATATGGGCCTCGGGTGTCCAAGCCACAGGGGAAAACATGGAACCCCATGCATTTCCGAAAAGAGGACACCCGTGGGAATTCACAGAGGTATGATATGCCCAAATTGCCCCAGAATTTATTACCCAGACACCCCCGCAAAGTCCGAAATGTGGGGAAAAAAACAAATTTTCCACATATTTCAATTGGCTCACCCATCAATACACACCCCCAACAACACATGGCCTACCGTCCCGCGTTCCCACAGGTGTCCCGATGAAAACGGAACCTCACATGTATGGGTGCACCTACCTGGCCGCCAAGGGGAAAGCCTAAAACACATGTAACCACAAGTCTGTTTTCTGACCGGAATTTGAGACGCTCTGCCGACCGGCACAACATACAGATATGGGCCTCGGGTGTCCAAGCCACCGGGGAAAACAGGGAAACCCATGCATTTTGAAAAGAGGACACCCGTGGGAATCCGCAGAGGTATGATATGCCCAAACCGCCCCAGAATGTATTACCCAGACAACACCGCAAAGTCCGAAATGTGAAAAAAGAAACGCATTGTTCGCACATTTCGCTCGGCTCACCCATCGAAACACGCCCCCAACAAAACATGGACTACCATCCCGCGTTCGCACAGGTGTCCCGATGAAAACGGTACCTCACATGTGTCGGTGCACCTACCGGGCCGCCAAGGGGAAAGCCTAAAACACAAGTAACCACAAGTCTGTTTTCTGACCGGAATTTGAGACGCTCTGCCGACCGGCGCAACATACAGATATGGGCCTTGGGTGTCCAAGCCACCGGGGAAAACAGGGAAGCCCATGCATTTCCGAAAAGAGGACACGCGTGGGAATCCGCAGAGGTATGATATGCCCAAATCGCCCCAGAATTTAAAACCCAGACACCCCCGCAAAGTCCGAAATGTGGGAAAAGAAATGCATTTTCCGCACATTTCGCTCGGCTCACCCATCGAAACACGCCCCCAACAACACATGGCCTACCGTACCGTGTTTCCACAGGTGTCCCGATGAAAACAGTACCTCACATGTGTGGTTGCACCTACCTTGCCGCCAAGGGGAAAGCCTAAAACAGAAGTAACCCCAAGTCTGTTTTCTGACTGGAATTTGAGACGCTCTGCCGACCAGCACAACATACAGATATGGGCCTCGGGTATCCAAGCCACCAGGGAAAACAGGGAACCCCATGCATTTCCGAAAAGAGGACACCTGTGGGAATCCACAGAGGTATGATATGCCTAAATCACCCCAGAATTTTTTTCCCAGACACCCCCGCAAAGTCCGAAATCTGGGAAAAAAAAGCATTTTCTGCACATTTTGCTCGGCTCACCCATCGAAACACGCCCCTAACAACACATGGACTACCGTCCCGCATTTCCACAGGTGTCCCGATGAAAACGGTACCTCACATGTCTCGGTGCACCTACCTGGCTGCCAAGGGGAAAGCCTAAAACACAAGTAACCACAAGTCTTTTTTCTGACCCGAATTTGAGACGCTCTGCCGACTGGCGCAACATACAGATATGGGCATCGGGTATCCAAGCCACCGGGGAAAACTGGGAACCCCATGCATTTCCGTAAAGAGAACACCCGTTAGAATCCGCAGAGGTATGATATGCCCAAATTGCCCCAGAATGTATTACCCAGACACCCCCGCAAAGTCCGCAATGTGGGAAAAAAAACAAATTTTCCGCACATTTCGCTCGGCTCACCCATCGAAACACGCCCCCAACAACACATGGGCTACCGTCCTGCGTTCCCACAGGTGCCCATATGAAAACGGTACCTCACATGTGTAGGTGCACCTACCTGGCCGCCAAGGGGAAAGCCTAAAACACAAGTAACCCCAAGTCTGTTTTCTTACCGGAATTTGAGACGCTCTGCCGACCGGCACAACATACAGATATGGGCCCCGGGTGTCCAAGCCACTTGGGAAAACAGGGAACCTCATGCATTTCCGAAAAGAGGACACCCGTGGGAATCCACAGAGGTATGATATGCCCAAATCGTCCCAGAATGTATTACCCAGACACCACCGCAAAGTCCGAAATGTAGAAAGAAAAATGCATTTTTCTCACATTTCGCTCGGCTCACCCATCGAAACAAGACCCCAACAGCACATGGACTACTGTGCCGCGTTCCCACTGGTGTCCCGATAAAAACGGTACCTCACATGTGTGGGTGCACCTACCTGGCCACCAAGGGGAAAGCCTAAAACACAAGTCACCCCAAGTCTGTTTTCTGACCGGAATTTGAGACGCTCTGCCGAAAGGCACAACATACAGATATGGGCCTCAGGTGTCAAGCCACTGGGGGAAACAGGGAACCCCATGCATTTCCGAAAAGAGGACACCCGTGGGAATCCACAGAGGTATGATATGCCTAAATCACCCCAGAATTTATTTCCCAGACACCCCCGCAAAGTCCGAAATCTGGGAAAAAAACGCATTTTCCGCACATTTTGCTCGGCTCACCCATCGAAACACGCCCCTAACAACACATGGACTACCGTCCCGCATTTCCACAGGTGTCCCGATGAAAACTGTACCTCACATGTGTCGGTGCACCTACCTGGCCGCCAAGGGGAAAGCCTAAAACACAAGTAACCACAAGTCTGTTTTCTGACCGGAAATTGAGACGCTCTGCCGACTGGCGCAACATACAGATATGGGCCTCGGGTATCCAAGCCACCGGGGAAAACAGGGAACCCCATGCATTTCCGTAAAGAGAACACCCGTTAGAATCCGCAGAGGTATGATATGCCCAAATTGCCCCAGAATGTATTACCCAGACACCCCCGCAAAGTACGAAATGTGGGGAAAAAAACAAATTTTCTGCACATTTCGCTCGGCTCACCCATCGAAACACGCCCCCAACAACACATTGCCTACCGTCCTGCGTTCCCACAGGTGTCCATATGAAAACGGTACCTCACATGTGTGGGTGCACCTACCTGGCCGCCAAAGGGAAAGCCTAAAACACAAGTAACCCCAAGTCTGTTTTCTTACCGAAATTTGAGATGCTCTGCCGACCGGCACAACATACAGATATGGGCCCCGGGTGTCCAAGCCACTGGGGAAAACAGGGAACCTCATGCATTCCCGAAAAGAGGACGCCTGTGGGAATCCACAGAGGTATGATATGCCCAAATTGCCCCAGAATTTATTACCCAGACACCCCTGCAAAGTCCGAAATCTGGGAAAAAAACACATTTTCCGCGCATTTCGCTCGGCTCACCCATCGAAACAGACCCCCAACAACACATGGCCTACCGTCCCGCATTCCCACAGGTGTCTCAATGAAAACGGTACCTTACATGTGTGGGTGCACCTACCTGGCCGCCAAGGGGAAAGCCTAAAACACAAGTAACCCCAAGTCTGTTTTCTGACCGGAATTCGAGATTCTCTGCCTACCGGCACAACATACGGATATGGGCCTCGGGTGTCCAAGCCACAGGGGAAAACATGGAACCCCATGCATTTCCGAAAAGAGGACACCCGTGGGAATTCACAGAGGTATGATATGCCCAAATCGCCCCAGAATTTATTACCCAGACACCCCCGCAAAGTCCGAAATGTGGGGAAAAAAACAAATTTTCCACATATTTCAATTGGCTCACCCATCAATACACGCCCCCAACAACACATGGCCTACCGTCCCGTGTTCCCACAGGTGTCCCGATGAAAACGGAACCTCACATGTATGGGTGCACCTACCTGGCCGCCAAGGGGAAAGCCTAAAACACATGTAACCACAAGTCTGTTTTCTGACCGGAATTTGAGACGCTCTGCCGACCGGCACAACATACAGATATGGGCCTCGGGTGTCCAAGCCACCGGGGAAAACAGGGAAACCCATGCATTTTGAAAAGAGGACACCCGTGGGAATCCGCAGAGGTATGATATGCCCAAACCGCCCCAGAATGTATTACCCAGACACCCCCACAAAGTCTGAAATGTGGGGAAAAAAACGCATTTTCCGCACATTTCGCTCGGCTCACTCATCGAAACATGCCCCCAACAACACATGGACTACCGTCCCGCGTTCCCACAGGTGTCCATATGAAAACGGTACATCACATGTGTGGGTGCACCTACCTGGCCGCCAAGGGGAAGGCCTAAAACACAAGTAAGCCCAAGTCTGTTTTCTGACTGGAATTTGAGACGCTCTGCCGACCAGCACAACATACAGATATGGGCCTCGGGTATCCAAGCCACCAGGGAAAACAGGGAACCCCATGCATTTCTGAAAAGAGGACACCCGTGGGAATCCGCAGAGGTATGATATGCCCAAATCGCCCCAGAATGTATTACCCAGACACCCCCGCAAAGTCTGAAATGTGGGAAAAGAAACGCATTTTCCGCACATTTTGCTCGGCTCACCCATCGAAACATGCCCCCAACAACACATGGCCTACCGTCCCGCGTTCCCACAGGTGTCCATATGAAAACGGTACATCACATGTGTGGGTGCACCTACCTGGCCGCCAAGGGGAAGGCCTAAAACACAAGTAAGCCCAAGTCTGTTTTCTTACCGGAATTTGAGACGCTCTGCCGATGAGCACAACATACAGGTATGGGCCCCGGGTGTCCAAGCCACTGGGGAAAACAGGGAACCCCATGCATTTCTGAAAAGAGGACACACGTGGGAATCCGCAGAGGTGTGATATGCCCAAATTGCCCCAGAATTTATTACCCAGACACCCCTGCAAAGTCCGAAATCTGGGAAAAAAACACATTTTCCGCACATTTCGCTCGGCTCACCCATCGAAACAGACCCCCAACAACACATGGCCTACCGTCCCGCATTCCCACAGGTGTCTCAATGAAAACGGTACCTTACATGTGTGGGTGCACCTACCTGGCCGCCAAGGGGAAAGCCTAAAACACAAGTAACCCCAAGTCTGTTTTCTGACCGGAATTCGAGATTCTCTGCCTACCGGCACAACATACGGATATGGGCCTCGGGTGTCCAAGCCACAGGGGAAAACATGGAACCCCATGCATTTCCGAAAAGAGGACACCCGTGGGAATTCACAGAGGTATGATATGCCCAAATTGCCCCAGAATTTATTACCCAGACACCCCCGCAAAGTCCGAAATGTGGGGAAAAAAACAAATTTTCCACATATTTCAATTGGCTCACCCATCAATACACACCCCCAACAACACATGGCCTACCGTCCCGCGTTCCCACAGGTGTCCCGATGAAAACGGAACCTCACATGTATGGGTGCACCTACCTGGCCGCCAAGGGGAAAGCCTAAAACACATGTAACCACAAGTCTGTTTTCTGACCGGAATTTGAGACGCTCTGCCGACCGGCACAACATACAGATATGGGCCTCGGGTGTCCAAGCCACCGGGGAAAACAGGGAAACCCATGCATTTTGAAAAGAGGACACCCGTGGGAATCCGCAGAGGTATGATATGCCCAAACCGCCCCAGAATGTATTACCCAGACAACACCGCAAAGTCCGAAATGTGAAAAAAGAAACGCATTGTTCGCACATTTCGCTCGGCTCACCCATCGAAACACGCCCCCAACAAAACATGGACTACCATCCCGCGTTCGCACAGGTGTCCCGATGAAAACGGTACCTCACATGTGTCGGTGCACCTACCGGGCCGCCAAGGGGAAAGCCTAAAACACAAGTAACCACAAGTCTGTTTTCTGACCGGAATTTGAGACGCTCTGCCGACCGGCGCAACATACAGATATGGGCCTTGGGTGTCCAAGCCACCGGGGAAAACAGGGAAGCCCATGCATTTCCGAAAAGAGGACACGCGTGGGAATCCGCAGAGGTATGATATGCCCAAATCGCCCCAGAATTTAAAACCCAGACACCCCCGCAAAGTCCGAAATGTGGGAAAAGAAATGCATTTTCCGCACATTTCGCTCGGCTCACCCATCGAAACACGCCCCCAACAACACATGGCCTACCGTACCGTGTTTCCACAGGTGTCCCGATGAAAACAGTACCTCACATGTGTGGTTGCACCTACCTTGCCGCCAAGGGGAAAGCCTAAAACAGAAGTAACCCCAAGTCTGTTTTCTGACTGGAATTTGAGACGCTCTGCCGACCAGCACAACATACAGATATGGGCCTCGGGTATCCAAGCCACCAGGGAAAACAGGGAACCCCATGCATTTCCGAAAAGAGGACACCTGTGGGAATCCACAGAGGTATGATATGCCTAAATCACCCCAGAATTTTTTTCCCAGACACCCCCGCAAAGTCCGAAATCTGGGAAAAAAAAGCATTTTCTGCACATTTTGCTCGGCTCACCCATCGAAACACGCCCCTAACAACACATGGACTACCGTCCCGCATTTCCACAGGTGTCCCGATGAAAACGGTACCTCACATGTCTCGGTGCACCTACCTGGCTGCCAAGGGGAAAGCCTAAAACACAAGTAACCACAAGTCTTTTTTCTGACCCGAATTTGAGACGCTCTGCCGACTGGCGCAACATACAGATATGGGCCTCGGGTATCCAAGCCACCGGGGAAAACTGGGAACCCCATGCATTTCCGTAAAGAGAACACCCGTTAGAATCCGCAGAGGTATGATATGCCCAAATTGCCCCAGAATGTATTACCCAGACACCCCCGCAAAGTCCGCAATGTGGGAAAAAAAACAAATTTTCCGCACATTTCGCTCGGCTCACCCATCGAAACACGCCCCCAACAACACATGGGCTACCGTCCTGCGTTCCCACAGGTGCCCATATGAAAACGGTACCTCACATGTGTAGGTGCACCTACCTGGCCGCCAAGGGGAAAGCCTAAAACACAAGTAACCCCAAGTCTGTTTTCTTACCGGAATTTGAGACGCTCTGCCGACCGGCACAACATACAGATATGGGCCCCGGGTGTCCAAGCCACTTGGGAAAACAGGGAACCTCATGCATTTCCGAAAAGAGGACACCCGTGGGAATCCACAGAGGTATGATATGCCCAAATCGCCCCAGAATGTATTACCCAGACACCACCGCAAAGTCCGAAATGTAGAAAGAAAAATGCATTTTTCTCACATTTCGCTCGGCTCACCCATCGAAACAAGACCCCAACAGCACATGGACTACTGTGCCGCGTTCCCACTGGTGTCCCGATAAAAACGGTACCTCACATGTGTGGGTGCACCTACCTGGCCACCAAGGGGAAAGCCTAAAACACAAGTCACCCCAAGTCTGTTTTCTGACCGGAATTTGAGACGCTCTGCCGAAAGGCACAACATACAGATATGGGCCTCAGGTGTCAAGCCACTGGGGGAAACAGGGAACCCCATGCATTTCCGAAAAGAGGACACCCGTGGGAATCCACAGAGGTATGATATGCCTAAATCACCCCAGAATTTATTTCCCAGACACCCCCGCAAAGTCCGAAATCTGGGAAAAAAACGCATTTTCCGCACATTTTGCTCGGCTCACCCATCGAAACACGCCCCTAACAACACATGGACTACCGTCCCGCATTTCCACAGGTGTCCCGATGAAAACTGTACCTCACATGTGTCGGTGCACCTACCTGGCCGCCAAGGGGAAAGCCTAAAACACAAGTAACCACAAGTCTGTTTTCTGACCGGAAATTGAGACGCTCTGCCGACTGGCGCAACATACAGATATGGGCCTCGGGTATCCAAGCCACCGGGGAAAACAGGGAACCCCATGCATTTCCGTAAAGAGAACACCCGTTAGAATCCGCAGAGGTATGATATGCCCAAATTGCCCCAGAATGTATTACCCAGACACCCCCGCAAAGTACGAAATGTGGGGAAAAAAACAAATTTTCTGCACATTTCGCTCGGCTCACCCATCGAAACACGCCCCCAACAACACATTGCCTACCGTCCTGCGTTCCCACAGGTGTCCATATGAAAACGGTACCTCACATGTGTGGGTGCACCTACCTGGCCGCCAAAGGGAAAGCCTAAAACACAAGTAACCCCAAGTCTGTTTTCTTACCGAAATTTGAGATGCTCTGCCGACCGGCACAACATACAGATATGGGCCCCGGGTGTCCAAGCCACTGGGGAAAACAGGGAACCTCATGCATTCCCGAAAAGAGGACGCCTGTGGGAATCCACAGAGGTATGATATGCCCAAATTGCCCCAGAATTTATTACCCAGACACCCCTGCAAAGTCCGAAATCTGGGAAAAAAACACATTTTCCGCACATTTCGCTCGGCTCACCCATCGAAACAGACCCCCAACAACACATGGCCTACCGTCCCGCATTCCCACAGGTGTCTCAATGAAAACGGTACCTTACATGTGTGGGTGCACCTACCTGGCCGCCAAGGGGAAAGCCTAAAACACAAGTAACCCCAAGTCTGTTTTCTGACCGGAATTCGAGATTCTCTGCCTACCGGCACAACATACGGATATGGGCCTCGGGTGTCCAAGCCACAGGGGAAAACATGGAACCCCATGCATTTCCGAAAAGAGGACACCCGTGGGAATTCACAGAGGTATGATATGCCCAAATCGCCCCAGAATTTATTACCCAGACACCCCCGCAAAGTCCGAAATGTGGGGAAAAAAACAAATTTTCCACATATTTCAATTGGCTCACCCATCAATACACGCCCCCAACAACACATGGCCTACCGTCCCGCGTTCCCACAGGTGTCCCGATGAAAACGGAACCTCACATGTATGGGTGCACCTACCTGGCCGCCAAGGGGAAAGCCTAAAACACATGTAACCACAAGTCTGTTTTCTGACCGGAATTTGAGACGCTCTGCCGACCGGCACAACATACAGATATGGGCCTCGGGTGTCCAAGCCACCGGGGAAAACAGGGAAACCCATGCATTTTGAAAAGAGGACACCCGTGGGAATCCGCAGAGGTATGATATGCCCAAACCGCCCCAGAATGTATTACCCAGACACCCCCACAAAGTCTGAAATGTGGGGAAAAAAACGCATTTTCCGCACATTTCGCTCGGCTCACTCATCGAAACATGCCCCCAACAACACATGGACTACCGTCCCGCGTTCCCACAGGTGTCCATATGAAAACGGTACATCACATGTGTGGGTGCACCTACCTGGCCGCCAAGGGGAAGGCCTAAAACACAAGTAAGCCCAAGTCTGTTTTCTTACCGGAATTTGAGACGCTCTGCCGATGAGCACAACATACAGGTATGGGCCCCGGGTGTCCAAGCCACTGGGGAAAACAGGGAACCCCATGCATTTCTGAAAAGAGGACACACGTGGGAATCCGCAGAGGTGTGATATGCCCAAATTGCCCCAGAATTTATTACCCAGACACCCCTGCAAAGTCCGAAATCTGGGAAAAAAACACATTTTCCGCACATTTCGCTCGGCTCACCCATCGAAACAGACCCCCAACAACACATGGCCTACCGTCCCGCATTCCCACAGGTGTCTCAATGAAAACGGTACCTTACATGTGTGGGTGCACCTACCTGGCCGCCAAGGGGAAAGCCTAAAACACAAGTAACCCCAAGTCTGTTTTCTGACCGGAATTCGAGATTCTCTGCCTACCGGCACAACATACGGATATGGGCCTCGGGTGTCCAAGCCACAGGGGAAAACATGGAACCCCATGCATTTCCGAAAAGAGGACACCCGTGGGAATTCACAGAGGTATGATATGCCCAAATCGCCCCAGAATTTATTACCCAGACACCCCCGCAAAGTCCGAAATGTGGGGAAAAAAACAAATTTTCCACATATTTCAATTGGCTCACCCATCAATACACGCCCCCAACAACACATGGCCTACCGTCCCGCGTTCCCACAGGTGTCCCGATGAAAACGGAACCTCACATGTATGGGTGCACCTACCTGGCCGCCAAGGGGAAAGCCTAAAACACATGTAACCACAAGTCTGTTTTCTGACCGGAATTTGAGACGCTCTGCCGACCGGCACAACATACAGATATGGGCCTCGGGTGTCCAAGCCACCGGGGAAAACAGGGAAACCCATGCATTTTGAAAAGAGGACACCCGTGGGAATCCGCAGAGGTATGATATGCCCAAACCGCCCCAGAATGTATTACCCAGACAACACCGCAAAGTCCGAAATGTGAAAAAAGAAACGCATTGTTCGCACATTTCGCTCGGCTCACCCATCGAAACACGCCCCCAACAAAACATGGACTACCATCCCGCGTTCGCACAGGTGTCCCGATGAAAACGGTACCTCACATGTGTCGGTGCACCTACCGGGCCGCCAAGGGGAAAGCCTAAAACACAAGTAACCACAAGTCTGTTTTCTGACCGGAATTTGAGACGCTCTGCCGACCGGCGCAACATACAGATATGGGCCTTGGGTGTCCAAGCCACCGGGGAAAACAGGGAAGCCCATGCATTTCCGAAAAGAGGACACGCGTGGGAATCCGCAGAGGTATGATATGCCCAAATCGCCCCAGAATTTAAAACCCAGACACCCCCGCAAAGTCCGAAATGTGGGAAAAGAAATGCATTTTCCGCACATTTCGCTCGGCTCACCCATCGAAACACGCCCCCAACAACACATGGCCTACCGTCCCGTGTTTCCACAGGTGTCCCGATGAAAACAGTACCTCACATGTGTGGTTGCACCTACCTTGCCGCCAAGGGGAAAGCCTAAAACAGAAGTAACCCCAAGTCTGTTTTCTGACTGGAATTTGAGACGCTCTGCCGACCAGCACAACATACAGATATGGGCCTCGGGTATCCAAGCCACCAGGGAAAACAGGGAACCCCATGCATTTCCGAAAAGAGGACACCCGTGGGAATCCACAGAGGTATGATATGCCTAAATCACCCCAGAATTTTTTTCCCAGACACCCCCGCAAAGTCCGAAATCTGGGAAAAAAAAGCATTTTCTGCACATTTTGCTCGGCTCACCCATCGAAACACGCCCCTAACAACACATGGACTACCGTCCCGCATTTCCACAGGTGTCCCGATGAAAACGGTACCTCACATGTGTCGGTGCACCTACCTGGCTGCCAAGGGGAAAGCCTAAAACACAAGTAACCACAAGTCTTTTTTCTGACCCGAATTTGAGACGCTCTGCCGACTGGCGCAACATACAGATATGGGCCTCGGGTATCCAAGCCACCGGGGAAAACTGGGAACCCCATGCATTTCCGTAAAGAGAACACCCGTTAGAATCCGCAGAGGTATGATATGCCCAAATTGCCCCAGAATGTATTACCCAGACACCCCCGCAAAGTCCGCAATGTGGGAAAAAAAACAAATTTTCCGCACATTTTGCTCGGCTCACCCATCGAAACACGCCCCCAACAACACATGGGCTACCGTCCTGCGTTCCCACAGGTGCCCATATGAAAACGGTACCTCACATGTGTAGGTGCACCTACCTGGCCGCCAAGGGGAAAGCCTAAAACACAAGTAACCCCAAGTCTGTTTTCTTACCGGAATTTGAGACGCTCTGCCGACCGGCACAACATACAGATATGGGCCCCGGGTGTCCAAGCCACTGGGGAAAACAGGGAACCTCATGCATTTCCGAAAAGAGGACACCCGTGGGAATCCACAGAGGTATGATATGCCCAAATCGCCCCAGAATGTATTACCCAGACACCACCGCAAAGTCCGAAATGTAGAAAGAAAAATGCATTTTTCTCACATTTCGCTCGGCTCACCCATCGAAACAAGACCCCAACAGCACATGGACTACCGTGCCGCGTTCCCACTGGTGTCCCGATAAAAACGGTACCTCACATGTGTGGGTGCACCTACCTGGCCACCAAGGGGAAAGCCTAAAACACAAGTCACCCCAAGTCTGTTTTCTGACCGGAATTTGAGACGCTCTGCCGAAAGGCACAACATACAGATATGGGCCTCAGGTGTCAAGCCACTGGGGGAAACAGGGAACCCCATGCATTTCCGAAAAGAGGACACCCGTGGGAATCCACAGAGGTATGATATGCCTAAATCACCCCAGAATTTATTTCCCAGACACCCCCGCAAAGTCCGAAATCTGGGAAAAAAACGCATTTTCCGCACATTTTGCTCGGCTCACCCATCGAAACACGCCCCTAACAACACATGGACTACCGTCCCGCATTTCCACAGGTGTCCCGATGAAAACTGTACCTCACATGTGTCGGTGCACCTACCTGGCCGCCAAGGGGAAAGCCTAAAACACAAGTAACCACAAGTCTGTTTTCTGACCGGAAATTGAGACGCTCTGCCGACTGGCCCAACATACAGATATGGGCCTCGGGTATCCAAGCCACTGGGGAAAACAGGGAACCCCATGCATTTCCGTAAAGAGAACACCCGTTAGAATCCGCAGAGGTATGATATGCCCAAATTGCCCCAGAATGTATTACCCAGACACCCCCGCAAAGTACGAAATGTGGGGAAAAAAACAAATTTTCTGCACATTTCGCTCGGCTCACCCATCGAAACACGCCCCCAACAACACATTGCCTACCGTCCTGCGTTCCCACAGGTGTCCATATGAAAACGGTACCTCACATGTGTGGGTGCACCTACCTGGCCGCCAAAGGGAAAGCCTAAAACACAAGTAACCCCAAGTCTGTTTTCTTACCGAAATTTGAGATGCTCTGCCGACCGGCACAACATACAGATATGGGCCCCGGGTGTCCAAGCCACTGGGGAAAACAGGGAACCTCATGCATTCCCGAAAAGAGGACGCCTGTGGGAATCCACAGAGGTATGATATGCCCAAATCGCCCCAGAATGTATTACCCAGACACCCCCACAAAGTCTGAAATGTGGGGAAAAAAACGCATTTTCCGCACATTTCGCTCGGCTCACTCATCGAAACATGCCCCCAACAACACATGGACTACCGTCCCGCGTTCCCACAGGTGTCCATATGAAAACGGTACATCACATGTGTGGGTGCACCTACCTGGCCGCCAAGGGGAAGGCCTAAAACACAAGTAAGCCCAAGTCTGTTTTCTTACCGGAATTTGAGACGCTCTGCCGATGAGCACAACATACAGGTATGGGCCCCGGGTGTCCAAGCCACTGGGGAAAACAGGGAACCCCATGCATTTCTGAAAAGAGGACACACGTGGGAATCCGCAGAGGTGTGATATGCCCAAATTGCCCCAGAATTTATTACCCAGACACCCCTGCAAAGTCCGAAATCTGGGAAAAAAACAAATTTTCCGCACATTTCGCTCGGCTCACCCATCGAAACAGACCCCCAACAACACATGGCCTACCGTCCCGCATTCCCACAGGTGTCTCAATGAAAACGGTACCTTACATGTGTGGGTGCACCTACCTGGCCGCCAAGGGGAAAGCCTAAAACACAAGTAACCCCAAGTCTGTTTTCTGACCGGAATTCGAGATTCTCTGCCTACCGGCACAACATACGGATATGGGCCTCGGGTGTCCAAGCCACAGGGGAAAACATGGAACCCCATGCATTTCCGAAAAGAGGACACCCGTGGGAATTCACAGAGGTATGATATGCCCAAATCGCCCCAGAATTTATTACCCAGACACCCCCGCAAAGTCCGAAATGTGGGGAAAAAAACAAATTTTCCACATATTTCAATTGGCTCACCCATCAATACACGCCCCCAACAACACATGGCCTACCGTCCCGCGTTCCCACAGGTGTCCCGATGAAAATGGAACCCACATGTATGGGTGCACCTACCTGGCCGCCAAGGGGAAAGCCTAAAACACATGTAACCACAAGTCTGTTTTCTGACCGGAATTTGAGACGCTCTGCCGACCGGCACAACATACAGATATGGGCCTCGGGTGTCCAAGCCACCGGGGAAAACAGGGAAACCCATGCATTTTGAAAAGAGGACACCCGTGGGAATCCGCAGAGGTATGATATGCCCAAACCGCCCCAGAATGTATTACCCAGACAACACCGCAAAGTCCGAAATGTGAAAAAAGAAACGCATTGTTCGCACATTTCGCTCGGCTCACCCATCGAAACACGGCCCCAGCAAAACATGGACTACCATCCCGCGTTCGCACAGGTGTCCCGATGAAAACGGTACCTCACATGTGTCGGTGCACCTACCGGGCCGCCAAGGGGAAAGCCTAAAACACAAGTAACCACAAGTCTGTTTTCTGACAGGAATTTGAGACGCTCTGCCGACCGGCGCAACATACAGATATGGGCCTTGGGTGTCCAAGCCACCGGGGAAAACAGGGAAGCCCATGCATTTCCGAAAAGAGGACACGCGTGGGAATCCGCAGAGGTATGATATGCCCAAATCGCCCCAGAATTTAAAACCCAGACACCCCCGCAAAGTCCGAAATGTGGGAAAAGAAATGCATTTTCCGCACATTTCGCTCGGCTCACCCATCGAAACACGCCCCCAACAACACATGGCCTACCGTCCCGTGTTTCCACAGGTGTCCCGATGAAAACAGTACCTCACATGGTGGTTGCACCTACCTTGCCGCCAAGGGGAAAGCCTAAAACAGAAGTAACCCCAAGTCTGTTTTCTGACTGGAATTTGAGACGCTCTGCCGACCAGCACAACATACAGATATGGGCCTCGGGTATCCAAGCCACCAGGGAAAACAGGGAACCCCATGCATTTCCGAAAAGAGGACACCCGTGGGAATCCACAGAGGTATGATATGCCTAAATCACCCCAGAATTTTTTTTCCAGACACCCCCGCAAAGTCCGAAATCTGGGAAAAAAAAGCATTTTCTGCACATTTTGCTCGGCTCACCCATCGAAACACGCCCCTAACAACACATGGACTACCGTCCCGCATTTCCACAGGTGTCCCGATGAAAACGGTACCTCACATGTGTCGGTGCACCTACCTGGCTGCCAAGGGGAAAGCCTAAAACACAAGTAACCACAAGTCTTTTTTCTGACCCGAATTTGAGACGCTCTGCCGACTGGCGCAACATACAGATATGGGCCTCGGGTATCCAAGCCACCGGGGAAAACTGGGAACCCCATGCATTTCCGTAAAGAGAACACCCGTTAGAATCCGCAGAGGTATGATATGCCCAAATTGCCCCAGAATGTATTACCCAGACACCCCCGCAAAGTCCGCAATGTGGGAAAAAAAACAAATTTTCCGCACATTTCGCTCGGCTCACCCATCGAAATACGCCCCCAACAACACATGGGCTACCGTCCTGCATTCCCACAGGTGCCCATATGAAAACGGTACCTCACATGTGTAGGTGCACCTACCTGGCCGCCAAGGGGAAAGCCTAAAACACAAGTAACCCCAAGTCTGTTTTCTTACCGGAATTTGAGACGCTCTGCCGACTGGCACAACATACAGATATGGGCCCCGGGTGTCCAAGCCACTGGGGAAAACAGGGAACCTCATGCATTTCCGAAAAGAGGACACCCGTGGGAATCCACAGAGGTATGATATGCCCAAATCGCCCCAGAATGTATTACCCAGACACCACAGCAAAGTCCGAAATGTAGAAAGAAAAATGCATTTTTCTCACATTTCGCTCGGCTCACCCATCGAAACAAGACCCCAACAGCACATGGACTACCGTGCCGCGTTCCCACTGGTGTCCCGATAAAAACGGTACCTCACATGTGTGGGTGCACCTACCTGGCCACCAAGGGGAAAGCCTAAAACACAAGTCACCCCAAGTCTGTTTTCTGACCGGAATTTGAGACGCTCTGCCGAAAGGCACAACATACAGATATGGGCCTCAGGTGTCAAGCCACTGGGGGAAACAGGGAACCCCATGCATTTCCGAAAAGAGGACACCCGTGGGAATCCACAGAGGTATGATATGCCTAAATCACCCCAGAATTTATTTCCCAGACACCCCCGCAAAGTCCGAAATCTGGGAAAAAAACGCATTTTCCGCACATTTTGCTCGGCTCACCCATCGAAACACGCCCCTAACAACACATGGACTACCGTCCCGCATTTCCACAGGTGTCCCGATGAAAACTGTACCTCACATGTGTCGGTGCACCTACCTGGCCGCCAAGGGGAAAGCCTAAAACACAAGTAACCACAAGTCTGTTTTCTGACCGGAAATTGAGACGCTCTGCCGACTGGCCCAACATACAGATATGGGCCTCGGGTATCCAAGCCACCGGGGAAAACAGGGAACCCCATGCATTTCCATAAAGAGAACACCCGTTAGAATCCGCAGAGGTATGATATGCCCAAATTGCCCCAGAATGTATTACCCAGACACCCCCGCAAAGTACGAAATGTGGGGAAAAAAACAAATTTTCTGCACATTTCGCTCGGCTCACCCATCGAAACACGCCCCCAACAACACATTGCCTACCGTCCTGCGTTCCCACAGGTGTCCATATGAAAACGGTACCTCACATGTGTGGGTGCACCTACCTGGCCGCCAAAGGGAAAGCCTAAAACACAAGTAACCCCAAGTCTGTTTTCTTACCGAAATTTGAGATGCTCTGCCGACCGGCACAACATACAGATATGGGCCCCGGGTGTCCAAGCCACTGGGGAAAACAGGGAACCTCATGCATTCCCGAAAAGAGGACGCCTGTGGGAATCCACAGAGGTATGATATGCCCAAATCGCCCCAGAATGTATTACCCAGACACCCCAACAAAGTCTGAAATGTGGGGAAAAAAACGCATTTTCCGCACATTTCGCTCGGCTCACTCATCGAAACATGCCCCCAACAACACATGGACTACCGTCCCGCGTTCCCACAGGTGTCCCGATGAAAACGGTACCTCACATGTATGGGTGCACCTACCTTGCCGCCAAGGGGAAAGGCTAAAACACAAGTAACCCCAAGTCTGTTTTCTGACCAGTATTTGAGACGCTCTGCCGACCGGCGCATCATACAGATATGGGCCTTGGGTTTCCGAGCCACCGGGGAAAACTGGGAACCCCATGCATTTCCGAAATGAAGACACCCGTGGGAATCCGCAGAGGTATGATATGCCCAAATCGCCCAAGAATGTATTACCCAGACACCCCCGCAAAGTCTGAAATCTGGGAAAAAAACGCATTTTCCGCACATTTCGCTCGGCTCACCTATCGAAACACACCCCCAACAAAACATGGACTACCGTCCTGTGTTCAAGCATGTGTCCCGATGAAAATGGTACCTCACATGTATGGGTGCACGTACCTTGCCGCCATGGGGAAAGCCTAAAACACAAGAAACCCCAAGTCTGTTTTCTGACTGGAATTTGAGACGCTCTGCCGACCGGCAAAACATACAGATATGGGCCTTGGGTGTTCAAGCCACCGGGGAAAACAGGGAACCCCATGCATTTCCGAAAAGAGGACACCCGTGGGAAACCGCAGAGGTATGATATGCCCAAATTGCCCCAGAATGTATTACCCATATACCCCCGCCTTGCAAAGTCCGAAATGTGGGGAAAAAAATGCATTTTGCGCACATTTTGCTCGACTCACCCATCGAAACACGCACCCAACAACACATGGCCTACCGTCCCGTGTTTCCACAGGTGTCCAGATGAAAATGGTACCTCACATGTGTGGGTGCACCTACCTGGCCGCCAAGGGGAAAGCCTAAAACAGAAGTAACCCCAAGTCTGTTTTCTGACTGGAATTTGAGACGCTCTGCCGACCAGCACAACATACAGATATGGGCCTCGGGTATCCAAGCCACCAGGGAAAATAGGGAACCCCATGCATTTCCGAAAAGAGGACACCCGTGGGAATCCGCAGAGGTATGATATGCCCAAATCGCCCCAGAATGTATTACCCAGACACCCCCGCAAAGTCCGAAATGTGGGAAAAGAAACGCATTTTCCGCACATTTTGCTCGGCTCACCCATCGAAACACGCCCCCAACAACACATGGCCTACCGTCCGCGTTCCCACAGGTGTCCGTATGAAAACGGTACATCACATGTGTGGGTGCACCTACCTGGCCGCCAAGGGGAAGGCCTAAAACACAAGTAAGCCCAAGTCTGTTTTCTTACCGGAATTTGAGACGCTCTGCCGATGAGCACAACATACAGATATGGGCCCCGGGTGTCCAAGCCACTGGGGAAAACAGGGAACCCCATGCATTTCTGAAAAGAGGACACACGTGGGAATCCGCAGAGGTGTGATATGCCCAAATTGCCCCAGAATTTATTACCCAGACACCCCTGCAAAGTCCGAAATCTGGGAAAAAAACACATTTTCCGCACATTTCGCTCGGCTCACCCATCGAAACAGACCCCCAACAACACATGGCCTACCGTCCCGCATTCCCACAGGTGTCTCAATGAAAACGGTACCTTACATGTGTGGGTGCACCTACCTGGCCGCCAAGGGGAAAGCCTAAAACACAAGTAACCCCAAGTCTGTTTTCTGACCGGAATTCGAGATTCTCTGCCTACCGGCACAACATACGGATATGGGCCTCGGGTGTCCAAGCCACAGGGGAAAACATGGAACCCCATGCATTTCTGAAAAGAGGACACCCGTGGGAATTCACAGAGGTATGATATGCCCAAATCGCCCCAGAATTTATTACCCAGACACCCCCGCAAAGTCCGAAATGTGGGGAAAAAAAACAAATTTTCCACATATTTCAATTGGCTCACCCATCAATACACGCCCCCAACAACACATGGCCTACCGTCCCGCGTTCCCACAGGTATCCCGATGAAAACGGTACCTCACATGTATGGGTGCACCTACCTGGCCGCCAAGGGGAAAGCCTAAAACACATGTAACCACAAGTCTGTTTTCTGACCGGAATTTGAGACGCTCTGCCGACCGGCACAACATACAGATATGGGCCTCGGGTGTCCAAGCCACCGGGGAAAACAGGGAAACCCATGCATTTCGAAAAGAGGACACCCCTGGGAATCCGCAGAGGTATGATATGCCCAAACCGCCCCAGAATTTATTACCCAGACAACACCGCAAAGTCCGAAATGTGAAAAAAGAAACGCATTGTTCGCACATTTCGCTCGGCTCACCCATCGAAACACGCCCCCAACAACACATGGACTACCATCCCGCGTTCGCACAGGTGTCCCGATGAAAACAGTACCTCACATGTGTCGGTGCACCTACCGGGCCGCCAAGGGGAAAGCCTAAAACACAAGTAACCACAAGTCTGTTTTCTGACCGGAATTTGAGACGCTCTGCCGACCGGCGCAACATACAGATATGGGCCTTGGGTGTCCAAGCCACCGGGGAAAACAGGGAACCCCATGCATTTCCGAAAAGAGGACACCCGTGGGAATCCGCAGAGGTATGATATGCCCAAAGAATTTAAAACCCAGACACCCCCGCAAAGTCCGAAATGTGGGAAAAGAAATGCATTTTCCGCACATTTCGCTCGGCTCACCCATCGAAACACGCCCCCAACAACACATGGCCTACCGTCCCGTGTTTCCACAGGTGTCCCGATGAAAACAGTACCTCACATGTGTGGTTCCACCTACCTTGCCGCCAAGGGGAAAGCCTAAAACAGAAGTAACCCCAAGTCTGTTTTCTGACTGGAATTTGAGACGCTCTGCCGACCAGCACAACATACAGATATGGGCCTCGGGTATCCAAGCCACCAGGGAAAACAGGGAACCCCATGCATTTCCGAAAAGAGGACACCCGTGGGAATCCACAGAGGTATGATATGCCTAAATCACCCCAGAATTGTTTTCCCAGACACCCCCGCAAAGTCCGAAATCTGGGAAAAAAAAGCATTTTCTGCACATTTTGCTCGGCTCACCCATCGAAACACGCCCCTAACAACACATGGACTACCGTCCCGCATTTCCACAGGTGTCCCGATGAAAACGGTACCCCACATGTGTCGGTGCACCTACCTGGCTGCCAAGGGGAAAGCCTAAAACACAAGTAACCACAAGTCTTTTTTCTGACCCGAATTTGAGACGCTCTGCTGACTGGCGCAACATACAGATATGGGCCTCGGGTATCCAAGCCACCGGGGAAAACTGGGAACCCCATGCATTTCCGTAAAGAGAACACCTGTTAGAATCCGCAGAGGTATGATATGCCCAAATTGCCCCAGAATGTATTACCCAGACACCCCCGCAAAGTCCGAAATGTGGGGAAAAAAACAAATTTTCCGCACATTTCGCTCGGCTCACCCATCGAAAAACGCCCCCAACAACACATGGGCTACCGTCTTGCGTTCCCACAGGTGTCCATATGAAAACAGTACCTCACATGTGTAGGTGCACCTACCTGGCCGCCAAGGGGAAAGCCTAAAACACAAGTAACCCCAAGTCTGTTTTCTTACCGGAATTTGAGACGCTCTGCCGAAAGGCACAACATACAGATATGGGCCCCGGGTGTCCAAGCCACTGGGGAAAACAGGGAACCTCATGCATTTCCGAAAAGAGGACACCCGTGGGAATCCACAGAGGTATGATATGCCTAAATAACCCCAGAATTTATTTCCCAGACAACCCCGCAAAGTCCGAAATCTGGGAAAAAAACGCATTTTCCGCACATTTTGTTCGGCTCACCCATCGAAACACGCTCCTAACAACACATGGACTACCGTCCCGCATTTCCACAGGTGTCCCGATGAAAACTGTACCTCACATGTGTCGGTGCACCTACCTGGGCGCCAAGGGGAAACCCTAAAACACAAGTAACCACAAGTCTGTTTTCTGACCGGAAATTGAGACGCTCTGCCGACTGGCGCAACATACAGATATGGGCCTCGGGTATCCAAGCCACCGGGGAAAACAGGGAACCCCATGCATTTCCGTAAAGAGAACACCCGTTAGAATCCGCAGAGGTATGATATGCCCAAATTGCCCCAGAATGTATTACCCAGACACCCCCGCAAAGTCCGAAATGTGGGGAAAAAAACAAATTTTCTGCACATTTCGCTCGGCTCACCCATCGACACACGCCCCCAACAACACATGGCCTACCGTCCTGCGTTCCCACAGGTGTCCATATGAAAACGGTACCTCACATGTGTGGGTGCACCTACCTGGCCGCCAAAGGGAAAGCCTAAAACACAAGTAACCCCAAGTCTGTTTTCTTACCGGAATTTGAGATGCTCTGCCGACCGGCACAACATACAGATATGGGCCCCGGGTGTCCAAGCCACTGGGGAAAACAGGGAACCTCATGCATTTCCGAAAAGAGGACACCTGTGGGAATCCACAGAGGTATGATATGCCCAAATCGCCCCAGAATGTATTACCCAGACACCCCCACAAAGTCTGAAATGTGGGGAAAAAAACGCATTTTCCGCACATTTCACTCGGCTCACTCATCGAAACATGCCCCCAACAACACATGGACTACCGTCCCGCATTCCCACAGGTGTCCCGATGAAAACGGTACCTCACAAGTATGGGTGCACCTACCTTGCCGCCAAGGGGAAAGCCTAAAACACAAGTAACCCCAAGTCTGTTTTCTGACCAGAATTTGAGACGCTCTGCCGACCGGCGCATCATACAAATATGGGCCTTGGGTTTCCGAGCCACCGGGGAAAACTGGGAACCCCATGCATTTCCGAAATGAGGACACCCGTGGGAATCCGCAGAGGTATGATATACCCAAATTGCCCCAGAATGTATTACCCATATACCCCCGCCTTGCAAAGTCCGAAATGTGGGGAAAAAAATGCATTTTGCGCACATTTTGCTCGACTCACCCATCGAAACACGCACCCAACAACACATGGCCTACCGTCCCGTGTTTCCACAGGTGTCCAGATGAAAATGGTACCTCACATGTGTGGGTGCACCTACCTGGCCGCCAAGGGGAAAGCCTAAAATAGAAGTAACCCCAAGTCTGTTTTCTGACTGGAATTTGAGACGCTCTGCCGACCAGCACAACATACAGATATGGGCCTCGGGTATCCAAGCCACCAGGGAAAATAGGGAACCCCATGCATTTCTGAAAAGAGGACACCCGTGGGAATCTGCAGAGGTATGATATGCCCAAATCGCCTCAGAATGTATTACCCAGACACCCCCGCAAAGTCCGAAATGTGGGAAAAGAAACGCATTTTCCGCACATTTTGCTCGGCTCACCCATCGAAACACGCCCCCGACAACACATGGCCTACCGTCCCGCGTTCCCACAGGTGTCCGTATGAAAACGGTACATCACATGTGTGGGTGCACCTACCTGGCCGCCAAGGGGAAGGCCTAAAACACAAGTAAGCCCAAGTCTGTTTTCTTACCGGAATTTGAGACGCTCTGCCGATGAGCACAACATACAGATATGGGCCCCGGGTGTCCAAGCCACTGGGGAAAACAGGGAACCCCATGCATTTCTGAAAAGAGGACACACGTGGGAATCCGCGGAGGTGTGATATGCCCAAATTGCCCCAGAATTTATTACCCAGACACCCCTGCAAAGTCCGAAATCTGGGAAAAAAACACATTTTCCGCACATTTCGCTCGGCTCACCCATCGAAACAGACCCCCAACAACACATGGCCTACCGTCCCGCATTCCCACAGGTGTCTCAATGAAAACGGTACCTTACATGTGTGGGTGCACCTACCTGGCCGCCAAGGGGAAAGCCTAAAACACAAGTAACCCCAAGTCTGTTTTCTGACCGGAATTCGAGATTCTCTGCCTACTGGCACAACATACGGATATGGGCCTCGGGTGTCCAAGCCACAGGGGAAAACATGGAACCCCATGCATTTCCGAAAAGAGGACACCAGTGGGAATTCACAGAGGTATGATATGCCCAAATCGCCCCAAGAATTTATTACCCAGACACCCCCGCAAAGTCCGAAATGTGGGGAAAAAAAACAAATTTTCCACATATTTCAATTGGCTCACCCATCAATGCACGCCCCCAACAACACATGGCCTACCGTCCCGCGTTCCCACAGGTATCCCGATGAAAACAGTACCTCACATGTGTGGTTGCACCTACCTGGCTGCCAAAGGGAAAGCCTAAAACACAAGTAACCCCAAGTCTGTTTTCTTACCGGAATTTGAGATGCTCTGCCGACCGGCACAATATACAGATATGGGCCCCGGGTGTCCAAGCCACTGGGGAAAACAGGGAACCTCATGCATTTCCGAAAAGAGGACACCCCTGGGAATCCGCAGAGGTATGATATGCCCAAATCGCCCCAGAATGTATTACCCAGACACCCCCACAAAGTCTGAAATGTGGGGAAAAAAAAGCATTTTCCGCACATTTCGCTCGGCTCACTCATCGAAACATGCCCCCAACAACACATGGACTACCGTCCCACGTTCCCACAGGTGTCCCGATGAAAACGGTACCTCACAAGTATGGGTGCACCTACCTTGCCGCCAAGGGGAAAGCCTAAAACACAAGTAACCCCAAGTCTGTTTTCTGACCAGAATTTGAGACGCTCTGCCGACCGGCGCATCATACAGATATGGGCCTTGGGTTTCCGAGCCACCGGGGAAAACTGGGAACCCCATGCATTTCCGAAATGAGGACACCCGTGGGAATCCGCAGAGGTATGATATGCCCAAATTGCCCCAGAATGTATTACCCAGACACCCCCGCAAAGTCTGAAATCTGGGAAAAAAACGCATTTTCCGCACATTTCGCTCGGCTCACCTATCGAAACACACCCCCAACAAAACATGGACTACCGTCCTGTGTTCCCACATGTGTCCCGATGAAAACGGTACCTCACATGTATGGGTGCACGTACCTTGCCGCAATGGGGAAAGCCTAAAACACAAGAAACCCCAAGTCTGTTTTCTGACTGGAATTTGCGACGCTCTGCCGACCGGCGCAACATACAGATATGGGCCTTGGGTGTCCAAGCCACCGGGGAAAACAGGGAACCCCATGCATTTCCGAAAAGAGGACACCCGTGGGAATCCTCAGAGGTATGATATGCCCAAATCACCCAAGTATTTATTACCCAGACACCCCTGCAAAGTCCGAAATGTGGGGAAAAGAATGCATTTTCTGCACATTTCGCTCAGCTCACCCATCGAAACACGCCCCCAACAACACATGGCCTACCGTCCCGCATTCCCACAGGTGTCCCTATGAAAACAGTACCTCACATGTGTGGTTGCACCTACCTTGCCGCCAAGGGGAAAGCCTAAAACAGAAGTAACCCCAAGTCTGTTTTCTGACTGGAATTTGAGACGCTCTGCCGAACAGCACAGCATACAGATATGGGCCTCGGGTATCCAAGCCACCAGGGAAAACAGGGAACCCCATGCATTTCCGAAAAGAGGACACCCGTGGGAATCCGCAGAGGTGTGATATGCCCAAATTGCCCCAGAATTTATTACCCAGACACCCCTGCAAAGTCCGAAATCTGGGAAAAAAACACATTTTCCGCACATTTCGCTCGGCTCACCCATCAAAACAGACCCCCAACAACACATGGCCTACCGTCCCGCATTCCCACAGGTGTCTCAATGAAAACGGTACCTTACATGTGTGGGTGCACCTACCTGGCCGCCAAGGGGAAAGCCTAAAACACAAGTAACCCCAAGTCTGTTTTCTGACCGGAATTCGAGAGTCTCTGCCTACCGGCACAACATACGGATATGGGCCTCGGGTGTCCAAGCCACAGAGGAAAACATGGAACCCCATGCATTTCCGAAAAGAGGACACCCGTGGGAATTCACAGAGGTATGATATGCCCAAATCGCCCCAGAATTTATTACCCAGACACCCCCGCAAAGTCCGAAATGTGGGGAAAAAAAACAAATTTTCCACATATTTCAATTGGCTCACCCATCAATAGACGCCCCCAACAACACATGGCCTACCGTCCCGCGTTCCCACAGGTGTCCCGATGAAAACGGTACCTCACATGTGTGGGTGCACCTACCTGGCCGCCAAGGGGAAAGCCTAAAACGCAAGTAACCCAAGTCTGTTTTCTGACCGGAATTTGCGACGCTCTGCCGACCGGCACAACATACAGATATGGGCCTCGGGTGTCCAAGCCACCGTGGAAAACAGGGAACCCCATGCATTTCCAAAAAGAGGACACCCCTGGGAAACCGCAGAGGTATGATATGCCCAAATTTCCCCAGAATGTATTACCCATATACCCCCGCCCCGCAAAGTCCAAAATGTGGGGAAAAAAATGCATTTTGCGCACATTTTGCTCGACTCACCCATCGAAACACGCCCCCAACAACACATGACCTACCGTCCCGTGTTTCCACAGGTGTCCAGATGAAAATGGTACCTCACATGTGTGGGTGCACCTACCTGGCCGCCAAGGGGAAAGCCTAAAACAGAAGTAACCCCAAGTCTGTTTTCTGACTGGAATTTGAGACGCTCTGCCGACCAGCACAACATACAGATATGGGCCTCGGGTATCCAAGCCACCAGGGAAAACAGGGAACCCCATGCATTTCCGAAAAGAGGACACCCGTGGGAATCCGCAGAGGTATGATATGCCCAAATCGCCCCAGAATGTATTACCCAGACACCCCCGCAAAGTCTGAAATGTGGGAAAAGAAACGCATTTTCCGCACATTTTGCTCGGCTCACCCATCGAAACATGCCCCCAACAACACATGGCCTACCGTCCCGCGTTCCCACAGGTGTCCATATGAAAACGGTACATCACATGTGTGGGTGCACCTACCTGGCCGCCAAGGGGAAGGCCTAAAACACAAGTAAGCCCAAGTCTGTTTTCTTACCGGAATTTGAGACGCTCTGCCGATGAGCACAACATACAGATATGGGCCCCGGGTGTCCAAGCCACTGGGGAAAACAGGGAACCCCATGCATTTCTGAAAAGAGGACACACGTGGGAATCCGCAGAGGTGTGATATGCCCAAATTTCCCCAGAATCTATTACCCAGACACCCCTGCAAAGTTCGAAATCTGGGAAAAAAACACATTTTCCGCACATTTCGCTCGGCTCACCCATCGAAACAGACCCCCAACAACACATGGCCTACTGTCCCGCATTCCCACAGGTGTCTCAATGAAAACGGTACCTTACATGTGTCGGTGCACCTACCTGGCCGCCAAGGGGAAAGCCTAAAACACAAGTAACCCCAAGTCTGTTTTCTGACCGGAATTCGAGATTCTCTGCCTACCGGCACAACATACGGATATGGGCCTCGGGTGTCCAAGCCACAGGGGAAAACATGGAACCCCATGCATTTCCGAAAAGAGGACACCCGTGGGAATTCACAGAGGTATGATATGCCCAAATCGCCCCAGAATTTATTACCCAGACACCCCCGCAAAGTCCGAAATGTGGGGAAAAAAACAAATTTTCCACATATTTCAATTGGCTCACCCATCAATACACGCCCCCAACAACACATGGCCTACCGTCCCACGTTCCCACAGGTGTCCCGATGAAAACGGAACCTCACATGTATGGGTGCACCTACCTGGCCGCCAAGGGGAAAGCCTAAAACACATGTAACCACAAGTCTGTTTTCTGACCGGAATTTGAGACGCTCTGCCGACCGGCACAACATACAGATATGGGCCTCGGGTGTCCAAGCCACCGGGGAAAACAGGGAAACCCATGCATTTTGAAAAGAGGACACCCCTGGGAATCCGCAGAGGTATGATATGCCCAAACCGCCCCAGAATGTATTACCCAGACAACACCGCAAAGTCCGAAATGTGAAAAAAGAAACGCATTGTTCGCACATTTCGCTCGGCTCACCCATCGAAACACGCCCCCAACAACACATGGACTACCATCCCGCGTTCGCACAGGTGTCCCGATGAAAACGGTACCTCACATGTGTCGGTGCACCTACCGGGCCGCCAAGGGGAAAGCCTAAAACACAAGTAACCACAAGTCTGTTTTCTGACCGGAATTTGAGACGCTCTGCCGACCGGCGCAACATACAGATATGGGCCTTGGGTGTCCAAGCCACCGGGGAAAACAGGGAAGCCCATGCATTTCCGAAAAGAGGACACCCGTGGGAATCCGCAGAGGTATGATATGCCCAAATCGCCCCAGAATTTAAAACCCAGACACCCCCGCAAAGTCCGAAATGTGGGAAAAGAAATGCATTTTCTGCACATTTCGCTCGGCTCACCCATCGAAACACGCCCGCAACAACACATGGCCTACCGTCCCGTGTTTCCACAGGTGTCCCGATGAAAACAGTACCTCACATGTGTGGTTGCACCTACCTTGCCGCCAAGGGGAAAGCCTAAAACAGAAGTAACCCCAAGTCTGTTTTCTGACTGGAATTTGAGACGCTCTGCCGACCAGCACAACATACAGATATGGGCCTCGGGTATCCAAGCCACCAGGGAAAACAGGGAACCCCATGCATTTCCGAAAAGAGGACACCCGTGGGAATCCACAGAGGTATGATATGCCTAAATCACCCCAGAATTTTTTTCCCAGACACCCCCGCAAAGTCCGAAATCTGGGAAAAAAAAGCATTTTCTGCACATTTTGCTCGGCTCACCCATCGAAACACGCCCCTAACAACACATGGACTACCGTCCCGCATTTCCACAGGTGTCCCGATGAAAACGGTACCTCACATGTGTCGGTGCACCTACCTGGCTGCCAAGGGGAAAGCCTAAAACACAAGTAACCACAAGTCTTTTTTCTGACCCGAATTTGAGACGCTCTGCCGACTGGCGCAACATACAGATATGGGCCTCGGGTATCCAAGCCACCGGGGAAAACTGGGAACCCCATGCATTTCCGTAAAGAGAACACCCGTTAGAATCCGCAGAGGTATGATATGCCCAAATTGCCCCAGAATGTATTACCCAGACACCCCCGCAAAGTCCGCAATGTGGGAAAAAAAACAAATTTTCCGCACATTTCGCTCGGCTCACCCATCGAAACACGCCCCCAACAACACATGGGCTACCGTCCTGCGTTCCCACAGGTGCCCATATGAAAACGGTACCTCACATGTGTAGGTGCACCTACCTGGCCGCCAAGGGGAAAGCCTAAAACACAAGTAACCCCAAGTCTGTTTTCTGACCGGAATTTGAGACACTCTTCCGACCGGCACAACATACAGATATGGGCCCCGGGTGTCCAAGCCACTGGGGAAAACAGGGAACCTCATGCATTTCCGAAAAGAGGACACCCGTGGGAATCCACAGAGGTATGATATGCCCAAATCGCCCCAGAATGTATTACCCAGACACCACCGCAAAGTCCGAAATGTAGAAAGAAAAATGCATTTTTCTCACATTTCGCTCGGCTCACCCATCGAAACAAGACCCCAACAGCACATGGACTACCGTGCCGCGTTCCCACTGGTGTCCCGATAAAAACGGTACCTCACATGTGTGGGTGCACCTACCTGGCCACCAAGGGGAAAGCCTAAAACACAAGTCACCCCAAGTCTGTTTTCTGACCGGAATTTGAGACGCTCTGCCGAAAGGCACAACATACAGATATGGGCCTCGGGTGTCCAAGCCACTGGGGGAAACAGGGAAACCCATGCATTTCCGAAAAGAGGACACCCGTGGGAATCCACAGAGGTATGATATGCCTAAATCACCCCAGAATTTATTTCCCAGACACCCCCGCAAAGTCCGAAATCTGGGAAAAAAACGCATTTTCCGCACATTTTGCTCGGCTCACCCATCGAAACACGCCCCTAACAACACATGGACTACCGTCCCGCATTTACACAGATGTCCCGATGAAAACTGTACCTCACATGTGTCGGTGCACCTACCTGGCCGCCAAGGGGAAAGCCTAAAACACAAGTAACCACAAGTCTGTTTTCTGACTGGAAATTGAGACGCTCTGCCGACTGGCGCAACATACAGATATGGGCCTCGGGTATCCAAGCCACCGGGGAAAACAGGGAACCCCATGCATTTCCGTAAAGAGAACACCCGTTAGAATCCGCAGAGGTATGATATGCCCAAATTGCCCCAGAATGTATTACCCGGACACCCCCGCAAAGTACGAAATGTGGGGAAAAAAACAAATTTTCTGCACATTTCGCTCGGCTCACCCATCGAAACACGCCCCCAACAACACATTGCCTACCGTCCTGCGTTCCCACAGGTGTCCATATGAAAACGGTACCTCACATGTGTGGGTGCACCTACCTGGCCGCCAAAGGGAAAGCCTAAAACACAAGTAACCCCAAGTCTGTTTTCTTACCGAAATTTGAGATGCTCTGCCGACCGGCACAACATACAGATATGGGCTCCGGGTGTCCAAGCCACTGGGGAAAACAGGGAACCTCATGCATTCCCGATAAGAGGACACCTGTGGGAATCCACAGAGGTATGATATGCCCAAATCGCCCCAGAATGTATTACCCAGACACCCCCACAAAGTCTGAAATGTGGGGAAAAAAACGCATTTTCCGCACATTTCGCTCGGCTCACTCATCGAAACATGCCCCCAACAACACATGGACTACCGTCCCGCGTTCCCACAGGTGTCCCGATGAAAACGGTACCTCACATGTATGGGTGCACCTACCTTGCCGCCAAGGGGAAAGCCTAAAACACAAGGAACCCCAAGTCTGTTTTCTGACCAGAATTTGAGACGCTCTGCCGACCGGCGCATCATACAGATATGGGCCTTGGGTTTCCGAGCCACCGGGGAAAACTGGGAACCCCATGCATTTCCGAAATGAGGACACCCGTGGGAATCCACAGAGGTATGATATGCCCAAATCGCCCAAGAATGTATTACCCAGACACCCCCGCAAAGTCTGAAATCTGGGAAAAAAAACGCATTTTCCGCACATTTCGCTCGGCTCACCTATCGAAACACACCCCCAACAAAACATGGACTACTGTCCTGTGTTCAAACATGTGTCCCGATGAAAATGGTACCTCACATGTATGGGTGCACGTACCTTGCCGCCATGGGGAAAGCCTAAAACACAAGAAACCCCAAGTCTGTTTTCTGACTGGAATTTGAGACGCTCTGCCGAACGGCAAAACATACAGATATGGGCCTTGGGTGTTCAAGCCACCGGGGAAAACAGGGAACCCCATGCATTTCCGAAAAGAGGACACCCGTGGGAAACCGCAGAGGTATGATATGCCCAAATTGCCCCAGAATGTATTACCCATATACCCCCGCCTTGCAAAGTCCGAAATGTGGGGAAAAAAATGCATTTTGCGCACATTTTGCTCGACTCACCCATCGAAACACGCACCCAACAACACATGGCCTACCGTCCCGTGTTTCCACAGGTGTCCAGATGAAAATGGTACCTCACATGTGTGGGTGCACCTACCTGGCCGCCAAGGGGAAAGCCTAAAACAGAAGTAACCCCAAGTCTGTTTTCTGACTGGAATTTGAGACGCTCTGCCGACCAGCACAACATACAGATATGGGCCTCGGGTGTTCAAGCCACCGGGGAAAACAGGGAACCCCATGCATTTCCGAAAAGAGGACACCCGTGGGAAACCGCAGAGGTATGATATGCCCAAATTGCCCCAGAATGTATTACCCATATACCCCCGCCTTGCAAAGTCCGAAATGTGGGAAAAGAAACACATTTTCCGCACATTTTGCTCGGCTCACCCATCGAAACACGCCCCGACAACACATGGCCTACCGTCCCGCGTTCCCACAGGTGTCCGTATGAAAACGGTACATCACATGTGTGGGTGCACCTACCTGGCCGCCAAGGGGAAGGCCTAAAACACAAGTAAGCCCAAGTCTGTTTTCTTACCGGAATTTGAAACGCTCTGCCGATGAGCACAACATACAGATATGGGCCCCGGCTGTCCAAGCCACTGGGGAAAACAGGGAACCCCATGCATTTCTGAAAAGAGGACACACGTGGGAATCCGCAGAGGTGTGATATGCCCAAATTGCCCCAGAATTTATTACCCAGACACCCCTGCAAAGTCCGAAATCTGGGAAAAAAACACATTTTCCGCACATTTCGCTCGGCTCACCCATCGAAACAGACCCCCAACAACACATGGCCTACCGTCCCGCATTCCCACAGGTGTCTCAATGAAAACGGTACCTTACATGTGTGGGTGCACCTACCTGGCCGCCAAGGGGAAAGCCTAAAACACAAGTAACCCCAAGTCTGTTTTCTGACCGGAATTCGAGATTCTCTGCCTACCGGCACAACATACGGATATGGGCCTCCGGTGTCCAAGCCACAGGGGAAAACATGGAACCCCATGCATTTCCGAAAAGAGGACACCCGTGGGAATTCACAGAGGTATGATATGCCCAAATCGCCCCAGAATTTATTACCCAGACACCCCCGCAAAGTCCGAAATGTGGGGAAAAAAAACAAATTTTCCACATATTTCAATTGGCTCACCCATCAATACACGCCCCCAACAACACATGGCCTACCGTCCCGCGTTCCCACAGGTATCCCGATGAAAACGGTACCTCACATGTATGGGTGCACCTACCTGGCCGCCAAGGGGAAAGCCTAAAACACATGTAACCACAAGTCTGTTTTCTGACCGGAATTTGAGACGCTCTGCCGACCGGCACAACATACAGATATGGGCCTCGGGTGACCAAGCCACCGGGGAAAACAGGGAAACCCATGCATTTCGAAAAGAGGACACCCCTGGGAATCCGCAGAGGTATGATATGCCCAAACCGCCCCAGAATTTATTACCCAGACAACACCGCAAAGTCCGAAATGTGAAAAAAGAAACGCATTGTTCGCACATTTCGCTCGGCTCACCCATCGAAACACGCCCCCAACAACACATGGACTACCATCCCGCGTTCGCACAGGTGTCCCGATGAAAACAGTACCTCACATGTGTCGGTGCACCTACCGGGCCGCCAAGGGGAAAGCCTAAAACACAAGTAACCACAAGTCTGTTTTCTGACCGGAATTTGAGACGCTCTGCCGACCGGCGCAACATACAGATATGGGCCTTGGGTGTCCAAGCCACCGGGGAAAACAGGGAACCCCATGCATTTCCGAAAAGAGGACACCCGTGGGAATCCGCAGAGGTATGATATGCCCAAAGAATTTAAAACCCAGACACCCCCGCAAAGTCCGAAATGTGGGAAAAGAAATGCATTTTCCGCACATTTCGCTCGGCTCACCCATCGAAACACGCCCCCAACAACACATGGCCTACCGTCCCGTGTTTCCACAGGTGTCCCGATGAAAACAGTACCTCACATGTGTGGTTGCACCTACCTTGCCGCCAAGGGGAAAGCCTAAAACAGAAGTAACCCCAAGTCTGTTTTCTGACTGGAATTTGAGACGCTCTGCCGACCAGCACAACATACAGATATGGGCCACGGGTATCCAAGCCACCAGGGAAAACAGGGAACCCCATGCATTTCCGAAAAGAGGACACCCGTGGGAATCCACAGAGGTATGATATGCCTAAATCACCCCAGAATTTTTTTCCCAGACACCCCCGCAAAGTCCGAAATCTGGGAAAAAAAGCATTTTCTGCACATTTTGCTCGGCTCACCCATCGAAACACGCCCCTAACAACACATGGACTACCGTCCCGCATTTCCACAGGTGTCCCGATGAAAACGGTACCCCACATGTGTCGGTGCACCTACCTGGCTGCCAAGGGGAAAGCCTAAAACACAAGTAACCACAAGTCTTTTTTCTGACCCGAATTTGAGACGCTCTGCTGACTGGCGCAACATACAGATATGGGCCTCGGGTATCCAAGCCACCGGGGAAAACTGGGAACCCCATGCATTTCCGTAAAGAGAACACCCGTTAGAATCTGCAGAGGTATGATATGCCCAAATTGCCCCAGAATGTATTACCCAGACACCCCCGCAAAGTCCGAAATGTGGGAAAAAAAACAAATTTTCCGCACATTTCGCTCGGCTCACCCATCGAAACACGCCCCCAACAACACATGGGCTACCGTCTTGCGTTCCCACAGGTGTCCATATGATAACGGTACCTCACATGTGTAGGTGCACCTACCTGGCCGCCAAGGGGAAAGCCTAAAACACAAGTAACCCCAAGTCTGTTTTCTTACCGGAATTTGAGACGCTCTGCCGAAAGGCACAACATACAGATATGGGCCCCGGGTGTCCAAGCCACCGGGGAAAACAGGGAACCTCATGCATTTCCGAAAAGCGGACACCCGTGGGAATCCACAGAGGTACGATATGCCTAAATCACCCCAGAATTTATTTCCCAGACACCCCCGCAAAGTCCGAAATCTGGGAAAAAAACGCATTTTCCGCACATTTTGCTCGGCTCACCCATCGAAACACGCCCCTAACAACACATGGACTACCGTCCCGCATTTCCACAGGTGTCCCGATGAAAACTGTACCTCACATGTGTCGGTGCACCTACCTGGCCGCCAAAGGGAAAGCCTAAAACACAAGTAACCCCAAATCTGTTTTCTTACCGGAATTTGAGATGCTCTGCCGACCGGCACAACATATAGATATGGGCCCGGGTGTCCAAGCCACTGGAGAAAACAGGGAACCTCATGCATTTCCGAAAAGAGGACACCCGTGGGAATCCACAGAGGTATGATATGCCCAAATCGCCCCAGAATGTATTACCCAGACACCCCCACAAAGTCCGAAATGTGGGGAAAATAACGCATTTTCCCCACATTTCGCTCGGCTCACTCATCGAAACATGCCCCCAACAACACATGGACTACCGTCCCGCGTTCCCACAGGTGTCCCGATGAAAACGGTACCTCACATGTATGGGTGCACCTACCTTGCCGCCAAGGGGAAAGCCTAAAACACAAGTAACCCCAAGTCTGATTTCTGACCAGAATTTGAGACGCTCTGCCGACCGGCGCATCATACAGATATGGGCCTTGGGTGTCCAAGCCACCGGGGAAAACTGGGAACCCCATGCATTTCCGAAATGAGGACACCCGTGGGAATCTGCAGAGGTATGATATGCCCAAATCGCCCAAGAATGTATTACCCAGACACCCCCGCAAAGTCTGAAATCTGGGAAAAAAACGCATTTTCTGCACATTTGGCTCGGCTCACCCATCGAAACACGCCCCCAACAACACATGGACTACCGTCCTGTGTTCCCACATGTGTCCCGATGAAAACGGTACCTCACATGTATGGGTGCACCTACCTTGTCGCCAAGGGGAAAGCCTAAAACACAAGTAACTCCAAGTCTGTTTTCTGACCAGAATTTGAAACGCTCTGCCGACTGGCGCAACATACAGATATGGGCCTCGGGTGTCCAAGCCACCGGGGAAAACAGGGAACCCCATACATTTCCGAAAAGAGGACACCCGTGGGAATCCGCAGAGGTATGATATGCCCAAATCGCCCCAGAATTTATTACCCAGACTCCCCTGCAAAGACCGAAATGTGAGGAAAAAAATGCATTTTCCGCACATTTCGCTCGGCTCACCCATCGAAACACACCCCCAACAACACATGGCCTACCGTCCCGCGTTCCCACAGGTGTCCCGATGAAAACGGTACCTCACATTTGTTGGTGCACCTACCTGGCCGCCAAGGGGAAAGCCTAAAACACAAGTAACCCCAAGTCTGTTTTCTGACCGGAATTTGAGATGCTCTGCCGACCGGCACAACATACAGATATGGGCCTCGGTTGTCCAAGCCTCCGGGGAAAACAGGGAACCTCATGCATTTCCGAAAAGAGGACACCCGTGGGAATCCACAGAGGTATGATATGCCCAAATCGCCCCAGAATTTATTACCCAGACACCCCCGCAAAGTCCGAAATGTGGGGAAAAAAACGCATTTTCTGCATATTTCGCTCGGCTCACCCATCGAAACACACCCCCAACAACACATGGCCTACTGTCCCTCATTCCCACAGGTGTCCTGATGAAAAATGTACCTCACATGTGTGGGTGCACCTAACTGGCCGCCAAGGGGAAAGCCTAAAACACATGTAACCCCAAGTCTGTTTTCTGACCGGAATTTGAGACGCTCTGCCGACCGGCACAACATACAGATATGGGCCTCGAGTGTCCAAGCCACTGGGAAAAACAGGGAACCCCATGCATTTCCGAAAAGAGGACACCCGTGGGAATCCGCAGAGGTATGATATGCCCAAACCGCCCCAGAATTTATTACCCAGACACCACCGCAAAGTCCGAAATGTAGAAAGAAAAACGCATTTCTCTCACATTTCGCTCGGCTCACCCATCAAAACAAGACCCCAACAGCACATGGCCTACCATGCCGCGTTCTAACTGGTGTCCCGATTAAAACGGTACCTCACATGTGTGGGTGCACCTACCTGGCCACCAAGGGGAAAGCCTATAACACAAGTAACCCCAAGTCTGTTTTCTGACCGGAATTTGAGACGCTCTGCCGAAAGGCACAACATACAGATATGGGCCTCGGGTTTCCAAGCCACTGTGGGAGACAGGGAACACCATGCATTTCCGAAAAGAGGACACCCGTGGGAATCCACAGAGGTATGATATGCCTAAATCACCCCAGAATTTATTACCCAGATTCCCCTGCAAAGACCGAAATGTGAGGAAAAAAATGCATTTTCCGCACATTTCGCTCGGCTCACCCATCGAAACACACCCCCAACAACACATGTCCTACCGTCCCGCGTTCCCACAGGTGTCCCGATAAAAACGGTACCTCACATGTGTGGGTGCACCTACCTGGCCACCAAGGGGAAAGCCTAAAACACAAGTAACCCCAAGTCTGTTTTCTGACCGGAATTTGAGATGCTCTGCCGACCGGCACAACATACAGATATGGACCTCGGTTGTCCAAGCCTCCGGGGAAAACAGGGAACCTCATGCATTTCCGAAAAGAGGACACCCGTGGGAATCCACAGAGGTATGATATGCCCAAATCGCCCCAGAATTTATTTCCCAGACACCCCAGCAAAGTCCGAAATCTGGGAAAAAAACGCATTTTCCGCACATTTCACTCGGCTCACCTATCGAAACACACCCCCAACAAAACATGGACTACCGTCCTGTGTTCCCACATGTGTCCCGATGAAAACGGTACCTCACATGTATGGATGCACGTACCTTGCCGCCAAGGGGAAAGCCTAAAACACAAGAAACCCCAAGTCTGTTTTCTGACTGGAATTTGAGACGCTCTGCCGACCGGCGCAACATACAGATATGGGCCTTGGGTGTCCAAGCCACCGGGGAAAACAGGGAACCCCATGCATTTCCGAAAAGAGGACACCCGTGGGAATCCACAGAGGTATGATATGCCCAAATCGCACCAGAATTTATTACCCAGACACCCCTGCAAAGTCCGAAATGTGGGGAAAAAACGCATTTTCTGCATATTTCGCTCGGCTCACCCATCGAAACACGCCCCCAACAAAACATGGCCTACTGTCCCTCATTCCCACAGGTGTCCCGATGAAAAATGTACCTCACATGTGTGGGTGCACCTACCTGGCCGCCAAGGGGAAAGCCTAAAACACATGTAACCCCAAGTCTGTTTTCTGACCGGAATTTGAGACGCTCTGCCGACCGGCACAACATACAGATATGGGCCTCGAGTGTCCAAGCCACTGGGAAAAACAGGGAACCCCATGCATTTCCGATAAGAGGACACCCGTGGGAATCCGCAGAGGTATGATATGCCCAAACCGCCCCAGAATTTATTACCCAGACACCACCGCAAAGTCCGAAATGTAGAAAGAAAAACGCATTTTTCTCACATTTCGCTCGGCTCACCCATCGAAACAAGACCCCAACAGCACATGGCCTACCGTGCCGCGTTCCCACTGGTGTCCCAATGAAAACGGTACCTCACATGTGTGGGTGCACCTACCTGGCCACCAAGGGGAAAGCCTATAACACAAGTAACCCCAAGTCTGTTTTCTGACCGGAATTTGAGACGCTCTGCCGAAAGGCACAACATACAGATATGGGCCTCGGGTGTCCAAGCCACTGGGGGAGACAGGGAACACCATGCATTTCTGAAAAGAGGATACCCGTGGGAATCCGCAGAGGTATGATATGCCCAAATGCCCCAGAATTTATTTCCCAGACACCCCCGCAAAGTCCGAAATCTGGGAAAAAAACGCATTTTCCGCACATTTCACTCGGCTCACCTATCGAAACACACCCCCAACAAAACATGGACTACCGTCCTGTGTTCCCACATGTGTCCCGATGAAAACGGTACCTCACATGTATGGATGCACGTACCTTGCCGCCAAGGGGAAAGCCTAAAACACAAGAAACCCCAAGTCTGTTTTCTGACTGGAATTTGAGACGCTCTGCCGACCGGCGCAACATACAGATATGGGCCTTGGGTGTCTAAGCCACCGGGGAAAACAGGGAACCCCATGCATTTCCGAAAAGAGGACACCCGTAGGAATCCACAGAGGTATGATATGCCCAAATCGCCCCAGAATTTATTACCCAGACACCCCCGCAAAGTCCGAAATGTGGGGAAAAAACGCATTTTCTGCATATTTCGCTCGGCTCACCCATCGAAACACGCCCCCAACAACACATGGCCTACTGTCCCTCATTCCCACAGGTGTCCCGATGAAAAATGTACCTCACATGTGTGGGTGCACCTACCTGGCCGCCAAGGGGAAAGCCTAAAACACATGTAACCCCAAGTCTGTTTTCTGACCGGAATTTGAAACGCTCTGCCGACAGGCACAACATACAGATATGGGCCTCAGGTATCCAAGCCACCGGGGAAAACAGGGAACCCCATGCATTTCCGAAAAGAGGACACCCGTGGGAATCCGCAGAGGTATGATATGCCCAAATCGCCCCAGAATTTATTACCCAGACACCCCTGCAAAGTCCAAAATGTGGGGAAAAAAACGCATTTTTTGCATATTTTGCTCGACTCACCCATCGAAACACACCCCCAACAACACATGGCCTACCGTCCCGCGTTCCCACAGGTGTCCCCATGAATACGGTACCTCACATTTGTTGGTGCACCTACCTGGCCGCCAAGGGGAAAGCCTAAAACACAAGTAACCCCATGTCTGTTTTCTGACCGGAATTTGAGATGCTATGCCGACCGGCACAACATACAGATATGGGCCTCGGGTGTCCAAGCCACCGGGAAAAACAGGGAACCCCATGCATTTCTGAAAAGAGGACACCCGTGGGAATCCGCAGAGGTATGATATGCCCAAACCGCCCCAGAATTTATTACCCAGACGCCACCGCAAAGTCCGAAATGTAGAAAGAAAAACGCATTTTTTGCATATTTTGCTCGACTCACCCATCGAAACACCCCCCCAACAACACATGGACTACCGTCCCGCGTTCCCACAGGTGTCCCGATGAAAACTGTACCTCACATTTGTCGGTGCACCTACCTGGCCGCCAAGGGGAAAGCCTAAAACACAAGTAACCACAAGTCTGTTTTCTTACCGGAATTTGAGACTCTCTGCCGACCGGCGTAAAATACATATATGGGCCTCGGGTGTCCAAACCACCAGGGAAAACAGGGAACCCCATGCATTTCCCAAAAGAGGACCCCCCTGGGAATCCGCAGAGGTATGATATGCCCAAATCGCCCCAGAAATTATTACCCAGACACAGAACAGCGAAGTCCGAAATGTGGGAAAAGAAATGCATTTTCCGCACATTGCGCTCGGCTCACCCATCGAAACACGCCCCCAACAACACATGGCCTACCGTCTCGTCTTCCCACAGGTGTCCCGATGAAAACGGTGCCTCACATGTGTGGGTGCACCTTCCTGGCCGCCAAGGGGAAAGCCTAAAACAGAAGTAACCCCAAGGCTGTTTTCTGACTGGAATTTGAGACGCTGTGCCGACCAGCACAACATAAAGATATGGGCTTCGGGTATCCAAGCCACCAGGGAAAACAGGGAACCCCATGCATTTCCGAAAAGAGGACACCCTTGGGAATTCGCAGAGGTATGATATGCCCAGATCGCCCCAGAATATATTACCCAGAAACCCCCGCAAAATCCGAAATGTGGGAAAAAAAAACGCATTGTCCGCACATTTTGCTCAGCTCACCCAATCGAAACACGCCCCCAACAACAAATGGCCTACCGTCCGGCGTTCCCACAGGAGTCCCAATGAAAATGGTACCTCACATATGTGGGTGCACCTACCTGGCCCCCAAGGGGAAAACCTAAAACACAAGTAACCCCAAGTCTGTTTTCTGACAGGAATTTGAGATGCTCTGCCGACCGGCACAATATACAGATATGGGCCTCGGGTGTCCAAGCCACCGGGGAAAACAGGGAACCCCATGCATTTCCGAAAAGAGGACACCGTGGGAATCCGCAGAGGTATGATATGCCCAAATTGCCCCAGAATTTATTACCGAGACACACCCGCAAAGTCCCAAATCAGGGAAAAAAACGCATTTTCTGCACATTTGGCTCCGCTCACCCATCAAAACACGCCCCCAACAAGACATGGACTACTGTCCCGCGTTCCCACTGGTGTCCCGATGAAAACGGTACCTCACATGTGTGGGTGCACCTACCTGGCCACCAAGGGGAAAGCCTAAAACACAAGTAAGCCCAAGTCTGTTTTCTGACCGGAATTTGAGACGCTCTGCCGAAAGACACAAGATACAGATATGGGACTCGGGTGTCCAAGCCACTGGGGGAAACAGGGAACCCCATGCATTTCCGAAAAGAGGATACCCGTGGGAATCCATAGAGGTATGATATGCCCAAATGCCCCAGAATTTATTTCCCAGACACCCCCGCAAAATCCGAAATCTGGGAAAAAAACGCATTTTCTGCACATTTTGCTCGGCTCACCCATCGAAACACCCCCCCAACAACACATGTACTACTGTCCCGCGTTCCCACAGGTGTCCCGATGAAAACTGTACCTCACATGTGTCGGTGCACCTACCTGGCCGCCAAGGGGAAAGCCTAAAACACAAGTCTGTTTTCTTACCGGAATTTGAGACTCTCTGCCGACCGGCGTAACATACAGATATGGGCCTCGGGTGTCCAAATCACCAGGGAAAACAGGGAACCCCATGCATTTCCCAAAAGAGGACACCCCTGGGAATCCGCAGAGGTATGATATGCCCAAATCGCCCCAGAATTTATTACCCAGACTCCCCTGCAAAGACCGAAATGTGAGGAAAAAAATGCATTTTCCGCACATTTCGCTCGGCTCACCCATCGAAACACACCCCCAACAACACATGGCCTACCGTCCCCCATTCCCACAGGCGTCCCGATGAAAACGGTACCTCACATTTGTTGGTGCACCTACCTGGCCGCCAAGGGGAAAGCCTAAAACACAAGTAACCCCAAGTCTGTTTTCTGACCGGAATTTGAGATGCTCTGCCGACCGGCACAACAGACAGATATGGGCCTCGGGTATCCAGGCCACCGGGGAAAACAGGGAACCTCATGCAGTTCCGAAAAGAGGACACCCGTGGGAATCCACAGAGGTATGATATGCCCAAATCGCCCCAGAATTTATTACCCAGACTCCCCTGCAAAGACCGAAATGTGAGGGAAAAAATGCATTTTCCGCACATTTCGCTCGGCTCACCCATCGAAACAAACCCCCAACAACACATGGCCTACCGTCCCTCATTCCCACAGGTGTCCCGATGAAAAATGTACCTCACATGTGTGGGTGCACCTACCTGGCCACGAAGGGGAAAGCCTAAAACACATGTAACCCCAAGTCTGTTTTCTGACCGGAATTTGAGAAGCTCTGCCGACCGGCACAACATACAGATATGGGCCTCGAGTGTCCAAGCCACCGGGAAAAACAGGGAACCCCATGCATTTCCAAAAAGAGGACACCCGTGGGAATCCGCAGAGGTATGATATGCCCAAACCGCCCCAGAATTTATTACCCAGACACCACCGCAAAGTCCGAAATGTAGAAAGAAAAACGCATTTTTATCACATTTCGCTTGGCTCACCCATCGAAACAAGATCCCAACAGCACATGGCCTACCGTGCCGCGTTCCCACTGGTGTCCCGATGAAAACGGTACCTCACATGTGTGGGTGCACCTACCTGGCCACCAAGGGGAAAGCCTATAACACAAGTAACCCCAAGTCTGTTTTCTGACCGGAATTTGAGACGCTCTGCCGAAAGGCACAACATACAGATATGGGCCTCGGGTGTCCAAGCCACTGGGGGAAACAGGGAACCCCATGCATTTCCGAAAAGAGGATACCCGTGGGAATCCGCAGAGGTATGATATGCCCAAATGCCCCAAAATTTATTTCCCAGACACCCCCGCAAAGTCCGAAATCTGGGAAAAAAACGCATTTTCCGCACATTTTGCTCGGCTCACCCATCGAAACACCCCCCCAACAACACATGGACTACCGTCCCGCGTTCCCACAGGTGTCCCAATGAAAACTGTACCTCACATGTGTCGGTGCACCTACCTGGCCGCCAAGGGGAAAGCCTAAAACACAAGTAACCACAAGTCTGTTTTCTGACTGGAATTTGAGAAGCTGTGCCGACCAGCACAACATACAGATATGGGCCTCGGGTGTCCAAACCACCCGGGAAAACAGGGAACCCCATGCACTTCCCAAAAAAGGACACCCCTGGGAATCCGCAGAGGTATGATATGCCCAAATCGCCCCAGAAATGATTGCCCAGGCACCCCAGCAAAGTCCGAAATGTAGAAAGAAAAACGCATTTTTATCACATTTCGCTCGGCTCACCCATCGAAACAAGACCCCAACAGCACATGGCCTACCGTGCCGCGTTCCCACTGGTGTCCCGATGAAAACGGTACCTCACATGTGTGGGTGCACCTACCTGGCCACCAAGGGGAAAGCCTATAACACAAGTAACCCCAAGTCTGTTTTCTGACCGGAATTTGAGACGCTCTGCCGAAAGGCACAACATACAGATATGGGCCTCGGGTGTCCAAGACAATGGGGGAAACAGGGAACCCCATGCATTTCCGAAAAGAGGATACTCGTGGGAATCCGCAGAGGTATGATATGCCCAAATGCCCCAGAATTTATTTCCCAGACACCCCCGCAAAGTCCGAAATCTGGGAAAAAAACGCATTTTCCGCACATTTTGCTCGGCTCACCCATCGAAACACCCCCCCAACAACACATGGACTACCGTCCCGCGTTCCCACAGGTGTCCCGATGAAAACTGTACCTCACATGTGTCGGTGCACCTACCTGGCCGCAAAGGGGAAAGCCTAAAACACAAGTAACCACAAGTCTGTTTTCTGACTGGAATTTGAGAAGCTGTGCCGACCAGCACAACATACAGATATGGGCCTCGGGTGTCCAAACCACCAGGGAAAACAGGGAACCCCATGCACTTCCCAAAAAAGGACACCCCTGGGAATCCGCAGAGGTATGATATGCCCAAATCGCCCCAGAAATGATTGCCCAGACACCCCAGCAAAGTCCGAAATGTGGGAAAAGAAATGCATTTTCCGCACATTGCGCTCGGCTCACCCATCGAAACACGCCCCAACAACACATGGCCTACCGTCTCGTCTTTCCACAGGTGTCCCGATGAAAACGGTGCCTCACATGTGTGGGTGCACCTTCCTGGCCGCCAAGGGGAAAGCCTAAAACAGAAGTAACCCCAAGTCTGTTTTCTGACTGGAATTTGAGAAGCTGTGCCGACCAGCACAACATAAAGATATGGGCCTCGGGTATCCAAGCAACCAGGGAAAACAGGGAACCCCATGCATTTCCGAAAAGAGGACACCCTTGGGAATTCGCAGAGGTATGATATGCCCAGATCGCCCCAGAATTTATTACCCAGACACCCCCGCAAAATCTGAAATGTGGGAAAAAAACGCATTTTCCGCACATTTTGCTCGGTTCACCCAATCGAAACACGCCCCCAACAACACATGGCCTACCGTCTCGTGTTTCCACAGGTGTCCCGATGAAAACGGTACCTCACATGTGTGGGTGCACCTACCTGGCCACCAAGGGGAAAGCCTAAAACACAAGTAACCCCAAGTCTGTTTTCTGACCGGAATTTGAGACGCTCTGCCGAAAGGCACAACATACAGATATGGGCCTCGGGTGTCCAAGCCACTCGGGTAAACAGGGAACCCCATGCATTTCCGAAAAGAGGACACCTGTGGGAATCCGCAGAGGTATGATATGCCCAAATGCCCCAGAATTTATTTCCCAGACACCCCCGCAAAGTCCGAAATCTGGGAAAAAAACGCATTTTCCGCATATTTTGCTCGGCTCACCCATCAAAACACCCCCCAACAACACATGGACTACCGTCCCGCGTTCCCACAGGTGTCCCGATGAAAAATGTACCTCACATGTGTGGGTGCACCTACCTGGCCGCCAAGGGGAAAGCCTAAAACACATGTAACCCCAAGTCTGTTTTCTGACCGGAATTTGAGACGCTCTGCCGACCGGCACAACATACAGATATGGGCCTCAGGTATCCAAGCCACCGGGGAAAACAGGGAACCCTATGCATTTCCGAAAAGAGGACACCCGTGGGAATCCGCAGAGGTATGATATGCCCAAATCGCCCCAGAATTTATTACCCAGACACCCCTGCAAAGTCCAAAATGTGGGGAAAAAAATGCATTTTTTGCATATTTCGCTCGATTCACCCATCGAAACACACCCCCGACAACACATGGCCTACCGTCCCGCGTTCCCACAGGTGTCCCGATGAATACGGTACCTCACATTTGTTGGTGCACCTACCTGGCCGCCAAGGGGAAAGCCTAAAACACAAGTAACCCCATGTCTGTTTTCTGACCGGAATTTGAGATGCTATGCCGACCGGCACAACATACAGATATGGGCCTCGGGTGTCCAAGCCACCGGGGAAAACAGGGAACCCCATGCATTTCCGAAAAGAGGACACCCGTGGGAATCCACAGAGGTATGATATGCCCAAATTTCCCCAGAATTTATTACCCAGACACCCCCGCAAAGTCCGAAATGTGGGGGAAAAAAACGCATTTTCTGCATATTTCGCTCGGCTCACCCATCGAAACACGCCCCCAACAACACATGGCCTACTGTGCCTCATTCCCACAGGTGTCCCGATGGAAAATGTACCTCACATGTGTGGGTGCACCTACCTGGCAGCCAAGGGGAAAGCCTAAAACACATGTAACCCCAAGTCTGTTTTCTGACCGGAATTTGAGACGCTCTGCCGACCGGCACAACATACAGATATGGGCCTCGAGTGTCCAAGCCACCGGGAAAAACAGGGAACCCCATGCATTTCTGAAAAGAGGACACCCGTGGGAATCCGCAGAGGTATGATATGCCCAAACCGCCCCAGAATTTATTACCCAGACGCCACCGCAAAGTCCGAAATGTAGAAAGAAAAACGTATTTTTCTCACATTTCGCTCGGCTCACGCATCGAAACAAGACCCCAACAGCACATGGCCTACCGTGCCGCGTTCCCACTGGTGTCCCGATGAAAACGGTACCTCACATGTGTGGGTGCACCTACCTGGCCACCAAGGGGAAAGCCTAAAACACAAGTAACCCCAAGTCTGTTTTCTGACCGGAATTTGAGACGCTCTGCCGAAAGGCACAAGATACAGATATGGGACTCGGGTGTCCAAGCCACTGGGGGAAACAGGGAACCCCATGCATTTCCGAAAAGAGGATACCCGTGGGAATCCGCAGAGGTATGATATGCCCAAATGCCCCAGAATTTATTTCCCAGACCCCCCCGCAAAATCCGAAATCTGGGAAAAAAACGCATTTTCTGCACATTTTGCTCGGCTCACCCATCGAAACACCCCCCCAACAACACATGGACTACCGTCCCGCGTTCCCACAGGTGTCCCGATGAAAACTGTACCTCACATGTGTCGGTGCACCTACCTGGCCGCCAAGGGGAAAGCCTAAAACACAAGTAACCACAAGTCTGTTTTCTTACCGGAATTTGAGACTCTCTGCCGGCCGGCGTAACATACAGATATGGGCCTCGGGTGTCCAAACCACCAGGGAAAACAGGGAACCCCATGCATTTCCGAAAAGAGGACCCCCCTGGGAATCCGCAGAGGTATGATATGCCCAGATCGCCCCAGAATATATTACCCAGAAACCCCCGCAAAATCCGAAAATGTGGGAAAAAAAACGCATTGTCCGCACATTTTGCTCAGCTCACCCAATCGAAACACGCCCCCAACAACAAATGGCCTACCGTCCGGCGTTCCCACAGGAGTCCCAATGAAAATGGTACCTCACATATGTGGGTGCACCTACCTGGCCACCAAGGAAAAAACCTAAAACACAAGTAACCCCAAGTCTGTTTTCTGACAGGAATTTGAGATGCTCTGCCGACCGGCACAATATACAGATATGGGCCTCGGGTGTCCAAGCCACCGGGGAAAACAGGGAACCCCGTGCATTTCCGAAAAGAGGACACCGTGGGAATCCGCAGAGGTATGATATGCCGAAATTGCCCCAGAATTTATTACCGAGACACACCCGCAAAGTCCCAAATCAGGGAAAAAAACGCATTTTCTGCACATTTGGCTCCGCTCACCCATCAAAACACGCCCCCAACAACACATGGACTACTGTCCCCCGTTCCCACTGGTGTCCCGATGAAAACGGTACCTCACATGTGTGGGTGCACCTACCTGGCCACCAAGGGGAAAGCCTAAAACACAAGTAAGCCCAAGTCTGTTTTCTGACCGGAATTTGAGACGCTCTGCCGAAAGGCACAAGATACAGATATGGGACTCGGGTGTCCAAGCCACTGGGGGAAACAGGGAACCCCATGCATTTCCGAAAAGAGGATACCCGTGGGAATCCGCAGAGGTATGATATGCCCAAATGCCCCAGAATTTATTTCCCAGACACCCCCGCAAAGTCCGAAATCTGGGAAAAAAACGCATTTTCTGCACATTTTGCTCGGCTCACCCATCGAAACACCCCCCCAACAACACATGGACTACCGTCCCGCGTTCCCACAGGTGTCCCGATGAAAACTGTACCTCACATGTGTCGGTGCACCTACCTGGCCGCCAAGGGGAAAGCCTAAAACACAAGTAACCACAAGTCTGTTTTCTTACCGGAATTTGAGACTCTCTGCCGACCGGCGTAACATACAGATATGGGCCTCGGGTGTCCAAATCACCAGGGAAAACAGGGAACCCCATGCATTTCCCAAAAGAGGACACCCCTGGGAATCCGCAGAGGTATGATATGCCCAAATCGCCCCAGAAATTATTACCCAGACACATAACAGCAAAGTCCGAAATGTGGGAAAAGAAATGCATTTTCCGCACATTGCGCTCGGCTCACCCATCGAAACACGCCCCCAACAACACATGGCCTACCGTCTCGTCTTTCCACAGGTGTCCCGATGAAAATGGTGCCTCACATGTGTGGGTGCACCTTCCTGGCCGCCAAGGGGAAAGCCTAAAACAGAAGTAACCCCAAGGCTGTTTTCTGACTGGAATTTGAGACGCTGTTTCGACCAGCACAACATAAAGATATGGGCTTCGGGTATCCAAGCCACCAGGGAAAACAGGGAACCCCATGCATTTCCGAAAAGAGGACACCCTTGGGAATTCGCAGAGGTATGATATGCCCAGATCGCCCCAGAATATATTACCCAGAAACCCCCGCAAAATCCGAAATGTGGGAAAAAAAAACGCATTGTCCGCACATTTTGCTCAGCTCACCCAATCGAAACACGCCCCCAACAACAAATGGCCTACCGTCCGGCGTTCCCACAGGAGTCCCAATGAAAATGGTACCTCACATATGTGGGTGCACCTACCTGGCCACCAAGGGGAAAACCTAAAACACAAGTAACCCCAAGTCTGTTTTCTGACAGGAATTTGAGATGCTATGCCGACCGGCATAATATACAGATATGGGCCTCGGGTGTCCAATCCACCGGGGAAAACAGGGAACCCCATGCATTTCCAAAAAGAGGACACCGTGGGAATCCGCAGAGGTATGATATGCCCAAATTTCCCCAGAATTTATTACCGAGACACACCCGCAAAGTCCCAAATCAGGGAAAAAAACGCATTTTCTGCACATTTGGCTCCGCTCACCCATCAAAACACGCCCCCAACAACACATGGACTACTGTCCCGCGTTCCCACAGGTGTCCCGATGAAAACGGTACCTCACATGTATGGGTGCACCTACCTCGGCGCCAAGGGGAAAGCCTAAAACACAAGTAACTCCAAGTCTGTTTTCTGACCAGAATTTGAAACGCTCTGCGACTGGCGCAACATACAGATATGGGCCTCGGGTGTCCAAACCACCGGGGAAAACAGGGAACCCCATACATTTCCGAAAAGAGGACACCCGTGGGAATCCGCAGAGGTATGATATGCCCAAATCGCCCCAGAATTTATTACCCAGACTCCCCTGCAAAGACCGAAATGTGAGGAAAAAAATGCATTTTCCGCACATTTCGCTCGGCTCACCCATCGAAACACACCCCCAACAACACATGGCCTACCGTCCCCCGTTCCCACAGGCGTCCCGATGAAAACGGTACCTCACATTTGTTGGTGCACCTACCTGGCCGCCAAGGGGAAAGCCTAAAACACAAGTAACCCCAAGTCTGTTTTCTGACCGGAATTTGAGATGCTCTGCCGACCGGCACAACATACAGATATGGGCCTCGGGTATCCAGGCCACCGGGGAAAACAGGGAACCTCATGCAGTTCCGAAAAGAGGACACCCGTGGGAATCCACAGAGGTATGATATGCCCAAATCGCCCCAGAATTTATTACCCAGACTCCCCTGCGGAGACCGAAATGTGAGGGAAAAAATGCATTTTCCGCACATTTCGCTCGGCTCACCCATCGAAACAAACCCCCAACAACACATGGCCTACCGTCCCTCATTCCCACAGGTGTCCCGATGAAAAATGTACCTCACATGTGTGGGTGCACCTACCTGGCCACGAAGGGGAAAGCCTAAAACACATGTAACCCCAAGTCTGTTTTCTGACCGGAATTTGAGAAGCTCTGCCGACCGGCACAACATACAGATATGGGCCTCGAGTGTCCAAGCCACCGGGAAAAACAGGGAACCCCATGCATTTCCAAAAAGAGGACACCCGTGGGAATCCGCAGAGGTATGATATGCCCAAACCGCCCCAGAATTTATTACCCAGACACCACCGCAAAGTCCGAAATGTAGAAAGAAAAACGCATTTTTATCACATTTCGCTCGGCTCACCCATCGAAACAAGACCCCAACAGCACATGGCCTACTGTGCCGCGTTCCCACTGGTGTCCCGATGAAAACGGTACCTCACATGTGTGGGTGCACCTACCTGGCCACCAAGGGGAAAGCCTATAACACAAGTAACCCCAAGTCTGTTTTCTGACCGGAATTTGAGACGCTCTGCCGAAAGGCACAACATACAGATATGGGCCTCGGGTGTCCAAGCCACTGGGGGAAACAGGGAACCCCATGCATTTCCGAAAAGAGGATACCCGTGGGAATCCGCAGAGGTATGATATGCCCAAATGCCCCAGAATTTATTTCCCAGACACCCCCGCAAAGTCCGAAATCTGGGAAAAAAACGCATTTTCCGCACATTTTGCTCGGCTCACCCATCCAAACACCCACCCGACAACACATGGACTACCGTCCCGCGTTCCCACAGGTGTCCCGATGAAAACTGTACCTCACATGTGTCGGTGCACCTACGTGGCCGCCAAGGGGAAAGCCTAAAACACAAGTAACCACAAGTCTGTTTTCTGACTGGAATTTGAGAAGATGTGCCGACCAGCACCACATACAGATATGGGCCTCGGGTGTCCAAACCACCAGGGAAAACAGGGAACCCCATGCACTTCCCAAAAAAGGACACCCCTGGGAATCCGCAGAGGTATGATATGCCCAAATCGCCCCAGAAATGATTGCCCAGACACCCCAGCAAAGTCCGAAATGTGGGAAAAGAAATGCATTTTCCGCACATTGCGCTCGGCTCACCCATCGAAACACGCCCCAACAACACATGGCCTACCGTCTCGTCTTTCCACAGGTGTCCCGATGAAAACGGTGCCTCACATGTGTGGGTGCACCTTCCTGGCCGCCAAGGGGAAAGCCTAAAACAGAAGTAACCCCAAGTCTGTTTTCTGACTGGAATTTGAGAAGCTGTGCCGACCAGCACAACATAAAGATATGGGCCTCGGGTGTCCAAGCCACTGGGGGAAACAGGGAACCCCATGCATTTCCGAAAAGAGGATACCCGTGGGAATCCGCAGAGGTATGATATGCCCAAATGCCCCAGAATTTATTTCCCAGACACCCCCGCAAAGTCCGAAATCTGGGAAAAAAACGCATTTTCCGCACATTTTGCTCGGCTCACCCATCGAAACACCCCCCCAACAACACATGGACTACCGTCCCGCGTTCCCACAGGTGTCCCGATGAAAACTGTACCTCACATGTGTCGGTGCACCTACCTGGCCGCCAAGGGGAAAGCCTAAAACACAAGTAACCACAAGTCTGTTTTCTGACTGGAATTTGAGAAGCTGTGCCGACCAGCACAACATACAGATATGGGCCTCGGGTGTCCAAACCACCAGGTAAAACAGGGAACCCCATGCACTTCCCAAAAAAAGACACCCCTGGGAATCCGCAGAGTTATGATATGCTCAAATCGCCCCAGAAATGATTGCCCAGAAACCCCAGCAAAGTCCGAAATGTAGGAAAAGAAATGCATTTTCCGCACATTGCGCTCGTCTCACCCATCGAAACACGCCCCAACAACACATGGCCTACCGTCTCGTCTTTCCACAGGTGTCACGATGAAAACGGTGCCTCACATGTGTGGGTGCACCTTCCTGGCCGCCAAGGGGAAAGCCTAAAACAGAAGTAACCACAAGTCTGTTTTCTGACTGGAATTTGAGAAGCTGTGCCGACCAGCACAACATAAAGATATGGTCCTCGGGTATCCAAGCCACCAGGGAAAACAGGGAACCCCATGCATTTCCGCAAAGAGGACACCCTTGGGAATTCGCAGAGGTATGATATGCCCAGATCGCCCCAGAATTTATTACCCAGACACCCCCGCAAAATCCGAAATGTGGGAAAAAAACGCATTTTCCGCACATTTTGCTCGGTTCACCCAATCGAAACACGCCCCCAACAACACATGGCCTACCGTCTCGTGTTTCCACAGGTGTCCCGATGAAAACGGTACCTCACATGTGTGGGTGCACCTACCTGGCCACCAAGGGGAAAGCCTAAAACACAAGTAACCCCAAGTCTGTTTTCTGACCGGAATTTGAGACGCTCTGCCGAAAGGCACAACATACAGATATGGGCCTCGGGTGTCCAAGCCACTCGGGGAAACAGGGAACCCCATGCATTTCCGAAAAGAGGACACCTGTGGGAATCCGCAGAGATATGATATGCCCAAATGCCCCAGAATTTATTTCCCAGACACCCCCGCAAAGTCCGAAATCTGGGAAAAAAACGCATTTTCCGCATATTTTGCTCGGCTCACCCATCAAAACACCCCCCAACAACACATGGACTACCGTCCCGCGTTCCCACAGGTGTCCCGATGAAAAATGTACCTCACATGTGTGGGTGCACCTACCTGGCCGCCAAGGGGAAAGCCTAAAACACATGTAACCCCAAGTCTGTTTTCTGACCGGAATTTGAGACGCTCTGCCGACCGGCACAACATACAGATATGGGCCTCAGGTATCCAAGCCACCGGGGAAAACAGGGAACCCCATGCATTTCCGAAAAGAGGACACCCGTGGGAATCCGCAGAGGTATGATTTGCCCAAATCGCCCCAGAATGTATTACCCAGACACCCCTGCAAAGTCCAAAATGTGGGGAAAAAAACGCATTTTTTGCATATTTCGCTCGACTCACTAATCGAAACACACCCCCAACAACACATGGCCTACCGTCCCGCGTTCCCACAGGTGTCCCGATGAATACGGTACCTCACATTTGTTGGTGCACCTACCTGGCCGCCAAGGGGAAAGCCTAAAACACAAGTAACCCCATGTCTGTTTTCTGACCGGAATTTGAGATGCTATGCCGACCGGCACAACATACAGATATGGGCCTCGGGTGTCCAAGCCACCGGGGAAAACAGGGAACCCCATGCATTTCCGAAAAGAGGACACCCGTGGGAATCCACAGAGGTATGATATGCCCAAATTGCCCCAGAATTTATTACCCAGACACCCCCGCAAAGTCCGAAATGTGGGGGAAAAAAACGCATTTTCTGCATATTTCGCTCGGCTCACCCATCGAAACACGCCCCCAACAACACATGGCCTACTGTGCCTCATTCCCACAGGTGTCCCGATGGAAAATGTACCTCACATGTGTGGGTGCACCTACCTGGCAGCCAAGGGGAAAGCCTAAAACACATGTAACCCCAAGTCTGTTTTCTGACCGGAATTTGAGACGCTCTGCCGACCGGCACAACATACAGATATGGGCCTCGAGTGTCCAAGCCACCGGGAAAAACAGGGAACCCCATGCATTTCTGAAAAGAGGACACCCGTGGGAATCCGCAGAGGTATGATATGCCCAAATGCCCCAGAATTTATTTCCCAGACACCCCCGCAAAGTCCGAAATCTGGGAAAAAAACGCATTTTCCGCACATTTTGCTCGGCTCACCCATCGAAACACCCCCCCAACAACACATGGACTACCGTCCCGCGTTCCCACAGGTGTCCCGATGAAAACTGTACCTCACATGTGTCGGTGCACCTACCTGGCCGCCAAGGGGAAAGCCTAAAACACAAGTAACCACAAGTCTGTTTTCTGACTGGAATTTGAGAAGCTGTGCCGACCAGCACAACATACAGATATGGGCCTCGGGTGTCCAAACCACCAGGGAAAACAGGGAACCCCATGCACTTCCCAAAAAAGGACACCCCTGGGAATCCGCAGAGGTATGATATGCCCAAATCGCCCCAGAAATGATTGCCCAGACACCCAGCAAAGTCCGAAATGTGGGAAAAGAAATGCATTTTCCGCACATTGCGCTCGGCTCACCCATCGAAACACGCCCCAACAACACATGGCCTACCGTCTCGTCTTTCCACAGGTGTCCCGATGAAAACGGTGCCTCACATGTGTGGGTGCACCTTCCTGGCCGCCAAGGGAAAAGCCTAAAACAGAAGTAACCCCAAGTCTGTTTTCTGACTGGAATTTGAGAAGCTGTGCCGACCAGCACAACATAAAGATATGGTCCTCGGGTATCCAAGCCACCAGGGAAAACAGGGAACCCCATGCATTTCCGAAAAGAGGACACCCTTGGGAATTCGCAGAGGTATGATATGCCCAGATCGCCCCAGAATTTATTACCCAGACACCCCCGCAAAATCCGAAATGTGGGAAAAAAACGCATTTTCCGCACATTTTGCTCGGTTCACCCAATCGAAACACGCCCCCAACAACACATGGCCTACCGTCTCGTGTTTCCACAGGTGTCCCGATGAAAACGGTACCTCACATGTGTGGGTGCACCTACCTGGCCACCAAGGGGAAAGCCTAAAACAGAAGTAACCCCAAGTCTGTTTTCTGACTGGAATTTGAGAAGCTGTGCTGACCAGCACAACATAAAGATATGGGCCTCGGGTGTCCAAGCCACTGGGGGAAACAGGGAACCCCATGCATTTCCGAAAAGAGGATACCCGTGGGAATCCGCAGAGGTATGATATGCCCAAATGCCCCAGAATTTATTTCCCAGACACCCCCGCAAAGTCCGAAATCTGGGAAAAAAACGCATTTTCCGCACATTTTGCTCGGCTCACCCATCGAAACACACCCCCAACAACACATGGACTACCGTCCCGCGTTCCCACAGGTGTCCCGATGAAAACTGTACCTCACATGTGTCGGTGCACCTACCTGGCCACCAAGGGGAAAGCCTAAAACACAAGTAACCACAAGTCTGTTTTCTGACTGGAATTTGAGAAGCTGTGCCGACCAGCACAACATACAGATATGGGCCTCGGGTGTCCAAACCACCAGGGAAAACAGGGAACCCCATGCACTTCCCAAAAAAGGACACCCCTGGGAATCCGCAGAGGTATGATATGCCCAAATCGCCCCAGAAATGATTGCCCAGAAACCCCAGCAAAAACCGAAATGTAGGAAAAGAAATGCATTTTCCGCACATTGCGCTTGGCTCACCCATCGAAACACGCCCCAACAACACATGGCCTACCGTCTCGTCTTTCCACAGGTGTCCCGATGAAAACGGTGCCTCACATGTGTGGGTGCACCTTCCTGGCCGCCAAGGGGAAAGCCTAAAACAGAAGTAACCACAAGTCTGTTTCCTGACTGGAATTTGAGAAGCTGTGCCGACCAGCACAACATAAAGATATGGTCCTCGGGTATCCAAGCCACCAGGGAAAACAGGGAACCCCATGCATTTCCGAAAAGAGGACACCCTTGGAAATTCGCAGAGGTATGATATGCCCAGATCGCCCCAGAATTTATTACCCAGACACCCCCGCAAAATCTGAAATGTGGGAAAAAAACGCATTTTCCGCACATTTTGCTCGGTTCATCCAATCGAAACACGCCCCCAACAACACATGGCCTACCATCTCGTGTTTCCACAGGTGTCCCGATGAAAACGGTACCTCACATGTGTGGGTGCACCTACCTGGCCACCAAGGGGAAAGCCTAAAACACAAGTAACCCCAAGTCTGTTTTCTGACCGGAATTTGAGACGCTCTGCCGAAAGGCACAACATACAGATATGGGCCTCGGGTGTCCAAGCCACTCGGGGAAACAGGGAACCCCATGCATTTCCGAAAAGAGGACACCTGTGGGAATCCGCAGAGGTATGATATGCCCAAATGCCCCAGAATTTATTTCCCAGACACCCCCGCAAAGTCCGAAATCTGGGAAAAAAACGCATTTTCCGCATATTTTGCTCGGCTCACCCATCAAAACACCCCCCAACAACACATGGACTACCGTCCCGCGTTCCCACAGGTGTCCCGATGAAAAATGTACCTCACATGTGTGGGTGCACCTACCTGGCCGCCAAGGGGAAAGCCTAAAACACATGTAACCCCAAGTCTGTTTTCTGACCGGAATTTGAGACGCTCTGCCGACCGGCACAACATACAGATATGGGCCTCAGGTATCCAAGCCACCGGGGAAAACAGGGAACCCCATGCATTTCCGAAAAGAGGACACCCGTGGGAATCCGCAGAGGTATGATATGCCCAAATCGCCACAGAATGTATTACCCAGACACCCCTGCAAAGTCCAAAATGTGGGGAAAAAAACGCATTTTTTGCATATTTCGCTCGACTCACTAATCGAAACACACCCCCAACAACACATGGCCTACCGTCCCGCGTTCCCACAGGTGTCCCGATGAATACGGTACCTCACATTTGTTGGTGCACCTACCTGGCCGCCAAGGGGAAAGCCTAAAACACAAGTAACCCCATGTCTGTTTTCTGACCGGAATTTGAGATGCTATGCCGACCGGCACAACATACAGATATGGGCCTCGGGTGTCCAAGCCACCGGGGAAAACAGGGAACCCCATGCATTTCCGAAAAGAGGACACCCGTGGGAATCCACAGAGGTATGATATGCCCAAATTGCCCCAGAATTTATTACCCAGACACCCCCGCAAAGTCCGAAATGTGGGGGAAAAAAACGCATTTTCTGCATATTTCGCTCGGCTCACCCATCGAAACACGCCCCCAACAACACATGGCCTACTGTGCCTCATTCCCACAGGTGTCCCGATGGAAAATGTACCTCACATGTGTGGGTGCACCTACCTGGCAGCCAAGGGGAAAGCCTAAAACACATGTAACCCCAAGTCTGTTTTCTGACCGGAATTTGAGACGCTCTGCCGACCGGCACAACATACAGATATGGGCCTCGAGTGTCCAAGCCACCGGGAAAAACAGGGAACCCCATGCATTTCTGAAAAGAGGACACCCGTGGGAATCCGCAGAGGTATGATATGCCCAAATGCCCCAGAATTTATTTCCCAGACACCCCCGCAAAGTCCGAAATCTGGGAAAAAAACGCATTTTCCGCACATTTTGCTCGGCTCACCCATCGAAACACCCCCCCAACAACACATGGACTACCGTCCCGCGTTCCCACAGGTGTCCCGATGAAAACTGTACCTCACATGTGTCGGTGCACCTACCTGGCCGCCAAGGGGAAAGCCTAAAACACAAGTAACCACAAGTCTGTTTTCTGACTGGAATTTGAGAAGATGTGCCGACCAGCACAACATACAGATATGGGCCTCGGGTGTCCAAACCACCAGGGAAAACAGGGAACCCCATGCACTTCCCAAAAAAGGACACCCCTGGGAATCCGCAGAGGTATGATATGCCCAAATCGCCCCAGAAATGATTGCCCAGACACCCCAGCAAAGTCCGAAATGTGGGAAAAGAAATGCATTTTCCGCACATTGCGCTCGGCTCACCCATCGAAACACGCCCCCAACAACACATGGCCTACCGTCCCATGTTTCCACAGGTGTCCCGATGAAAACGGTGCCTCACATGTGTGGGTGCAGCTTCCTTGCTGCCAAGGGGAAAGCCTAAAACAGAAGTAACCCCAAGTCTGTTTTCTGACTGGAATTTGAGAAGCTGTGCCGACCAGCACAACATAAAGATATGGGCCTCGGGTGTCCAAACCAACAGGGAAAACAGGGAACCCCATGCACTTCCCAAAAAAGGACACCCCTGGGAATCCGCAGAGGTATGATATGCCCAAATCGCCCCAGAAATGATTGCCCAGACACCCCAGCAAAGTCCGAAATGTGGGAAAAGAAATGCATTTTCCGCACATTGCGCTCGGTTCACCCAATCGAAACACGCCCCCAACAACACATGGCCTACCGTCTCGTGTTTCCACAGGTGTCCCGATGAAAACGGTACCTCACATGTGTGGGTGCACCTACCTGGCCACCAAGGGGAAAGCCTAAAACACAAGTAACCCCAAGTCTGTTTTCTGACCGGAATTTGAGACGCTCTGCCGAAAGGCACAACATACAGATATGGGCCTCGGGTGTCCAAGCCACTCGGGGAAACAGGGAACCCCATGCATTTCCGAAAAGAGGACACCTGTGGGAATCCGCAGAGGTATGATATGCCCAAATGCCCCAGAATTTATTTCCCAGACACCCCCGCAAAGTCCGAAATCTGGGAAAAAAACGCATTTTCCGCATATTTTGCTCGGCTCACCCATCAAAACACCCCCCAACAACACATGGACTACCGTCCCGCGTTCCCACAGGTGTCCCGATGAAAAATGTACCTCACATGTGTGGGTGCACCTACCTGGCCGCCAAGGGGAAAGCCTAAAACACATGTAACCCCAAGTCTGTTTTCTGACCGGAATTTGAGACGCTCTGCCGACCGGCACAACATACAGATATGGGCCTCAGGTATCCAAGCCACCGGGGAAAACAGGGAACCCCATGCATTTCCGAAAAGAGGACACCCGTGGGAATCCGCAGAGGTATGATATGCCCAAATCGCCCCAGAATTTATTACCCAGACACCCCTGCAAAGTCCAAAATGTGGGGAAAAAAACGCATTTTTTGCATATTTCGCTCGACTCACCAATCGAAACACACCCCCAACAACACATGGCCTACCGTCCCGCGTTCCCACAGGTGTCCCGATGAATACGGTACCTCACATTTGTTGGTGCACCTACCTGGCCGCCAAGGGGAAAGCCTAAAACACAAGTAACCCCATGTCTGTTTTCTGACCGGAATTTGAGATGCTATGCCGACCGGCACAACATACAGATATGGGCCTCGGCTGTCCAAGCCACCGGGGAAAACAGGGAACCCCATGCATTTCCGAAAAGAGGACACCCGTGGGAATCCACAGAGGTATGATATGCCCAAATTGCCCCAGAATTTATTACCCAGACACCCCCGCAAAGTCCGAAATGTGGGGGAAAAAAACGCATTTTCTGCATATTTCGCTCGGCTCACCCATCGAAACATGCCCCCAACAACACATGGCCTACTGTGTCTCATTCCCACAGGTGTCCCGATGGAAAATGTACCTCACATGTGTGGGTGCACCTACCTGGCAGCCAAGGGGAAAGCCTAAAACACATGTAAACCCAAGTCTGTTTTCTGACCGGAATTTGAGACGCTCTGCCGACCGGCACAACATACAGATATGGGCCTCGAGTGTCCAAGCCACCGGGAAAAACAGGGAACCCCATGCATTTCTGAAAAGAGGACACCCGTGGGAATCCGCAGAGGTATGATATGCCCAAATGCCCCAGAATTTATTTCCCAGACACCCCCGCAAAGTCCGAAATCTGGGAAAAAAACGCATTTTCCGCACATTTTGCTCGGCTCACCCATCGAAACACCCCCCCAACAACACATGGACTACCGTCCCGCGTTCCCACAGGTGTCCCGATGAAAACTGTACCTCACATGTGTCGGTGCACCTACCTGGCCGCCAAGGGGAAAGCCTAAAACACAAGTAACCACAAGTCTGTTTTCTGACTGGAATTTGAGAAGCTGTGCCGACCAGCACAACATACAGATATGGGCCTCGGGTGTCCAAACCACCAGGGAAAACAGGGAACCCCATGCACTTTCCAAAAAATTACACCCCTGGGAATCCGCAGAGGTATGATATGCCCAAATCGCCCCAGAAATGATTTCCCAGACACCCCAGCAAAGTCCGAAATGTGGGAAAAGAAATGCATTTTCCGCACATTGCGCTCGGCTCACCCATCGAAACACGCCCCAACAACACATGGCCTACCGTCTCGTCTTTCCACAGGTGTCCCGATGAAAACGGTGCCTCACATGTGTGGGTGCACCTTCCTGGCCGCCAAGGGGAAAGCCTAAAACAGAAGTAACCCCAAGTCTGTTTTCTGACTGGAATTTGAGAAGCTGTGCCGACTAGCAGAACATACAGATATGGTCCTCGGGTATCCAAGCCACCAGGGAAAACAGGGAACCCCATGCATTTCTGAAAAGAGGACACCCTTGGGAATTCACAGAGGTATGATATGCCCAGATCGCCCCAGAATTTATTACCCAGACACCCCCGCAAAATCCGAAATGTAGGAAAAAAACGCATTTTCCGCACATTTTGCTCGGTTCACCCAATCGAAACACGCCCCCAACAACACATGGCCTACCGTCTCGTGTTTCCACAGGTGTCCCGATGAAAACGGTACCTCACATGTGTGGGTGCACCTACCTGGCCACCAAGGGGAAAGCCTAAAACACAAGTAACCCCAAGTCTGTTTTCTGACCGGAATTTGAGACGCTCTGCCGAAAGGCACAACATACAGATATGGGCCTCGGGTGTCCAAGCCACTCGGGGAAACAGGGAACCCCATGCATTTCCGAAAAGAGGACACCTGTGGGAATCCGCAGAGGTATGATATGCCCAAATGCCCCAGAATTTATTTCCCAGACACCCCCGCAAAGTCCGAAATCTGGGAAAAAAACGCATTTACCGCATATTTTGCTCGGCTCACCCATCAAAACACCCCCCAACAACACATGGACTACCGTCGCGCGTTCCCACAGGTGTCCCGATGAAAAATGTACCTCACATGTGTGGGTGCACCTACCTGGCCGCCAAGGGGAAAGCCTAAAACACATGTAACCCCAAGTCTGTTTTCTGACCGGAATTTGAGACGCTCTGCCGACCGGCACAACATACAGATATGGGCCTCAGGTATCCAAGCCACCGGGGAAAACAGGGAACCCCATGCATTTCCGAAAAGAGGACACCCGTGGGAATCCGCAGAGGTATGATATGCCCAAATCGCCCCAGAATTTATTACCCAGACACCCCTGCAAAGTCCAAAATGTGGGGAAAAAAACGCATTTTTTGCATATTTCGCTCGACTCACCAATCGAAACACACCCCCAACAACACATGGCCTACCGTCCCTCGTTCCCACAGGTGTCCCGATGAATACGGTACCTCACATTTGTTGGTGCACCTACCTGGCCGCCAAGGGGAAAGCCTAAAACACAAGTAACCCCATGTCTGTTTTCTGACCGGAATTTGAGATGCTATGCCGACCGGCACAACATACAGATATGGGCCTCGGGTGTCCAAGCCACCGGGGAAAACAGGGAACCCCATGCATTTCCGAAAAGAGGACACCCGTGGGAATCCACAGAGGTATGATATGCCCAAATTGCCCCAGAATTTATTACCCAGACACCCCCGCAAAGTCCGAAATGTGGGGGAAAAAAACGCATTTTCTGCATATTTCGCTCGGCTCACCCATCGAAACACGCCCCCAACAACACATGGCCTACTGTGCCTCATTCCCACAGGTGTCCCGATGGAAAATGTACCTCACATGTGTGGGTGCACCTACCTGGCAGCCAAGGGGAAAGCCTAAAACACATGTACCCCCAAGTCTGTTTTCTGACCGGAATTTGAGACGCTCTGCCGACCGGCACAACATACAGATATGGGCCTCGAGTGTCCAAGCCACCGGGAAAAACAGGGAACCCCATGCATTTCTGAAAAGAGGACACCCGTGGGAATCCGCAGAGGTATGATATGCCCAAATTCCCCAGAATTTATTACCCAGACGCCACCGCAAAGTCCGAAATGTAGAAAGAAAAACTTATTTTTCTCACATTTCGCTCGGCTCACCCATCGAAACAAGACCCCAACAGCACATGGCCTACCGTGCCGCGTTCCCACTGGTGTCCCGATGAAAACGGTACCTCACATGTGTGGGTGCACCTACCTGGCCACCAAGGGGAAAGCCTAAAACACAAGTAACCCCAAGTCTGTTTTCTGACCGGAATTTGAGACGCTCTGCCGAAAGGCACAAGATACAGATATGGGACTCGGGTGTCCAAGCCACTGGGGGAAACAGGGAACCCCATGCATTTCCGAAAAGAGGATACCCGTGGGAATCCGCAGAGGTATGATATGCCCAAATGCCCCAGAATTTATTTCCCAGACACCCCCGCAAAATCCGAAATCTGGGAAAAAAAACGCATTTTCTGCACATTTTGCTCGGCTCACCCATCGAAACACCCCCCCAACAACACATGGACTACCGTCCCGCGTTCCCACAGGTGTCCCGATGAAAACTGTACCTCACATGTGTCGGTGCACCTACCTGGCCGCCAAGGGGAAAGCCTAAAACACAAGTAACCACAAGTCTGTTTTCTTACCGGAATTTGAGACTCTCTGCCGACCGGCGTAACATACAGATATGGGCCTCGGGTGTCCAAACCACCAGGGAAAACAGGGAACCCCATGCATTTCCGAAAAGAGGACCCCCCTGGGAATCCGCAGAGGTATGATATGCCCAAATCGCCCCAGAAATTATTACCCAGACACAGAACAGCAAAGTCCGAAATGTGGGAAAAGAAATGCATTTTCCGCACATTGCGCTCGGCTCACCCATCGAAACACGCCCCCAACAACACATGGCCTACCGTCTCGTCTTTCCACAGGTGTCCCGATGAAAACGGTGCCTCACATGTGTGGGTGCACCTTCCTGGCCGCCAAGGGGAAAGCCTAAAACAGAAGTAACCCCAAGGCTGTTTTCTGACTGGAATTTGAGACGCTGTGCCGACCAGCACAACATAAAGATATGGGCTTCGGGTATCCAAGCCACCAGGGAAAACAGGGAACCCCATGCATTTCCGAAAAGAGGACACCCTTTGGAATTCTCAGAGGTATGATATGCCCAGATCGCCCCAGAATATATTACCCAGAAACCCCCGCAAAATCCGAAATGTGGGAAAAAAAAACGCATTGTTCGCACATTTTGCTCAGCTCACCCAATCGAAACACGCCCCCAACAACAAATGGCCTACCGTCCGGCGTTCCCACAGGAGTCCCAATGAAAATGGTACCTCACATATGTGGGTGCACCTACCTGGCCACCAAGGGGAAAACCTAAAACACAAGTAACCCCAAGTCTGTTTTCTGACAGGAATTTGAGATGCTCTGCTGACCGGCACAATATACAGATATGGGCCTCGGGTGTCCAAGCCACCGGGGAAAACAGGGAACCCCATGCATTTCCGAAAAGAGGACACCGTGGGAATCCGCAGAGGTATGATATGCCCAAATTGCCCCTGAATTTATTACCGAGACACACCCGCAAAGTCCCATATCAGGGAAAAAAACGCATTTTCTGCACATTTGGCTCTGCTCACCCATCAAAACACACCCCCAACAACACATGGACTACTGTCCCGCGTTCCCACTGGTGTCCCGATGAAAACGGTACCTCACATGTGTGGGTGCACCTACCTGGCCACCAAGGGGAAAGCCTAAAACACAAGTAAGCCCAAGTCTGTTTTCTGACCGGAATTTGAGACGCTCTGCCGAAAGGCACAAGATACAGATATGGGACTCGGGTGTCCAAGCCACTGGGGGAAACTTGGGAACCCCATGCATTTCCGAAAAGAGGATACCCGTGGGAATCCGCAGAGGTATGATATGCCCAAATTTCCCCAGAATTTATTACCGAGACACACCCGCAAAGTCCCAAATCAGGGAAAAAAACGCATTTTCTGCACATTTGGCTCCGCTCACCCATCAAAACACGCCCCCAACAGCACATGGACTACTGTCCCGCGTTCCCACAGGTGTCCCGATGAAAACGGTACCTCACATGTATGGGTGCACCTACCTCGCCGCCAAGGGGAAAGCCTAAAACACAAGTAACTCCAAGTCTGTTTTCTGACCAGAATTTGAAACGCTCTGCGACTGGCGCAACATACAGATATGGGCCTCGGGTGTCCAAACCACCGGGAAAAACAGGGAACCCCATACATTTCCGAAAAGAGGACACCCGTGGGAATCCGCAGAGGTGTGATATGCCCAAATCGCCCCAGAATTTATTACCCAGACTCCCCTGCAAAGACCGAAATGTGAGGAAAAAAATGCATTTTCCGCACATTTCGCTCGGCTCACCCATCGAAACACACCCCCAACAACACATGGCCTACCGTCCCCCGTTCCCACAGGCGTCCCGATGAAAACGGTACCTCACATTTGTTGGTGCACCTACCTGGCCGCCAAGGGGAAAGCCTAAAACACAAGTAACCCCAAGTCTGTTTTCTGACCGGAATTTGAGATGCTCTGCCGACCGGCACAACATACAGATATGGGCCTCGGGTATCCAGGCCACCGGGGAAAACAGGGAACCTCATGCAGTTCCGAAAAGAGGACACCCGTGGGAATCCACAGAGGTATGATATGCCCAAATCGCCCCAGAATTTATTACCCAGACTCCCCTGCAAAGACCGAAATGTGAGGGAAAAAATGCATTTTCCGCACATTTCGCTCGGCTCACCCATCGAAACAAACCCCCAACAACACATGGCCTACCGTACCTCATTCCCACAGGTGTCCCGATGAAAAATGTACCTCACATGTGTGGGTGCACCTACCTGGCCACGAAGGGGAAAGCCTAAAACACATGTAACCCCAAGTCTGTTTTCTGACCGGAATTTGAGAAGCTCTGCCGACCGGCACAACATACAGATATGGGCCTCGAGTGTCCAAGCCACCGGGAAAAACAGGGAACCCCATGCATTTCCAAAAAGAGGACACCCGTGGGAATCCGCAGAGGTATGATATGCCCAAACCGCCCCAGAATTTATTACCCAGAAACCACCTCAAAGTCCGAAATGTAGAAAGAAAAACACATTTTTATCACATTTCGCTCGGCTCACCCATCGAAACAAGACCCCAACAGCACATGTCCTACCGTGCCGCGTTCCCACTGGTGTCCCGATGAAAACGGTACCTCACATGTGTGGGTGCACCTACCTGGCCACCAAGGGGAAAGCCTATAACACAAGTAACCCCAAGTCTGTTTTCTGACCGGAATTTGAGACGATCTGCCGAAAGGCACAACATACAGATATGGGCCTCGGGTGTCCAAGCCACTGGGGGAAACAGGGAACCCCATGCATTTCCGAAAAGAGGATACCCGTGGGAATCCGCAGAGGTATGATATGCCCAAATGCCCCAGAATTTATTTCCCAGACACACCCGCAAAGTCCGAAATCTGGGAAAAAAACGCATTTTCCGCACATTTTGCTCGGCTCACCCATCGAAACACCCCCCCAACAACACATGGACTACCGTCCCGCATTCCCACAGGTGTCCCGATGAAAACTGTACCTCACATGTGTCGGTGCACCTACCTGGCCGCCAAGGGGAAAGCCTAAAACACAAGTAACCACAAGTCTGTTTTCTGACTGGAATTTGAGAAGCTGTGCCGACCAGCACAACATACAGATATGGGCCTCGGGTGTCCAAACCACCAGGGAAAACAGGGAACCCCATGCACTTCCCAAAAAAGGACACCCCTGGGAATCCGCAGAGGTATGATATGCCCAAATCGCCCCAGAAATGATTGCCCAGACACCCCAGCAAAGTCCGAAATGTGGGAAAAGAAATGCATTTTCCGCACATTGCGCTCGGCTCACCCATCGAAACATGCCCCAACAACACATGGCCTACCGTCTCGTCTTTCCACAGGTGTCCCGATGAAAACGGTGCCTCACATGTGTGGGTGCACCTTCCTGGCCGCCAAGGGGAAAGCCTAAAACAGAAGTAACCCCAAGTCTGTTTTCTGACTGGAATTTGAGAAGCTGTGCCGACCAGCACAACATAAAGATATGGGCCTCGGGTATCCAAGCCACCAGGGAAAACAGGGAACCCCATGCATTTCCGAAAAGAGGACACCCTTGGGAATTCGCAGAGGTATGATATGCCCAGATCGCCCCAGAATTTATTACCCAGACACCCCCGCAAAATCCGAAATGTGGGAAAAAAACGCATTTTCCGCACATTTTGCTCGGTTCACCCAATCGAAACACGCCCCCAACAACACATGGCCTACCGTCTCGTGTTTCCACAGGTGTCCCGATGAAAACGGTGCCTCACATGTGTGGGTGCACCTTCCTGGCCGCGAAGGGGAAAGCCTAAAACAGAAGTAACCCCAAGTCTGTTTTCTGACTGGAATTTGAGACGCTGTTCCGACCAGCACAACATAAAGATATAGGCCTCGGGTATCCAAGCCAGCAGGGAAAACAGGGAACCCCATGCATTTCCGAAAAGAGGACACCCTTGGGAATCCGCAGAGGTATGATATGCCCAGATCGCCCCAGAATTTATTACCCAGACACCCCCGCAAAATCCGAAATGTTGGAAAAAAAACACATTGTCCGCACATTTTGCTCGGCTCACCCAATCGAAACACGCCCCCAACAACAAATGGCCTACCGTCGGGCGTTCCCACAGGAGTCCCGATGAAAATGGTACCTCACATATGTGGGTGCATCTACCTGGCCACCAAGGGGAAAGCCTAAAACACAAGTAACCCCAAGTCTGTTTTCTGACAGGAATTTGAGACGCTCTGCTGACCGGCACAATATACAGATATGGGCCTCGGGTGTCCAAGCCACCGGGGAAAACAGGGAACCCCATGCATTTCCGAAAAGAGGACACTGTGGGAATCCGCAGAGGTATGATATGCCCAAATCGCCCCAGAATTTATTACTGAGACACCCGCAAAGTCCCAAATCAGGGAAAAAAACGCATTTTCTGCACATTTGGCTCGGCTCACCCATCGAAACACGCCCCCAACAACACATGGACTACTGTCCCGCGTTCCCACATGTGTCCCGATGAAAATGGTCCCTCACATGTATGGGTGCACCTACCTTGCCGCCAAGGGGAAAGCCTAAAACACAAGTAACACCAAGTCTGTTTTCTGACCAGAATTTGAAACGCTCTGCCGACTGGCGCAACATACAGATATGGGCCTCGGGTGTCCAAGCCACCGGGGAAAACAGGGAACCCCATACATTTCCGAAAAGAGGACACCCGTGGGAATCCGCAGAGGTATGATATGCCCAAATTGCCCCAGAATGTATTACCCAGACTCCCCTGCAAAGACCGAAATGGGAGGAAAAAAATGCATTTTCCGCACATTTCGCTCGGCTCACCCATCGAAACACGCCCCAACAAGACATGGACTACCGTCCCGCGTTCCCACTGGTGTCCCGATGAAAACGGTACCTCACATGTATGGGTGCACCTACCTTGCCACCAAGGGGAAAGCCTAAAACACAAGTAACCCCAAGTCTGTTTTCTGACCGGAATTTGAGAAGCTCTGCTGACCGGCGCAACATACAGATATGGGCCTCGGGTATCCAAGCCACCGGGGAAAACTGGGAACCCCATGCATTTCCGTAAAGAGAACACCCGTTAGAATCCGCAGAGGTATGATATGCCCAAATTGCCCCAGAATGTATTACCCAGACACCCCCGCAAAGTCCGAAATGTGGGGAAAAAAACACATTTTCCGCACATTTCGCTTGGCTCACCCATCGAAGCACACCCCCAACAACACATGGCCTACCGTCCCGCGTTCCCACAGGTGTCCGTATGAAAACGGTACCTCACATGTGTGGGTGCACCTACCTTAATTTGAGATGCTCTGCCGACTGGCACAACATACAGATATGGGCCTCGGGTGTCCAAGCCAACGGGGAAAACAGGGAACCCCATGCATTTCCGAAAAGAGGACACCCGTGGGGATTCACAGAGGTATGATATGCCCAAATCGCCCCAGAATTTATTACCCAGACACCCCCGCAAAGTCCGAAATGTGGGGAAAAAAACGCATTTTCTGCATATTTCGCTCGGCTCACCCATCGAAACACGCCCCCAACAACACATGGCCTACCATCCCGCGTTCCCACTGGTGTCCCTATGAAAACAGTACCTCACATGTGTGGGTGCACCTACCTGGCCACCAAGGGGAAAGCCTAAAACACAAGTAACCCCGAGTTTGTTCTCTTACCGGAATTTGAGACACTCTGCCGACCGGCACAACATACAGATATGGGCCCCGGGTGTCCAAGCCACTGGGAAAACAGGGAACCCCAGGCATTTCCGAAAAGAGGACACCCATGGGAATCCGCAGAGGTATGATATGCCCAAATCGCTCCAGAATTTATTACCCAGACACCCCTGCAAAGTCCAAAATGTGGGGAAAAAAACGCATTTTTCGCATATTTCGCTCGACTCACCCATCGAAACACACCCCCAACAACACATGGCCTACCGTCCCGCGTTCCCACAGGTGTCCCAATGAAAACGGTACCTCACATTTGTTGGTGCACCTACCTGGCCGCCAAGGGGAAAGCCTAAAACACAAGTATTCCAAAGTCTGTTTTCTGACCGGAATTTGAGATGCTCTGCCGACCGGCACAACAAACAGATATGGGCCTCGGGTGTCCAAGCCACCGGGGAAAACAGGGAACCCCATGCATTTCCGAAAAGAGGACACCCATGGGAATCCACAGAGGTATGATATGCCCAAATCGCCCCAGAATGTATTACCCAGACACCCCTGCAAAGTCTGAAATGTGGGGAAAAAAACGCATTTTCTGCATATTTCGCTCGGCTCACCCATCGAAACACGCCCCCAACAACACATGGCCTACTGTCCCTCATTCCCAAAGGTGTCCCGATGAAAAATGTACCTCACATGTGTGGGTGCACCTACCTGGCCGCCAAGGGGAAAGCCTAAAACACATGTTAACCCAAGTCTGTTTTCTGACCGGAATTTGAGACGCTCTGCCGACCGGCACAACATACAGATATGGGCCTCAGGTATCCAAGCCACCGGGGAAAACAGGGAACCCCATGCATTTCCGTAAAGAGAACACCCGTTAGAATCCGCAGAGGTATGATATGGCCAAATTGCCCCAGAATGTATTACCCAGACACGACCGCAAAGTCTGAATTGTAGAAAGAAAAACGCATTTTCCGCACATTTCGCTCAGCTCACCCATCAAAACACGTCCCAACAAGACATGGACTACCGTCCCGCGTTCCCACTGGTGTCCCGATGAAAACGGTACCTCACATGTATGGGTGCACCTACCTTGCCACCAAGGGGAAAGCCTAAAACACAAGTAACCCCAAGTCTGTTTTCTGACCGGAATTTGAGACGCTCTGCTGACCGGCACAACATATAGATATGGGCCTCAGGTGTCCAAGCCACCGGGGAAAACAGGGAACACCATGCATTTCCGTAAAGAGAACACCCGTGGGAATCCGCAGAGGTATGATATGCCCAAATTGCCCCAGAATGTATTACCCAGACTCCCCTGCAAAGACCGAAATGGGAGGAAAAAAATGCATTTTCCGCACATTTCGCTCGGCTCACCCATCGAAACACGCCCCAACAAGACATGGACTACCGTCCCGCATTCCCACAGGTGTCCGTATGAAAACGGTACCTCACATGTGTGGGTGCACCTACCTGAATTTGAGATGCTCTGCCGACCGGCACAACATACAGATATGGGCCTCGGGTGTCCAAACCACCGGGGAAAACAGGGAACCCCATGCATTTCCGAAAAGAGGACACCCGTGGGAATTCACAGAGGTATGATATGCCCAAATCGCCCCAGAATTTATTACCCACACACCCCCGCAAAGTCCGAAATGTGGGAAAAGAAATGCATTTTCCACACATTTCGCTCGGCTCACCCATCGAAACACGCCCCCAACAACACATGGCCTACCGTCCCGCGTTCCCACTGGTGTCCCTATGAAAACAGTACCTCACATGTGTGGGTGCCCCTACCTGGCCGCCAATGGGAAAGCCTAAAACACAAGTAACCCCGAGTTTGTTCTCTTACCGGAATTTGAGACACTCTGCCGACCGGCACAACATACATATATGGGCCCCGGGTGTCCAAGCCACTGGGGAAAACAGGGAACCCCAGGCATTTCCGAAAAGAGGACACCCGTGGGAATCCGCAGAGGTATGATATGCCCAAATCGCCCAAGAATGTATTACCCAGACACCCCTGCAAAGTCCAAAATGTGGGGAAAAAAACGCATTTTTCGCATATTTCGCTCGACTCACCCATCGAAACACACCCCCAACAACACATGGCCTACCGTCCCGCGTTCCCACAGGTCTCCCGATGAAAACGGTACCTCACATTTGTTGGTGCACCTACCTGGCCGCCAAGGGGAAAGCCTAAAAAACAAGTATTCCAAAGTCTGTTTTCTGACCAGAATTTGAAACGCTCTGCCGACTGGCGCAACATACAGATATGGGCCTCGGGTGTCCAAGCCACCGTGGAAAACATGGAACCCCATGCATTTCCGAAAAGAGGACACCCATGGGAATCCACAGAGGTATGATATGCCCAAATTGCCCCAGAATGTATTACCCAGACACCACCGCAAATTCCAAAATGTAGAAAGAAAAATGCATTTTTCTCACATTTCCCCACTCGGCTCAACCAACGAAACAAGACCCCAATAGCACATGGCCTACCGTGCCGCGTTCCCACTGGTGTCCCGATGAAAACGGTACCTCACATGTGTCGGTGCACCTACCTGGCCACCAAGGGGAAAGCCTAAAACACAAGTAACCCCAAGTCTGTTTTCTGACCGGAATTTGAGACGCTCTGCCGAAAGGCACAACATACAGATATGGGCCTCGGGTGTCCAAGCCACTGGGGGAAACAGGGAACCCCATGCATTTCCGAAAAGAGGACACCCGTGGGAATCCGCAGAGGTATGATATGCCCAAATGCCCCAGAATTTATTTCCCAGACACCCCCGCAAAGTCCGAAATCTGGGAAAAAAACGCATTTTCCGCACATTTTGCTCGGCTCACCCATCGAAACACAGCCCCAACAACACATGGAGTACCTTCCCGCATTCCCACAGGTGTCCCGATGAAAACGGTACCTCACATGTGTCGGTGCACCTAACTGGCCGCCAAGGGGAAAGCCTAAAACAGAAATAACCCCAAGTCTGTTTTCACACCGGAATTTGAGACGCTCTGCCGACCGGCATAACATACAGATATGGGCCTTGGGTGTTCAAGCCACCAAGGAAAACAGGGAACCCCACGCATTTCCGAAAAGAGGACACCCGTGGGAATCCTCAGAGGTATGATATGCCCAAATTGCCCCAGAATGTATTACCCAGACACCCACGCAAAGTCTGAAATGTGGGGAAAAAAACGCATTTTCTGCACATTTTGCTCGGCTCACCCATCGAAACACGCCCCCACAAACGCATGGCCTAACGTCCCACGTTCCCACAGGTGTCCCGATGAAAATGGTACCTCACATGTGTGGGTGCACCTACCTGGCAGCCAAGGGGAAAGCCTAAAACACAAGTGACTCCAAGTATGTTTTCACATCTGAATTTGAGACGCTCTTCCGACCGGCACAACATACAGATATGGGCCTCAGGTTTCCAAACCACCGGGGAAAACATGGAACCCCATGCATTTCCGTAAAGAGGTCACCCGTTGGAATCCGCAGAGGTATGATATGCCCAAATCGCCCCAGAATTTATGACCCAGACAGCCCCGCAAAGTCCGAAATGTGGGAAAAGTAACGCATTTTCCGCACATTTTGCTCGGCTCACCCATCGAAACACGCCCCCAACAACACATGGCCTACCGTCACGCTTTCCCACAGGTGTCCGTATGAAAACGGTACCTCACATGTATGGGTGCACCTACCTGGCTGCCAAGGGGAAAGCCTAAAACACAAGTAGGCCCAAGTCTGTTTTCTTACCGGAATTTGAGACGCTCTGCCGACGAGCACAACATACAGATATGGGCCCCGGGTATCCAAGCCACTGGGGAAAACAGGGAACCCCATGCATTTCCGAAAAGAGGACACCCGTGGGAGTCCACAGAGGTGTGATATGCCCAAATCGCCCCAGAATGTATTACCCAGACACCCCTGCAAAACCCGAAATCTGGGAAAAAAACACATTATCCGCACATTTCGCTCGGCTCACCCATCGAAACACGCCCCCAACAACACATGGACTACCGTCCCGCGTTCCCACAGGTGTCCTGATGAAAACGGTACCTCACATGTGTCGGTGCACCTACCTGGCCGCCAAGGGGAAAGCCTAAAACACAAGTCTGTTTTCTAACCAGAATTTGAGACGCTCTGCCGACCGGCGCAACATACAGATATGGGCCTCGGGTGTCCAAACCACCAGGGAAAACAGGGAACCCCATGCATTTCCGAAAAGAGGACACCCGTGGGAATCCACAGAGGTATGATATGCCCAAATCGCCCCAGAATTTATTACCCAGACATTCCCACAAAGTCTGAAATGTGGGGAAAAAAACGCATTTTCCGCACATTTCGCTCGGCTCACCCATCGAAACACGCCCCCAACAACACATGGCCTACCGTCCCGCGTTCCCACAGGAGTCCCGATGAAAACGGTACCTCAGATGTGAGGCTGCACCTACCTGGCCGCCAAGGGGAAAGCCTAAAACACAAGTAACCCCAAGTCTGATTTCTGACCGGAATTTGAGACGCTCTGCTGACCGGCACAGCACACAGATATGGGCCTCGGGTGTCCAAGCCACCGGGGAAAACAGGGATCCCCATGCATTTATGAAAAGAGGACACCCGTGGGAATCCGCAGAGGTATGCTATCCCCAAATAGCCCCAGAATGTATTACCCAGACACCAGCGCAAAGTCCGAAATGTGGGGAAAAAAACGCATTTTCCCCACATTTTGCTCAGCTCACCCATCGAAACACGCCCTCAACAGCACATGGCCTACCGTGCCGCGTTCCCACTGGTGTCCCGATGACAACGGTAACTAACATGTGTGGGTGCACCTACCTGGCCACCAAGGGGAAAGCCTAAAACACAAGTAACCCCAAGTCTGTTTTCTGACCGGAATTTGAGACGCTCTGCCGACCGGCACAACATACACATATGGGCCTCGGGTGTCCAAGCCGCCGGGGGAAACAGGGAACCCCATGCATTTCCAAAAAGAGGACACCGGTGGGAATCCGCAGAGGTATGATATGCCCAAATCACCCCAGAAATTATTACCCAGACACCCCAGCAAAGTCCGAAATGTGGGAAAAGAAATGCATTTTCCGCACATTGCGCTCGGCTCACCCATCGAAACACGCCCCCATCATTACATGGCCTTCCGTCCCGTGTTTCCACAGGTGTCCCGATGAAAATGGTGCCTCACATGTGTGGGTGCACCTTCCTGGCCGCCAAGGGGAAAGCCTAAAACAGAAGTAACCCCAAGTCTGTTTTCTGACTGGAATTTGAGACGCTCTGCCGACCAGCACAACATAAAGATATGGGCCTCGGGTATCCAAGCCACCAGGGAAAACAGGGAACCCCATGCATTTCCGAAAAGAGGACACCCGTGGGAATCCGCAGAGGTATGATATGCCCAGATCGCCCCAGAAGTTATTACCCAGACACCTCAGCAAAGTCCGAAATGTGGGAAAAGAAATGCATTTTCCGCACATTGCGCTCGGCTCACCCATCGAAACACGCCCCCAACAACACATGGCCTACCGTCCCATGTTTCCACAGGTGTCCCGATGAAAACGGTGCCTCACATGTGTGGGTGCAGCTTCCTTGCTGCCAAGGGGAAAGCCTAAAACAGAAGTAACCCCAAGTCTGTTTTCTGACTGGAATTTGATACGCTCTGCCGACCAGCACAACATAAAGATATGGGCCTCGGGTATCCAAACCACCGGGGAAAACAGGGAACCCCATGCATTTCCGAAAAGAGGACACCCGTGGGAATCCGCATAGGTATGATATGCCCAAATCGCCCCAGAATTTATTACCCAGACACCCCCGCAAAGTCTGAAATGTGGGAAAAAAACGCATTTTTCGCACATTTTGCTCGGCTCACCCATCGAAACACGCCCCCAACAACACATGGCCTACCGTCCCACGTTCCCACAGGAGTCCCGATGAAAACGGTACCTCACATATGTGGGTGCACCTACCTGGCCGCCAAGGGGAAAGCCTAAAACACAAGTAACCCCAAGTCTGTTTTCTGACCAGAATTTGAGACGCTCTGCCGACCGGCACAACATACAGATATGGGCCTCGGGTGTCCAAGCCACCGCGGGAAACAGGGAACCCCATGCATTTCCAAAAAGAGGACACCCGTGGGAATCCACAGAGGTATGATATGCCTAAATCACCCCAGAATGTATTTCCCAGACAACCCCGCAAAGTCCGAAATCTGGGAAAAAAAAGCATTTTCTGCACATTTTGCTCGGCTCACCTATCGAAACACGCCCCTAATAACACATGGACTACCGTCCCGCATTCCCACAGGTGTCCCGATGAAAACGGTACCTCACATGTGTCGGTGCACCTACCTGGCCGCCAAGGGGAAAGCCCAAAACACAAGTAACCACAAGTCTGTTTTCTGACCGGAATTTGAGACGCTCTGCCGACCGGCGCAACATACAGATATGGGCCTCGGGTGTCCAAACCACCGGGGAAAACAGGGAACCCCATGCATTTCCGAAAAGAGGACACCCGTGGGAATCTGCAGAGGTATGATATGCCCAAATCGCCCCAGAAATTATTACCCAGACACCCCAGCAAAGTCCGAAATGTGGGAAAAGAAATGCATTTTCCGCACATTGCGCTAGGCTCACCCATCGAAACACGCCCCCAACAACACATGGCCTACCGTCCCGTGTTTCCACAGGTGTCCCGATGAAAACGGTGCCTCACATGTGTGGGTGCACCTTCCTGGCCACCAAGGGGAAAGCCTAAAACAGAAGTAACCCCAAGTCTGTTTTCTGACTGGAATTTGAGACGCTCTGCCGACCAGCACAACATAAAGATATGGGCCTCGGGTATCAAAGCCACCAGGGAAAACAGGGAACCCCATGCATTTCCGAAAAGAGGACACCCTTGGGAATCCGCAGAGGTTTGATATGCCCAGATCGCCCCAGAATTTATTACCCAGACACCCCCGCAAAATCCGAAATGTGGGAAAAAAAACCCATTGTCCGCACATTTTGCTCGGCTCACCCATCGAAACAGGCCCCTAACAACACATGGACCACCGTCCCGCATTCCCACAGGTGTCCCGATGAAAACAATACCTCACATGTGTCGGTGCACCTACCTGGCCGCCAAGGGGAAAGCCTAAAACACAAGTAACCACAAGTCTGTTTTCTGACCGGAATTTGAGGCGCTCTGCCGACCGGCGCAACATACACATATGGGCCTCGGGTGTCCAACCCACCGTGGAAAACAGGGAACCCCATGCATTTCCGAAAATAGTACACCCGTGGGAATCTGCAGAGGTATGATATGCCCAAATCGCCCCAGAAATTATTACACAGACACCCCAGCAAAGTCCGAAATGTGGGAAAAGAAATGCATTTTCCGCACATTGCGCTCGGCTCACCCATCGAAACACGCCCCCAACAACACATGGCCTACCGTCCCGTGTTTCCACAGGTGTCCCAATGAAAACGGTGCTTCACATGTGTGGGTGCAACTTCCTGGCCGCCAAGGGGAAAGCCTAAAACAGAAGTAACCCCAAGTCTGTTTTCTGACTGGAATTTGAGACGCTCTGCCGACCAGCACAAAAAAACGATATGGGCCTCGGGTATCCAAACCACCGGGGAAAACAGGGAACCCCATGCATTTCCGAAAAGAGGACACCCGTGGGAATCCGCAGAGGTATGATTTGCCCAAATCGCCCCAGAATTTAAAACCCAGACACCCCCGCAAAGTCTGAAATGTGGGAAAAGAAATGCATTTTCCACACATTTCGCTCGGCTCACCCATCGAAACACGCCCCCAAGAACACATGGCCTACCGTCCAGTGGTTCCACAGGTGTCCCGATGAAAACAGTACCTCACATGTGTGGGTGCACCTACCTGGCCGCCAAGGGGAAAGCCTAAAACAGAAGTAACCCCAAGTCTGTTTTCTGACTGGAATTTGAGATGCTCTGCCGACCAGCACAACATACAGATATGGGCCTCGGGTATCCAGGCCACCAGGGAAAACAGGGAGCCCCATGCATTTCTGAAAAGAGGACACCCGTGGGAATCCGCAGAGGTATGATATGCCCAAATCGCCCCAGAATTTATTACCCAGACACACCCGCAAAGTCTGAAATGTGGGAAAAAAATTGAATTTTTTGCACATTTTGCTCGGCTCACCCATCGAAACACGCCCCCAACAACACATGGCCTACCGTCCCACGTTCCCACAGGAGTCGCGATGAAAACGGTACCTCACATATGTGGGTGCACCTACCTGGCCGCCAAGGGGAAAGCCTAAAACACAAATAACCCCAAGTCTGTTTTCTGACCAGAATTTGAGACGCTCTGCCGACCGGCACATCATACAGATATGGGCCTCGGGTGTCCAAGCCACCGGGGGAAACAGGGAACCCCATGCATTTCCAAAAAGAGGACACCCGTGGGAATCCGCAGAGGTATGATATGCCTAAATCACCCCAGAATGTATATCCCAGACACCCCCGCAAAGTCCGAAATCTGGGGAAAAAAAAGCATTTTCTGCACATTTTGCTCGGCTCACCCATCCAAACACGCCCCTAACAACACATGGACTACCGTCCCGCATTCCCACAAGTGTCCCGATGAAAACGGTACCTCACATGTGTCGGTGCACCTACCTGGCCGCCAAGGGGAAAGCCTAAAACACAAGTAACCCCAAGTCTGTTTTCTGACCGGAATTTGAGACGCTCTGCCGACCGGCACAACATACAGATATGGGCCTCGGGTGTCCAAGCCACCGGGGGAAACAGGGAACCCCATGCATTTCCAAAAAGAGGACACCGGTGGGAATCCGCAGAGGTATGATATGCCCAAATCACCCCAGAAATTATTACCCAGACACCCCAGCAAAGTCCGAAATGTGGGAAAAGAAATGCATTTTCCGCACATTGCGCTCGGCTCACCCATCGAAACACGCCCCCATCATTAATGGCCTTCCGTCCCGTGTTTCCACAGGTGTCCCGATGAAAATGGTGCCTCACATGTGTTGGTGCACCTTCCTGGCCGCCAAGGGGAAAGCCTAAAACAGAAGTAACCCCAAGTCTGTTTTCTGACTGGAATTTGAGACGCTCTGCCGACCAGCACAACATACAGATATGGGCCTCGGGTATCCAAGCCACCAGGGAAAACAGGGAACCCCATGCATTTCCGAAAAGAGGACACCCGTGGGAATCCGCAGAGGTATGATATGCCCAGATCGCCCCAGAAGTTATTACCCAGACACCTCAGCAAAGTCCGAAATGTGGGAAAAGAAATGCATTTTCCGCACATTGCGCTCGGCTCACCCATCGAAACACGCCCCCAACAACACATGGCCTACCGTCCCATGTTTCCACAGGTGTCCCGATGAAAACGGTGCCTCACATGTGTGGGTGCACCTACCTGGCCGCCAAGGGGAAAGCCTAAAACAGAAGTAACCCCAAGTCTGTTTTCTGACTGGAATTTGATACGCTCTGCCGACCAGCACAACATAAAGATATGGGCCTCGGGTATCCAAACCACCGGGGAAAACAGGGAACCCCATGCATTTCCGAAAAGAGGACACCCGTGGGAATCCGCATAGGTATGATATGCCCAAATCGCCCCAGAATTTATTACCCAGACACCCCCGCAAAGTCTGAAATCTGGGAAAAAAAAGCATTTTCTGCACATTTTGCTCGGCTCACCTATCGAAACACGCCCCTAACAACACATGGACTACCGTCCCGTGTTTCCACAGGTGTCCCGATGAAAACGGTGCCTCACATGTGTGGGTGCACCTTCCTGGCCACCAAGGGGAAAGCCCAAAACACAAGTAACCACAAGTCTGTTTTCTGACCGGAATTTGAGACGCTCTGCCGACCGGCGCAACATACAGATATGGGCCTCGGGTGTCCAAACCACCGGGGAAAACAGGGAACCCCATGCATTTCCGAAAAGAGGACACCCGTGGGAATCCGCAGAGGTATGATATGCCCAAATCGCCCCAGAAATTATTACCCAGACACCCCAGCAAAGTCCGAAATGTGGGAAAAGAAATGCATTTTCCGCACATTGCGCTAGGCTCACCCATCGAAACACGCCCCCAACAACACATGGCCTACCGTCCCGTGTTTCCACAGGTGTCCCGATGAAAACGGTGCCTCACATGTGTGGGTGCACCTTCCTGGCCACCAAGGGGAAAGCCTAAAACAGAAGTAACCCCAAGTCTGTTTTCTGACTGGAATTTGAGACGCTCTGCCGACCAGCACAACATAAAGATATGGGCCTCGGGTATCAAAGCCACCAGGGAAAACAGGGAACCCCATGCATTTCCGAAAAGAGGACACCCTTGGGAATCCGCAGAGGTATGATATGCCCAGATCGCCCCAGAATTTATTACCCAGACACCCCCGCAAAATCCGAAATGTGGGAAAAAAAAACCATTGTCCGCACATTTCGCTCGGCTCACCCATCGAAACAGGCCCCTAACAACACATGGACTACCGTCCCGCATTCCCACAGGTGTCCCGATGAAAACAATACCTCACATGTGTCGGTGCACCTACCTGGCCGCCAAGGGGAAAGCCTAAAACACAAGTAACCACAAGTCTGTTTTCTGACCGGAATTTGAGGCGCTCTGCCGACCGGCGGTACATACAGATATGGGCCTCGGGTGTCCAAACCACTGTGGAAAACAGGGAACCCCATGCATTTCCGAAAATAGTACACCCGTGGGAATCTGCAGAGGTATGATATGCCCAAATCGCCCCAGAAATTATTACACAGACACCCCAGCAAAGTCCGAAATGTGGGAAAAGAAATGCATTTTCCGCACATTGCGCTCGGCTCACCCATCGAAACACGCCCCCAACAACACATGGCCTACCGTCCCGTGTTTCCACAGGTGTCCCAATGAAAACGGTGCTTCACATGTGTGGGTGCAACTTCCTGGCCGCCAAGGGGAAAGCCTAAAACAGAAGTAACCCCAAGTCTGTTTTCTGACTGGAATTTGAGACGCTCTGCCGACCAGCACAAAATAACGATATGGGCCTCGGGTATCCAAACCACCGGGGAAAACAGGGAACCCCATGCATTTCTGAAAAGAGGACACCCGTGGGAATCCGCAGAGGTATGATTTGCCCAAATCGCCCGAGAATTTAAAACCCAGACACCCCCGCAAAGTCTGAAATGTGGGAAAAGAAATGCATTTTCCACACATTTCGCTCGGCTCACCCATCGAAACACGCCCCCAAGAACACATGGCCTACCGTCCAGTGGTTCCACAGGTGTCCCGATGAAAACAGTACCTCACATGTGTGGGTGCACCTACCTGGCCGCCAAGGGGAAAGCCTAAAACAGAAGTAACCCCAAGTCTGTTTTCTGACTGGAATTTGAGATGCTCTGCCGACCAGCACAACATACAGATATGGGCCTCGGGTATCCAGGCCACCAGGGAAAACAGGGAGCCCCATGCATTTCTGAAAAGAGGACACCCGTGGGAATCCGCAGAGGTATGATATGCCCAAATCGCCCCAGAATTTATTACCCAGACACCCCCGCAAAGTCTGAAATGTGGGAAAAAATTGAATTTTTTGCACATTTTGCTGGGCTCACCCATCGAAACACGCCCCCAACAACACATGGCCTACCGTCCCACGTTCCCACAGGAGTCGCGATGAAAACGGTACCTCACATATGTGGGTGCACCTACCTGGCCGCCAAGGGGAAAGCCTAAAACACAAATAACCCCAAGTCTGTTTTCTGACCAGAATTTGAGACGCTCTGCCGACCGGCACAACATACAGATATGGGCCTCGGGTGTCCAAGCCACCGTGGGAAACAGGGACCCCATGCATTTCCAAAAAGAGGACACCCGTGGGAATCCGCAGAGGTATGATATGCCTAAATCACCCCAGAATGTATATCCCAGACACCCCCGCAAAGTCCGAAATCTGGGGAAAAAAAAGCATTTTCTGCACATTTTGCTCGGCTCACCCATCCAAACACGCCCCTAACAACACATGGACTACCGTCCCGCATTCCCACAAGTGTCCCGATGAAAACGGTACCTCACATGTGTCGGTGCACCTACCTGGCTGCCAAGGGGAAAGCCTAAAACACAAGTAACCCCAAGTCTGATTTCTGACCGGAATTTGAGACGCTCTGCTGACCGGCACAGCACACAGATATGGGCCTCGGGTGTCCAAGCCACCGGGGAAAACAGGGATCCCCATGCATTTATGAAAAGAGGACACCCGTGGGAATCCGCAGAGGTATGCTATCCCCAAATAGCCCCAGAATGTATTACCCAGACACCACCGCAAAGTCCGAAATGTGGGGAAAAAAACGCATTTTCCCCACATTTTGCTCAGCTCACCCATCGAAACACGCCCTCAACAGCACATGGCCTACCGTGCCGCGTTCCCACTGGTGTCCCGATGACAACGGTAACTAACATGTGTGGGTGCACCTACCTGGCCACCAAGGGGAAAGCCTAAAACACAAGTAACCCCAAGTCTGTTTTCTGACCGGAATTTGAGACGCTCTGCCGACCGGCACAACATACAGATATGGGCCTCGGGTGTCCAAGCCACCGGGGGAAACAGGGAACCCCATGCATTTCCAAAAAGAGGACACCGGTGGGAATCCGCAGAGGTATGATATGCCCAAATCACCCCAGAAATTATTACCCAGACACCCCAGCAAAGTCCGAAATGTGGGAAAAGAAATGCATTTTCCGCACATTGCGCTCGGCTCACCCATCGAAACACGCCCCCATCATTACATGGCCTTCCGTCCCGTGTTTCCACAGGTGTCCCGATGAAAATGGTGCCTCACATGTGTGGGTGCACCTTCCTGGCCGCCAAGGGGAAAGCCTAAAACACAAGTAACCCAAGTCTGTTTTCTGACTAGAATTTGAAACGCTCTGCCGACTGGCGCAACATACAGATATGGGCCTCGGGTGTCCAAGCCACCGGGGAAAACAGGGAACCCCATACAGTTCCAAAAAGAGAACACCCATTAGAATCCGCAGAGGTATGATATGCCCAAATTGCCCCAGAATGTATTACCCAGACACCCCCGCAAAGTCCAAAATTGGGGGGAAAAAAACACATTTTCCGCACATTTCGCTCGGCTCACCCATCGAAACACGCCCCCAACAACACATGGCCTACCGTCCCGTGTTCCCAAAGGTGTCTGTATGAAAACGGTACCTCACATGTGTGGGTGCACCTACCTGGCCGCCAAGGGGAAAGCCTAAAACACAAGTAACCCCAAGTCTGTTTTCTTACCGGAATTTGAGATGCTCTGCCGACCGGCACAACATACAGATATGGGCCCCGGGTGTCCAAGCCACTGGGGAAAACAGGGAACCTCAAGCATTTCCGAAAAGAGAACACCTGTGGGAATCCACAGAGGTATGATATGCCCAAATTGCCCCAGAATGTATTACCCAGACACCCCCACAAAGTCTGAAATGTGGGGAAAAAAATGCATTTTCCGCATATTTCGCTCGGCTCACCCATCGAAACACGCCCCGAACAACACATGGACTACTGTCCCGCATTTCCACAAGTTTCCCGATGAAAACGGTACCTCACATGTGTCGGTGCACCTACCTGGCCGCCAAGGGGAAAGCCTAAAACACAAGTAACCACAAGTCTGTTTTCTGACCGGAATTTGAGACGCTCTGCCGACCGGCGCAACATACAGATTTGGGCCTCGGGTGTCCAAACCACCGGGGAAAACAGGGAACCCCATGCATTTCCGAAAAGAGGACACCCGTGGGAATCCGCAGAGGTATGATATGCCCAAATCGCCCCAGAAATTATTACCCAGACACCCCAGCAAAGTCCGAAATGTGGGAAAAGAAATGCATTTTCCACACATTGCGCTCGGCTCACCCATCGAAACACGCCCCCAACAACACATGGCCTGCCGTCCCGCGTTCCACAGGAGTCCCGATGAAAATGGTAACTCACATATGTGGGTGCACCTACCTGGCCACCAAGGGGAAAGCCTAAAACACAAGTAACCCCAAGTCTGTTTTCTTACAGGAATTTGAGACGCTCTGCCGACCGGCACAATATACAGATATGGGCCTCGGGTGTCCAAGCCACCGGGGAAAACAGGGAACCCCATGCATTTCCGAAGAGAGGATAGCGTGGGAATCCGCAGAGGTTTGATATGCCCAATTCGCCCCAGAATTTATTACCGAGACACCCCCGCAAAGTCCCAAATCAGGGAAAACAACGCATTTTCTGCACATTTGGCTCGGCTCACCCATCGAAACACGCCCCCAACAACACATGGACTACCGTCCCGCGTTCCCACAGGTGTCCTGATGAAAACGGTACCTCACATGTATGGGTGCACCTACCTTGCCGCCAAGGGGAAAGCCTAAAACACAAGTAACCCCAAGTCTGTTTTCTGACCGGAATTTGAGACGCTCTGCCGACCAGCGCATCATACAGACATGGGCCTTGGGTGTCCAAGCCACTGGGGAAAACAGGGAACCCCATGCATTTCTGAAAAGAGGACACCCGTGGGAATCCGCAGAGGTATGATATGCCTAAATCACCCCAGAATGTATATCCCAGACACCCCCGCAAAGTCCGAAATCTGGGGAAAAAAAAGCATTTTCTGCACATTTTGCTCGGCTCACCCATCCAAACACGCCCCTAACAACACATGGACTACCGTCCCGCATTCCCACAAGTGTACCGATGAAAACGGTACCTCACATGTGTCGGTGCACCTACCTGGCCGCCAAGGGGAAAGCCTAAAACACAAGTAACCCCAAGTCTGATTTCTGACCGGAATTTGAGACGCTCTGCTGACCGGCACAGCACACAGATATGGGCCTCGGGTGTCCAAGCCACCTGGGAAAACAGGGATCCCCATGCATTTATGAAAAGAGGACACCCGTGGGAATCCGCAGAGGTATGCTATCCCCAAATAGCCCCAGAATGTATTACCCAGACACCACCGCAAAGTCCGAAATGTGGGGAAAAAAACGCATTTTCCCCACATTTTGCTCAGCTCACCCATCGAAACACGCCCTCAACAGCACATGGCCTACCGTGCCGCGTTCCCACTGGTGTCCCGATGACAACGGTAACTAACATGTGTGGGTGCACCTACCTGGCCACCAAGGGGAAAGCCTAAAACACAATTAACCCCAAGTCTGTTTTCTGACCGGAATTTGAGACGCTCTGCCGACCGGCACAACATACAGATATGGGCCTCGGGTGTCGAAGCCACCGGGGGAAACAGGGAACCCCATGCATTTCCAATAAGAGGACACCGGTGGGAATCCGCAGAGGTATGATATGCCCAAATCACCCCAGAAATTATTACCCAGACACCCCAGCAAAGTCCAAAATGTGGGAAAAGAAATGCATTTTCCGCACATTGCGCTCGGCTCACCCATCGAAACATGCCACCATCATTACATGGCCTTCCGTCCCGTGTTTCCACAGGTGTCCCGATGAAAATGGTGCCTCACATGTGTGGGTGCACCTTCCTGGCCGCCAAGGGGAAAGCCTAAAACACAAGTAACCCAAGTCTGTTTTCTGACTAGAATTTGAAACGCTCTGCCGACTGGCGCAACATACAGATATGGGCCTCGGGTGTCCAAGCCACCGGGGAAAACAGGGAACCCCATACAGTTCCAAAAAGAGAACACCCATTAGAATCCGCAGAGGTATGATATGCCCAAATTGCCCCAGAATGTATTACCCAGACACCCCCGCAAAGTCCAAAATTGGGGGGAAAAAAACACAATTTCCGCACATTTCGCTCGGCTCACCCATCGAAACACGCCCCCAACAACACATGGCCTACCGTCCCGCGTTCCCAAAGGTGTCTGTATGAAAACGGTACCTCACATGTGTGGGTGCACCTACCTGGCCGCCAAGGGGAAAGCCTAAAACACAAGTAACCCCAAGTCTGTTTTCTTACCGGAATTTGAGATGCTCTGCCGACCGGCACAACATACAGATATGGGCCCCAGGTGTCCAAGCCACTGGGGAAAACAGGGAACCTCAAGCATTTCCGAAAAGAGAACACCTGTGGGAATCCACAGAGGTATGATATGCCCAAATTGCCCCAGAATGTATTACCCAGACACCCCCACAAAGTCTGAAATGTGGGGAAAAAAATGCATTTTCCGCACATTTCGCTCGGCTCACCCATCGAAACACGCCCCGAACAACACATGGACTACTGTCCCGCATTCCCACAAGTGTCCCGATGAAAACGGTACCTCACATGTGTCGGTGCACCTACCTGGCCGCCAAGGGGAAAGCCTAAAACACAAGTAACCACAAGTCTGTTTTCTGACCGGAATTTGAGACGCTCTGCCGACCGGCGCAACATACAGATATGGGCCTCGGGTGTCCAAACCACCGGGGAAAACAGGGAACCCCATGCATTTCCGAAAAGAGGACACCCGTGGGAATCCGCAGAGGTATGATATGCCCAAATCGCCCCAGAAATTATTACCCAGACACCCCAGCAAAGTCCGAAATGTGGGAAAAGAAATGCATTTTTCACACATTGCGCTCGGCTCACCCATCGAAACACGCCCCCAACAACACATGGCCTACCGTCCCGCGTTCCACAGGAGTCCCGATGAAAATGGTAACTCACATATGTGGGTGCACCTACCTGGCCACCAAGGGGAAAGCCTAAAACACAAGTAACCCCAAGTCTGTTTTCTTACAGGAATTTGAGACGCTCTGCCGACCGGCACAATATACAGATATGGGCCTCGGGTGTCCAAGCCACCGGGGAAAACAGGGAACCCCATGCATTTCCGAAGAGAGGATAGCGTGGGAATCCGCAGAGGTTTGATATGCCCAATTCGCCCCAGAATTTATTACCGAGACACCCCCGCAAAGTCCCAAATCAGGGAAAACAACGCATTTTCTGCACATTTGGCTCGGCTCACCCATCGAAACACGCCCCCAACAACACATGGACTACCGTCCCGCGCTCCCACAGGTGTCCCGATGAAAACGGTACCTCACATGTATGGGTGCACCTACCTTGCCGCCAAGGGGAAAGCCTAAAACACAAGTAACCCCAAGTCTGTTTTCTGACCGGAATTTGAGACGCTCTGCCGACCAGCGCATCATACAGATATGGGCCTTGGGTGTCCAAGCCACTGGGGAAAACAGGGAACCCCATGCATTTCTGAAAAGAGGACACCTGTGGGAATCCGCAGAGGTATGATATGCCCAAATCGCCCAAGAATGTATTACCCAGACACCCCTGCAAAGTCTAAAATCTGGGAAAAAAATGCATTTTCCGCACATTTCGCTCGGCTCACCCATCGAAACATACCCCCAACAAAACATGGATTACCATCCTGCGTTCCCACAGGTGTCCCGATGAAAACGGTACCTCACATGTATGGGTGCACCTACCTTGCCGCGAAGGGGAAAGCCTAAAACACAAGAAACCCCAAGTCTGTTTTCTGACCGGAATTTGAGACGCTCTGCCGACCGGCGCAACATACAGATATGGGCCTTGAGTGTCCAAGCCACCGGGGAAAACAGGGAACCCCATGCATTTCCGAAAAGAGGACACCCGTGGGAATCCGCAGAGGTATGATATGCCCAAATCGCCCCAGTATTTATTACCCAGACACCCCTGCAAAGTCCGAAATGTGGGAAAAAAATTGAATTTTTCGCACATTTTGCTCGGCTCACCCATCGAAACACGCCCCCAACAACACATGGCCTACCGTCCCGTATTTCCACAGGTGTCCCAATGAAAACGGTGCTTCACATGTGTGGGTGCAACTTCCTGGCCGCCAAGGGGAAAGCCTAAAACACAAGTAACCCCAAGTCTGTTTTCTTACCGGAATTTGAGATGCTCTGCCGACCGGCACAACATACAGATATGGGCCCCGGGTGTCCAAGCCACTGGGGAAAACAGGGAACCTCATGCATTTCCGAAAAGAGAACACCTGTGGGAATCCACAGAGGTATGATATGCCCAAATTGCCCCAGAATGTATTACCCAGACACCCCCACAAAGTCTGAAATGTGGGGAAAAAAATGCATTTTCTGCACATTTCGCTCGGCTCACCCATTGAAACACGCCCCGAACAACACATGGACTACCGTCCCGCATTCCCACAAGTGTCCCGATGAAAACGGTACCTCACATGTGTCGGTGCACCTACCTGGCCGCCAAGGGGAAAGCCTAAAACACAAGTAACCACAAGTCTGTTTTCTGACCGGAATTTGAGACGCTCTGCCGACCGGCGCAACATACAGATATGGGCCTCGGGTGTCCAAACCACCTGGGAAAACAGGGAACCCCATGCATTTCCGAAAAGAGGACACCCGTGGGAATCCGCAGAGGTATGATATGCCCAAATCGCCCCAGAAATTATTACCCAGACACCCCAGCAAAGTCCGAAATGTGGGAAAAGAAATGCATTTTCCGCACATTGCGCTCGGCTCACCCATCGAAACACGCCCCCAACAACACATGGCCTACCGTCCCGCGTTCCAAAGGAGTCCCGATGAAAATGGTAACTCACATATGTGGGTGCAGCTACCTGGCCACCAAGGGGAAAGCCTAAAACACAAGTAACCCCAAGTCTGTTTTCTTACAGGAATTTGAGACGCTCTGCCGACCGGCACAATATACAGATATGGGCCTCGGGTGTCCAAGCCACCGGGGAAAACAGGGAACCCCATGCATTTCCGAAGAGAGGATAGCGTGGGAATCCGCAGAGGTTTGATATGCCCAAATCGCCCCAGAATGTATTACCGAGACACCCCCGCAAAGTCCCAAATCAGGGAAAACAACGCATTTTCTGCACATTTGGCTCGGCTCACCCATCGAAACATGCCCCCAACAACACATGGCCTACCGTCCCGCGTTCCCAAAGGTGTCTGTATGAAAACGGTACCTCACATGTGTGGGTGCACCTACCTGGCCGCCAAGGGGAAAGCCTAAAACACAAGTAACCCCAAGTCTGTTTTCTTACCGGAATTTGAGATGCTCTGCCGACCGGCACAACATACAGATATGGGCCCCGGGTGTCCAAGCCACTGGGGAAAACAGGGAACCTCATGCATTTCCGAAAAGAGAACACCTGTGGGAATCCACAGAGGTATGATATGCCCAAATTGCCCCAGAATGTATTACCCAGACACCCCCACAAAGTCTGAAATGTGGGGAAAAAAATGCATTTTACGCACATTTCGCTCGGCTCACCCATCGAAACACGCCCCGAACAACACATGGACTACCGTCCCGCATTCCCACAAGTGTCCCGATGAAAACGGTACCTCACATGTGTCGGTGCACCTACCTGGCCGCCAAGGGGAAAGCCTAAAACACAAGTAACCACAAGTCTGTTTTCTGACCGGAATTTGAGACGCTCTGCCGACCGGCGCAACATACAGATATGGGCCTCGGGTGTCCAAACCACCGGGGAAAACAGGGAACCCCATGCATTTCCGAAAAGAGGACACCCGTGGGAATCCGCAGAGGTATGATATGCCCAAATCGCCCCAGAAATTATTACCCAGACACCCCAGCAAAGTCCGAAATGTGGGAAAAGAAATGCATTTTCCGCACATTGCGCTCGGCTCACCCATCGAAACACGCCCCCAACAACACATGGCCTACCGTCCCGTATTCCACAGGAGTCCCGATGAAAATGGTAACTCACATATGTGGGTGCACCTACCTGGCCACCAAGGGGAAAGCCTAAAACACAAGTAACCCCAAGTCTGTTTTCTTACAGGAATTTGAGACGCTCTGCCGACCGGCACAATATACAGATATGGGCCTCGGGTGTCCAAGCCACCGGGGAAAACAGGGAACCCCATGCATTTCCGAAGAGAGGATAGCGTGGGAATCCGCAGAGGTTTGATATGCCCAAATCGCCCCAGAATTTATTACCGAGACACCCCCGCAAAGTCTCAAATCAGGGAAAACAACGCATTTTCTGCACATTTGGCTCGGCTCACCCATCGAAACACACCCCCAACAACACATGGCCTACCGTCCCGCGTTCCCAAAGGTGTCTGTATGAAAACGGTACCTCACATGTATGGGTGCACCTACCTTGCCGCCAAGGGGAAAGCCTAAAACACAAGTAACCCAAGTCTGTTTTCTGACCAGAATTTGAAACGCTCTGCCGACTGGCGCAACATACAGATATGGGCCTCGGGTGTCCAAGCCACCAGGGAAAACAGGGAACCCCATACATTTCCAAAAAGAGAACACCCGTTAGAATCCGCAAAGGTATGATATGCCCAAATTGCCCCAGAATGTATTACCCAGACACCCCCGCAAATTCCAAAATTGGGGGGAAAAAAACACATTTTCCGCACATTTCGCTCGGCTCACCCATCAAAACACGCCCCCAACAACACATGGCCTACCGTCCCGCGTTCCCAAAGGTGTCCGTATGAAAACGGTACCTCACATGTGTGGGTGCACCTACCTGGCCGCCAAGGAGAAAGCCTAAAACACAAGTAACCCCAAGTCTGTTTTCTTACCGGAATTTGAGATGCTCTGCCGACCGGCACAACATACAGATATGGGCCCCGGGTGTCCAAGCACTGGGGAAAACAGGGAACCTCATGCATTTCCGAAAAGAGAACACCTGTGGGAATCCACAGAGGTATGATATGCCCAAATTGCCCCAGAATGTATTACCCAGACACCCCCACAAAGTCTGAAATGTGGGGAAAAAAATGCATTTTCCGCACATTTCGCTCGGCTCACCCATCGAAACACGCCCCGAACAACACATGGACTACCGTCCCGCGTTCCCACAGGTGTCCCGATGAAAACGGTACCTCACATGTATGGGTGCACCTACCTTGCCGCCAAGGGGAAAGCCTAAAACACAAGTAACCCCAAGTCTGTTTTCTGACCGGAATTTGAGACGCTCTGCCGACCAGCGCATCATACAGATATGGGCCTTGGGTGTCCAAGCCACCGGGGAAAACAGGGAACCCCATGCATTTCTGAAAAGAGGACACCCGTGGGAATCCGCAGAGGTATGATATGCCCAAATCGCCCAAGAATGTATTACCCAGACACCCCTGCAAAGTCTAAAATCTGGGAAAAAAATGCATTTTCCGCACATTTTGCTCGGCTCACCCATCGAAACATACCCCCAACAAAACATGGATTACCATCCTGCATTCCCACAGGTGTCCCGATGAAAACGGTACCTCACATGTATGGGTGCACCTACCTTGCCGCCAAGGGGAAAGCCTAAAACACAAGAAACCCCAAGTCTGTTTTCTGACCGGAATTTGAGACGCTCTGCCGACCGGCGCAACATACAGATATGGGCCTTGAGTGTCCAAGCCACCGGGGAAAACAGGGAACCCCATGCATTTCCGAAAAGAGGACACCCGTGGGAATCCGCAGAGGTATGATATGCCCAAATCGCCCCAGTATTTATTACCCAGACACCCCTGCAAAGTCCGAAATGTGGGGAAAAAAACGCATTTTCTGCACATTTCGCTCGGCTCACCCATCGAAACACGCCCCCAACAACACATGGCTTACCGTCCCGCATTCCCACAGGTGTCCCTATGAAAACAGTACCTCACATGTATGGGTGCACCTACCTGGCCGCCAAGGGGAAAGCCTAAAACACAAGTAAACCCGAGTCTGTTTTCTTACTGGAATTTGAGACGCTCTGCCGACCGGCACAACATACAGATATGGGCCCCGGGTGTCCAAGCCACTGGGGAAAACAGGGAACCCCAGGCATTTCCGAAAAGAGGACACCCGTGGGAATCCGCAGAGGTATGATATGCCCAAATCGCCCCAGAATTTATTACCCGGACACCCCTGCAAAGTCCAAAATGTGGGGAAAAAACGCATTTTTCGCATATTTCGCTCGACTCACCCATCGAAACACACCCCCAACAACACATGGCCTACCGTCCCACGTTCCCACAGGTGTCCCGATGAAAACGGTACCTCACATTTGTTGGTGCAACTACCTGGCTGCCAAGGGGAAAGCCTTAAACACAAGTAACCACAAGTCTGTTTTCTGACTGGAATTTGAGATGCTCTGCCGACCGGCACAACATACAGATATGGGCCTCGGGTGTGCAAGCCACCGGGGAAAACAGGGAACCCCATGCATTTCCGAAATGAGGACACCCGTGGGAATCCACAGAAATGATATGCCCAAATCGCCCCAGAATCTCTTACCCAGACACCCCCGCGAAGTCCGAAATGTGGGGAAAAAAACACATTTTCTGCATATTTCGCTCGGCTCACCCATCGAAACACACCCCCAACAACACATGGCCTACTGTCCCTTATTCCCACAGGTGTCCCGATGAAAAATGTACCTCACATGTGTGGGTGCACCTACCTGGCCGCCAAGGGGAAAGCCTAAAACACATGTAACCCCAAGTCTGTTTTCTGACCGGAATTTGAGACGCTCTGCCGAACGGCACAACATACAGATATGGGCCTCGAGTGTCCGAGCCAACCGGGGAAAACAGGGAACCCCATGCATTTCCAAAAAGAGGACACCCGTGGGAATCAGCAGAGGTATAATATGCCCAAACCGCCCCAGAATTTATTACCCAGACACCACCGCAAAGTCCGAAATGTAGAAAGAAAAACGCATTTTTCTCACATTTCGCTCGGCTCACCCATCGAAACAAGACCCCAACAGCACACGGCCTACCGTGCCACGTTCCCACTGGTGTCCCGATGAAAACGGTACCTCACATGTGTGGGTGCACCTACCTGGCCACCAAGGGGAAAGCCTAAAACACAAGTAACCCCAAGTCTGTTTTCTGACCGGAATTTGAGACGCTCTGCCTAAAGGCACAACATACAGATATGGGCCTCGGGTGTCCAAGCCACCAAGCAAAACAGGAAACCCCATGCATTTCCAAAAAGAGGACACTCGTGGGAATCCGCAAAGGTATTGTATGCACAAATTGCCCCAGAGTGTATTACCCAGACACCCCTGCAAAGTCCGAAATGTGGGAGAAAAAAACGCATTTTCCGCACATTTTGCTCGGCTCACCCATCGAAACACGCCCCCACAAACGCATGGCCTACCGTCCCGCGTTCCCACAGGTGTCCCGATGAAAATGGTACCTCACATGTGTGGGTGCACCTACCTGGCAGCCAAGGGGAAAGCCTAAAACACAAGTGACCCCAAGTCTGTTTTCAAACCGGAATTTGAGACGCTCTTCCGACCGGCACAACATACAGATATGGGCCTCGGGTGGTCCAAGCCACCAAGGAAAACAGGGAACCCCATGGATTTCCAAAAAGAGGAAACCCGTGGGAATCCGCAGAGGTATGATATGCCCAAATCGCCCCAGAATTTATTACCCAGACACCCCCGCAAAGTCCAAAATGTGGGAAAAAAACCACATTTTCCGCACATTTCTCTCGGCTCACCCATCGATACACGCCCCAAACAACACATGGCCTACTGTCCCGTGTTCCCACAGATGTCCCGATGAAAATGGTACCTCACATGTGTGGGTGCACCTACCTGGCCGACAAGGGGAAAGCCTAAAACACAAGTAACCCCAAGTCTGTTTTCACACCGGAATTTGAGACGCTCTGCCGACTGGCACAACATACAGATATGGGCCTCGGGTGTCCAAGCCACCAAGGAAAACAGGGAACCTCATGCATTACCAAAAAGAAGACACCCGTGGGAATCCGCAGAGGTATGATATGCCCAAATCGCCCCAGAATGTATTACCCAGACACCCCTGCAAAGTCCGAAATGTGTGAAAAAAAATGCATTTTCCGCACATTTTGATCGGCTCACCCATCGAAACACGCCCCCACCAATGCATGGCCTACTGTCCCGCGTTCCCACAGGTGTCCCGATGAAAATGGTACCACACATGTGTGGGTGCACCTACCTGGCAGCCAAGGGGAAAGCCTAAAACACAAGTGACCCCAAGTCTGTTTTCACATCTGAATTTGAGACGCTCTGCCGACCGGCACAACATACAGATATGGGCCTCGAATGGTCCAAGCCACCAAGCAAAACAGGGAACCCCATGGATTTCCAAAAAGCGGACACCCGTGGGAATCCGCAGAGGTATGATATGCCCAAATTGCCCCAGAATGTATTACCCAGACACCCCCGCAAAGTCCGAAATGTGGGAAAAAAAACACATTTTCCGCACATTTCTCTCGGCTCACCCATCGAAACACGCCCCCAACAACACATGGCCTACTGTCCCGTGTTCCCACAGGTGTCCCGATGAAATTGGTACCTCACATGTTTGGGTGCACCTACCTGGCCGCCAAGGGGAAAGCCTAAAACACAAGTAACCCCAAGTCTGTTTTCACACCGGAATTTGAGACGCTCTGCCGACCGGCACAACATACAGATATGGGCCTCGGGTGTCCAAGCCACCAAGTTAAATAGGGAACCTTATGCATTACTGAAAAGAGGACACCCGTGGGAATCAGCAGAGGTATGATATGCCCAAATCGCCCCAGAATGTATTACCCAGACACCCGTGCAAAGTCCGAAATGTGGGGAAAAAAATGCATTTTCCGCACATTTCGCTCGACTCACCCATCGAAACACACCCCCAACAACACATGGCCTACCGTCCCGCGTTCCCACAGGTGTCCCGATGAAAACTGTACCTCAAATGTGTGGTTGCACCTACCTGGCCGCCAAGGGGAAAGCCTAAAACACAAGTAACCCCAAGTCTGTTTTAACACCGGAATTTGAGACGATCTGCCGACTGGCACAACATACAGATATGGGCCTCGGGTGTCCAAGCCTCCAAGGAAAACAGGGAACCTCATGCATTACCAAAAAGAGGACACCCGTGGGAATCCGCAGAGGTATGATATGCCCAAATCGCCCCAGAATGTATTACCCAGACACCCCTGCAAAGTCCGAAATGTGTGAAAAAAATGCATTTTCCGCACATTTTGATCGGCTCACCCATCGAAACACGCCCCCACCAATGCATGGCCTACCGTCCCGCATTCTCACAGGTGTCCCAATGAAAATGGTACCTCACATGTGTGGGTGCACCTACCTGGCAGCCAAGGGGAAAGCCTAAAACACAAGTGACCCCAAGTCTGTTTTCACATCTGAATTTGAGACGCTCTGCCGACCGGCACAACATACATATATGGGCCTCGGGTCGTCCAAGCCACCAAGCAAAACAGGGAACCCCATGGATTTCAAAAAGAGGACACCCGTGGGAATCCGCAGAGGTATGATATGCCCAAATTGCCCCAGAATTTATTACCCAGACACCCCCGCAAAGTCTGAAATGTGGGAAAAAAAACACATTTTCCGCACATTTCTCTCGGCTCACCCATCGAAACACGCCCCCAACAACACATGGCCTACTGTCCCGTGTTCCCACAGGTGTCCCGATGAAATTGGTACCTCACATGTTTGGGTGCACCTACCTGGCCGCCAAGGGGAAAGCCTAAAACACAAGTAACCCCAAGTCTGTTTTCACACCGGAATTTGAGACCCTCTGCCGACCGGCACAACATACAGATATGGGCCTCGGGTGTCCAAGTCACCAAGGAAAATAGGGAACCTTATGCATTACTGAAAAGAGGACACCCGGGGGAATCCGCAGAGGTATGATATGCCCAAATCGCCCCAGAATGTATTACCCAGACACCCGTGCAAAGTCCGAAATGTGGGGAAAAAAACGCATTTTCCGCACATTTCGCTCGGCTCACCCATCGAAACACACCCCCAACAACACATGGCCTACCGTCCCGCGTTCCCAAAGGTGTCCCGATGAAAACGGTACCTCACTTGTGTGGTTGCACCTACCTGGCCGCCAAAGGGAAAGCCTAAAACACAAGTAACCCCAAGTCTGTTTTCAAACCGGAATTTGAGACGCTCTGCCGACCGGCATAACATACAGATATTGGCCTTGGGTGTTCAAGCCACCAAGGAAAACAGGGAACCCCATGCATTTCCGAAAAGAGGACACCCGTGGGAATACGCAGAGGTATGATATGCCCAAATTGCCCCAGAATGTATTACCCAGACACCCCCGCAAAGTCCGAAATGTGGGGAAAAAAACGCATTTTCCGCACATTTTGCTCGGCTCACCGAACAAAACACAGCCCCAACAACACATGGCCTACCGCTTCGCGTTCCCACAGGTGTCCCGATGAAAATGGTACCTCACATGTGTGGTTGCACCTACCTGGCCGCCAAGGGGAAAGCCTAAAACACAAGTAACCCCAAGTCCTTTTTCACACCGGAATTTGAGACGCTCTTCCGACTGGCACAACATACAGATATGGGCCTTGGGTGTCCAAGCCAGCAAGGAAAACAGGAAACCCCATGCATTTCCGAAAAGAGGACACACGTGGGAATCCGCAAAGGTATTGTATACACAAATCGCCCCAGAATGTATTACCCAGACACCCCTGCAAAGTCCGAAATGTGGGAAAAAAATGCATTTTCCGCACATTTTGCTCGGCTCACCCATCGAAACACGCCCCCACAAATGCATGGCCTACCGTCCCGCGTTCCCAAAGGTGTCCCGATGAAAATGGTACCTCACATGTGTGGGTGCACCTACCTGGCAGCCAAGGGGAAAGCCTAAAACACAAGTGACCCCAAGTCTGTTTTCACATCTGAATTTGAGACGCTCTTCGACCGGCACAACATACTGATATGGGCCTCGGGTGGTCCAAGCCACCAAGGAAAACAGGGAACCCCATGGATTTCCAAAAAGAGGACACCCGTGGGAATCCGCAGAGGTATGATATGACCAAATCGCCCCAGAATTTATTACCCAGACACCCCCGCAAAGTCCGAAATGTGGGAAAAAAAACACATTTTCCGCACATTTCTCTCGGCTCACCCATCGAAACACGCCCCAAACAACACATGGCCTACTGTCCCATGTTCCCACAGGTGTCCCGATGAAAATGGTACCTCACATGTTTGGGTGCACCTACTTGGCCGCCAAGGGGAAAGCCTAAAACACAAGTAACCCGAAGTCTGTTTTCACACCGGAATTTGAGACGCTCTGCCGACCGGCACAACACACAGATATGGTCCTCGGGTGTCCAAGCCACCAAGGAAAATAGGGAACCTCATGCATTACCGAAAAGAGGACACCCGTGGGAATCCGCAGAGGTATGATATGCCCAAATCGCCCCAGAATGTATTACCCAGACACCCGTGCAAAGTCCGAAATGTGGGGGAAAAAACGCATTTTCCGCACATTTCGCTCGGCTCACCCATCGAAACACACCCCCAACAACACATGGCCTACCGTCCTGCGTTCCCAGAGGTGTCCCAATGAAAATGGTACCTCACATGTGTGGGTGCACCTACCGTGGGCGCAAAAGGAAAAGGGTAACCCACTGGTAACCCCAAGCCTTTTCTCCACTGCCCATTTTGATCATGTGGGCAACCTACAGATTTGGGCATAGGGTGTCGAAGCCAGCAAGGAAAATAGGGAACGCCATGCATTTTCCAAAAGAGGACACACGTGGGAATCCACAGAGGTCTGCCTTGCACAAATTGCCCCAGTTTTTATTAGCCACAATCCCCGACAAAGTGTGATATTTGGTGGGGAAAAAACACAATGTTTACTTTGACTGGGGTTCTGGGTAATAAATTCTGGGCCGCTTCACGCAAGTAAGACCTCTGCGCATTCCCACGGGTGTCCTCTTTTGGTAAATGCATGGGGTTCCCTGTTTTCCTTGCTGGCTTCGACACCCTAGGTCCAAATCTGAAGGTTGCCCACATGAACAAATTGTGCTGTGGCGAAAGGCTTGGGGTTACCAGCGGGTTACCCTTTTCCTTTTGCGCCCCCACAACATACTTCAAACAAACATGCTATCACCCTTTCACTCACATAACTGTAACCAGTTCTTTTATCCAGTATGGGTTTGGATTCCAATGATTATTTAATGTCAAGACAACAGTAGCTTGTCATACACTAATGTTGTACCAAACATTGTACTTAGAATGCACTGTTTATGAGGATCTAAACAAATGTATATGTAAAATTGTATACAACTACAGCTTTTAAACTATCCTGCTTAACAAATTGTACTTTCTTTCCCACAGTAAATAAACCAGATATTCCAGCTTCATAATGCTATAAAACTAAGTAACCATAGAAATTATACTGAAATACATATTCTATGAGAACTATCCTCAATTGTACTATAATCATAAGTATCATATACAATTCAATTACATCATTCCTCCATATTACAAAAGATTTGTACTCTCACTACATTACCTATAATTACTATACACATATTACTACTATGGTGATTCTGGTCAGGCTCCTACTACATTACCTATAAAAACTATACACATATTATTACTGTGGTGGTTGCGGCCAGTGGACATATTCTTGGGGCCATGCCACCCAAAATCTGGCCACTGGCCTCAACCACCACAATACAATTCACTGTATAACAAGTATGTACCAAAAACCATCAACAAAAAAAACTCACCCTGACCCTCTGCAATTAAAATGATGACTGTCGACACCGAAATTAACCGTGGACTCAGGAGCATTTACAAACCCTTTGTTCACCTATAATATATATTTAAATTATGTTCATTCCAATTCCCTACCATTTCTATGCCTTCTTCCAGCCACCAAATAACCCCAATTGACTTTTCCAAGCTGTCAGTTCATGGCACTGTCCTGCCCAAACTTTTTCAGCCTACAAAAATGGCCCCATATAATCCCCCACCCTTCCCAGCCTCTCGATCCACCAGCCAATAACCCAAAATGCGTTTTCCAGACTTTTCCCCTGTGCGCTGTCCGTGGACACTGGCGGCTGACTTTGGATCCAACATGGCGGGCATTTCAGAAGATCTGACGCACCTCATACTTTTTAGCATCCAATCAGCTGGCCCGTCTGATGTCCGCAAATATCATGTCATCCTCTGCACCAATAGGAGGCCCGTCTACGGACTGAGCAGGAAACAAGTCTGCGGACCAAACCCAGATATCACCAAAATGTTGTAACCTACTTTTTGGTCATTTAAAAAAAAAACAAATGGATGGATTTACAAAAGCATGTTTTCAGCACCAAGCCGCCACTCCTGCCACAAATTTGATGAAAATCCATCATGCGGTTTGGGCCGTAGGAGCAAACATTTTTTCCATTGCATCTCTGGGAAAAACCACACATTTAGGCGCCCCCTATAACTTTGTCCCCCAGCATTAAACCTCACCAAACGTCATAGAATCAATCTGATTGGCCATATACTTTTATTTCTTGAGGATTTGTCCACAGGGGGCAAAGTTATAAACTGCCCAAAAAGTGTTCTTCCTATGGGTTGAGCAACTTAACCATAACTACAGGCCCTGTAATGTATTGTTAAATATTTTAAAAAGTGAATGTCTTTTTTTTTCTCTCCAATGAGAAGTTATTTTTTATCCTCTGTAGCATGATTAATGAATACAACCATTATTGGTTTTGTACTAGGAATACATTCAGTATTCACTTAGTACCATTATGAATGAAAAAAACAACATCAATATTCTTCTTTTTATTTTATTCTGAAATACATTTCATTCTGTTTCACAATTAGTCTTATTTCACAAAGAAGATGACACAAGGTATTAGGTAAAACATATCAAAAATATAATATATGTATGTACAATGCACATATGTATACATACAGATTTGTATATGTTTTAATATTATTATTTATAGCTGCAGCTGCAGCCTCAGCTAAAGAGATGCAGTTATAAGCAGGCCTGGCTAAGTTAAGCAATGACTGGAGTGCTTATATCCGTGGTTACAGTCCCATCTGCCTGCATCATAGCTGAGATTATAAGTGAAAGGTTGGGGGATTTTAGTCACTCAAACTGCAAAAAATAAATCACAATAGATATTGTAATATTTTTTTCCAGTCTGTTTTCAATTTCATCTATTTTTGTAACATGAAGGTGGCCCTTAAAAGCACCATTTTGGGTGGAAGGAATGAGGGGGATGGAACAGAGAAGGAAAACACATAAGGATGAAACATATAACAAAGGAAAATCAAATAAAAAGGAACACATATTTTTTATGGTATTTATTTTGTTTTTATTATTATTATTATTATTATTTTTAAATGGTAAAAAAGCAATTGCAACTTTAAAAAAAAGGATACCAGTTAATCTGGTGTTGAGAAATTACCTTTCTCTCAATTCTTAGTTGTGGCACCTCCCATGGCTACCCATTGGTAGCATAGTTCTCTAGTTCAGACATGACTCTCATAACTGAGAAATTGGGAGCCAGTAAGAATAGAACATGTGCAGTTGACACTGTTGCTGAAGTTGAGGCTTCATTTAGTGTCGGGTATGTCCCACTAGTGGATGCATGTGCTTGAGGAGGTGCTGATTTTCGTGCACCTAATGCATGAGCTCCATGCTTTTTAAGTTTGTGGTGTTTGTGCGTTTTCCGATATGTGTCGTTCACGTCATCCCAATGAACTCTCACTAGATGATTGATCATCACCGATTTTCCAAGGCTTTGCGACTGCACATTTGATGGTCCATATCTTAGAGTGTTCATGCACAACGTGCACTGTACATCCTCCGCCTCCATTTTAGAGCAGTGTTCTTTGACTTTGAAATATCACCAACAGCCTGCCACGGTTTTCATTTAATTCCTGTGGCATTCTTCCTGGGTGGTGATGGATTGGGACCCAAGTGACATTGCCATTGCTGCTGTTGTTCTCATGTCAGACATGTTGAAATGTCCAACTGTAAAGACTGGTAGGGGGTGTCTGTACTTCCGCTCTCTCTATGGTAGAGGAGAGGCACAGCGGACCCCAGCCAAGATTCTCTATAAGGTAGCAATGGACGAGCAATCAAGGCCTAGCTTCTCAGGAGGTAATGTGGGCTGGTTCTTAAGTACACTGTAGTCCCCAAACCCCCACAAAGGAATGTCCACACACTGTATTACTGAAAACACAGTCTTCATATAATTAATATTCAAAGGTATGTACACGATCACAATAACGCACTTTGTACTCGGAAGTCAATAATGATAAATATATACAATTCTAAAGTGGTACCATTATCAAATCTCATTAAAGTATATCAACTGTACGGTTAAAATGTCACACAGATCAATAACGAGGAAACCAGCAATAGAGATAGGGAGGAACGTAAGATGGTTGAAACAATAGGCAGAATGCAGACCCCTACCGTTAGGCACAGTTCTGTGTAGAGATCCCCCCACGTGGGCAACCTGTAAATAAAGATATATCGCACAAGCCCAGTCCATATGTTCAATAGTCTCACTTCTTCCTATTAAGGTTTTACCCCCCCAATGTACCTGGTGGAGTAGAGTTCTCCGACGATGCGTCGACCGATCCTTCTTGAGTGTCTCCCTTTCAGGCGGGAGCCACGGATCGTCAAGAGGTTTCGGGGAATTTGGCGTTTGGTGTCGGGGAATCAAAGGCCCTTCTTGAGTGCCCTCCCTTTAAGGCAGGAGTCACGGGTCGTCGAACGGCCGACAGTGAACAGGGTGAACTACGGCAGGGAAGTGGCAGCTTCGTTCCTAGTGGTGCTCGTCGACGACAGAGCGTTGGCATCCTGCAAGGAAGAGGCATGCGGGGCACCTCGGTGACGATAGTTCTGGACCGCAAAGAGATGATGAAGAACTGTGGCCCAGCAAGGGCGTTGATTCGTCGGCGTCTCTGTGGTCTTTAGGTGGTGGGAAATCCACCGGTGGATGCTCCTCGGCGCATCGACGGTCGGGCCTTCTCCAGCGGGAGACAAGCGGATGACGATGCAGGCGAGAGCGTCCGATGATCAATTGAAGTTCTTAGGCAAACGGGAGCACGGCGGCTCCGGTCGGCGACGACGGTCGTCGACAGTGGTGGACAAGAGTCCGAGTGCTTCTCCTTGGAGTTCCGCAGCAGTCCCCGTATCGGGTCAGCAGCCTGTCGAAGGTCTGTCTACCAGGGAGCGTTGGCAAAGATCAGCTGTGCACGATGGTCCCTCGTAGCTCAGGAAGGGGGCACCTTACTAGGTCCTCTCTGGGTCAGTCCTTGGAGGCACAGCAGCTTTCAGATTGTGAAGGAGAGCAACAGCAATCCTTCTCGTCCAGCAGGGCTTCAGGGTCAAGCGTCAGTTACTCCAGTTACTCGGGCATTCATGCAGGCAGGCAGCCAATCAGGCACACGAGGTATTCAGGCCATTCACTTCTCTCCAGACACTCACAACAAGTTATGTGTAATGGGACAAGTACCGAGCCATTCAACACTCCAAGCTGCATTCATACCGGTTTCGGGCAGGGCTGTCTCAGTCATTGTGTTAACCATCAGATACTAGACACCCATAACACAGAATGCATATTCGTCACACACTCTATTCACCCAGGTCCCACCCACAGGAGGTACCCACAACATACATCACCGGGAAGGCTCCAGCCAGTCTGGCCGGGCCTTCACAACAAGACCATATATGGCACTTCCACCCAACAGTCAGTCAGGGGGAAGGGACAGAGTCAGGGCTTCCCAGGACTTTGGGAAAACACGGTAATGGGGAATAGAAAGCAAGAGGCCACAGGGGCCATCTTGTTTTCCATCAAGAATCAACGGATCCCAATGACAGGGCCGGGGTATCCCAAAATGGAGGATACTCCACGCACCTGTCAATTTCAGCATGGAGCTGCCACCAGCTCATACCCTGCTCTCCGGGCCACCCACAGGTGCCCAAAAACATACACTATGGGCACAGGGTTGTACCCCCACCCATGGTGCCATAAGGGTATCCCACGGGTCCGTTCACCAAACCAAAAGAGAGAGAGCTGCACCGCCAGGAGTCCCACATGAACTCCTGTGCGGAAAACACGACAGAGCACACGATAAAAAGCAGTAAAGGACAAGGATACGGAGGCCCTGTCCCTCCGATTCATCTCCACCATCACACCAAGTGGGGAGGACAATGTACAATTGTAAAAATTACAAGACTACGCCACAAAAATGAAAACATTTTTAAAAATAGACAAACTTAACAAATGACAAGATAAGTGGGTAAACAGGAGGAACAATTAAAGGGTTAAAGTACCAAAAGTTCTTGTAGTAACTTGGTAGACCTTTCACTAACAAACACTAGTAGCAATGATCAATATAAACTTATTTTTTTGTGGGTGGGTTGATTATTCACGGGTACGCACTGCTGCACGCTCTGATTGGTCACTTTTACAAGCCCAGATTCCATCATATGGCGTGGGCATAGTTGCGTCAATTCATTCCAACGTGTGATTGGACCGTTCGTTGATGCAGAATTCAGAGCTGGATCAACGGTTGTAATCCTCATACGAAATTTACCATAGAAAACAATGCTGAAAGATTAAGGGCCTCATTACACGGATGGCGGTAAGGATTTACCGGTACCAGTATTTTACTAGTATCGGTAAATCCTTACCGCCTTACTACGAGGTCCCTTTGCGGGTTGGGGAATTTAACGCCTGCTTTTTGCAGGCGTTAAAAACCAACCCGCAAAGGGACCCAGGGAGCTAATTACGGTACCGCAATTTGCAGTACCGTAATTAATGCCTTGCCCATTCTCATTATGCCCTATGGGGCAAAAATGGGAATGGGGAAGGGCAATGGTGGAAGGGGGAATTACCGCCCCGCCAACCTTGGAATGGGGCAGTAATTCCCCTTTCCGCCAAGGCGGTGCCAGTATTTTACCGGCATGAACCATGGCGCTATTCGCGCCATGGTTCTCCGCCATCCGTGTAATGAGGCCCTAACTCTCTTGATCTCTCCATTACAAACGTGGACAACAAAATCAAATGTACTTTTTTTAGGAAACCAACTTCACACAACACACTGGTACATTATCAAAACTATCACCCCAGAAGCATCAAATACAACCTCCTGTTTGGGCAATACATTAGGCTACATCAACATTTTACTAATGTCCAGGACTTTGACAACCATGAAGATGAGCTGGATTCTAGATTACTTTCCAAAGGATATCCTAGGCAGTTAATACATGTTAATACATGTTAATACATGTCTCATCACTTGCTCACATGAAACCTCTCGTGTCAAGAGAATTATTAAAAAAATATTGGCCATTTGCTAGGCTTACCTTATACGATGAGGAGAAACTAATAATTTCACTTAAACATGCACTCAACTTGAGAGACAAACTGGTCCACTCCACATTTACAAACAATACATCCAAGAGCACACTGTGGAATGTACGTCCACTCATTGGGTATCATCCATTTGGAACATGTTCTGTTTGTACATTTTTTGCAAAGACCCTCTCCTTCCAGATTATAGAGAAAACATGGGAGTTACTGCAACTCACAAAATGCAAGATGAAACAATTAATTTATTGTATTGAATGTCCATATTATCTGAGATATGTGGGCTATACAAAATGACCTGTTAACACCAGAATCTGTCAACATAGATCACCTACTAGCTATAAGTTCAGTACTGCTCTTTCAGTCCAACATTTTCCCGCATTGAACACTTACCAGATCAGTTTAAGTGTTGGGTACTGGACACTGTGAAAGGGAACAGTAATACTGAACAACAAAAATAATCCCGTTGGATTCACTGGATGAGAACTTAAATTGAAGGCCTTAATGAACAGTTTGTACCATAGAACTTACCACATGTACCATTTTAAGCTTTATAATTCTTATGTGTAACAAGCCAATCTAGACAGTATGCTCTTCTGTACACATTTATATCTATGAATCAGTAAAAAAAACTTTGTTAAAGGGCCATTATGGTTAGTTGTGCTACTAAAAATATATGAAATTCAGTAAAAACAAACTTTGTTAAAGGGACATTATGGTTCAAAGTAAAACTGAAAAACCCCTGAAATTCGCTAGTTATGATAAGCTAAGCAACCATAACTCGTGCCACCAACGTGCATTGCTAAGACTAACACCCAGTACATCAAAGATGACATCACAAATGTCATTGATGACATCACTGATTAACCAAAATGCGGGTGTCCTAAGAACATTATACCTGTCCATACTGTCCGCAAACAAGATGGAACTGCCTTCAGCACACACTTGGTGTCCTGAAATGTTTGCAACTAACCAAAATGAGGTGTCCTGAGGACATTATACCTGTCCGCATTATCAGCAAGCAAGATGGAACTGTCCTTAGGACACACTTGGTGCCTGAAATGTCCACAACTAAACAAAATGGAGGTGTCCTAAGGACATTATACCTGTCCGTATTATCCGCAAGCAAGATGGAACTGTTCTTAGAACACGCTCGGTGTCCGGAATGTCCTCAATTAGCCAAAATTGAGGTGTCCTAAGGACACTATACCTGTCCGTACTGACTGAATGCATGATGGAACTGTTCTTAGAACACATTCGGTGTCTGGAATGTCCTTAATTAACCAAAATGGAGGTGTCCTAAGGACACTATACCTGTTTGTACTGTCCACAAGCAAGATGGAAATGTTCTTAGAACACATTCGGTGTCCGGAGTGCCAGCAATTAACCAAAATGGAGGTGTCCTAAGGACACGATACCTGTTCGTACTGTCCATAGAACATTTACAGACATGCGCACCACACCCATAAAAACTACGAACATTGCGCCTGTCCGTAACTGTCCGTCTCACATGTGTCACACTTTTAATTAGTTTGAAGACCCGAACACTGTCCGTAGAACATCCCCACGCATGCGCATGACTATTCCCATGCATTTGGTGTCCTGTGGACACCCGTCCCATTCGCAGACGTGTTCGCAACGTCATCATGTGACCCTACCCACGCTGAGGGTCTGTTCTGATTTGCGGACACTGTCTGGGTCCCCGAACATTTTAAAAGTACTTTTTTGGACAATCCAAACAATTTTACAGTAGATATTCACCACTGCACATGTCCCAGTCAAAGACCCTGGTGTTCTACATACTTTTTGGAACTTTTTGAACCTTTTTGGGGATTTGATCTGTCTGCGGACAGCGCGGCTGTCCGCGGAAGCGCACCAGCACCCCTATAAAAGGCCACACCCCAGAGCTCATTCTCATTGTGCTTCTGGCTACCTGAGAGAGCATTGTCTATTTCAGCGTTTGCTGCTCTTGCTGCTTTCCATCATGAAACCTGATGGCATTTATGGTTCCTGCTGCTCCAGCTGGTGCTACTTCTGCCTCATCACCATCCACACCCCCTCCACCACTACGTCCTCCCCAAGAGCCTGCTGAGGGGAACAGGCATGAGGATGTAGAGGTGGAGGATGAAGAGGCTGAGGTAGTGGAAGTCCCTACTACCAGCACTTGCTGTGAATCCTGGGTGTGGCGGTTGTTTACCATTCATGGTGGAGTGCTAAAAGCATGTGCGAATAAGGTCACCTGCAACCAGTGCAAAATGGTGATGAGTCGTGGGAGGCCTGGTTCATACAGCTTTGGTACGACATCCATGAAGCAACACCTAAAGTCGTTCCACAGTGGGGCTATTCGCAAGGTAGTACCTTATGATAAAAGTAGTAGGTTGAGTTCCTCTACAACATCCTCCGTTTCTGCTCCTGTCACCACAAGAGACACTCCTGTGGGACAGCGCATCCCTTCAGCTGCCTCACAGGCCATCCATGATGCTATTGACCCTTACCTTTCCAGGATCACACTATTGTTTATGTACTGCGATGCAGTACTCTGCAGTGGGGAGAGTCTTTGGAGTGCTTTCGAGGCTGCGGTCACGGAGCATGAGAAGGTCTGTTACCTACCTAAATAAGGCACACTCTACATCTTGCTCTCTCCATCTGCCCTTTCTTATCCCCGTGGTTGGTGTCCCTTCCTGACCCTCCATTCCCCTCCTTTCCTTGTGTGTCGTGTGAAAAAAAACAAAAAAAATCTAAAACAACAAACCCCCCTCCCCTCCAAAGAGGCTCTTTTCAGAGCCGCATTTCAGAGTTTAAAAATAGAAGTCACAAATAAATAGTGCAGGGCCCTTTGCATTTTTTAGAAGTCTAAGGACAGTCCGTGGACATTTATTTTTGGGGGTGCTGCCCTATCAAAATCATTGCACTTTTCTCCGGGAGGAGGTGATTGCTCTGAAAAGAGCCTTTTCGTGGTATTTTTTGTGTTGAACAACTTCAAATGGTGAACACCTATTGCAAAATGGATTGCTGTAATTCCAAAAAAGGTTGCAATGCATTTTGTACATTTCTCAGAAAAATCTGATTGCCAGCATAAGTAAGATGGACTCCATCTCTGCGAAAAATGTATGTGTTACGAAACAAAATATTTTCATTGTGAAAAGAGGACATGCCAACATCTCTTTAAAAGGCACAAACACCCTTATTGACATTGTGCCTCGCTTTCTCCATTTGTGGACCAAATGAAGACAAACACAGCCACATTTGTCTCTGCGTAACTCTTAGACAGCCCTTCTACCCTTTCCACTTCACTCTCTGTGCCATTCCCTCATTGGATACAGCTAAGCAGTCATACAACCATCCACCAATCACATCCAAGACCTATACATCTAACTCCATTATCAGAGTTCAGCACTACAAATGTACTGTTGATCACTCTGAGTACAAGTCTCATATCATTGGAAAGCACCTACCACAAACACTACTGTACAAGTTTCCAAGATTTCTACTTGCAGCTGCATACATATCCACATGCATGAATACAAACCATGGGTATGCATATTTTATGCAGAGGACATGTACAACTCTTATGAATGCATATAAACAGAGTAACTGCCACTTAACCTGTATAACCTATAAAATGAAATTATTGTAATTTTTTCCATCTGCTATAATCAACTGTCACTTCCAAACCTGTCTGCTATCTAAATTCGTATTTTACACATACAACTATCTAAAAAAATATAATATTAAAAGATAGGGGAAATAACAGTATAATTGTAGAAAAACACTTACATGGTAATTCATGGAATAAATGTGCGCCAAAAAGGGGAGCGCAAGCGTGAAAATTACAGCACACGCGTGCGGAAGCCGCTCACGCATCCTTTCGTCGATTCATGGAATGCGCTGCAAGTGTAAACCCTGGGATGTGTGCCAAATCTGTGGGTGGCGCACATGGGCACACACGTCACTAAACGCTGTACGCGACACAATGTGCAGCGCAGACAATACAAGGGGGCGGAACATGGGGGTAACATGCGGAATGGGAAACAATGCGTGAAAATGTGGCCATTACGGGGGAAGTACCAGAGGTAAATGCTCACAATGCCCACACGTGTGTTAACAACGCGTATTCATGGAATCGAACAGGGGAAACCTGTGCGCCAAAAAAGATGCGCTCTTCCGGAAACACGTACGCCAGCAGGAAGCAGTCGAAAGTGGCACCGAGCAGCATACAAGCTCATACACTACGATGAATATACCGTTCCTTGCAGCAGTGGTTGTGGGACACTGCAGGAGGAGGAGGATAGCCAGGCCCCGCATTCTTTTACCCAGGACCAGCCTTTTTGGGATACCTGATGACCAGGTCTATGGGAGGTGCAGGTTTCCACCACTAATAATCCTAGAATTGGTCAGGGAGTGGGAGGATGACCTCACATCACCCACCCTTTTCTCCCAAGCACTGAGCCCCTTGGAAAAGGTGCTCAATGTACTGCACTTCTTGGCAACTGGGTCATTTCAGCGGACAAGTGCTATAGTTGGGGGTGTCTCACAGGCCACGCAGTCACGCTGCCTACACCAGGTGTTGGCAATCATGACTGCACACCCCCCAGTCTGCAGGCACATATACATGCCCAGAACACCTTCAGAAAGGCAGGCCGTCGTCCAGGACTTTTATGGGGTGGCACACTTCCCCAAAGTGCTAGGTGCCATTGATTGCACCCATGTGGCTCTACGTCCTCCCAGGGCCACTGAGCACATCTATCGAAACCGCAAGCACTGACATTCCATCAACGTGCAGGTTGTATGTGATGCCAAGGGAATCGTCACCTCAGTATATGCCAACTATCCGGGGTCCAGCCATGATAGTTTCATATTCCGAATGTCACCCCTAAACTGGGACCTGGAAGCTGGGAGGCATGGCGACACATGGCTAATTGGTGAGTATAAATGCCTCTGCACATGCATGCATGTCAGACACTGAGAAATGGGAAAACCCCACTAATGATAACATTATCACCTCCCCAGGGGACAGTGCCTTCCCTGTGAGCACCTACATGATGACGCCAATACGGAACCCCACCACACCACCCGAGGTAAGATACAACACAGCCCATATTGCAACCCGGGGCATAGTGGAGCGCACATTCAGAGTGCTCAAGTCACGCTTTCGCTCCCTTGACCAATCTGGTGGGCAGCTGCTATATGCGCCCCCAGTAGTGTGCAGGATCATAGTGGCAGCATGTGTCCTGCACAACGTTGCAACCCGGCGGGATGTGCCGGTGGACATGGCGGTGCCCCCACATCCCCAACCACATGCATGGCCGCTGCGCATGGGAGGTGAAAGGGCACGTGGTGAGGCAGCCCGTACCTAGGTTGTGGCAAATTTCTTCACCTAAAATCCCACCCCTGCGGAGTGCACACAGGCCTGGCACATGCCAGCTGACAATTTATGATGATGGCAAAAGGGACAGTCAACTGTCACAATCATACCACCCTGAGATTGTTTACCTGGAAGTGCTACATTGTGTGCATCCCTAGCTACTTAAACACACCCAATGCTGTGTCAGTAAAAGGCACACATTCATGCAGCATGAAGGACTATACCCTTGCAAAATACTACAACCAAATAGTGGCATGTCACCCAACCCCTCCCTAACCCCATCTCAGCTACCCAACACACCATGGCATGGTATGCGATGTGAAAGCAACCGAATGAATGCACAACACATGACACAAGTGTCACAAAGTGTACCATCCCAAATGGAAACAGGCCACCGACAATTGCCTCTCACTAATGAAAAAAAAAAAAACAGCACACATGAACAAATACTTACCAGCAAGACAAAACATCAGTACAGGATCCAACAGTGGCAACATATGACAGTAAAAAATTAAAGTAGAGCAAGTGTCACAACCTGACAAAGGTAGCACATCGACCCCTTCCAACTGCAGCGTGTTGCTGGTAGGCAAATGTGGCAGTGTACTGCATACGACATGAATTGCATCTGCAATGGAGATGTGCTCGTTAAGACATGCAGTAGCTACATGTATATGTGCAAAAAGTCCTGTATGTAAAACCATATACAAATCCACCATGCAGTGGAGAAATGAACAACACTCCCCACTAGGAATGTATACACGGATCGGACTACAGACTGCCCACACAACTTATGGAAGCCCAATGCCTCTGTGTAAGTTACTGTCACTGGGTCACACCCTTTGCGAGCCCATGGAAAGGGGAAGCAGGAGGGGTGTGTGTGGAAGGAACCCAAGTTTCTAACCCAAAGACAGGACAAGCCTGCATGTGCCCAGCTGGAATACACAGTGGATGCCTACGGGAGCCACACAAAGCAACACACTGTAACATGAATTCACAATCTGAAAGAAAATGGTTATGAACAAAAAAGTAAATGCAAATTAAATAAAGAAAAAGAAAAAGTAAATGTAAAGTAAATCAAATAAATTAAATAATAAAGTAAAAATTAGAATACAAATCAAAGAAAAATAAATGTATGAAAATTAAAATAACAAATTAAAAATTAAAATAAAATGAAAATAATAAATAGAAAAAAGAAGATGAAATAAAGATAACAAATGAATTAAATACTAATTCTATTTTGCAATTCGGAATGAAATATGAAAAAAACAAAAGTAAAACAAAAATAAAAACAAAAATCAAAAATGGCCATGTGTGGACCAGGGGGGGCAACCAGGAGGAAGGAGGTAAAAGGTGCACCCCAACACCCACATGCGTGGATGTTAAGAAATAAAAATGTAAAACCCTCCATGGGCTCATGGCCTGCACGGCTACCCTACAGTGGGAGAACTGCTGTCGCTGTCATCACCCTCTGGTGGTACATCAGAAGGTGCGCGTGATATGGGAGGCAGACCACGCAAAGCCCTGGCATGCTCCTCCATGGCAGCAAGCATGCAGGTCTGAAAGGTTTGGTTCTGCAGGATGATGGTTTTGTGATCCCCATGCAGCACCTCACGGGTAGCACCTCAAGGGCTGCCTGGAGCTCAGCTGAGAGTGTGCGTGTTAGCTGCTCCAGCTGCTGTTCTGACCTTGTACTCTGGGACACCTCAAGTGCACCCAGAGTATCTCTGAGGGACCTGTGTTCTAACCTCAGGGCATCCCTGTGGGCCTGTGACTATGCAGATATGGCTGTGCGCAGAGTCTCCAGTCCAGTCCGTCGATCCCTGTTGGATGCCAACATGTCCTCCCTGTGTGAGCGGCAAATGGACTCTGTTGCCTGCTGCTGGAGCTCCATCTGCCTTTCAGGGGGGAGAATGGAAGTGGCCACCCTATCAACGGCCTGAGCCATCATCTCACACAATGCCCCCTTTTGTGCTGCAATAGTGTACATGGAGTTCTCCCACATATATTGCCTGGTGGTGCACGGCCACCTCGTTGGCGGGCACCACATCTGTTTGGGGCAAGGTGATGTGCTGCCACTGCCTGAGGCTGCAGGACTGTATTCCTCCTTTGATCTGCTGGCCCAGGTACAGGAGCAAATATTGTGGAGTGTGACCTTGCAATGAAGTAGAAGGGGAGCTAAAAAGCAGACACTGAGGACTCCAAGTTGGAAAATCAACACATGTGCTTCATGCTGCATAGCACCTGCATCACACATCAGCCTGAGTGGCATGGACAATCCACATACATGACACATGCCAGCCCACAGATGGCACGTAGCATAACCATGGCAGATTTGACAAGGAGACCCAGATGGTAGCAAATCAGTACTGTCACCCATCCATGTGAGCTGGACATCATGAAATAGAACATGCAAAAGAGTGTGACAAAACACACATGTGCCACACACTGCAACAAAGCCAGTGTTCACTAATGCAGTGATGGGAGGCACATGGGTACATCAATGGTTGGTCACTTGGACATGACAGCAGACAATTGTCATGTTGAACATTCAAACAGGGCCCCGAAGTGATTGTGTGCAGGACATGTGTAGGTACACAATACTCAATCAGCCTGATTTAATTCCATAAGTAAATAAATGTGAGGCATTGTGGGGTGTAATCTATGTCTGAAGTATGTTAAGTTTGGGGCACAACGGCACAAAAATGTATGTTAAACATGCAAAGGATTCGATCAAAAGGCAGAATGAACAATGAAACCAGAATGAACAATGTTGTAGCATGCTGGCAGTTGAAGGGCAAGTGCAGTAATCAGGTGGAAATTTTGAACTGCGGTCAGAAGGGATACTGTAAAACCCAAGGCCAAGGCCAGGGGATGGTTTGGAGGCACCACATGGGTGACCCATAGCATTCATGACTACACAGCCTCACCTGGCACTCAATCAGAACACATCACCCAAGCAACATACACATGGTTTGCACACACATGCATGGCCACTCACCGGACAGTGCCTCAAAATTTGGTAGGTCTCCCATGCCTTGGATCTGATCCTCTGTGATGAAGCCTCCAGCGATAGACTCAGGTTCTGTGAGTGCTTCCTCCCCTGGTGGAGGCCCACTGCCAGTCACCAGAGTAGAGGCATGATTGGAAGCCAGCTTGTTCTTTGCTCTGTGTTTGAGGTCATTCCACCGCATATGGCAATCATCAGCTGTGCGCCTCACAAATCCAAGGGAACTAATCTGGTCCGCGATGCACTGCCAGTGAGCCCTACATTGAGCATTTGTAGTCTTGCACCCTGCAGTCACCAGCATTTCGCGCCCATGGGCCGACACGTAGCCTATAAGTGCATCTAGTTCCACATCATTGAAACTCTGCTTCCTTGACGTGCCGGAGGGGGGAGCCGTGTCTGGGGTCCCAGCCTGTACCCCAAGAGCACCCTTCTTCCTCTTACGCCACTCTGGTCAGTAGGGGCTGAAGCACAGGTGGACTGGGCACTGGAAGTAGCCAAAGGCACGATGACCAAAGGTCTCACTGCAGGCATTGGCTGCTGGGTGATGTTGGCAGGACCAACCTTGGTGTGATGGTCTTGGACCAACACTGTCCCGGCTGGGTGACTCGGAGCTGGGGTGGATTGAGCTGCAGCTGCCCCTGCAGCCTCCTCATCCTGGCTACTTGGGGCAGCAGATGACATTGCTGTCCCAGATCCACGTGGCCTGGTGACAGCAACTTTCACCGCCACACGTGGCTTTGACTTGGTGACATGGAAGTTGGCCTGTGTGTCATCCTGTGCCGGTTCAGTCAACAATATAGGCCGGGTTAACATGGCCTGAGCTGGGATTGTGTCAGCTGCATCTCCCTGACCCATTGGGGGGGCATAGGTGTCCCTGATTGGTCCTCCACACACTGGCCTCTTGGGCCACCCTGCACATCCTGGCCACATCCCCTACCGCAGACACCTCTTGTAGGTCGACCACCGTTGACTCCCTTACCATTTGGTCGCCTCCGAACCATGGCACTGATGTTCTTGTGCAAATGGGAGGTGCAGTAAACAACTGTCCTGGGCAATTGGGGTGAAAGGGACAGGGTACTAGATGGAATACATACCCTAGTGCTCTAGCAAGGCTGTCTGTGATCCCTGGGGGAAGATGACGAGTCACGCAACGCACCCCAAAAACAAAATTTAATGTGCACGCGACCCATGGTAGCCGACGTGCATGGAATAAAGAACCCGCACTACGCTGTGGCACCCAATAACTCAAAAATAAGCGTATGCGTGGTACATGCAGGCTACAATGACCTCTGAATGGGAACGCGACACACAGGGACAAACACAGTTGAAAAATACATGCGCGACTCACCATCTGCCTGGAAAAAGAACGTGAAAAAGATGAACGTGTGTCTTGAGTATACAAGGAGTACGAGCTGGAACTGTTGTGAAGTAATCGCGAGTGAACTGACAAGAAGTACAAGAATCACCTGCTCAGTCTCCACAAAAAGCACATACAAGAAAATGGCGTCCTACGCGTACCTTTTAACCCAGCCCACATGTGCGACGTCACTTACGCGCATACGCGCTAAGGGCCTTTCCTCCAATTATACGCAGTGACACCCAGATGTGCAGCTTTTGCACGTGTACAATGAACATGCACCCGTGTGGAGGGAAACGCCAGCGTGCGTTATGTCACCGACGCGCTTACGCGCTAAGGCCCTTTCCTCGAATTACATGCTGACGTGCTATTTTTTCACGTGCCAATTCACTCTGTATCAAGCTGGCCACACAACAACACACGGAAGACCACGCCCCTGCCCAGAAGGCCATTTTCCTGTCCTCTAGTGCCCCGAGCACGCTCCCATCTGCCATCTGCTGCTGCCTGCCTGCCTGCTGGCCACATGCCCTGCTATTTGGTGCCTGCATGTCAGCCATCTGCAGGGGTCAAGTTGCTGTGACCACCCCTGCTGGAACAGAAGACTCTCGACTAAAGTTCCATCGCTCCACAGCCCAGCACCTGAACCCAGTTGCCCACCCACACCTGCCTTGGGCGTTGCCATGTCAGGGGGAACACCATCAGAGACCACTGGCAACCCCCAGCCAGAGAGGCAGAGGGCTACCAGCTTCAGTGCCGCAGAAGTTGGTATCCTGGTGGAGCAAGTCCTGGTGCATTATGATGCCCTCTTCAGAAGTTCACGCGCCGACAATGAAGGACGGAAGAGGATCTGGAAAGACATCATGGCTGCCATCAATGTGGAGGGGGTGGCAGCCCGCAACATGCAACACGTCTGGAAACGCTGGGAGGACTTCAGGTCCAGGACCCTCAGCAAGGCCCGGCGCCTCTTGAAGGCAGCGCATGCAGATGGGTGCTGGGTCCGCCTTACCAACATCCAGATGAGGGTCCTGGAACGCATACACCCAGTGCTCAACCTCCAGGTCCTTCAGAGGCAGACCCGTCCGGAGTCGAGCGGTAAGTGTCCATGCATACTGTTTGGACGCATTGCATGTTGAGGTGTGCCAGGAGTGTGCAGGTTGGACATATGTCTTCAAAGACCCATGTATGGATGTGGATGTACAGGGACATGAGCCTGCCACATGTGAGTCCAGTCATGTGTAAAGCACATCAATGGTGTATGTGTTAAAATACATGATGCCCAAATGCATGTGTGGGTGCACACATGTATACATTTCTGTGTATGTACTGTGGCATGGTTGTGGTGTGACACATGGATGCTGGCTCCAGCTTCATGTATGTGCACAATGTACATGTGCGTGTGTGTGTATTTGACATGTGTGCCACTGTGATACACCATGGCACTCGCAGGGAGTTGGAGGAGGCCATGGCTGCATCCCTGCGAGACCTCGGGGCCAGGGAAGAGGCCCGCCTCCGGGACATTGAAGAAGAGTTTGATGATGGCCTAGCCCGGAACATCAACAAGTGAGCCATTTGACTTGCTCGCCGCCTTTGTAAATACTTCTGTAGGTGTAAGTTTCCTTTCAATTTTTTTTTCCTTTGGGGCGCATGGACTATGCCCCGCCTTTTTGTATATAGTTATTTATTAGGTAGGATTTAGGTTAGGTTTCCTTTGGATTGTTGGGCTCATGGACCCTTGGATGTTCATTTGTAAATAGTTTTGGGCCTGGATTTCATTTTCTTGGACCCATGGTGGAATACTTTTCTTTTTTTAAACTCTGATTTTTGTTTGATCGACGGACTCATTGGAGCCATTTTCGTTTGGATTTTATTTGTTACAGTATGCATTTATTTTTTTTCATTGTTGGAATTCCGGACTAGGAATATTTTTTTTTATTATTGTGTGCTTTTGGTTTATTCATTTGGTTTATTCTTCAATACACTTTTTTTATACTTTACTTGTGTGTTCATCTCTCATTTGTTTTCTGCATGTCACAATGTGGTCTTTCACAGTCATGTGTCACCATTGTGTGGGTCTGAGGGACCTGTATTCATGTGCATGCTGCTTATTTATTTTCTATCATGACATTGGGAATTCAATGTGGAGTGGATGGAATGCTTGGTTGGGTGTTTGGACTGGGGTGGTGTGGGGTGGGATTTGGGTGGCCATAAGGGCCATGGGTCTGGAGTGTGATGACGTGTCGGGTGGGGGGACATGAGTCGGGGCCTGCTGGCAGGTAGCCGTCAATGGTGGGTGGGTGGCGGACATGAGTCGGGCCCTGCTGGCAGGTGCCCGTCAGTGGATGGGGGACATGCGCTGGGGCCTGCTGGCAGGTACCCGTCAATGGTGGGTGGGTCGGTTGGGTGGGTGGGTTGACATGAGTCAGGGCCTGCTGGCAGGTGCCCGTCATTGGATGGGGGACATGAGTCAGGGCTCACAAGGGCGCTCACAAGTGCATGATGCCATGTGGGCTGCCTGCAGGGCATGTGGAGGGGGGAAAGGGCACACATGGGAGGGGCCACAATAGCAAATCGTGTGTGAAATTTCCCGCACACCCCCGAAATACACGTACCCCACTGGCCCAAGACCTATCGCGTGTGAAGCTTCCCGCACACCCCCGAAATACACGTACCTCGCTGGCCCAAGGACGATTGTGTGTGAAACTTCCCGCGTACCCCCGAAATACAGGTACCCCGTTGGCCCAAGGCCTATCACGTGTGAAACATCCCACACACCCCTGTAATACACGTACCCTGCTGGCCCAAGGCCTATCGTGTGTATAACTTCCCACGCACCCATGAAATACACGTACCCCGCTCGCCCAAGGCCTATCGCGTGTGAAACTTCCTGTGCACACCCGAAATACATGTACCCTGCTGGCCCAAGGCCTATTGCTTGTGCAACTTCCCACGCACTCCCAAAATACACGTACCCTGCTCTCCCAAGGCCTATCACATGTGAAACTTCCCACGCACATCCGAAATACATGTACCCCATTTGCCCAAGGCCTATCACGTGTGATACTTCCTGCGCACCCCCGAAAAAATACATGTACCCTGCTCGCGCAAGGCCTATCGCGTGTGAAACTTCCCACGCACCCCCGAAATACACATACCCTGCTGGCCCAAGGCCTATCGCATGTGAAACTTCCCGCGCACCCCCGTAATACATGTACCCCACTGGCCCAAGGACTATCGTGTGTGAAACTTCATGCGCACCCCCGAAGTACACATACCCCGCTCGCCCAAGGCCTATCGCGTGTGATACTTCCCGTGCACCCCGAAATACACGTACCCCGCTCGCCCAAGGCCTATCGTGTGTGAAACTTCCTGCATAACCCCACAGGCAGCCCACACCACAGAGGGTACATTTTTCAATGCAATTTACCTGGCGCGAATGGGGTACACGTATACCGAGGGGTCCGCAAGTACATTTTCACGTGTTTTGGCTGCCGTGAGCGGGATACGCGTAGTATTTTCACACGATTACAGTGCAGCAGCCCTGTAAACTGGTCGCTGGGTTAGGGCAGACCTTTGCTCTGCATTGGGGATTTCAATGGCTCTTCCTTGTGCAAGGGGCATTCTTCGGGGTGTAACTGGCGCTGCGGGATGTTCGCTGCACCAGCTCTCTGAATACGCAGTGCGCCAGAATGCTGTTTAGCGCACACGGCTGGTGCACATTGGCACACGCTCCCGCTCTGTGCTGCTCGTGTGCGCTGCCTCTGCTCTGAAATCTATGAATTACCCCCTGAGTAGTGTATTATAAAATATAAAGACTGTACATAGTCAAAGGAAACTGCATGCACACACTAGGTTCTGTTATCAAACAACAATACTACTACAAAAACATAAAAATCAACATCTAAATTAACATCAATGCTATAAACACACAAAATTACTATCTTCTTTCTTTTACAGTGAAGACCACTCTCCTGAAACGCAACAGCATCTGAAATACAAACAACAACTCAGAAGAAACCTGCTCATTCCAAACAAAAAAAGTAAGTACAATACTACCATAATATTCTTACTGTTACTGAAACACACTGTGGGGTTGATTCATGGAATTTGTGCACCGTAAATGGTGGATTTGTGCACCATTCTGCCCAAAATTCCCCATTTGTTAAACAGAGATTTGCAGGCAGATTGGCGCACAAATCCTCATTTTTCGGCACACAAATTCCATAAATCAGCCCCTAGAATGTTAGTATTGCAGAACAAAGAACTGTTTTAATTCTATACCATTAGATTTAGTATTAGTGCTTCTCCTCACCACTAGCTTACTTTGTACTGTCATCTGATCCCCAGTATAGTAACACACAAATACAAGAATAGCCTTCCCAAATAGTTCTAGCTGCCCAATGCACAATCACACACCACCACATACATCCTTACCATCATATTCAGACACTCATGCACACAGCACACATACATTGCAGAACAGCCCAACCCATACCTTCTTTTTTTTCAACAGACCCCAAAGAATGCTTACCAAAAAAGTCTGTAGAAAGCAACGCAGAGTAGAGCAAATGAAAATAAAATGTCCAAAATAAACATCCATCTCTAGCAGAATTTGTACAAAAAGTTCAAACAAAAAATCTAATAGAGTCTTTAAGCAAAACAAAACAAGCTTCCAGTTCAAAAACTTTGCCTCCTCTTTCAAAATGTAAAAATGTAAAAAGAAACAGAAAGTGATTAACAAGAATTTAGCTGTCACTACTGCTAACACTGATTCTATAAATCTTGATGTAGTGGCAAGTAACCATACCAAAAAAAGTATTTTACAAAAAATGTTCCACCACAGAGTCCTTTAGAATCTTATAAAAATGGGAGAGAAATCATGCACAACCCTTAAAACCTACTGTAGAAAATTAATCTTAGAAGCTCTCACAGATGCAATCCTTCTCAAAAGGAGGTTATTTATTTTAGTGTTAAACAGAATGAAACCACTAACAAACCTAACTACTAAATTACAAAATAGACTTCTCAATAAATGGAATGTCAACAAAAATAACTTCTTAAAAATCTGTGGAGGTGAATGAAGTCACACCATGAGCACAGGCCCATATTTCAATGAAGAAGCATACAAACAAAAGCAAACAAACACAATTTCCATACGTAGCAGCGGGCGAGGGTATGAAAAACCTAATAATACCATTATGGAGCAAGAAACGCTGCTCACAAAAATATCCATAGAAAACTCAGTATCACCTCTCCATCAGACTGAACCAAAACGTCCAGTGTACAAATGGCCATGCACGTCAATGTGTAGCATTGACAAAAAATCTTTCAAATCTTTATGCCAGTTCCTCAATCAATATGTAAAAGGCAAAGACAAATTCAAAATTAAACTTCTACAAAATATGGATACCTGTCCATTGCGCAAACACACAGGACGACAAGGACATTCATTCTCCTGAGTTTCAGGACCTAATTGCAAAAGCACCTTCCAGCATATCAAAATGATATCAACACATCATTAAACTATAAGAAATCTAGTCCATAAACTGTACTATGCTAAAAGTCCAGCTTTAGCGTTAGACAATTTAAATAACAATCTTCTACATGGTACAGCCAAAGACCTACTTGAAGAAATAGAACATATCCAGAGAAATTATTTTGGAAGTGAAAGCCACTTACAAAATGCAATAGCTTTACAACAGACTAGGAACAATTCTACAAATGGCAACCTTCTACTACACACATACAAAAAAGAAATACTAACATTTAAAAGTACATCCGCTGAAGTACCAAACTATGTGTGTGTGTTTGTTGCCGCAGAACTTTTTATAAAAGTAGCACAAAAACTGTAGACATAACATACAAAATAGAAGACAATGAAGATTCCAAATGGTTTGAATTAGCTCTCTACCTTATAGCAGAAAACAAATACGAAATAAATGACTCCTTAATACATTGCAGTTACTGCACTGCAAAACTTGACAACAACCAAACTCCTTCACGTGCAATCACAAATAGCTTATTCCCACTACCAAAACCCTTGCAACAACTCAATTTATATGAGAGCATCATAATTCAAACAGTGCATCCATTTCAAGCAATAATACACCTTCAACCAAAAACAGCAAAATTACCTCCCTCAGAATTAGTGAAAGGCATTTGTGGCAAAGTAGTTTATTTACCATTAGATCTGAAAGAAAATGTACACACTCTAGGAGTGCAACGTGCATAGAGGAATCTTTAATTGTCTTAGTAAATGGTGTACCTACAAAAGACAAAAAAAATTGCAACAACTTGTAGACTTACATAATGTTAGACAGGCCTTGCAATATCTAAAAGACAACAATGAATACTACAAATAGATGATGCACTAGAAACATACTAAATGCGACAAACCAAAGGATCACCAATCAGCATTTCGGAAAAAAGTATAGAATCACATGCTTTTCCTCTACTCTTTACTACTGGGAAAGGAGGAAGGTACGATGATAGACCCACTCAGATAACAGCTTCAGAATACCACTCGTTACAAATGTATTCTGAAGATCCCAGATTTAGACAAAATGTATAATACATATTCCACCTACGCTTTGAAAGTGAACTAGCAACTCTATGCTATGGAGTTGCACACACTTTGAAATAAGGTACCCATTTTCAAAATATGTCAGCTACACAATTGCTACAAAAAGTGCAAGAAAAACATGAGGTTTTACAATCAAGCAATACAAATCTGTTAGCAAACATGCATGGTACTAAAGAGTACTGTTTCCAACATCACGGAGATGTACGTTGTATGATAAGAAACCTTGGCACACCCACTTCCTTTGTTACATTAAGTTTTGCAGAATATGCATGGGAAGATTTACATGATTTCCTACGCATATCAAACAAAAACAATACAAACATAGATATACTAATACCTAGAGAACTTTGCTCTCTAGATCCTGTTAATGTTTCAAAATATTTCCATCATCGCTTCATTGCTATGCTACACTTTATTTGTAATAAAACTGTTCCTCCCCTCGGAGAAGTGCAACACTTCTTTTGGAGAAAAGACTACCAAGCCAGAGGAGCACCACATATCCACATGCTTTTATGGATTAAAGATGCTCCTAAATTTGGTCAAGACAGCGATGCCACTGTGTTACATTTTATCGAAAAATATGTCACTTGTGAAATTCCATCCGAAGCAACATATAGTGATCTTCATGCACAAATTTTACAATTTCAAAGACACAAATGTGGGAAATATTATCGCAAATACAAAAACAAAGGGAAATATTACACCAAATGCCGCTTTGGTTTCCCTAGACCAGTTACATCAATAGGTCAAGTAAACAACTTAATGTCTTCAGTTAGACATAGTGTTAAAGGCAGATCACCTAAAAACACATATTGCATAAAAAGAACAGAAGAAGCAAAATATGTCAATGATTACAATGCAATCATTGTCCTCTTATGGAATGCAAACATAGATGTGCAGTAAATTGCAGACAATTCCACTGCAGTTGCACAATATGTTACATCCTATTTAACCAAAGCAGAAAAAACAGAGCTTCTAGACATCTGGGATGACCTATCATCGGACAAAACACTGTCTCAGAAATTGTACAGCTTAGGCATAAAAATGCTCTCTCCTAGAGAATGTGGCTCCTATGGAGCTGCAGATCAATTAACCGGTACAGCTTTGTATGGAAAATCTGAAAATAGTCTTGGTCCTGCTAAATCTAGAAAAACAGTTCTCAAATCATACAACGAAATAGAAACAATAGCCAAAAATGATCCCAACAGCCAAGACATTTTGAAAAACAATTTACTGGACACATACTACCCAAACAGGAGTACCACTTTGGAAACCGTGTGTCTATACCACATAGCCCAAAACTTCACATACAAAAATAATATAAAACCAGATGAAAATAAAGGTGGATACAGACTGACAAATTGTGAAGGCAGCTTAGTGAAACTTACCAAATGAAGCTTAATTAATCATATCAAATTATCATTAACAAATCCTCAACATAAAGAGCTATATTACATGTCCCTGCTACCCTGCTACAACTTTTTAAACCATGGAGAAAAGAAGAAGAGTTACTAGATATCGATAACTCCTATGAAGACGATTTCAAAACAAATGAAAGCACTATAACCGATGTAAACTTTACACATTACAAAACAATGTTGCACAATGAACAGCAACAGGAAGATGAACTCCAGGCCCAACTAAATAAAGACACTCCCGACAGTAGTCAACCTTCTATAACAGGAAGCCAATAACCACTGGGACAGCCACTAATAGCAGATGAGGCAGAATTAGCTATGACAGAAGTAGAAAACACCATGTGTCACTATGAAGAAGATACAGAAGACTTAACTGTACTGCAATCAAAACTGAACAATGAGCAGCGTAACAAGAAGTTACAAAGGAAATTGCACATAGTGTACAACATGAAAATAAAGAATGTACCTGCCAAAATTATAAACCTATACTGCTATACGTCAGTGGTCAAGCTGGTTTAGGAAAAACATTCTTAATCAAAATTCAAGCAAGTTCCTTCAACAACTGATAAACAACAAAATGTCAGCTGTTGTAACTGCCCCCACAGGTTTAGCTGCCTACAACATAGGTGGCGTCACTTTACACCAAATACTACTCCTTCAAGTAGAACATCAAAACAAATTAGAATATTACAAACTTTCTACAGAAGCTGCAATGGAACTACGCAGAGTGTTAAACCAAATGGAAATGCTACTAATAGATGAAGTGAGCATGGTCTCCAATCTAATGTTGGCTTTGATTCACCTCAGATTGCAAGAAGTACTTAAAACAAACTACGAAGAGCTCTTTGGAGGAAAACACATTATTGTTTTCGGAGATCTTCTTCAATTGACACGAGTGAAAGGTGAACCTATTTTTAAAACCTTAGGACACAAACTGTGCCGTAAAAGTCTTGGCAGCATAGGTAATGTTAACCTTTGGCAACATTTCCAATACAGAGAATTAACTGAAAACATGCGTCAGTCTGCAGACCTCACATATGCCAACATTTTAAAAAGTAGTAGAGTTGGTGTACTATCTCAAGAAGCACAATCAATATTAAAAAACAGGCACACCCATGCACTCTATGGTCAAAAATCATGTACTACTGATGTCATGGAACAATTAGCACACAAAAATGTCCATTGTATGTCCTTGAAGCCAACTCTTGCAAGCTGTTCAAAATTCAATTAACAATGTTGAAAAAAGAAATGCAACCAATAATTGAAATTTGCTCCACAGATAAACTGGACATACATGGTATGACACTACCCATGTTTCAACAATCCACAACAAGACTAAATACCTTAGAAACACAGCTGGTTTGGAGAAAATATTAACATTCTCTTTAAACTGTAGAGTAATGCTTAAGCGTAACCTTGACGTGGAACAAGGACTAGTTAACGGAACACTTGGTGCAGTTGTTGGCTTTCAAACATACCCACGTCACAACAACATTCAATTTGTCAATATTCTCTTTGACAAACTATCAGAAGTTAAAAGGATAGGATGCTCAACAGCCCGCTTCCTTCTTTTCAATGACATGTATGTACGCAGAGAAAAATTTTCATTAACTCTAGCATACGCAGTTACCATTCACAAATCACAAGGTCTTACCCTAGATAAAGCATTACTAGATATTGGTAGCACAGTCTTTAAAGAAAGCATGAGCTATGTAGCACTATCACACTTACGTACACTTGACGGGCTATTTCTAATCAACTTTGATGCAAGTAAAGTAAATACAGATATTCCTTGCGTTCTAGAATACAATAGGCTACGTTCACTCTACACCCCCCATCTAAAAACCTATCCTGTTCTGCAAAAAGCAAAACGTTGTAAAAGAAAACTACTTCAAACAGAAATGCAACAGGATCTCACTGCAAATCCTCCAAAGAGAGTAAAAGAAGCTAATACTTCATCAATTACAACACGCACTCCGAAGAAATGAGTTGGACATGGAACTATCTGGTCCATTCAAATTTTCAAATATAACTGGTGTAAATTGCTACGCAAATGTAGCAATAAATATTCTATTCCAATTGCCACCAATTGTTGACAACATTTACCTTTGCAAATCAGACCAATTGTGTTTGCAAATGTTAGTCCTTCATAGAAATGCAAGCAGCAATCCTGACAACACATACAGGGCCTCATTACGAGTCCGCCGGTCCGGACTTAACATTTCCGGTAAAACCACACCGGTGCCATTTCCGTGATCGCCACATTCTGACCTACGAATCCGGAAATACCACCACCATAAACCGCCACTGTGGAGTTAAGGCACCCGTAAACTTCGTCGGCACGGAAACCTCTCAGTTACCAGCAATACGTAACACTGTGCGAATTACAATTATCACAGACATGGAAACACTGCCACAAAATGTGCATAAAAACCGTGAACACGGTGGCGGTATCGCCACCACCGCAAACATGACGTTAAAAAGTGCCTGGTGAGCTGAATCAGGCCACAGGTGCACTAAATGAGCACAGCTGGACCCAGCAGGCCACTGGGAGTTCACAATAGGGCTACACCCAGGCCAACTCCAAACACAACTATGCAGGCAGCAGCTCTAGCAGCATTGGGACTTGGGCTATTGAACAAACAGGCAACACTGCACATGGTGGCAGTAATGGTGCAGAGGAGGATGAGGCGCAGGCAGAGGAGGTGCAGGCGGCTGTTAGCAAACCCTGAACCCATGCCAAACCCAACTGTGCAGCCGGCACGCCACCGCAGGCAGCCTGCAATATCCTGCATCCGGGCCTCACCCTGGAACCTGACCCCAGGACAGATCCACATATTATACCGATTGGACTGTCCAACAATCATGTACATCACCACCATGATAGAGGACGACATCAGCAGCCACATTGACATTTCCACTGCCACCCCACCCTCCTGAAGGTGTTGTCGGTACTGCATTTTCATGGCACCAGAACTTATCATCACACAGTTGGTGAGCTGCATGGGCTCTCACAACCCTGTTTTTCAAAAATATTGGGACAGGTACTGGATGCCCTGTTGCGCCATGTGTCGGAACACATCGCCCTACAACGTACCCTTGGCCAGGCCAATGCCACCAAGTTGGCCTTCCATGCTATTGCGGGCACGCCAAATTGCATAGGTGCAGTAGACTGCACCCTTATAGAGCTGACAGTACCAGGTGCAATCGCAATGGTGTACCGCAATAGGAAACTGTATCACTCACTGAATGTACAGATGGTATGTGATGCCCGACAAGTCATAACACATTGCTGCGCACGTTTCCCGGGCTCAACACATGACTCAATGGTCCTGCGGAATTCGACATTGCCATGGTGCATGGAAAGCTATGCTGGACAAAGCACATGGCTATTGGGTGAGTACAACTTCCAATGCACTGGCCCTGTTGAAGAGGGGTGTGTGTCCACGGCAATGACCTATGCTATGTGAATGGTCTGCTACAACAGCACAAGCAACACCCCCCCGCCCAAGTAATGGACAGTCAGCACAACCCAAACATTACAAAGCTACACATGACAGGTTGCCACAGTGTGCCTGTACACACCCTGTCAAATGAGACACACAACCAATACCACCACAAGCCCATACAACTTGAGCCACTCAATGTATCCACCCACACTATGCACCACTGCCCCCCCCAATGCACATGATGCCTGCACATGAGACATCCTGCATCAACCACATCATCACAGTCATCTGATTGACTCTGCCATGTGTGTACATCACTGCACAATGCTATACTTACCAACCACTACTCTCTGCCAGGGCAACTAGATTTGCACAGCAAGTCGTTGGCCAATGTACAAATGCCAACGATGGAACAATGACCCAGGAATGGTACTCACCCACCGGTCCAACCACTGCTTGGCACATATGGATGACTGAATGATGACTCAAGATTGAACTGCATCTGATCAAGACATGATACCAGACACTGACATGTCACCTACATTTCCATCCCATGTAGGTGATGCTGGATATGCACAGATGCCATGGCTGATGACCCTGTACGGAGGTCTAGGGACAGGCATGATGAGGCGTACAACAGGGCACATGTCTGCACACGTGGCATGATTGAGAGAACATTTGGCCTACTGAAGGCCAGGTTCTGCTGCTTGAGCAGATATGGCGGATCACTGCTCTACAGCCCAGTGAAGACGGGTAAAATTACGTTTGTGTGTGCCATGCTGCACAATATGTGCATGCGCATGAACATTCCACTGGCCCCAGACACAGAGGATGATGATGGAGCTGAAGATGGGGATGGGGATGGGATGGCTCCACCTCCTCCCGGGGGTACACAAGATGGCCAGCGAGCACAGGATACACTCATTCGTATTTACTTTTGAGAGACTGAACATTGACTGCATTGCATGGATATGATGAGGCCAGTAAATAAATGAATATACTGCAAATGAAATGATGGATGTCCACTCATTATTGATTTTCTCAAAGATGATATATTTTAAACAAAACAGGGAAGAAGGTGCATTGGGTAGGGAAGCTGTACACCTGGGCCCACCCACCACCCAAACGTACCCACCCCCTACCCGACCCCAATGTACTAACCCCCTAATGGACCTCCCCCACCACTCAAATGTACCCACCCCCTTACACCCTTTTTGTCCATGTATGTGTCATGCACTGCCAAACACACATGGCATTATTGGCGCGTGCACTTCTGCGCATGGGCATCCTGGACTAAGGGCCCTGTCAGGCACCTCGGTGGGCTGGCAGTGGAGGAGCTAGATGGGGTGGTGCTTGTGCACGGCACTGTTGGTGTCAGTGATGGCATACATCCCAGATACGCCTGCTGGGCAAACAACATGGACTCCGCTATCGTGGATGTTTTGTTGTTGTCCTCCCGGACATGGCATGCCAAAGTCACAATGGCGGTGGCAAACCGTCCAATGACCCTGGACATCCGACGCACAGATTCAGTTTAACTCTCCCTCTGCAGCCTGGCCTCCTTTCGCTGCAGCATGGACTCCTCCAGCTGTCTTTCAACTAGCTGGGTAAGGGTAGCCTGCTGATCCTCCATCCACTTCATACGGGTATTCAGCTCAGCCATGGAGGGTGTTGGCAACCTCATGGGACTATGCTGTGATGGGGGGGCTGAACTGGAGGTCTTGGAGGGATGATATGTCATCCAGGTTGGGCTCCTCCCCCTGTGGCCCCACATCAGCCTGCAGGGGCCCTGTTGTCACTGCCTGCAGCCTCCTCCGTAGTGCAGATGTTCTCAGGGATGTGATCTGTGGGCAAGATGGGTGGGTGTGGCACTTGTGTGGCAGCAGGCAGCATGGGGAAGGTGGTGTTGGCTGGTGCATCCATGCCAGAAGCAGCTGGTGGCTGAGTTGAAGAGCAGCTTGCCTCATCCTCCTCTGCAGGGGTGCTGGGTTCTCCACATGCAGGTGCACGTTGCCTCACCTGTTGGGCATTCTCGCTGTCACTTGAAATGGCTCTGGGGACACAGAGGGCATGCTATTAGTTATGTGCTGGTACCTGATGGGTCCATCACATGCATCAGACAGATCGATCAGTGAGCATTTGCATTATCATGCATATGACTGTTGATGGCCATGTATTGTGGGGGTGTTGCTTCTCGTCTGGGTCTTGAATGGGTCCTTTGGGGCACTCTTGCACTGACTGGGGGGTTGTAAATGGGTCTTTTCGGGCACTCCTGGGCTCCACAAGTACTCATGGCATTCTAATGTGTGCACTTACTAGCATCTGCAGGTGGGCTCACTCCTGCCTCTGCATCAGCAATTCCATGTATTGCCTCAAGGTGGAGGACACTGCTGTAGTGCTCCTACCATGTCTGCAGTCTGAGAGGTGAAGCAGGCCCTCCACCTGTGCCACTACCTCGCTGCAGGTGTGCAGCAATTAGGTTTCGCACCCTCAGTCTGAGGTCGTCCCACCTCTAGTGGCAGTCCTTCACGCTGTGTGTGGTGACACCCACAGCTGTACACTTGCGTGCAGCTTCTGCCCACACCTCCTTTCTACGCTGCTGGGTTGCACAGCGTTGGTCAGCACTGAACAGCATTTCTGCATTCTGCACAATATGGTCCACTAGTACAGTCAGCTCTGCCTCGCTGAAGCACTGTTTCTGCTGTCTCTGTACAGGGATCCTGGCTGCCATGGTGCTGGCCCTTTTTGCCTTCTCAGAGTGGTGATTTGGCCTGTGCTGACTCTGGATGGCAGTGGATTGTGGTTCATATAATGGCCGCCTCTCTCTTTCTGCTTTTCGCGCTCATGGTACTTCCGCTTCCGTGTCCGTGAGGACGGCGGCGGACAGGGTTTTTACACTGCTTTTGGGGGCGGTATGTCCATTTTCGTGGGCGTTTATGTGGCGATGGTGACACTGTTTCCATTTCGGCGTGGTGCGTGCGGCCGAAAGGCCGTAATCGGCCTTTCTTTCTGCAACCATGCGGACGCGCAAATTTTATTACCATCACAACGGAATTGTAACGCTCACCTGAATCCCTCGGAGGTGCAGGTCTGGGCTGGGGGTTCTCGGAGTCTTCTAGGGTCACGCGCAGGCCTCGAATGCCACCCTGGAAGGCCCTTTCCTCACTGAGATCTTGATCTGAAGGGTGAGGTGTCTGCAATTATGAGAGCAAGGGGTTAATATGGATATATAAGCCTGACTGGGTAAGCTGCCTCCCCTTCCTGGTACTCCCAAGTAGTTCGTAGGCTAAATGTGCTCACCTTATGTAGGTGAAAGCAGAGCTCTCCATCCTGCGTCTGTGCAGGGGCGCCGAAGCCAGTTACTTCACTGGTTAATTGTCCAGCCTCTTGGTTGCAGAGGATGAAGAATTGGAGCTAGGCCGTTGTTAGCAGCACGAACGGCGGTTGCTTGAATATGGAGGTCCGGAGAGCGATGGAATGGCGAAGGTATTGCAGGCAAGTAAGTAGAAAATGTCAATTCGAAGTTAAAAGCACTTCTTAATGTCTCTTTTCCTTTTTCAGGTCGCAGAAGCAGCTGGGTACAAAAAGGGATGTCGAGGAATGCGCCGAGGAGTGAGAAAGATGAGCGCTGCCCAAAACATGTGCGCATAGATGGAGTTGTATTTCTTAATGATGTCCTTTTGTTTTGCAGATGCGAGTAGCAGCGTCGCCGGAGGCGAGAAGAATGCAGCGCAGGTAAGGAAAGTTTCACGGAGGTTTACTAACCAATGTCTTTGCTTCCACAGGGTGCCGGAAAAAATGGAAAGCTGCAGCCCGTGGCTTGAGATTCACTGATGGACTGGGTAAGTGCTGCACTGGTTTTTATCTCGTGCTAACCTGGTGTTCTTTTCCCTTTTCAGATGCTGCTGAAGACGAAGATGGTATTTCAGAAGGTAAGATTGCGGATTTCTCTTCCCCAGATGCAGAAGTTGAAGATTCTCTGGAGCTGACACGGTGAGCGTCCTGCTGCTATTGCAGAATAACGCAAAGCAGGTTGCTCTGATCGGGCGTGGTTTAAATAGCTTACTGGAGTGCTTAGGTGTCTCCTTCCACAGCAGCCTCGCCCAGGTAAGAAGTCCCAGCTTCCAGAATAGTTCCAGTATCCAGTCCCAGGGAGTGGTGCTTGCCACACCCAGAAGGTAAAGTAGTTCCAGCCATGGATGGATGAGGATTTCATCCTGCAGGTGAGTGAGCAGCATGGTCTGCAGCAGGTAGGTCCACCCAAGCACCATTCCTTACATCATGAGCCCGTGCACGTCCTGTGCCGGGACTGGGTCCCCTTATGAGCCTGGCGCCACTGACGCCAGGACAAGGTCCATAAGGCCCCTATGGGAGCCGATGGGTGCCTGGAAATGAAGTTGTGACCCAGCTTCCGAGGCAGTTGGGCTAAACCTGACTCCTTGGAGGCTGCGGTCATGACAGGAATCATCGCATTCCGGACCAGTGGTCTCGTAATGAGGCCCACAGCGTTCATGGAATAAGACAAGAATTGGACTACTGTGCTGGAATGGTGATATTCAATATATACTCAGAAGAAGATCCACAAGAATTTCGAATGTACTTACTACAAGTACTGGAAAACAAAAATATACCTACAAATGAAATCTTCCAGATTTTATACATGTGGAAACATACATGCACTCTCTGGCACAGGAACAAATCCCCAATGAACTCTTTGTGTGTGTATCCATACCTAACTGTGATCCATTCCATTTCAGCAACTTGTACAAAATGCAAACCATGGCAGATTATGTACTACCTGGAATTCAGATAATCGCTCCACCTTACAAATACAAGCACATAGTAAATGTGTAATACTTATGCTTTTACGTTACAATGCAGATGGTACCAAAAACAACAGCAAGCTGACTGGATTCACACATGGTCAAGTATCACTTGGTAAGAAAACCTTCACACTAGGTATAATCTACCAGGCAGGAGCCACAACCAATGCAGGTCATTACACTGCATTTGTAAAAACGAAGTGTGGATGGTTCGAATGTAATGATAATACCATTACTCTAAAGCAAAGATTACCAGCAAATCTTATAAGACTTATTTAATATTCTTAAAACCAAAATTTGATAACTAATCTGTGCATAAACATTAATAAAACTTCAATTAGAAAACTATAAACAGTTAGAAATCGCCAACAGGTATCAAACTGCCCCAAGATTCTGCAACAACCAAACAGATAAATCAATACCACTAAATTATAAGAAGAAATGCACAGTTAGAATACGCCAACAGATATCTAACTGCCCCAAGATTCTGCAACAACCAAGCAGATAAATCAATACCACTAAAATATAAGAAGAAATACACAGTTAGAATACGCCAATAAGAATCTAACTGCCCCAAAAATCTACAACAACCCAACAGATAGATGAGCAACTTGAAAATATAAATAAAAAACTATAACCAGTTAGAATTTGCCAACAGGTATCTAACAATCTGCAACAAGCCAACAGATAGAACATTAGCCAGAAAGAACAAATAAACACTGAAAACAAAGAAAGAAATGTACTACACCATAACAAAAAAAGGGTTTTTTAATCCAACCTGGATTTTGTTTTTTCCCACAGGCCCTATGATTTAATAAACAAACACAGAAACTGAGAAAACTGCACAGTACACTGGTTTGTAAACTACTAAATATGAGGGTCAAAATAATGCAGACATGTCTATTATGCAATGCAATAACTCTTTACAAACTACCTACACTAACATGATCTTTTCTTTGATCACAAAAATTGAAAAAGAATATCTGCTCCAATCACCCAAGTCATGAAAAAAATATATCCAATCACAAAAAATCAAACAGTAAGTATATTATAATTCAACTTACAAATACTGCTCCGTAACACAACCATTGAAGCAAACATCTAACCATACACCACAATCCAAAATGTTTACTTCCATGGATATGTTATACTGCAGTGCGTGTTACCAAACTCTACAATCCTAATTACATGATGTAGCCAAAACTTCACATACAAACTATACAACTCAAACAGTACACAAATTGTAGATTTGCGGATATTTGATAAATGTTTGATTCTATGGATGTGTTATGCTGTGGTGCACACAAGACTCTAGGCCCTGGCCACAACCACTGCAGCATATCACACCCATAGAATGAAACATTTTAACTGTGATATATGGGCTACTGCATTTTTTATGTCTGCAGTGACTGCGTACATGACAAACACATCAGGGGCGCCTGCCACCTAAAAAAAATACAGCATTTGACCCATCTATTACTCCCCCACCCTCCCCAAGCACTCTTACACATCAACACACTCCCCAAAGTTGTATTTTTCCCTGTTCGTCGCCGGGCTGTCCGTGGATGTCTGCGGATGTCTGCGGATCCAAGATGGTGGGTGCATCAAAACAATATGACGCACCTCAAGCTTCATTCCAGCCAATCAGTGAACACGTCATATGTCCGCGGACATGACGCAAGCCGATTAGCCTATCGGTTTCCTGTCCACGGAGCGAACAGGGAAATGTGTCCGCGGAGCGGACATAGATATCACTACTTTTTTGAGACCTACTATTTCGTCAGTTTTAAAAAATACTAGTGGACTGATTTCCCCCAAATTTACAAAAGCACGCTTTCGGGACCAAGCTGCTGCTCCTGCCGCAAAGTTGGTGCAAATCCGTCCAAAGTTTTTTCCCCATTCACTTCATGGGAAAAAATACATTTTATAACTTTGCCCCCCCTGCACCAAAACTCACTAAACTTTGCAAAAAAATTCAGAGTGGGACATGTACTTTTTTTGCAAAGTTTGGTGAGGATTCGTCCAGGTGGAGCAATGTTATAAGCCACCCAAAAAGTGCTCTTCGAATGGGATTAGCAATTTAACCATAACTACATATAATGCAGAAATATTGTACAGAATGTGTTGTTCCTCTATGCTTTGTAATGTATTTGAATATAGTTGTATATGCTGGATTGGCCATGTACTGCTCTAGAGCACTGAATCAACCTTTGAAAGCAGACTCCAGAACTACTGATGTGGTTGTCTTCCAATTGAAATCTGCAGAAATAATAATGTATGTATGCATGAACACACCAGCATCTAAAGTTGTCAGATATGTCTCTTCTCCTATACACCTCACTATTGCTTCAGTGCTATAACTAATACCAGCCTTAAAACTGTCAGGTACACAGTAGCACCATTTGTCTGACATATTTCATTTACAATAATGAAGCACTGTGTCGCCACCATCTGACATTTTGCATGTAATTCCTGACCTTTTAAGCAGGATGTGACATCTGATGCGCTCTGCTTTAGCCTCGGCCCGCATTAGATATGGAAAGCTCCTGGTCCTACAGCTCTTCACTCATCCCGACTCATGGGCCCTCATTACGACCCTGGCGGTAAGTACCGGTCATTAAAGGCATGGTGCAATTACCCTGTTCGTGCTGGCAATAGACCGCTAAAAGCGGCCCATTACGAGTTTGCGGGCACAAGCTTTGCGCCATGCCGGTAATGAACTCACTGCCATGCCGCTAAAGGCAGAAACATCCCCCTTTCCGGCATCGTATGCAGTGGAAATAGCACCTCCGGCATCCTAGCCATCGGCATTAGAGGTCACCGCTAATAGCGGTCACTTCAAATAGCGGCAACCGCTATTAGCGGTGACCGTAAATAAGCAGTTCCGGAAGTAGCGTCATCGCACAGGAACGGGAAAGAGCACAGCGGCCATCTTTAAAAACACAATCCATTGCCATCCACCACAACCAGGAGCCATCTGACCCCCTGAACTCCCACACACCTCAACCACCACCTGTCTGAATTTAGGATGCCAAAAGTTTTCAAAGAAAGTGTAGATCGGCTGCGCCAGGAGCGCTTCTCCACAGAGGAGCTCACCATGTTGGATGAAACACTTTAGGAGCATGCAGACATGGTGTTTGCAACTGAAATGACCGGACCAGGGCTGCTGCCCAAAAAGCAGATTTGGGCATTGGTCGCCCAGAGGGTCAGTGCTGTCGGCACCATACCCTGCACACCAAAACAATGCCTCAAGCGATGGGACGTCGTACATCTACGTGTGAGAAGCATACTGTCGGCAAACAGAAACCTCAGGATGACGACAGGTGGAGATGCAGAGTCGCTCCTAAAACTCCATATGTGATATGATATGTGCCTCCACCATAGGCACTGAGTCAATAGAGGGAGTCGGGGACAGAGAGAGAGGAGCCCCGTCATCAGCAGATGCACGTAGGTGTCTCAAATCAAACAATGCCAATACAACCACGATGATGTCCAGATGAACTGACAGTACAGTGATGTAAATCAGGGTCCACAAGACACATACGCACAAGACTGCCTACAGGCAGTGCAGAGCATCACCTTGTCCACATGCATGATGCACCCCATTTGTGTTGCAACCCAAATGCCTCCATGCATCACCCACCCAAGAGTGAGACAACCTGTATGTCACTCCCCCCAATGTGACTCATCTACCAATCCATATCAATGCAGCCACCCCAATGCATGCTCAATGCCCGTAGACCAATCACTAACCCTCTCCCTCCTTTGGTCCCCCACAGGCACACAATCAGACAGCGCCGATGAGGACACCGGTGCCACACCAGGGAAGAAGGCCAGGGCCAAAGAGGGACAACACCAGCCCTCCACTTCAAGGGGCATAGGCCAACCACTACGACATCAGAAGGCCAAGAGCACACCACAGGCCACAGCACCAATGTGCTCTGCGTCCCCCACTATGGCACCCACAACAGCCAGCATCACCCAAGTGTCGGCGGAAGAAGGGACTGCATCGGCTGCAAGCAGCACAATTGGTGAAACAGCTGCCACAGCAGCAATCCCCGATGATGAGGAAGGGGATGTGCTGCATGTTGCAACTCCCCCCACTTGCCTCCTGCATTCCCCACACATGTCCCCATGCAGCCTGCCCTACACCAGCATGCACAGGTTGTCTCTGGCTAACTCATGGACGGCAACTCCCAGCCCACCCGCAACTGTGCACGAGGAACACAGTATTTCAGGCACCCCTCAAACATCCACTCCTGCCCCAAACACCCAAGAGGGGATCCAGGGCATTGTAAGGTGCCAGCAGCAGCTCACTGGCCTCTTGACACAGCACCTTACTGAATGTGGTAGTGTAAGGGAGGACATCCGTGAATGTGCTGCTTCCCTGACGTCAGCTATAGAGTTGAGCTCAAAGGACATATGCGCAGAACTGGCCACAGTGCAGCACGTACTGTCTGAGATGGTGGCAGCAATGCGGGACATGCGTCCATCCGAGCAACCAAGTCCATCCTCAGCTACTAGTTCCACCAGGACCAGCCCCGTGCGCAGGTCTGGCAGGAACCTATGGCGATCAGACAGGGGGCACCTGGTGCTGGAAGAGGGGGATGCCAGTAGGCACAGCCTTGCGTACTGGTGCCATGTGGTCCACTGGTGGACAGTACTGCACACCATGTGTTGGGGAGTTGAGGGGGAGGGGGGAGTGGGTGTGTTGGGGAGTTGAGGGGGGAGTGGGTGAATTAGGGAGTTGAGGGGGGGTGTGTTGGGGAGTTGAGGGGGGAGGGGGGATTGGGTGTGTGGGGTGGAGGGTGTGTTCACTTAGGTATGCTTCTTCAATGCACATTTTGGTTACTCATAATTCACATGTGTGAACATTGCTTATTGCGTACGTGTGCTTTATTGGTTAACATGTCCCTGACACACCCAGTGCCCTGAGTGCCATCTCCATGTAACACCCCCGTCCATGTGTGCTAGAAACATTGGTTGATCAGAGTCTGACGCATGGCACGCTTCCTCCCTGAGGTGCTGCCCCATCCCCACCCTCCTCATCCTCTTTGTCAGGTGGTTGCAGTTCAGCGTCAGGGGGCAGGGGCACATTCCGTCTGATGCACATATTGTGTAGCATGACACAGGCCATGACGATCTTTGCCACCTTCTCATGGTGGTACAGGAGTGCCCCACCAGACCTGCTGAGGCAGCGAAACCGTGCCTTCAAGAAGCCAAATGTCTGCTCAATCACCACACGGGTTCGTGTATGGGCACGATTATAGTCCTCCTCGTGCCTGTTCTGTGGGTTCGGATTGGGGTAAGGAGCCACCTCTTCAAGGGATAGCCTGCATCGCCTGCATGTGTGCAACAATGTATGTGTAAGTTATCACATCATATTTGACCTCATTAAGTGACACCATGGCTTGCATTTATTTCTTAATTTCAACCCCATTTCCATGCATGAATGGGGACACACGGTCTGACTGCTATGTGTGTATTCCTCTTATGGACTGGTTTGCATGCCATCAACTAGTGGGCGCAGGGGGGTCCAGTTCCTTGTGAGTGCCCATGCACTGTGTTAGTCCACAGCGGTTGTTTCTGTGATCTGGCAGATGTCCAGTATTTTGTATGCTTTCATCCTGGCACTGTTGATGTCAGCCTCATGATGATCTCACTACGCACAACAAATGGTGTCATGCAATTCAGTTGGGCCTCTGTGTCAGTGTAGTGGTGTATTGATTTATTTGACCCTCATGTGACTCCTTTGTACGCAGTAATGGGGGACTGTCCTTTCAGTTGATGATGTTTGGTGCTGTGTGTTGGCTATAGTCATTGCTTGTAGCTGCATTTTGTTCAGGGGGATGCGGTCTGATTTGGTACAGTGCGCATGCAGATGGCTGTGGAATGGTTGTGACACTGCTTCATTTACATGGTAGGGCTGCTTACATCTTGCATTATGTGGCCAGGTGTCAGCTCCAGTCTGGGATGCTTTGGGGTATGAGCATGCTCCATTACCTCTGGCACTCGCAGCCAGGTGAAGTATGCATCTCCCCCCCATCTCAGCCAGGTGAAGTATGCATCCCCCCCCATCTCAGCCAGGTGAAGTATGCATCTCTCCCTACCCCATCTCAGCCAGGTGACGAATGCATCCCCCATCTCAGCCAGGTGAAGTATGGACCCCCCCCCCCATCTCAGCCAGGTGAAGTATGCATCTCTCCCCATCTCAGCCAGGTGAAGTATGCATCTCCCCCCACCCCCCCCATCTCAGCCAGGTGAAGTATGCATCTATACCTCAATCACCTACCCACATCACATTTCCATGGGCATAACATGCGACTCACCGAGAAGCCAGGATCTCTGCCCTGCATGTCGCTCCATGTAGCGTGGTATCGTGGAGTTCCGCAGGACCATTGAATCATGCGTTGATCCGGGGAATCGGGCACAACAATGTGTGATGATCCTGTTCGAGTCACATACCATTTGCACTTTGATTGAGTGGTATAGCTTACGGTTGTGGTACGCTACCTCCATGGCATGTGGGACCACCAATTGCACATGGGTGCAGTCGATGGCACCAATGCAACCAGGTATGCCGGCCATTGAATGGAAACCTACTTTGGTGTTTGAGATCACCTGGGCAGACCGTGGTAAGGAAATGTGGTTGTCTGTGTGCTTGAGGAGGGCATCAAGCACTTGGTTCAGCGTGCGTGAGAATAATGGTTGTGAAATGCCATGCAAGTGCCCCACTGTGCTGGTAGGTGCCTGTGGCCAGGAAGTGGAGCACAGACACTACCTTCAGTAGAGGTGGGATGGCGGTGCGTGTTTCAATCAGGCTGACAATGTCGTCATGTATCATGTCCACAATGGTGGTGATGGTGTCCCGGCCCAGACGGTACAGGGTGTGGATCTGCTCAGCGGTTAGGTTGAATGGACTGGCTCTGATGCGTGGGATTGGGGGCTGCCTGCGTGGTGCCACTGGCTGTGCTGGTGGGGCATGCTGGCCCTGCCTTGCCCTCCTTCTTCTCCTGCGTCTCCTCTGTGCTGCCTGTTGTTGTTGTTGTTGTAACACTTCCACTGCAATCAGGTCCTCCAGCCCCAGCATTGCTAGTAGTATTGGAATCATTGTGGAGTGTGACTGGGTGTGGGAAGGGGTGGGGTGTGCTCCTTTTGTGCTTGCCCAGTCTGTATTGCCTCCACCTGTGCTGATTGTGTGCTCCTGTGGCAGTTGGGAACACTGCACATGGCCGTTTATGGTTGGTCCGCGATGGCGGTATTTGCACCATGGCGGTAAGGTACTTTACAGCCTTCACATGGGCGTTAATTGCATGTCCGCGCGACTCGTAATGTTCCCCACTTTGCTCCATGCCGGTATTTATGGCATGGGAGGTCGCGTGCCCGCGCCCTTGGCACTTTTAGCGGCACCGTTAATTACGGTGCCGCTAATATCGCTTTATCGGGTCAGAATCGGTCGGAGCGGTAAACGATGCTGGTAATTCTTTACCGGCATCGTTTTTCACTTACCGCCAGGGTCGTAATGAGGGCCATAGTCTTGGGAGGAAAGCTCAGGGGCAACGTGCTCGCCTGGAAAGCAAGATGACATGGAGCAACGCAGGTTTGATCACTGGGTCCGTGCTAAGAAACCTCTGGGTATTAAGCGCGTTATAAATTACATATCAGAGCCAGTAAGTGTTTGCAGCTCCGAAACCATGCTGCCATGTAACCCACCTCTTTTTTATAAGCACATTCTGGACTGTCATAAATCACACGATCCATTCACGTTCTTTTCAGCTCCAAGGGGCAGGTGAAGTTAACAATCTGCAAACGAGGCTCGCCAGCTAGTACAGACTTTACCTGCTAAGCCCAGTACATGTAAACTGTTTCCACCGCCCAGTCTACAGAAGGTGTCACCGAATGCCATCTCTCTTTGAAATATAACTTTGATACACAGACATTTGTTGCAGCATATTAATATGCTATGATCACACTTTAAGACTGAGGCCAATATGATTCACTGAACTCACAAATACGGCATGTGATTTCCATGCATACAGCGGCACTTGACGTATCAATCAGGTCATTATTTCAATTTCCGTCATGGTCCAAACATTCTTTTAGATTTATAGATCAATACTCCATCGGGTAACGTTCCTGGGAGTTCTATTGCACTATTACATTGCATTTACTGATTGCGGGTGAGTTGCAGCACCCACTCCTCTTTTAATCTGAACTGGTTTTCTGACGCATATAATTTGGCCTTTTAATATTTTCTCTCCTTCTTTACATCACATGGGCATCATTTTGGTCCTGAGGAAGGAGATCCACTTATTTTGCCGAAACGCTTTTTTTGATGTATATTTCTACCTCATATGTGCTTCAAGTTGTTTTTCACATTGTTAGCGCTGACCCTGGTTGTTTACATATGGCTCTTAGGCCATTATCACCTCTTTAGGCTGCCATTATTTTATACACCTAAACACCTTTTCTGCACAATTACCCCCCTCTCCCTTTTCTAAACACTGGAAGATGCTGGGCTATTTTCTTTTTCTGTGCACATAATGATGTCAATAGATGTAGTGCCATGAGAAAATGCTTGAAGAAAATTCTTACAAACAGATATATATGAACACATGAACATGTCTGTCTTTCTAAGTATTGCAAAATAATGTATGAGTAAAATTATAAATGCGTGACATAAACCATTATTTGTTCTTTGCTATCCAGTTCCTAGTGTCTTTTGGATTCATTGGTACACATGATAATTAAGACTAAAACCATATGTTTCCACAAGAATCTACCGCCTGCTGTTCTGGATCCACAAGCATACTTGGTTAGCAGAATCTAGAAGAACCTAAGGGCAGTACAGCTGTGATATTAGCCTCTGCTAAGGACATAGGCATGCCCAGTGAGACACAGCACATGAGGGCCATTAACCCTTGCATGACAGCTGGAATAAGGGTCAGATGGGCGCTAGTCACCAGGCAATGACCATTTACGTATTTTGGAGCAATAAACCATGGGTGGCGATTGTGTCACTTTAGTCGAATAGGCGGCATTGTACCTGGATATAATGGGGCTGCTAAGCCATGCCTGCCAAGGTCATAGGATGTTCCATTAAGAAGCATGGTGTTTAAATGTCACAAGCTCAATTTAGCTGAGTGTCTTATATATGATTCTCATTGTATAAAACCTGATATGACTCCCGAGAAAACTATGTTTCAGGTCCGCATTTTTGGGAAGGATACTCTCTTGTGCGTTTTCTGTCAATTCATCTATAGCTGCATGGAAACAACACTTTGTTGCTGCTCTTGCCTTAATGTTTATGAATTGTTTGGATGGGTTTCTAAGGTTTACCAGTTACATGTACCATGCCACTGTCAGCAACCATTTTCATGTTGCCTACAACAAAGTATCCCGCCACACTTAGGAACATTCATCAAGTTGGCAGTACTCATAATGCAACTAGTAAATGCCATGCCACTGTAAGAAACCATACCCATATTGCAAGTATAAATGTACCCTCTCCCCCACACATAAAAATGTTGTTCATGTTGGCTATGCCCATAATTACAGTACAAGTGTTCTGCCACTTTTAGAAACAATGCCCATAATGACTTTACCAATGTAGCACCCTAACATCAAAGCACTCATCATGTTGCCTCTCCCCATAATACCACTAAGTATGGAATGACACCCAGAAGGCATTTCTGATGTCTTCTGACTCTACATCCATGTGTGTCCTACATCACATTAACGCTCTCCTGAACGTGTATGCCTGCACTGCTGCCTTCTCCCCACTCAATACTTTCCTCTGCACTGTGACTCAGTTTTCAGTTTTTTCACAGTCTTGACTGCCATCTTAATGAGGCCTGCACGCTGTGAATTTAGGGGATGCCTTTCATTGGTACTACTGACCATAGCCTGTTGACAAATTGCATATCTTTTTCTGGATTCTCCACCCAACTCTATACCTTGCCTCTTGCCCACATGTGCACTAATCAATTCTAGTTGTTGTGTTTTCTGTCACATTACCTAAAATTGCTGCATTTTACATACCTGTGGGAAATTCAAATCTAGGTGTTGTGTTTTGTTGCATTGCCTGCAATATCATCATTTTACATATTTGTGGGAAATATTTGAAACCTGAGAATATTTCAAACCTTGCACCTCAGCTGCATTTCTTGAATCTCGATTTGGGCTTCAGTTTATTTCTTGCAGCAGTATTATAAGTATGGCCTTTCTCCTGATTCCATCTTCTCATTCTACTTGTAATATTACTGTTTGCTGTAATGTAGTATTTTCTCCTGATTTACTGGGCCTTATTACGACCCAGGCGCTAAGTGGTTAATGGCGCCGTAAAAGGCTGCGGCGCCGTTAACCACTTAGGGCCTTACTACGAGGTCCCTTTGCGGGACCTGACCCGCAAAGGGACCTCGCAGGCAATTACATTACTGCAATTTGCGGTACCGTAATTGCCGCCTTCCCCATTGCCATTGGGCCCTATGGGGCAAAAATGGGAACAGGGAAGGGCCATGGTGAAATGGGGAAATACCGCCCCGCCAACCTTGGAATGGGGCGGTATTTCCCCATTTCACCATGGCGGTATCGTTAAAACACCGGCACCAACCCTGGTGCTAATAGCGCCATGGTTTAGCGCCGGTGTTGTAATGAGGGCCACTGAATCTCTGTTTATTTTCCCCTGCATTGGCTGCCTCGCCGTCTGGTGAATTACTCTTGCATGGTGCAGTCTACCTTCCTGATCCACCCACCCCCTTTACTCATGGTGCTCTCTGTCTCCCCTATCTACTCTAGCTGTTACTCTATCTCCTATGCTACCTCTTTTTCGAAGTCTGGGAGGAAAAGTTTTAAGAAAGCACTCCTGGCCTACAACCCAGGCATATCCATTGCTGATACCTAGGTCAATGCCTCCTCCAGACAGACTTTCACTGACATCCTCTTCAATGTCCCTTCTCCCGACCTTTAGACTCCCCATATAGTCTCTATTCTATCCCCTTTTTCCTCCTCACGCATTGATGGAGGAACCATATGGGAAGTTTCCTTGGTATACTTATCATCAGAAAGGCAATATCATAGCCCAGGGTCCTCAGCCCACCCTCCTCCTTCTGGATTGGTGTCTCCCATCTCTTATTAATGTCCTCCCCTCTCCTGTCACTCCTCTGACTGCCACCCCTCTGGCCTCTTTGCCCTCTCTGAATGGTGTACCACAGCCCTGTACCCCACATTGGAAGACTTTTAAAGGGCCAACCAGTTTCATTTAGCTACTCCCAGTTCCTGCTCTGCTGTTAAATACTTCTCTGACATCTGTCAACTCCTTGAAGACTTTGACCTCAACGTCCTCACCCTCACTGAGACATGGTTCAGTGCCAGCTCTGTCACTGCTTTTGACACTCTCCTACATGAGGGCTACACGATCATCCCCAAGCCTAGGATTAACTGGCCTGGAGATAGAGTGTACATTATCTTCCTTGAATGGCCCATGCTACTATCATCTCACTCAATCTTACTCTTCCTTTGAATGTCATGCCTGTAGGCTGGGTGTTTATCCAACCCTCTCCCTCACTCTCACTCCTATCTAAAGGCCCTCTGGACCTACCCCCCTGTTCTGCTCTGAATAGGCTGACCTCTCTTCCTCTCTCCTGACCTCCTCCCCCAAACTTCTCTTCCTTGGTGACTTTAATATCCATCTAGGCTCCCCAGATGCATCCACTGCACCTTTCCACAAACTCTTCAACTCTCTTTCCCTCACTTTGCTTCTTTCCGGCCTGACCTACTCTGATGGACAATCCTTGGATGCTCTCCTCTCAGCCGACACCACTCTCTCCAACCCTCTAACTACCCCTCTCTCCCGGTCTGACCACTCCTTCCTCTCTTCCCACCTGGAGCTCCCTTGTTCCCCGGTGATGCCTCTGCCCTCACTGCCAGTCTCCTTCTCTGTTATTCGACCAATGAAGCACGTGTCAGTCACTGCATTTGCCTCCACCTTCATTCCCTCTCGCTCCCCAGCTATTGACTCTCATACCAACTCATCGATTGCTAACCTCCATCTCTCCATCTCCAACACTTTGGATATCCTTGCCCCTGCCATGAGAATCCGCATGAATCCTACCTCCAAGTGCAAATCTTGGTAAGAGTCCGACTTGGCAGCTGTAAAATGAAAGTGCAGAGTGGCTGAGCAGAAGTGGCAGGCCTCAAGCTCATCCTCTGACAAACTGCCCTGCCGCCTGCTACAAAGGCAATGTCTACACTCCATTTGCTCTAAGAAAAGGGATCATGTCCAAGCCCATATTTCTGGGGCCACCAATAACACGGTTGTAATCTTCAAAATCTACAAGGAACTTGCCAATCCTACTGCATCTACTCTTCCCTCCCAGTCAATATGCACTGGCCTCCCACTTCTCCACCAAAACTCAGGACATCCTGTCCTCACTCTCTTCTACTCCTCTCCCCAACCGCTCCGTTCTGGCCAATTTGGGCCCCTCTCTGCCTCCCATATTCACTCCTCCTTCTCCCCATTACACCAGATGAGGTCTCTAGAGTAGTCCACTCTATGAAAATCACCTCCGAACAGGTACTCCCATGCTCTTCCAGAACTATGAAGGACAACATTGCTTCCCTCTCCCATACCTTAGTGGACTTCTGTAACCATTGCTTTGCCACTGGTTCTTTCTCACAACCCCTCAAAGACACCCTTGCGTGCCCTCTCCTAAGAAAGCCATCTGAAAATCTTTCCTGTCCAGCTAACTATCACCCTATCTCCATAACATCTTTCCTTGATAAATTCTTGGAGCAGCTGATCATCCCCCAACTGTTTGTCCACACCAAATCTGCTTGCTGTCTCCAAGACCACCAGTCTGGCTTCAGAGCATCCAGAGGAATGGTTACTGCTTTCCTGAACACCTGTGAGGACATGTTCCCTATTCTTGATTCCAACTCTCTTACCGTTCTGATCCTTCTTGATCTTTCCTCTGCCTTTGATACGGTCAACCATGCCATCCTCATAATTCATCTCTGTGATACCCTAGGCATCTCAGACCGGGCACTGGCCTGGCTGACCTCTTTCCTTTCTAACCAACATTCCCAAATGCAACTGGGCACTGTTCCCTCTGTCACTTCACTCTCCACCTGTGGTGTCCCTCACAGCTCTACCCTATTTCTGTGGCTTTTCAATATCTATATTGGCCCTCTGTCCCACTTGATCTCCAACTTCTCTCCTCACTTCCAGTGTTATGCGGATGACACACAACTCTCCTTTAAGCTTCCCTCCTCTATCCTCTCTCCTTCCTCTCTCATACTGCTATTCAGGCATGGTGCTAAGCTAATGATCTCTGCCTTAATGGCAGTAAAACAGAGATCCTTCTCATTGGGAGGCCTGCCCCCTGTTTCCCTCCCACTCTCTGGTGGCCCTCTTTTGGCCCCCACCCACACCCTACTGTGAGGCTAAAAACATTGGGGTCATTTTTGACTCCTCTCTCTCCTTCCCCCTCACATCATGGAACTTGCCAAGAAGCCAACTTCCAGTTACACCTCCTCAGATACATTTTCCCTTTCCTCACCTTTCCCCAGAAGTGCAATATCCCCAGAGACCTGGCTCTTTCTAGAATGGACTGCTGCAACAGCCTCTTCCTCAATCTGCCTCTTTCCTCCCTTCGCCCTCTGCAACTAATCCAGAATAGGGCTGCAAGAATTATCCTTGTCCTCGAACCCAGGGGCTTCATCTCTCTAGCCTGTAACATCTCTCCACTGGCCCCTGGTGGCTTCCAGGATCAAATCCAAGGCCTCTGTATCATCCACAAGGCTTTCTGGGGCCTGGAAGCCTCTACATCTACCTTTCTCTCCCTAAATACCTCTCTGCCAGGGTCCTTCTGTCCCCCAACTCCAACTCTCTGCAGATCATACGTTTTTTCCAAGCAGAGAGTGGGGGTAGTTGCCTTTCTTCAGCAGGAGCTTCCTACTGGAACAGCCTTCCTGCCCTTCTCAGACTTGAGCTTGATCTCCTTAAGTTCTGGATACTTCTCAAGACTTTCCTTTTCTCCTCCTCCTTCTCTCTCCCCTACCCTGTCCCAATGTCTCTGCGACTGACACCTGGTCCTGTAGGCACCTAACGAGGACCAGGCCCTCCTCGTCCAGTCTACCTCAGCACCCTTTACTAGCACTTGCCCTCTGGCACCCATCCCCGACTAGCCTGATTCTGGTCCACCCCGTCCTCGCACTAGCTGATCCTTACCCTTGGTCTTCCCTGGCACTTGCCCTGTCCCTTGGTCTCCAGCCTTCCTACACTTATTTTTCGCTGCACTTGCATGATCCGAATTTCACAAGGCCCAGTTGAATCATTTATTTGTATTGTTTTCTCCTCTCTCCCCCCGTCTTGTGGCGCCATGAAACACTCATGTATAGGCACCTTATAAATGACCACAAAAAAAAAAAAATGTCTTCATCCATAGTCATTCGAACACAGACACACTTTTTCATTCAACACACATACTCATTGCCATACACACAGTCACTATCAGTAACCACGTATATACATTACTAGTCACTCTCTTCCATTCACTGTGCAGAAATGCAGCCACTTCCTTTGCCCACATCCTCTCTTTAATACACCCACACCTCTCAGCTAGCTCATGTACACACAAACGCAATCCTTTCACTTACCTTTGATGTCCGTGGGTGCCCATCTCCTGGCTTCTTATCTTATCAAAGCTGAGTGGAGCTGCCAGAGACACTGCCTAATGTTGAACCCTCAGCCTAAAATATTCTGTGTTTAGTCATGGGGCATACAGGGAAACTTCGCCCATTGATGTGGTAGCTTTCCCTTGTCCACCTCCAACCATAATTAATATATATTTTTAAATCAACTTCGGTGGGGTGAGGGGGTGTTGGATGAATTGCACCATGTGAGGAATTGGCTTCAACATCAGAAGCGAGTAGGGGGCTAGCCCACCTCCATAAAAACAAACAAACAATGCATTATTGGATATATATAAAATATCTGCGTGCCAAGGGCAGCCACTGTTAACCAAAAAAAATAAAAAATAAATCAATACTAGACAGATTTTCACAAAACCAACAAAGGAATGCACTCCCATATGTCCTGCCACTTTTGAAACAAACCAGGCAAACATCTGCCCAGCGGTTTAGCCAGAAGTATCTACATATTCTGTATTTTCCCTTTGGGAAAAGCAATGCAAAAGGTACAAACAAAACCTTTTTTCTCACAGACTATACATCATTTGAACTGTTGGATTTGAACCAAATGTTCTAATTTTAGGGGGCTCATGCTGAGCATTTGACTTTTCTGCATACATTCCTGCAGATGTGTCTAACAGGTCTAAAGTTATTTGCCATGGCATTTTGTCAACTCCAGTGGATAATAGGTTTCAAGCAACTATAGTGCAGTGACTGTCCCCCTAAATGTATTTGGGCATTTTTTAACATTTGATGTACAATTCAAATTAAACATGCATAAGTTTTATACTACAGCAAATGTTATAACCAAAATGCGAGAAAATCACTGCTGGGCAGGCACCTGAATGCGATTGTGCCTATGTAATCAAACAGAACAGGATCACATGGCCATGAAAAAAACAGAAAAAAAGAATTGTATTAATTAAACAAAGTTCCATATGTTAAAACATATTACATCAATGTAATACTACCCAACATAACGTTCTCGTTGTGATGGCAAGTGAGGAAGGACTCGTGTCTAAAAGGAAAGCACATTTCCAATCAAAGTCATGGACTTCATATCCCATAATTCACAGGGAAAAGTTGTAGTTTCTTATCAAAATAGTAGAAAGACTAAATAGTGCAAATGAATTATTGCAACATAAGGAGGCTCGTGCTAATACGCCTTATAATGTTTCTTAATGGTCCTTTCACAAAGATCAAAACAACTTACAATTTCATGTACAATAGGATTAACTCATCTGAAACATTGTTTTCTGAACACAGAATCACAGAGTAATTCCACAAACTGAAGGAATAGAGGGTACAACCTATAGATGACAGTCCCCAGATTCAATGCACTATAGAGTTGCATCATGTTTCCGGAACTTTTTGCATAAAAAAACTACAGAAAATACTTGCAAAAACAGTAAACTCAGGAAACATGGAAAACTTCTGCAGTATTTGAGCCCTTAGGAATTTTAAATCTAGCAATCAACTTTTTTCAATAAGTGTCTGTTGCCTCTCCTAGGGTGGCAAGGAACCAAACCTAAACCTGCCCGTTGTATTTTGGCTTAATCACTATTATGATGTTATGCAAAATGAATAGTTACAGTGTAATTTGGATCCACATGATATTCCAGTATGTGTGTTTACATATAGTGCTTCCTATGTATACTTTAGAACATGGGCAAATCAAACCATAGACAGCATATTCAGCATATTCAGTATTACAGTCCACCTATGCCTTCCATAATGAAGTGAGTCACCTTTAGCATCGCTCTTCATATACTGCATGCTCCACAGGGAAATGCCTCTATCAGGTGTTTAGCCGACAAGTTTTTATACGTGGAATATAATAGCTGTGGGTTAGTAAATCTGCTAGATTTTTGCCTCTTCAGTAACAAAATTGTGGACAGTCACTTAAAACAATTTTCAACTTTCTATTTTTTTTTGGAATAGGTGCCAATGATTCTGCATAATACTAATAAGGTTAGATGATCGTAAATTTAGATGACCGTGGACAATATGTTATCACAAATCTCAAATAGTTCAAAACAGATTTTTAAAAATGTGTTTGTAACAAACCTCTAGAAATATCATACGCCCTGTCAAGAGTTCATCTATTAAATATGGGTTATGTCCCCTTCTAAAAACTTTTTTTCACATTTTCATAGGTTGTTAAAACGTCTTCATTTTTTACAATTTCTTTTTCCACTCAAGAATTGTGAGTAGGGTATGTTATTATATTTCACAGGTATTGTTGGAAAATAAAACATTACTTTTTTAAATTAGAAAGTAATCCATTTAATTGTAAAGTGGATCATTAATGCAATTCAAACGGGATGTTACAAATCGTGCATACTACACACAACAGTTTGCTTTTTCTCTGTGTATTCAAGGCTTACTAAGGAACGTACTTTTTTTATCTGTTATGTTATGTTATGTTAATTAAGCTTATAAAGCGCACGGTCGCCGAGGCATCATGGCGCTGAGGAGAGAGAGCTAATCCCACAAAAGTGCACGGATTTGGGTATCACCTGCATAAGAATAGCAATTGAATCCGTAGGAGCGGATGAGACAGACCAGTGCCCATATGTATATGTTAAACAGAATTGGTGAGAGTGAAGATCCCTGCGGGACACCACAAGTAAGAGAGCAGGGAGAAGAAAGAAAAGGGGGCATGGCCAGAGTTTGGGTGCGATCTGAAAGAAAAGAAGTAAACCAAGCGAGAACTTGGCCAGATATCCCGATCTGAGCCAAACATGAAAGCAGAATTGGATGGTCAACCATATCAAAAGCGGCTGATAAATCCAGCAGAATCAGAGCACCTACTCCACCTGCGTCAACTAGTCTGGACATATCGACTTGTACCGACACCAGCACACTTTCTGTGCCTCTCCCTGGTCTAAAGACAGCCTGAGCGGAGTTAAGCATTTTGGAAGATTCCAGAAACAAAGACAGGAGGGGAGTGATGAGAGACTCCAGAAGCTTAGACAAAAAGGGGAGTAAAGAAATTGGATGAAAATTAGCAGGGACCATGGGGTCAAGTGTGGACGTCTTAAGAAGGGGAATAACCCTAGCTGATTTGAGCTCCAGCGGGACCAGGCCCGATTGGCATTAATCATTTATGACCGAAGTAATGTCTGTTAGTAGATCTGGGGCCATCTTTTTCATAATAATGACGGGAATAGAATCCTCAGGAGACGAAGATTTAATTTTCAAGATGGCAGCTAAGACCTCTTCCTCGCTGAAAAGGGGAAAAGTGGACCAGCTAGCTGGCTGGTCAGTAGAGAGGACAGATGCAGGTGTAATGGCATCTGGTGTCCTTATTGCAGAAGATTTAGAGATGTTTGAGCGAATCACATCAATTTTGGTGATAAAGAAAGAGGCAAGATCGTCACATACATTTTGAGAGGGCTTAACCCTAGAAGTAAGGGATTCAGAGGAAGCTAATGAATGTACAATGGAGAACAGAGCTTTAGGCTGGCATAAAGCATCTTCAATTTTCTTGGAGAAAAAGGAGGATTTAGCCAGCTTAACCTCAGCCAGATAATTAGAGAGTCCAAGTTTGTAGGAGTCTCTAAGCACTGGGTTGTAGCTATTGTGCCACTTCTGCTCCAGTTGTCTGAGTTTCAGACGAGCGGATTTAAGCTGGTTGGTAAACCAGGGTTGAGGGGGTAATCTAAGACCTTGAATTAATTTGAGGGGCATGCAGACCTGCGGCGGCCAGAAATGTTTGGGAGAGAAATTTTAGAGATAATGGCCTCTGAGAAGCACAGTCAGTAGATATTTGGGTGCTTAAAGCCTTAGTATTGACCGACCCCCAGAAACGTAGTAGAGTTTTTGGCGGAAGTATTTTGGGGGGAGGATTCACAAGTGTAAAAGTACAAGATACCAAATAGTGATCAGACCACACCACTGGTTCGATGGGACAAGGGCATAGCAGTTCGCCCTTGGCAAATATAAGATCAAGCGTATTACCATGAGAGTGGGTGGGGGCTTGAATCAATTGGTGTAAATGTAGAAACTGTCAAAAAGAGTAGTAAACTCAGTAGGTCTTGGCAAATTAAAGTGTAAATTAAGATCCCCTAATATCACTAAATTGGTATATTGCAGATTCAAACTAGCTGTGAGGTCAGCCAGGCCTATCCCAAAGGAGCCTATAGGACCAGGAGGACAGTAAACAAGCAGAAAATGGACAGTACAGAGTGGTGAGATGACCGCTTTCAAAAGAAGAGCTTCCATATCAAGTGTATGTAAGCACGGCAGTTGGGTGACCACATATTTGTCCTGAAAAATAACCGCAATTCCACCTCCTCATTTGGGTGGTGGGCGGTCAAGATGGGTGATAAGGTAAGAGGGGGGATAGCTTGAAATAATGCTGGTGCTGAGCTGGGAGTAAGCCAGGTTTCGGTTAACTATAAGAAATCCGGTTGTCTACTGGACAGTAGGTCCCAAATTTCACTAGTGTGAGCTGGGAGGGACCTAGTGTTCAGCAGTAACAGTGTAGGAGTTGTCACAACAGGCTTTGAATCGTCATAAGTGGTTGCAGCCGTGTAGGTCGTGGAAGGCACATCATGAAGCCAGCCAGCTGGCCATATGGTGCCTGTGGGGGCAATGGAGAGTAGATAGCCTCTCTCAAGCACTCCCACCCATCCCATTCCGGCACAGACAGCACAGACGGGCTTGCCTTAAGCATGCCTTTTGGCCCAATGCACGGGTGGTCGATCCTGCACATATGTGCAAGGATCGGGCCGAGAGTGAGGCGGGGGGCGGGACAAAGGGCACAGAAAGAGGACTGGATGCTCCTCCTCTCCTCGTAAACACAACCCTGTCTGCCTGCTGACTATATGCACTCTCAAAGATGTATTTGAGGATTCCAAAAATAATTCAAATTATCTTTAAGTGGCATGACTGAGAGAGAGTGAGAGCAGATTAAGATTGCAAAAATAAGGTAAAGTACTGTGGGCCTCATCACAAGTTTGGCCTCAGCCCTTAAATGGCCGGGTAAAGCTATTACCGCTGCATTTAAGTGCTGACCAAATCATGAGTTGGGTGGAAAGTTGGGAGTTTTACCTCCAGCTTTTTGCTGGAGGTAACATGCTCCACTTTCTCTTGCATTTCAGCACTATTAGCATGGCGCTAATTGCGCTGGTGTTAATAGACTCCCATCCCCATTGGGTCCAGTGGACCCAATGGGGAATGGGAACTTACTGCTGCACCGCTACTCCTGATCTAATAGCACCAGACCAAGTAGTGGTAATGCTATTTGCATTGCCGGTATCACAGCCGTATTACTGCCAAGACACCGCCAAGGCTCTGATAGAATCCTGTGAAAGATAAGATTGTAATATTTTGCTTTTTTAAGGTGTCATTTAATCTCTAATTACAAAACTGGAATATAAGGAGGTACATAGTAAGATTATTGGCAGACTCAGAGGAGCCTCTTAGTGATATGTGTGGGTTATATATGAAGGAAGAAGAGACATTGGCTTTGAAATAAGTTTGTTTACTAGGGTTGATGGTCCAATAATTGGAAAGTTGTTTGCAATTCTAAGAGTGGGCAGTATCCCTGGAATCAATGATGTGATGGAGGTCACCTGTAACTAGTACCATGTTGCCTTGTTCCATGTTTAGGAAGGTGTTCAGGTAGCTTAGTGTTTAGAACCTCTAGGGTTCAAGGAAGAATAGAAGTTAAGCAGTGATAAGAGACTGAATAATGTTTGCAAGATTGTTTGTGGTTACTATTGGGCAATACTTTGCAAGAATTGCCATATGAATAGTGAATCCTTCAATAACAGTATTACCAAAAGTGAATTTTAATAGGACAGGGGGCACCTTTTTGAGAAAAGCAGGGTTTGCAAGGCTTGGAAAATGTGGCAGACATCTGATCTCATTTATTTGTAGAAGTGCACTGAGAAGCATTACACTGATGGTTTGACTTTATTTAGTGTTTAATGGGCATTGTTACAGTATGCCTTTGGAGTGGTAGGGAGGATAGGGAATAGTTGAAGTAGTGGATGATACAAAGGAAGGAGGGAGTAGTGCAATAGTGTGTGGGGTCTGTTAGGCACAATATATGGTTTAATATGTACAATCCTGCTGTCTATGAAGTTCTGCATCATATATTTTCAACGTTTTGGCAATGGTGTTGCATTGTAGTTCTTTTTTACTCATTTTAATTGCATTGCTGTAGTAGGATTGAGTGTCCTAAGGTTTGTGTATTGAAGTAAGACCTGGACATATCCATTTACAGTCCTTCCTTTATAGTTCTTGCTTCAGCAGCAAGAGGTTGTTGATGAACCAGTGTCTGATGGATTCACAGCTTGCCTCATGGGTGAACTGAGTCAAAGGTACAACTTATGATGGTGGTAAGTGCATACAAGAGAGGAGAGTGGCTGAGGTCTGTGACTTTGTTAGATAAGTCTCTCCCAAATGCCTGATGGTTTAGATTGGCTTTGGCTTCCTCGTGAAAAAATAATGGATGGAATTCAGTGTCTACTTGAGGAGAGGCAGAAGTGACAGTTGATTCACTCATGATCAGACCAATTCACCGCTGTTTTGGAGGGGTTTGAGGATGGGGATTGTTGGGATGAGCTAACATAAAACAGAGTATGGCCGACCACGTGGAAGGGGTATTGGGCAGATTGAGAAAGCCCAAACATGGTTATATCTTTTGGCTTTTAGAAAGGAGGAGAACAAGAAGGAAGAGAATATTGTTTACTCATATTTAGAAATCTCTTTTTGAGTTCATGCTTGATGGGCAGTGAATAAATACCAAGATGAATTTATGTCTTGGAAGGTCGAACTTATTTGCACTTAAAATTGTGAGATACAAAGATTCTACCTTCTAGGAGCAGAGAAAGGTAGTGTGCAGATGACAGGGACTCTGTCAATGTGTTTGAAAGCTTGGCGATGAGGAAGGCAGTGTAAGTAAGTATGTAAATGAAGAGTCATGAGGACTCATTGAGTTCATTTTCATCAAAGGTTATAAGGGCCGGTAAATGATCAGAAATGAGACTGTGAATTACTCTAGTGGGGTTTTCTTCTGGAAATAGCTGACATTTAGATGGGATTGATCGATGGAGTTTTTTGTAGGCTGGAGACGAGAAGAGGTATACAAGATAATGTTGAGGAAGCATAAGATGATCAGCTCATTTGTGAAATAGAAAATGTTGCCATTATTCAGGAGGAGTATTACTGATGTATTCAAGCCTGGGTGAAAATATTCAGCATTGATTAGAATCACTCAAATATTGGACTTTTTGGACTTCCTATATTTCCCAGGTTTGGGCAAAAGATCTCTGTTATTTTTGGCCAAATAGACTTAGTAGGGCCTGCTTGGTTTAATTTCAGGATCTGCCTTGTGTAGGAAGAGAACAGGGCATGATGTTCCTTAGTGGTTGAGAGAGACCATGTTTTATTTCAAGGATAGTTACAAATGGTAATAAGATTTATTTGAGATAGAGTTTGAAATTTAATTTATGATTTCATAGAGGTAGAATATTAAAATAGAACTTCATTGAGGGAAAGGTATACCATTGAAATATTACAGGCCATCTTTGTGTGACTACTTACAACTACAGGAAGGGATAGTCCCAAAGATCACATTGCATCACATAAACACACATGAAATGTATTGTATGTGTGAAGCGAACATTCCCAAAACATTTGGCGGCATACAGATGATAACATTCAGAGGCTGTAACTCAGTCTTCCATCTTTTTTCTGAGGATATGAAATGGTAGTTGCTCTGTAGTTTCTTGCAAATAATTCTTTGGGGGCCAGATGTGAATCTGTTCAGTGACTGTTACTTGGTACAGCCGGAGGAGGAGGAGACAATATAGTAGTTTCTTCCAAAGATTAATTATTAGGATTCTTTGAAGGCAGCAAAAGGCATTCAGTGTCTGTCACTCCGTGTGCCAGCTTTTTTAGAAAGGGAACATACTTGTTATTGTAGATAATAAATTGTAGAATTATTTGTTGGAAGCGAAGATCGCCCTCAATGACTGGAGCTTATTGAATCACTGCCAGCATCTCCCCTTCAAAACACACATAGCAAAGCAAAGACAGGCAGATTGCTCCAAACGTCTATTTTGCAGAACATCAAGCACTTAATTCCAAACAACAACTTCTAATCTGAAAAACTGGCACTCAGCCTTTCTCACCTGGATGGTGAAAACATCCTACTTACTGCTATGTTAAAGTATCCAAAATTAGGGCTACTCATGTCCCCTGCACACCTTTCCAACTGCTAACAGTGAAGTCTGTGAGAGCCCATTTTTGAATTTGTCAAATATATCAAAAATAGCAATACATTCATATTTTGGATCATTAGTAGATAAGGTAAATATTGTGTTATATAGTGTAATACAAAAACATGTCATCAAAGTTGAACACTCTTGTTTCATCAAAGTTGAACACTCAAAGTTGAATGTTCTCCATCAATGTATTCTTGTTGATATCATGTCAATGCGTTTTGGGACAAAGTAGTTTCCCTACATTACGAGCAACCATGTGTTATCTGTAACACAATCCAACCATATAGATTGATTAATCAGATGTATCACACTTTGTAGAATGAGCAAATAATATTTCCATGTATAATTTGTAAGTAGATGTTAATGATCAAAATACATTCTTAAAAAAACAATTATTAATCTTTATGAGTGATATCATCTCAGCTTCTCATATTGAACAGAATCCTGATGGATTATCTATTTAAACTGCAGATTACTGTTAGTGACAGTAATCCCTGACATATTTTCAGGTAATCAGTCCTTCTCTAGGGATGTGTGAAAAAATAAGAGTTGCATGAAGCGGGCATTCATCTTTGAAAGTTCTAAATGTTCAAAGCTGTCTATGCATTACAAAATTAAAGTGAAAATGGTACTTTTTTTTCCAATGTAGTCATCACAAATGTGATTCATATTCTTGAATGTGTCTCTAAAAAAGTTTTGAGACCAAGTGTAAATACATCCTAACAGTGTGGTTACATGAGAATTGAGACCATCAATGAGAATTGTAATGCACACCACAGCCCACATCATCAAATGCCGCAGCAAATTTGTCCATATTACGACCACACTTATTGAAGTGAGTTGCCACCAAAACCACTCATCATCTCTCCGAAAATGCACATCATTTCTAAAGTCATCACTTTGCATATGCCCCACTACCTACCGGACAATGACACCATCTCTGGAAATAAACTAGAAAGAAAAAATTCTTGATGTATGCCCCTAACCTGTACCCATACCTTATACAATTTAGGAAAGATCTTAAGACCCCACACTTCATTGCACTTACCTCTTTGTTGTAGAGCACTCTGCTGCTTCTCAAGATTTGATCAGTGATTCATAAAAAACAGAGGCACTGGGTCTCATTACAGGTCCAGTGGTATCCGTGCCGGTACTACCGGCGGGTTGCTGCCAGACCCATAAACGATACCGGCACCTAGCTTCCCGGTAACACCGGGACATTACAAGTCCCGGTGGACTGGGAGCTAGCTGCCGGTAAAATGTTCCCCATTCCCGTGGCGTCCCATAGGACACCACGGGAATGGGGAACACGGAAGCACCAGCACCGTTGTTAATGGTGCTGGTGCTTCCATGATAGTCTGCTTACCATGGCCGCTGTGCCCGGCAGTGTCAGACCTGCTGGCCGCGATGGGTCCAGCATGCAGAACTGTAATTTGCCGGTCCAGAAACAACGATACCGGTAAGCTTACCGGCACCATTGTTTCCAGACCGGCATAGTTGTAATGAAGCCCACTATCTCCATTTTCTGGGAAAGCTCAAGAAATGGGCAAAATGTCTTTCTTCCTTGAAAGTGCCGGATCAAACATATTTCAGTGACTTTTCTCTGTGCCTGAACCAGAATAATTGAAGTGTTACTGGTCTCTGCAAAAGTCTCAGAAATGTGCAAATGGCTGGATTGTTTTTAATTTCCAGAACAATTGTTGTAGTGTCTCTGCCCTGTAAGAGAGCAAAATAGATTAAGGAAGTGAGTCAGCTGAATTGTGAATCCAAAATAATGAAGACAGTAGGATCGTTGTCTCTGTCTTCCCTCTGTTTCCCCTCCCTTGCCTCGTGGCGCCTTGAAACACTTGCGTATAGGCACGTTTTAAATGCCATATCATATCATATCACTGTGACTCTACTGTGTTAGAAAACCTGATAAATAAAGGAAATGGCTTAAATAAATGGAACGAGCTAGAACAATTGTGCCAGTGGCTGTGCTCTTTGGGAGAGAACGAAATAATGTGACTGTGGCGTATCTATGAGGTTCTATGGGCAAGATGACATGATTGTGTCTTGGCATTACTCGGTGAACGAGCTGGATAAACTAAGAAGGTGGCATTTTCTGATCTCTGGCCCTGGCCCTGTCAATTGCCCACCTGCACTGCCTCCCTGACAACCCCTGCACTTGGGGACCGTTTTTCTGTATCCCTTCAGTCCCCGTATGTCTGCACTTCCTTGCACTTGCCACTAACTGGATGTTTATTTGTCTTTTTTTTAATCTTATTTATTCCACTTTCCCATGTGCTGCACTTTCCCCTCTCCCTTCCCCTTGTGCACTTTTCCGATCTTGCATGATCTGAGTGACACCTGGCCTAGTAGGACCGCTGTTTGTCCTCCCTTGTTTCCCCCACTTTGCCTCGTGGCGCCTTGAAAAACTTGTGTATAGGCGCGTTATAAATGCCACATCATATCATATCATATCATATCATATCATATCATTGCTCTTTTGAATGTGAGAAATATTGAGGCAGTAGAAATGTCTGTGGAAGCCAGAAACAAGGAGGCTGTGGCGTTGCTTTCTGGGAGAGCCCGAAACATGAAGACAATAACACTGTTCTATGAGAGAAATTGAAATATTAAGGCAGTGGTTCTGTTCTGTGAACGAGCCATGTTCATTCAAGCAGTGCCTCTCATGTGAGAGAGCCTAAACAATGCAGCAAGTGGCCCCACACACTAGGAGATCCAGAAACATGGATGATGTGGCTCTGCTCTGTAGGATAGACCGAACAATTGAGTTATTGGATGTGTTAACAGAGAGAGCTGCACAATGTGAGGCAGAGAATCCACTGTATTGGGACCTGGAATGATTTCCTAACTGACTAGGCTGTTTGGAAGAGCAGATACATTGATGTAGTGCCTCTGTTCTGTGAGAGCCTCTTGCTTCAATGTGTCCTATTCCCCAAAAGAGCTCTGACATTTCCATGTTCCCAACTCTCACAATGTTCATAGCACTACTGGAAAGCAGGACCTTTTGCAGTATACCATTTCTGAGACAGAAAATAGACACGTGGCTAATTTTTCCACCTCTCCCATGCAGCAAAGTCACATTCAACTTCCCAACGAACAATACGGGCAGCGTCCTCAGGACACCCCCATTTTGTTTATTTACGAACATTTCAGGACACCACGAGTGTTCTTAGAACACATTCAACTTCCCATCCAACAATACGGAGAGCGTCTTCAGGACACCCCCTATGAACATTTCAGGACACTGCAAGTGTTCTTAGAACACTTTAAACTTGACAACGAACAATACGGACAGCGTCCTCAAGACACCCCCATTTTGTTTATTTACGAACATTTCAGGACACTGCGAGTGTTCTTAGAAAAGTTTCAGCTTGCTTGCGAACAAAACAAACACATACTGCGTCCTCAGAACACCCCCCCACCCATTTAGTTTATTTAGAAAATTTCAGAACAGGCATGTTGTCCTCAGACAAATCGAACACAACAAGAGCATCTACCACATAAAAAAACACATTTAACCTCTCATACTCTCCCACCCTCCCCAAACACTCTTACACACAAACACACTCAACTAAACACTAATTTTAAACCAAGTTTCACCGCTCTGTCCGCGAATCCAAGATGACGGGCGCTACCGAAAATCTGACGTGCCACACGTCCTCAGAAGACCCCCATTTGTTTTATTTGCAAACAGTTCTTAGAACACAATCAACTTGCCAGTGAACAATACGGACATCTTCTTCAGGACACCCCCTACAAACATTTCAGGACACCACAAGTGTTCTTAAAACACTTTCAACTTGACAACCAACAATACAGACAGTGTTCTCAGGACACCCCCATTTTGTTTATTTGCGAACATTTCAGTACACCGCGAGTGTTCTTGGAACACATTCAACTTGCCATCGAACAATACGGACAGCGTCCTCAGGACACCCCCATTTTGTTTATTTACGAACATTGCAGGACAACACAAGTGTTCTTAGAACATATTCAGCTTGCCAGGGAACAATACGGACAGCGTCCTCAGGACACCCCCATTTTGTTTATTTACAAACATTTCAGAACACCGCGAGTGTTCTTAGAACACATTCAACTTCCCATCGAACAATACGGACAGCGTCCTCAGGACACCCCCATTTTGTTTATTTGCGAACATTTCAGGACACCGGGAGTGTTCTTAGAACACATGCAACATGCCATCGAACAATACGGACAGCGTCCTCAGGACACCCCCATTTTGTTTATTTACAAACAGTTCAGGACACCACGACTGTTCTTAGAACACATTCAACTTGCCAGAGAACAATACGGACAGCGTCCTCAGGACACCCCCATTTTGTTAATTTTCGAACATTTCAGAACTCCACGAGTGTTCTTGGAACACATTCAACTTCCCATCGAACAATACGGACAGCGTCCTCAGGACACCCCCATTTTGTTTATTTACGAACATTTCAGGACACCACAAGTGTTCTTAGAACACATTCAACTTCCCAACGAACAATACGGGCAGCATCCTCAGGATAACCCATTTTGTTTATTTACGAACATTTTAGGACACCACGAGTGTTCTTAGAACACATTCAACTTGTCAGAGAACAATACGGAGAGCGTCTTCAGGACACCCCCTATGAACATTTCAGGACACCACAAGTGTTCTTAGAACACATTCAACTTCCCAATGAACAATACAGGCAGCGTCCTCAGGACACCCCATTTTGTTTATTTATGAACATTTCAGGACACCACGAGTGTTCTTAGAACACATTCAACTTGACAACGAACAATACGGACAGCGTCCTCAGAACACCCCAATTTTGTTTATTTACGAACATTTCAGGACACCACAAGTGTTCTTAGAACACATTCAACTTACCAGAGAACAATACTGACAGCGTCCTCAAGACACCCCCATTTTGTTTATTTACGAACATTTCAGGACACCGCGAGTATTCTTAGAACAGTTTCAGCTGGCTTGCGAACAAAACGGACACATATTGCGTCCTCAGAACACCCCCCCATTTAGTTTATTTAGAAAATTTCAGAACAGGCGTGTTGTCCTCCGACACATCGAACACAATAAGAGCATCTACCACATAAAAAAACACAACATTTAACCTATCTCATACTCTCCCAATCTCCCCAAACACTCTTACACACCAACACACTCAAGTACATACAAATTTTAAACCAAGTTTCACCGCTCTGTCCGCGAATCCAAGATGGCGGGCGCAACCGAAACTCTGACACGCTTCACTCTCCACGCCGTCCAATCAGCGAACACGTCGCATGTCCGTGGACATCACACAAGCCGATTGGCCAATCAGGACACTGTCCGCGGAGTGAACAGGGAAGTGTGTCCGCGGACCGAACACAGATATCACTAATTTTTTATGACCTACTTTTTGGTTATTTAAAAAAAAATACTGGATGGATTTTCACCAAATCTGCAAAAGCATGCTTTCAGGACCAAGCCGCTACTACTGGTCCAAATTTGGTGAAAATCCGTCCAGCGGTTTGGGCTGTAGACGCGAGCAACATTTTTTCCCATTCAGTCTATGTGAAAAAAAAAAGTGTTGGGACCCCCCCTATTACTTTGCCCCTCCCTCGACGAATCCTCACCAAACTTTGCAAAAAATTTCAGAGTGCAAAGTTTGGTGAGGATCCGTCCCGGGAGAGCGAAGTTATAAGCCGCCCAAAAAGTGCTCTTCCTATGGAAACAGCAACTTAACCATATATATATGTATAACCGCACGGGAATATAACCCACTCCCAAAAAACGGATTCGGTCCAATATAGTAAAAAAATAAACATTGCTAGTCCTAATAAACTAGAAACCAAACCTCCTCTCTACCCTACAAATAAAGGCACACTAACTCTATCTGGATCACTTATCAACGCCAGATCCCTAGTAGCCCATGCTCTTGAAATTGCAGACACATTACACAATGAGAAACTAGACTTACTAGCCGTAACTGAAACTTGGCTCCATGATGCGGAAGGTCCCGCCCTTACGATAGCAATACCCAAGGGCTACCAGATATTCAGAGTGGATAGGCCTAACTCTCGCGGTGGCGGCCTAGCCATTATCGCCAAAACAAGCCTCTCCATTAGACTTGCCACTCCAACTACATGTCCCTCATGCGAAGTGCTCACGGCTAAACTTCCCCTATCTAACAATCGTACTTTAACGATCCACCTGATATACAGACCGCCTGGCCCACTAGGAGCTTTTGAGGAGGACCTTACAGAAATCATAACCAGCAACACTAAAAACCACTCACGGTCGTCCGCGGACAGCGCGGTGCAACTTTGTTCAAAATGTGTATTTAGTAGAGTGTGTTGGTGTGTAGGAGTGTTTGGGGAGGGTGGGAGTGTATGAGATAGGATGAAAGTTGTGTTTTTATGTGTTAGACGTTCTTTTTGTGTTCAATTTGTCTGCGGACATCACGGGTGTTCTGAAATGTTCTAAATAAACTGAATGGGGGTGTTCTGAGGACTCAATATGTGTCTGTTTTGTTCGCAAGCAAACTGAAACTGTTCTAAGAACACTCGCAGTGTCCTGAAATGTTCGCAAATAAACACAATGGGGGTGTCCTGAGGACGCTGTCCGTATTCTTCGTTGTCAAGTTTAATATGTTCTAAGAACACTCGCGGTGTCCTGAAATGTTCGCAAATACACAAAATAGGGGTGTTCTGAAGACATTGTCGAACACTCACTGTGTCCTGAAATGTTCGCAAATATGAATGGGGGTTGTGGCTGACAAGTTGAATATGTTCTAAGAACACTCGCGGTGTCCTGAAATGTTCGCAAATAAACAAAATGAGGGTGTCCTGAGGACGCTGTCCGTATTGTTCTCTGTCAAGTTGAATGTGTTCTAAGAACACTTGTGGTGTCCTGAAATGTTCGCAAATAAACAAGATGGTGGTGTTCTGAAGATGCTTCTAAGAACACTCGCGGTGTCCGGGGAATGTTCGTAGGGTGTGATCTGAGGACGCTGTCCGTATTGTTCTCTGTCAAGTTGAATGTGTTCTAAGAACACTTGCGGTGTCCTGAAATGTTCGCAAATAAACAAAATGGGGGTGTTCTGAAGACGTTTCTAAGAACACTCCCGGTGTCCTGGAATGTTCGTAGGGGGGTGTCCTGAAGGCGCAGTCCGTATTGTTCACTGGCAAGTTGAATGTGTTCTAAGAACACTCGCAGTGTCCTGAAATGTTCGCAAATAAACAAAATGGGGGTGTCCTGAGGACGCTGTCCGTATTGTTCTCTGTCAAGTTGAATGTGATCTAAGAACTCTCGCGTTGTTCTGAAATGTTCGTAGGGGGTGTCCTGAAGATGCTGTTCATATTGTTCTTTTTCAAGTTGAATGTGTTCTTAGAGCACTCATGGTGTCCTGAAATGTTCGCAAATAAACGAAATGGGGGTGTCCTGAAAACACTGTCCTTATTGTTCGCTGGCAAGTTGAAAGTGTTCTAAGAACACTCATAATGTCCGCGGACATTAAAAGTTTCCATAGACCATAGTTGAAATGTTTGACTCTATGGATATGATATGCTGCGGTGGTTGTTGCCAGGGCATAGAGTCTTGGGTGCATGGCCATTTGGCCATGCACCCAAGACTCTATGCCCTGGCAACAACCACCGCAGCATATCACATTCATATTTGCTTATAACTTTGGGTGAAAAACAAATGTATAAGGAACAAAGGTATTAGATACTATGGATGTGATATGCTGCTATGGTTTTCCTTATTATTGTATACTTACTGTTTGGTCTAGTAACCGGAGTACATGTATTTCTTGTTAATTTCTGTGATAAAAGAAAATAGCATGTTACTATAAGTATTTTGTAATGACTTATTACACTGTATAATCAATATACTTTTTTTTTTTTGGACCCTCATATTTAGTAGATTACAAATCAGAGTACTGTGCAATTTGCTCAGTTTCTGTATTTGTTGCAAAAATCATTGGGTCTGTGGGAGAAAAGAAAATCCATGTTGGATTAAAAACCTTTTTCTGTTATGCTACAGTTTATTTGTTTGTTTGTTTTCAGTGTTCACTTGTTGTTTCTGGCTAATGCTTTATACTTTGGCTTGTTGTATTTTTTTGAAGCAGTAAAATATTATTTGTTTGTTTTGATATTATAACATTTTGGAGCAGTTAGATACCAATTGGCGTATTCTAACTGTCTATTTATTTGATATATTTTAGTGGTATTGATTTATCTATTTGGACATTGTTAAATTTTGGGACAGTTAGATACCAATTTACGTATTCTAACTGTGTATTTTTTGGTCTAATTTAGTGGCATTCATTTATCTGATTAGTTGTTGTAGAATCTTTGAGCAGTTAGATAGCTGTTGGAGTATTCTAACAGTTTATATTTCTTTAACACAAGTTTACTTAGGGTTTAAATACAGTTTAGTTATCAAATTTTGGTTTTAAGAACATCAAATAAGCGTTTGTAAGATTTCCTGGTAATCTCTGCTTTAGAGTAATGGTACTATCATTACATTCAAACCATCCTCATTTCTTTTTTATATATGCAGTGTAGTGCCCTGAATTGGTTGTGGCTCCTGCGTGATAGATTATACCTATTGTTGTGAAGGTTTTCTTACCAAGTGATATTTGACCATGTGTGAATCCAGTCAGCTTGCAGTTGTTTTTGGTACCATCTGCATTGTAACGTAGAAGCATTACTATTATGTATTTACTATGTGTTTGTATTACTAACGTGGAGCGATTATCTGAATTGCAGGTAGAGCATAATCTACCATGGTTTGCATTTTGTACAAGTCGCTGAAATGGAATGAATTCACAATTTGGTATTGATATATATATATGAAGCGTTCATTGGGGATTTCTTCTTGTGTCACATTGTTGCAGAGAGTGCATGTATGTTTCCACATGTATGAAATCTAAAAGATTTCTTTTATAGGTATATTTTTGTTTTCCAGTACTTGTAGTAAGTACATTAGAAATTGTTGTGGATCTTCCTGTGAGTTTATAGTGAATTTCACCATTCAAGCACAGTAGTCCAATTGTTGTCTTATTCCATAAACACTATACGTGTTGTCAGGATTGTTTGCTGCATTTCTGTGAAGTACTACCATTTGCAAACACAATGGGTCTGTACTGTGTAAGTAAATGTTGTCAACAATTGGTGGTAATTGAAATAGAATATTCATTGCAACATTTGCGTAGCAACTTACACCAACTATATTTGAGAATATAAATGGTCCATTTAGTTCTGTATCTAACTGCTTTTTTTGGAGTTTGTCTTCCTTCTTTAAAGAAGTACCTGGTTTACTTTCCCTAATTGATTCTTTTTTGCTTGTGGTACTTGATGAAGTATTAGTTTCTTTTACTCTCTTTGGAGGATTTTCAGTAACATCCTGTTGCATTTCTGTTTGATTTATTTTTCTTTTATAACATTTTACTTTTTGTGGAACAGAATATGTGTTTAGGTGGGGGGTGTATAATGAGCGACGTCTATTGTATTCTAAAATGCAAGGAATATCAGGGTTTATTTTACTTGCATCAAAGTTGATTAGAAATAGACCGTCAAGTGTACGTAAGCGTGATAGTGCTACATAGCTCATGCCTTCTTTAAAGACTGTGTTACCAATATCTATCATTGCTTTGTCTAGGGTAAGACCTTGTGATTTATGAATCGTGACTGCGTATGCAAGAGTTAGAGAAAATTGTTCTCTGCGTACATACATATCTTTGAAGAGAAGGAATCTAGCTGTTGAGCGTTCTATCCTTTTTACTTCTGAAAGTTTGTCAAAAAGTATATTGACAAACTGAATTTTTTTGTCGCGTGGGTATGTTTGAAAGCCAACAACTGTACCCAGTGCTCCATTAACTAGTCCTTGGTCCACGTCAAGGTTACGTTTAAGCATTACTCTGCAATTTAAGGATAATTTTAATATCTTTTCTAAGCCTGCTGTGTTTGAGATTGATTTGTCTAAACTATTTAGTCTTGTTGTGGCTTGGTCACACATGGGTAGTGTCTTACCATGTACATCTAGTTTGTCTGTGGCGCTAATTTCCATGATTGAATCCATTTCTTTACTTAGCATGATTTCATTGAATTTGAAACAGCTTGCAAGAGTTGGCATTAAGGCCATACAATTGACATTTGTGTGGGCTAATTGTTCCATAACATCTGTAGCACATGCATTATTGCCATAAAGTGCATTAATGTGCCGGGTTTTCAATATTGCTTCTGCTTCTTTAGAAAGTATACTAACTCTGATACTTTTTAAAATGTTGGCATAAGTGAGATCTGCAGATTGCCGCATGTTTTCTGTTAATTCTCTGTATTGGAAATGTTGCCAAAGGTTGACATTTCCAATGCTGCCAACAGTTTTACGGCAGAGTTTGTGTCCTAATGTTTTAAAAATAGACTCACCTTTTACTGGTTTTAATTGAGGCAGATCTCCAAAAACAATAATGTGTTTTCCTGCAAAGAACTCTTCATAGTCTGTTTTGAGTACTTCTTGTAATCTGGGCTGAATCAAAGCTAACATCAGGTTGGAGACCATGCTCACTTCATCTATTAGTAGCATTTTCATTTGTTTCAATACTCTGCATAATTCTATTGCAGCTTCTGCAGAACGTTTGTAATAGTCTAATTTGTTCTGGTGTTCTACTGGTAATAGTAGTAATCGGTGTAATGTAACACCACCTATGTTGTAGGCAGCTAAACCTATGGGGGCAGTGACAACAGCTGACAGTTTGTTGTTTATCAATTGTTGAAGGAACTTACTAATGATTTTGATTAGGAATGTTTTGCCAGAACCAGCTTCACCACTGACGTACAGTAGTATAGGTTTATAATTATGGCAGGAACATTCTTTATTTTCATGTTTTACACCATGTGCAATTTGTTTTGTTACTTCTTGAAAAATGCTACTTTGCTCATTGTTTAGTTTTGATTGTAGTATAGTTAAGTCTTCCTTATCTTCATACTGACACATGGTGTTTTCTACTTCGATCATAGCTAATTCTGCCTCATTTATTATTAGTGGTTCTCCCAGTGGTTCTTGGCTTCGTGTTACAGAAGGTTGACTACTGTCAGGAGTATCCTTATCTAGTTGGGCTTGGAGTTCTTCTTCGTGTTGCTGTTCATTGTGCAACATTGTTTTGTACTGTGTAAAGTTTACATCAGTTATAGTGCTTTCATTTGCTTTGAAAGCATCTTCATATGAGTCATATTTATCTAGTAATTGTTCTTCTTTTCTCCATGGTTTGAAGAGTTGTAGCAGGGACATATAATATACTTCTTTATGTTGAGGAGTCTTTATTGACAATTTGATATGATTAATTACATTTGGTTTAGTGAGTTTAACTAAGCTGCCTTCACAGTTTGTCACTCTATATTTACCTTTTTTTTCATCAGGTTTCATATTATTTTTGTATGTGTAGTTTTGGGATATGTGGTATAGACACATGTTTTCCAAAGTATTACTTCTGTTTGGGTAGTATGTGTCCAATAAATTGTTTTTTAAAATGTCTTGGCTGTTGGGATCATGTTTGGCTATTGTTTCTATATCTTCATATGATTTTAGAACTCTTTTTCTAGATTTAGCTGGACCAAGACTTAGCCATACACTATTTTCTGATTTACCATACAATGCAGTACCAGTTAAACGATCAGTTGCTTCATATGATCCACATTCTCTATGGGTGAGCATTTTTATGCCCAAGCTGTATAATTTCTGAGATACTGTTTTATCTGATGACAGGTCATTGCAGAGGTCTTGGAGCTCTGTCTTCTCTGCTTTAGTTAAGTATGCTGTGAGATATCGTGCAACTGCAGTAGAATTGTCTGCAATGTACTGCACATCTATGTTTGCATTCCATAAGTGGGCAATGATTGCATTATAATCATTGATATATTTTTCTTCTTCTTTTCTTTTTATGTAATATGTATTTTTAGGTGACTTACCTTTAACACTATGGGCCTCATCACGACCCAGGCGATAAGTTCCCGTCTGGGCCGTGACTTTACCACCATGGCGTAAACTACGTTTACGCCATGGTGGTTGGCGGACTTACCGCCCCATTCCGACCTTGCCGGGGCGGTAAATCCCCAATCCCCATTTACCCTTCCCCATTCCCATTTTTGCCCCATAGGGCATAATGGGAGTGGGGAAGGCGTTAATTACGCCACCGTAAATTACGGTGGCGTAATTAACTCCATGGTCCCTTAGCGCCATGGATTTTAACACCTGCTAAAAGCAGGTGTTAAGTCCGCCATGGCGCTAAGGGACCTCGTACTCAGGCGGTAAGGGTCGGTGCTGTTTACGGCGCCGTAAACCCCTTACCGCCTGGGTCGTAATGAGGCCCTATGTCTAACTGAAGACATGAGGTTGTTCACTTGACCTGTATTTGTAACTGGTCTAGGGAAACCAAATCGGCATTTGGTGTAGTATTTCCCTTTGTTTTTGTATTTGCAACAACAATATTTTCCACATTTGTGTCTTTGAAATGTAAAATGTGTGCATGAAGTTCACTATTTGTGGCTTCTGATGGAATTTCACAAGTGACATATTTTTCAATAAACTGTAAAACAGTGGCATCACTGTCTTGACCAGATTTAGGAGCATCTTTAATCCATAAAAGCATGTGGATATGTGGTGCTCCTCTGGCTTGGTATTCTTTTCTCCAAAAGAAGTGTTGCACTTCTCCAAGGGGAGGAACAGTTTTATTACAAATAAAATGTAGCATAGCAATGAAGCGATGGTGAAAATATCTTGAAACATTAACAGGATCCAAAGAAAAAAGTTCTCTAGGTGTTATATATCTATGTTTGTTTTGTTTTTATTTGATATGCGTAGGAAATCATGTAAATCTTCCCATGCATATTCTGCACAACTTAGTGTAGCAAACCAAGTGGGTGGGCCAAGGTTTCTGATCATACAACGTACATCTCCATGACGTTGAAACCAGTACTCTTTACTACCACGCATATTTGCTAATAGATTTGTAATATTTGATTGTGAAACCTCATCCTTTTGTTGCACTTTTTCTAATAATTGTGTAGCTGTCATATTTTGAAAGTGTGATCCTGATTTTAATATGTGTGCAACTCCGTAACATAAAGTTGCTAGTTCACTTTCAAAGAGTAGGTGGAATATGTATTCCACATTTTGTCTAAATCTGGGATCTTCAGAATACATCCGTAATGAGCGGTATTCTGAAGCTGATATTTGAATACGTCTATCATCATACCTTCCTCCTTTGCCAGTAGGAAAGAGTAGAGGAAAAGCACGTGCTTCTATACTTTTTTCCCATATGCTGATTGGCGATCCTTTTGTTTGACGCATTTGGTAAGTTTCCAGTACATCTTCTACGGTGTCATTATAGTGCAAAGGATGAATTGAATAATGGTCTAAAGTATTTGATATTGTAGCAGGATCTAGTTGCTCAAATTGACCAGCTTCTTGTGTTTCTTGAATTATTTCAGTTGTATCTTTCAAGTTTTCTTCAATATTAATTTCTTTGTAATATTCATTATTCTCTTTAAGATATTGGAAGGCTAGTCTAACTTTATATAAATATACCAGCTGTTGCCATATTTTTTTGTCTTTTGTAGGTACTCCATTTACTAAGATAATTAAAGATTGCTGCATTGGACGTTGCACTCCTAGAGGATGCACATTTTCTTTTAGATCTAATGGTAAATAAACTACTTTTCCACGAATGCCTTTTGCCAATTCAGAGGGAGGTAATTTTACTGTTTTTGGTTGAAGGCGTATTATTGCTTGAAATGGGTGTACTGTTTGAATTATGATGCTCTTATATACCTAGTTGTTGTAGGGGTTTTGGTACTAGGTATACAATTAGCCACAAGATAGTGAAACTAATCGTAAACACTTTATAATATAAACCATTTATTTATTATTTTTTTATATACATTTAACATATATATTATTTTTTTGTACAGAGCATACCAACATAGAAAAAACTTCAGAAAACCCTGTTATGGATAACAGTCTTCACAATATAGAAGAAAAAATGGATGTATTGTTGGCTAATTTTAATAATTTAAAAACTTTTGTAGAAAATCATTTCAAACCAAAAACCTTGTACCATTGCCCCACATGTACTTGTCCCTCCTCACCATATCCCAGTCAATTATCCCCAAACCCTCTCCATAATCCAAAACGTTTTGATGAGATTTCCATCCCTTCTTCACCTAATACCAATCATGTTGAAACCCCAAATTCTCCTGTTTTTGTTTCTGTTTCTGCCTCACCTTCCCTGTCATAAATTATTAATATATGTTAAATAAAGTTTAATTTTTATATTGTATTGTGAATAGTTTCCGTTTTTTTTAAAAAAAAAAACAAAAAAAGTGTCCACGGACAGTGCGAGTGTTCTGAAATGTTTGTACATAAACGAAAATGGAGGTGTCCTGAAGAACACCACACCTGTTCGTACTGTTCGCTAGCAAGTTGAAACTGTTCTAAGAACACACGTCTTGTCCTGAAATGTTCGTAAAGAAACAAAAATTAAAGTGTTCTAAAGAACACTATATCTCTCCGTAATGTTCGCTATCAACTTAAAACTGTCCTAAGAACACAATTGGTGTCCTGAAATGTTCGTAAATAAACGAAAATGATGTGTCCTGAACAACAGTACAACTGTTCATAGTGTTCGCTAGCAACATGAAACTGTACTAAGAACACACGCGGTGTCCTGAATTGTTCGTAAACAAACAAAAATTAAAGTGTCCTAAAGAACACTATACCTGTCCGGTACTGTTCGCTAGCAAGTTCAAACTGTTCTAAGAACGCTATTGGTGTCCTGAAATGTTCGTACATAAACGAAAATGGAGGTGTCCTGAAGAACACTATACCTGTTCGTAGTGTTCACTACCCAATTAAACTGTTCTAAGAACACAATTGATGTCCTGAAATGTTTGTACATAAACGAAATTACACGTGTCCTGAAGAACACTATATCTGTCCTTACTGTTCGCTACCAAGTTTAAACTGTTCAGAGAACACACGCGGTGTCCTGAAATGTTCGTTTCACGTGTGACGCACTTTTAATTACTTCAGAACCCGAACAGTGTCCGTAGGACATCAATGCGCATGCGCTAACCAATCTCCGTGCACTTGGTGTCCTGCGGACAGGTGCTTCCTTCGCGGACTAGTTCGCGAACGGATCATATGACCGCGCCCACGCTCATCATGTGTCCTGAAATGCGGACACTGTTCGTGTCCCCGAACAATTTAAAAGTACATTTTCAGTTAATCCATAATATTTTTCAATTAAATCTCACCATGGCACAAGTCCCACATAGCAATCTTGAGTTTCTATATACCTTTTGAAACTTTCCGATCCTTTTTTTGTGTTCGAGCTGTCCCCGGACAGTGCGCATGTCTGCGAACCGCGCACAAGCACCCCTATAAAAGACCACGCCCAAGAGCTTATTCCCATTGTGTTTCTGGCTTTTCTTCAGAACACAATGATTTTTGCTGCCACCTGCAGACTACACCATCATCGAGATGGCATCCTTGGCTGCTGAACTGCCACTTGGTGCTGCACCTGCTTCAGCACCACCCCCACCCCCTCCACCACCATCACCTCCCCAAGGGCCTGAAGAGGGGAACAGGAGTAAGGATGCAGAGGAGGAAGAAGAGGATGATGAGAATGAGGTAGAGGAAAACCCTACTACCCGCACTAGGCGTGAGTCTTGGGTGTGGCGGTTATTTACCATTCATGGTAATGTTCCTAAGGCTTGTGCGAACCGTGTTACCTGCAATGAGTGCAAAATGATACTCAGTCGCGGGAAGCACGGTAAGTACAGCTTTGGGACCACTACTATGAAGCGACACTTGAGGTCATTTCACTCTGGGGCTATTCGCAGGGTTGTACCTTGCGAAGAACGTAGCAGGTTGATTTCCTCTACTTCATCCTCTGTTTCTGATCCTGTGACCACAAGGACTACCTCTGTGGGACAGCGTCTTCCTCAAACTGCCTCACAGGCCATACAGAATGCTGATGACCCTTACCTTTCGAGGGTCACAGTTGTATGTATGTACTGTGACACAGTACTCTGCAGGGGGGAGCGACTTCGGAGTGCTTTTGAGACTATCGTCTCAGAGCACGAGAAGACCTGCTCACTACCCAAATAAAACCCACTCTACATCTTCCTCTCTCAGCTCGCCCTTTCTTATCCCTGTGGTTGGTATCCCCCCTTCACCCCCCTTTACCCTCCTCTCCTTGTGTGTCGTGTCTGAAAAACCCAAAAAAAAATACAAAATTACAAAAATCAAAAAAAAATAAGGCTCTTTTCAGAGTCGCCTTTCCCAGTTAAAAAATAGAAGTGAAAATAAATGAAGCAGGGCTCTTTGTATTTTTTAGAAGTCTGCGGACAGTTCGCGAACATTAAAAAAATTGGGTTGCTACTCCATCACAAACATTGTAATTTTCTCTGGAAAGAAGTGGTGGCTCTGAAAAGAGCCTTTGGGTGGTGTTTGTAAGTCAAAAATTGTAAATGCTTAACATCTACTTCAAAATCGTTGTTGTAATTCCAAAAAAGGTTGCAATGCATTTTGTACATTTCTCAGAAAAATCTCATTGCCAGCATACGTAAGATGGACTCCGCGACAAATGTATGTACTACAAAACATAATATTTTCATTGTGAAAAGAAGACATGCCAAAATCTCTTAGAAAGGCACAAACAGCCTTATTAACATTGCGCCTTGCTTTTTCCATTTGTGGACCAAATGAAGAAGAACAAAGCCACATTTGTCTCTGCGCAATCCGTGAAAATATCACTTGAGAATTAGGAAACATGTCCATAACCTTCCTAAGTCCTTCTTTCATAGCAATTTGCAAAAAAATTCCAGTCACATGTCCTAAACTATTCCCTCCACAAGGAATTACAATTATGTCTTGATGTTGCTCTGTCTCCAAAGTAGCACAGAGAGGTAGCAAGTCCAACCACTTCATTCCACGTACTCCATGCCAGTGTACTTCCACATGTGGGAATCCAAGATCTACAGCTACTCCACAGCTTTCTGCATGCACCTTCAACCAATGTATCCACGAATCTCCTAAAATCCAAACAATCTGTTTTCTGAAACACACAGCCATAGCTATCTTTTGTTCTCTCAGCAAAAAGAGTATCTGAGAAAATCTCTCCTGGCACAACACACCCACCAAACTTTCCTGACCAATCCCTTTCAGTGCTTATTCTCATTTGCATGACTTCTGAACCCAAAAATCCCCGGATGTAACTCCCGATGTCCGCGAACTACCGCCATGTCTGCGGACATATCGTAACATGAACAGCACTTCTACCATTTCCACTACACTCTCTCTGCCATTCCCTCATTGGATGTACCTCAAAGATCACATGACCATGTACCAATCACATTCAAGACCTCTACATCTAACTGCATCATCATAGATCAGCACTGCAAATGTACTCTGAATCTCTCTGAGTACAAGTGTCATATCATTGGCAAGCAGCATCTACCAGAAATACTGTACAAGTCTTCAAGATTTCTACTTGCAGCTCCATGCATATCCATATGCATGAACACAAACTTCAGGTATGCACATTTTCTGTATAGTAGATGAACACATTTTCAAACAGACTTTTACCTTGTAAAATCTGTAAAATTAATTTATTGTACTTTTTTCAATTTCCTAAAATCAACTATCACTCATAAACCTTTATACTATTTACTTTCTTTATACACACACACTCAAATCATGTTAAACTAAAAATTTTTAATGAAATATACAGACTACATATATTCAAACAAAATTGCATGCAAACACAATCTATGTTTAAACCTTTATAAAAATACTTATACAATTTCATATTTTTTGTTTTTATTTATTTATTTACTTAATTACTTTAAATTAGACATGACATTGAGGCACTATTACCTAGGACAGTTTACTTACAGAAATAGTGGTATTCACTAATATATTATAAATTTCACAAGACATAGTAAAGATATTTTTTTTTTGCTACAGTTAGTCATTCAATACAATTTGTTCATTAAGAACATATCATATGTACTGAACTGATGCAATGTATCTTATGTAAATAAATTAGTTTAATGGTTTTACAGAAGGCACTGAGGATTTCAATTAAAAAAATCAATATCTAAATTAAAAACAGTGCTATATACAAACAAAGTTACTAATTTGAAGCTTTTACAATTGCAGTGAAGACCAGTTTCCTGAAAAGAAGCAGCCGAATTCGAAGAAGAAAGAAAAACTAAGAAGTTACCTGTTAATTTTAAAAAAAAGTAAGTAAAATATCACCATAATATTTGTATTATTAATCAAATATACTATAACATTAATACGAGCTATTTTGGTTTCTAAAAATAGAGATTTTGTACCATTTTGTCCAAAAATTTCCATGTCTTAAACAGCGATTTACAGCCAGAATGGCCCACAAATTTCTGTTTTTGGACACACAAATTACCCAACTGAACCACTACAATTTTCATATTATAGAACAAACAACTGTTTTAATTGTATGCATTAGATTTACTATTTGTACTTTTCCACACCACTAGCTTACTTTTTTTTGTCATCTGAACCCCAGTTTAGTAACACATAAATTCAAGAAAACCTATCCCTACTAGTTTTAGTTCCCAATGCACAATCACACACCATTACATACATCTTTATCATCTTACTCAAACACTCATGCACACAGCACACATACATTCCAGAACACCCCAACCCATATCTTCTTCATTTTTTTCAACAGACCCTAAAGAATGCCTAGCAAAAGTCAAGTCCGTAGAAAGCAATGCAAAAGTAGAGCAAATGAAAATAAAGGTGTCCAACATAAGCATCCATCTCTAGCAGAATTTGTAAAAAAAGTTGAAACAAAACAGCTAATACAATCATTTAGTGAAACACAAGAAGTACAACAACTTCGCTTCCTCTATCAAAATGTAAAACAAACCAAAAAACAATTAACAGGAAATCAGCTATCAGTACAGATAAAACTACTTCTTCAAATTTTAATATAATGCAAAGTAAGCATACCAAGAAAAGTATTTTAGCCAAAATATACCGTCACAAAGTCCTTCAAAATCTTATAAAAACAGGAGAGAAATCAGGTTCAAAGCTTAAAACCTATTGTAGGAAATTAATCTTAGAAGCATTGATGGACAGTGCAATTCTTCTCAAAAGAAATGTATTTATTTTACTGTTAAACAAAATGAAACCACTAACAAAACTAATAACTAAATTACAAAAAAGACTTCTCAATAAGCAAAATGTCAACAGAAAGAACTTCTTAAGTATCAGCGGAGGTGAATGGAATCACACTACGAGCACAGAACCATCTTCTAATGAAGAAGCGTACAAACAAAAGCAAACAAATACAATTTCCATAAATAGCAGTGGTCGAGGTTATGAAAAAGTGAATAATACCATACTGGAACAAGAAGTACTCCTTACAAAAATATGCCCTGAAAACTTAGAATTACCCCTCCATTCAACTGAATCAGAACGTCTAGTGTACAAATGGCCATGCACGTCAATGTGTAACATTCCCAAACAATGTTTCAAATCTTTACGCCAATTCCTCAATAAATATGTAAAAAGCAAAGACAAAATCAAAATTAAATTACTGCAAAATATAGATACCTGTCCAGTGCGCAAGTACACAGAACTACAAGGACATTCATTGGCCTGCATTACAGGACCTACTTGTAAAACCACTTTCCATGATATCAAAAGGATATCAACACATCATTCAACCATAAGAAATCTAGTCTATAAACTGTACTATGCTAAAAGTCCTGCTTTAGCACTAACAAAGTTAAATAACATCCTTCTACATGGTACAGCAAAAGACCTACTTGAAGAAATTCACTATATCCAGAAAAAATATTTTGGAAGTGAAACCCATTTACAGAATGAAATAGCTTTAAACCAATTAAGCAACAATTCTACACAGGGCAACCTTTTGCTAAACACATGCAAAAAAGAAATACTAAAATTTAAAAGTACATCAGCTGAAGTACCAAACCATGTATGTGTATGTTGCCGTAGAATTTTTTATAAAAGTAACACAAAAACTGTGGACCTATCATACAAAATAGAAGACAATGAAGATTCTAAATGGTTTGAAATAGCGCTCTACCTTGTAGCAGAAAACAAATATGAAATAACTGAGCCCTTAATACTTTGCAGTTATTGCACTACAAAACTTGACAACAACCAAACTCCTTCACGTTCTATCACAAATAATTTGGAATTATACCCAGTACCAAAACCTCTACAACAACTTAATTTATATGAGAGCATCATAATTCAAACAGTACACCCATTTCAAGCAATAATACTCCTTCAACCAAAAACAGAAAAATTACCTCCCTCTGAATTGGTAAAAGGCATTTGTGGAAAAGTAGTTTATTTACCATTAAATCTAAAAGAAAAATGTGCATACTCTAGGAGTGCAACCTCCAATGCAGCAATCTTTAATTATATTAGTAAATGGAGTACCTACAAAAGACAAAAAAAATGGCAACAGCTGGTAGATTTATATAAAGTTAGACAAGCCTTCCAATATCTTAAAGAGAATAATGAATATTACAAAGAAATTAATATTGAAGAAAACTTGAAAGATACAACTGAAATAATTCAAGAAACACAAGAAACTGGTCAATTTGAGCTACTAGATCCTGCTTCAATATCAAATACTTTAGACCATCATACAATTCATCCTTTGCACTGTAATGACACCGTACAAGATGTACTGGAAACTTACCAAATGCATCAAACAAAAGGATCGCCAATCAGTATATGGGAAAAAAGTATAGGAGCACGTGCTTTTCCTCTACTCTTTCCTACTGGCAAAGGAGGAAGGTATGATGATAGACCTATTCAAATATCAGCTTCAGAATACCGCTCATTACGGATGTATTCTGAAGATCCCAGATTTAGACAAAATGTGGAATACATATTCCACCTACTCTTTGAAAGTGAACTAGCAACTTTATGTTACGGAGTTGCACACATATTAAAATCAGGATCACACTTTCAAAATATGACAGCTACACAATTATTAGAGAAAGTGCAACAAAAGGATGAGGTTTCACAATCAAATATTACAAATCTATTAGCAAATATGCGTGGTACTAAAGAGTACTGGTTTCGACGTCATGGAGATGTACGTTGTATGATCAGAAACCTTGGCCCACCCACTTGGTTTGTTACATTAAGTTGTGCAGAATATGCATGGGAAGATTTACATGACTTCCTACGCATATCAAATAAAAACAAAACAAACATAGATATTCTAACACCTGGAGAACTTTGTTCTTTGGATCCTGTTAATGTTTCAAGATATTTTCACCATCGCTTCATTGCTATGCTACATTTTATTTGTAATAAAACTGTTCCTCCCCTTGGAGAAGTGCAACACTTCTTTTGGAGAAAAGAATACCAAGCCAGAGGAGCACCACATATCCACAAGCTTTTATGGATTAAAGATGCTCCTAAATTTGGTCAAGACAGTGATGCCACTGTTTTACAGTTTATTGAAAAATATGTCACTTGTGAAATTCCATCAGAAGCCACAAATAGTGATCTTCATGCACAAATTTTACAATTTCAAAGACACAAATGTGGAAAATATTGTCGTCGCAAATACAAAAACAAAGGCAAATACTACACCAAATGCCGATTTGGTTTCCCTAGACCAGTTACAAATACAGGTTAAGTAAACAACCTCATGTCTTCAGTTAGACATAGTGTTAAAGGTAAGTCACCTAAAAATACATATTACATAAAAAGAAAAGAAGAAGAAAAATATATCAATGATTATAATGCAATCATTGCCCACTTATGGAATGCAAACATAGATGTGCAGTACATTGCAGACAATTCTACTGCAGTTGCACGATATGTCACAGCATACTTAACTAAAGCAGAAAAGACAGAGCTCCAAGACCTCTGTAATGACCTGTCAGCAGATAAAACAGTATCTCAGAAATTATACAGCTTGGGCATAAAAATGCTCACCCATAGAGAATGTGGATCTTATGAAGCAGCTGATCGTTTAACTGGTACTTCATTGTATGGTAAATCTGAAAATATAGTATGGCTAAGTCTTGGTCCAGCTAAATCTAGAAAAAGAGTTCTAAAATCATATGAAGATATATAAACAATAGCCAAACATGATCCCAACAGCCAAGACATTTTAAAAAACAATTTATTGGACACATACTACCCAAACAGAAGTAATACTTTGGAAAACCTGTGTCTATACCAAATAGCCCAAAACTACTTTTCTCTAACTCTTGCATACGCAGTCACGATTCATAAATCACAAGGTCTTACCCTAGACAAAGCAATGATAGATATTGGTAACACAGTCTTTAAAGAAGGCAATAGCTACGCAGCACTATCACGCTTACGCACATGACGGTCTATTTCTAATCAACTTTGATGCAAGTAAAGTAAACGCTGATATTTCTTGCATTTTAGAATACAATAGACTTTGCTCACTATACACCCCCAACTAAACACATATTCTGTACCACAAAAAGTAAAACGTTATAAAAGAAAACTAAATCAAACTGAAATGCAACAGGATGTCACTGCAAATCCTCCAAAGAGAGTAAAAGAAACTAAAACTTCAAGTACCACAAAAATAAAAGAACCCATTAGGGAAAATAAACCAGGTACTTCATCAAAGAAGGAAGACAAACTAAAAATAAAATCAATCAGATACAGAACTACCTGGTCCATTTAAACTCTCAAATATAGATGGAGTAAGTTGCTACGCAAATGTAGCAATGAATATTCTATTTCAATTGCCACCAACTGTTGACATTTACTTACACAGTACAGACCAATTTTTTTTTTTTTTTTTTATTTGTTTATGGTTTTACAACCTTTACAAAATCAACATTCTCATATGAGTTGCAGTTTAAAATATCTACATATCGTTTGCAATCCACTTAACTCATTAACCTAAAATCAAAAATATCATACATTTAACATTTCAGCAGAAATATTTTGCGCCCGCATATTACCACAGCATCATAAATCAAGGGTAGTGACAGTGCCAACTCACATGCGTAGATTACACCAACTGGTCATATTTTTCGGCTAATTCCCGTTCAATAATTACAAGGAAATTTGTTAAGCAAATGATAAGTGTTACACTTCTTCCCCACATACATCTTTGCCAAAGCGATTCCCTACTCATGCTCGCCTCAGTATAGAGGTGAGTGACAAAGCATCGTTTTCGCTCCAATTCAAAATACCTGCAATATACAGTAAGGTGCTTCAAGGATTCAACTATAGCCGGTAGTTTACAGAATCTACATAATCCTCTCAAAGCATTATTTTTATACTTTTGCCAAAACATAATCCTTTCATTAGTAAGCATCTGATTAAGATGAAATCTTAGGTAGATCCTTCTTGCAATATTGCATGGAAACGCGATCTGGTACCTTGGGCGGAATCCCCATTGACGTATAAATCTAGCGTACTTAATGTATGATTGATACCCATGAATCTTTTCAATCAGCAAACACCAGTGATATCTGCAGTATTTAGTCTTACATGATGGTAACCCCAGTACCAAATCCTCATGTGAAATCATAGAATCTGAAAGGAATTTCTACATCCTATTCTTAAATATCAAGATCGACCGAGGGTGCCCCTTCTCAGTCATTGTTGCAAGTTCTTCATACAATGAATTCTTAGGAGGAGCCAGCATTTTCCCATAATTAGTAAGCATTCGCCAGTGCCATTTAACTGATAGTGGTAAGATTCCCAACTGATGGCAAACAATAGCATTTGGTGTGGACATTGCAAGACCCACAACCTTTTTCAACATTTTCCCCTGGATAACATCCAAAATATCATCAATCTTGTATAAACAAAGATCCAATGCATATAACAGGATTGGTTCAATATTTTGTAGATAGAAAGTAAGCATTGGAATCATTGAAAATTTCCCAAGGCGATAGTATACCAGTTTAAGCTGTGCAGTCAGCGGTTGGGCTTTTTTGGTTAAGACCAACTTCCAGCTCTCGAAAGAATAACTGCATGCCAGATTATAACCCAAATAACGCATGGATGGTGCCCTCGGAATCGCACAGCAATCAATAGACCATGTAAAGTTATTAATTTTTTGACGTCCTTCGTTGAATGTAATAATAAAGGATTTCTCCGTATTAATCGTTAAATTGTGTTTACATGCAAAGGTATAGAAAAGGTTCAATTTAGACTGTAACCCATAGGGGGTCCTATCAAAAAACAGTAGATCATCCGCAAAACTTAGCCAATTCAACGCAATAATACCCAATTTTGCCGGAAAAATCACTGCCTCCTGCCACTGTTTGTCCAAATCCAATAGATAGAGGTTGAATAGCACTGCAGCAAGATTGCAGCCCTGTTTCAGTCCGATCTCAGTCGGAATGGCTTCGGTGAGTGCACCAGCCTTGGTAAGTCGGATGCGATATGTTGTATGTTGGTGCAGGGCCGCTATGATTGAAACTAGCTGCGATGAGAAACCAAATTTAATCAATTTATTCCAAAGTAGCTCTCTGATTACTGAATCAAATGCAGCAGTAAGATCCAAGGCCGCCATGTAAACACAACCGGCCTTGTCTAATTTGGTTTGCTGGTACAAATGGGCAATAATAGTTGCGTTAAGCTGGCAGCCCATGAATCGTCGAAAGCCAGTTTGGAATCTAGATAATAGGTTAGACTGATTAATATATTGATTAATGGCTTGTAATAAGAGATTAGTAAAGATCTTTGCCGAGGCATCCATAAGAGCGATCGGCCTGAAATTCATTGGGTCAGTCATTGGCCCCTTTTTATAGATTGGGATAATTATCGCTGAGCACCAGGAGGCAGGAATATGCCCAAGTTAATAGATAGCGTCAAATTTGGTTTTAAATAATGCCGCCCACATTTCCGGATTAAGCTTAATAAGACATGGCGGGATGCCATCCGGTCCCGGTGCTCGCGAACCATTAGATTTTGTGATGGCCAACTGTATTTCCTCAATAGACCATGGACATCCCTGAAAAGTGGGACGGAATGACAATCTATCCTCTAATAGAAAATTACTTGGCATAGCGAATTTTGCTCTAATATGATTTACCCAGGAAACAGCAGAGATAGCTGATTCTTCAATCCTCTCGGCTGTGCCAAATAGGGTACGCATAGTCGCCCATAGATTCCTAGCATTTTTAGAAATTAAAACAGCCATGAGATTCTGATTCTCAATATTGAACAGCTCATATTTCAGCCATTTCTTTTTGTAATTTATAGCATTTATTAATCTCAGCCTTAGACTCTGCGAAATCACTGTCTGCCTGTTTGCTGAAACATAATTTTTTAATTCGGTACCGTTTTTCTTTCCTTAGATCAACAATTTTTTGACTATATTGGTGTTGGTGCTTAATTGGTTGCCTGCACTCAGACGATGCCTTCAAGTTTGACATGTGCACCGCTATTCTGATAGAATTCTTGACCTCTTGCAACACACAAATAACACCTATACTCTCAACACTCTCTTTAATCAACGGATCCTCTAGAATTGCGGCACTAAATGATTCACATCTTCTAGAGGTCCACTTGATTGATAGCCCGGCCCGATCATGGGCAATTGCCCTTAAATTAGGCTCCACATCAAGACATAATGTTTCCAGCTTCAATTTGGTTTTCAGGGCTAGATGATCCCCTTTAAATAGATTAACAATCAAAATTGGATCAACAAGATGTAACCATCCTGTAGAGACAAAGAAATAGTCAATCATTGAAGTATAGAGACCTCGTGCCCATGTATGATGATAAGTACCTGCCTCGAACGGAATCAACTGAATGTCCCAAAGCATAAAGAACTCCACCCATCTTACACCATTCGCATATGATTTCTTTCTAGAATCAGATTTACATTGATTGTCTACCATAAGATCATCTATACAAGTGGCATTAAAATCACCCCCTATAATTACATTAAAGCTTGATTTGGTCCTGATGATCTCTTCAAAAAGGGAATTTAGGCGATCTGTTAGGGTTTCGAAGGAAGTCACCACCTGATTCCAGTACAAATTAATAACAATAAAATCTTAAAATCGGTATTCTTTGCTTGACATTTTCACAACCAGTAAAGCCTCATCAGCCCACAGCAAATGGGCGATCACTTTCAGCTTTTTATCAATTAGGATCGCCAGACCCCCAGCTGGACATCCTAGTATCCCCCTTGATGCCGGCTGATAGTAGGAATCAAACCCTTCCAGAACTACCTCACCCATAATCATAGTTTCTTGGACCAAGCAAAGCCCTGGACGAGAATCACAATCAAGTGCAGCGTTCCACGCCCTTAAATTAGAGCTCCCACACGAGTTCCATGACAGCAGGGACAAACCACGCTCATCCTCCTATTTTTTGCCCATCACTGTTGACGGTTTAGGAGAAGTTGATGTCCCCATCCCCATCATCCCCGATAGTGAAGCAGCAAGATTCATAAATTGCTTCAATACCTCTTCACTAATCTGCGGTATCGATCCTTCCACAGTCATATTCTTTGGTTGCTCCGGGGTAGTTGCAATGTAAATTTCTGCGCATTCCTCAGAATTAAAGAGACATGGGAATAGCCCAAGTAACTCTAGGTCCTCCCTTTGTGCCCAAATTAATCGTGCAATGATGTGAGAGTGATAACCACAAATCATCCTCGTAGGGTTATTGTGGGACAATCTCACCCATTTAATGTCATCACTTCTAATAGTTCGTAAAGCTGGAATCGCTTGAAAGGCCTTCAGCATAGCCGATCGATTCAAACTTATTTTGGCAGAGGGTAACTGTTTAGTTTCCCAACCCATGATAGATGGCATATCTACTGTTAGGAAAAGTACCTTATCAGACAATGCCTGTTCATAGGCATCAGGGAAGGATATATTCTCTTTCAACTCTCTTTCTGAAGGCAATCTGTCTCTGGCCCTGCGTTTGTTGATGTTACCTGATGGAGAGTCACAACTACCATTGCCATCCTTTTCAATATTTGCTTTATGCGCGACTTCTTTCACCTGTGCGTTTGCTAGCAGCTCCTGGTGTTGATCGTTTTTAGATAGTTTACCCTCCTGCTTTTTTACTCCACTTGGGAGTAACTCAGTTGGTTGAGTTGGTATTTTAATCGTCTCCCCTGATTTTTTCAGGGATTTCTTGATGCCTGCTTCCTTAATTTTCTTCGATGCCTTTTTCATGTAAAGAGCAGGGAAGAAATTGAGGAGCTCAGTTTGCTTATGTTTAGGTAAAGACACCTCCTCTGTCTGATCAGGGGGATCTAGTCTATTAGGCATTATTTGTTTCCCCTTCCCATTACACTTCTCAGCCAGGCTCTGGTTATTTTCAATATTCAGTAGCGCCCTAGACTCAGAATTAAGTTGCAATAAATCTATCTTTTCCTCGTCTATGGATGTTTCTTTTATCTCAGCCTTAAAAGAGTCAAGAATAGAATTTGTCACATGTTGTTTGGTAGACATCTTTAGATTTTTTGCTTGTTTAATTTTACGTTTTGACGCTCTAAATAACAATCTCTTCTGCTTTCTTGAAAGTACCGGTTCATGGCATTGGTCTTCAGCCAAAGCGGCCTTCGCTACATCTAAGGCATGATGAGCATTCTGTTCATCATCTTCGAGATCAATTAGGTTGTTCAAAGCTGACGGACTATCCAGAGACTCTGCTCTCGCAGAGTTAAACCGCAGTCTTATAGAGTCATCCATCGTTTCCGTCGGACCATATTGGCCATTTACTGGTTGCTGAGTAGAACGTATCTTTTGAATCGTGGTAAGAATCTGTTTGATGGCCCCGGCATTAGCCGTTCCCAGCTCTAAGAACTGATTCAGGGCAGGGTTAACAGCCTCATTACTCTTTCTTACATCAGAGGTCATAGCTTCAGCAAACGTGGGAAATGGTTGGAACCCTATTCTTACATCAGGCGATGTTTGTGAGGCTTTAGTACATGCCGTCAGAGCGTTACCCGCTTTTGGTGCACTATTTAACTCAACTATGGTTTGTGACGCTTTTGAACTCATTTTAGGGACTTCCCCTTGTTTACCCTTAGTGAGGGCCGCCACCGCCTCACAGGTAAACAAGAGCCCCTCAATTCTGTTGATTTTAGCTGATAAGTCAATAATAATATCATGCTAATACATCAATTGCGCATGAGTATATTCATGTCCTTTATCAAGCAAATTGAGTATGCTGGATAGAACTGGGAACTCAACCCCAATATCTGATGACTCCATTAGGTTGCGTTCCGCTTCCACTTCTAGTTGAGGTAAGCTCTTTTTGGGGTCATCATGGTGTAACGACCCTGCTATGTCTCCAACAAATACATTGGTGATTACATTTCTACCAGGAGAACTAGTTTCTTGATTAGGGGCCCCCTTTTCATTCTCTAAGTTTGATGAAAAATCATCGAAGCAGGCATGTACCAAGGCTTGCGTCCCAGGTACATAACCTGGATCTGCATGAACATGTACATCTTCCATGCAGTAATTGTGGGCTTTCACCGGGGTTGATGGGCCTCTTGAGAAGCGCATACGCTTATCCAAAAGTGCCTCAATAGCCTGGGCAATGATAGACACATCAGAGAATCTTGGTTTGGTTGGTTTTATCCCCATTGTGGCTAGCGAGATCTTTTTGGGTGGAAGCACCAGGCCCTCACACAACCCCTCATTCTCATCATCATGGTTCATTTCTGTTAACTTATAGGTATCTGATTGGAGGGGGGCATTAGGCGAGGGAATTGGAGGCGAAATGACCCCCTCCTTCATTGAGAGCATTGTTTTTTTCCCGACATCCTGGGGTACATGCTCACCCACAATTCCCAACAATTCTTCACATACAGACGTTCCTACCTCATTTGAGCAATGTAATTCCTCATAATCTACAATGGGGATATCAGACATATTCGAGTGGTTGCCCAATGATTGATTTAGGTCATTGCTCTTCTCACCACGTATCTTCCTCCCACTACGCAGCCCATTCACCATTGTAGATGAATCTAAATGATGGTACACAGAACTCGCCTGCCCGCCACCCGCGAAGAGTGAACAGTAAACAGTACTTTGAGTACTTTACACGGTGCGTGTGCGAGTGCGCGGGCATGAGTCTTTAAATAGGAAGTGAAGCGGGCGTGAGTCACACACAGGGGTGGGACCCAGGGAGGAGACCTGAACGAGAGGAGGAGAGAAAAAGAAAAGCAAAAGGCGACTTTCAGTAGTGCAACAATTCCCAAAAACTCTTTGTTACGCAGCACCTCTGGCGCACGTTGCTAGCGTAACGCTAGACTCTACACACGTAACGCTAGACGCTACACACTATCACAATAGGCAGTCCAGCTCATTAGAGCATAACAGTCACCTTGGTTGAGTAGGGCTAAGGCAGGAACCAGGCAACCGTGGGGTTGCAGATAAAGACGTCCTCCAGGTGTTGGATCTGCAGCCACACTCCTTCCAGCAGCACCAAAGGAAATTTCACACTTGAATGGAAGCGGGAGCAGGGGCAGCACGGCAGCACGGCAAGACAGTAAACAGTACTTTGAGTACTTTACATGGTGCGCGCGCGAGTGCACGGGCACGAGTCTTTAAATAGGAAGTGAAGCGGGCGTGAGTCACACACGGGGGCGGGACGCAGGGAGGAGACCTTGGTTGAGTAGGGCTAAGGCAGGAAGCCAGGCAACCGTGGGGTTGCAGATAAAGACGTCCTCCAGGCGTTGGATCTGCAGCCACACTCCTTCCAGCAGCACCAAAGGAAATTTCACACTTGAATGGAAGCGGGAGCAGGGGCAACACGGCAGCACGGCAAGACAGTAAACAGTACTTTGAGTACTTTATACGGTACAGACCAATTGTGTTTGCAAATGTTGGTACTTCATAGAAATGCAACAAACAATCCTGATAAAACATGTAGTGTTTATGGAATAAGACAACAATTGGACTACTGTGCTGGAATGGTTAAATTCACTATAAACTCACAGGAAGATCCACAATAATTTCTAATGTACTTACTACAAGTACTGGAAAAAAAAAACATACCTATAAATGAGATTACATACACGTGGAAACATCCATGCACTCTCTACAACAATGTGACACAAGAAGAAATCCCCAATGAACGCTTCATATATATATGCCAATACCTAATTGTGAATCCATTCCATTTCAGCAACTTGTACAAAATGCAAACCATGGTAGATTATGTACTACCTGCAATTCGGATAATCGCTCCACGTTAGTAATACAAACACATAGTAAATACGTAATACTAATACTTCTATGTTACAATGCAGATGGTACCAAAAACAACTGCAAGCTGACTGGATTCACACATGCTCAAATATCACTTGGTAAGAAAACCTTCACAACAATAGATATAATCTACCACGAAGGAGCCACACCCAATCCAGGGCACTACCCTGCATGTATAAAAAAGCAATGTGGATGGTTTGAATGTAATGATAGTACCATTACTCTAAAGCAGAGATTACCAGCAAATCTTACAAACACTTATTTAATGTTCATAAAACCAAAATTTGATAACTAAACTGTACTTAAACTTTAAGTAAACTTATAGTAAAAAATATAAACTGTTAGAATATTCCAAAAGCTATCTAACTGCCCAAAGATTCTACAACTAATCAGATAAATGAATACCACTAAATTAGAGCAAAAAATAGACAGTTAGAATACGCCAATTGGTATCTAACTGTCCCAAAATTTAACAATATCCAAACAGATAAATCAATACCACTAAAATATATTTAAAGAAATAGACAGTTAGAATACGCCTACTGGTATCTAACTGCTCCAAAATTTTACAATATCCAAGCAGATAAAAAATATGTTACTGCTCCAAAAAACTGCAACAAGCCAATGTATAAAGCATTAGCCAGAAACAAGTGAACACTGAAAACAAACAAATAAACTGTAGCATAACAGAAAAATGATTTTTTTTTTACCCACAGACCCAATGATTTTAGCAACAAACACAGAAACTGAGCAAATTGCACAGTACTCTGGTTTGTAATCTACTAAATATGAGGGTCCAAAAAAAAAATTGTTCTTTATACAATGTAATAAGTCATTACAACATACTAATACTAACATGCTATTTTCTTTTATCACAGAAATGAACAAGAAATACATGTACCCCAGTTACTAAACCAAACAGTAAATATATTATAATAAGTACAACCATCGCAGCATATCACACCCATAGTGGCTTATAACTTTGTTCCTTAGAAATTTGTTTTTGACTCAAAGTTATAAGCCACTATGAGTGTGATATGCTGCGGTGGTTGTGGCCAGGGCATAGAGTCTTGGGTGCATTGCCAAATGGCCATGCACCCAAGACTCTATGCCCTGGCCACAACCGCTGCAGCATATCACACCCATAGAGTCAAACATTTCAACTATGGCCTATGGAAACTTTTAAATTCCACGGACATTATGAGTGTTCTTAGAACACTTTCAACTTGCCAGCGAACAATACGGACAGCGTCCTCAGAACACCCCCATTTTTTATTTGCGAACATTTCAGGACACTGCGAGTGTTCTTACAACACATTCAACTTGCCATCGAACAATACGGACAGCGTCTTCAGGACACCCCCTACGAACATTTCAGGACACCGCTAGTGTTCTTAGAACACTTTCAACTTGACAATGAACAATACGGACAGCGTCCTCAGGACACCCCCATTTTGTTTATTTGCAAACATTTCAGGACACCGCAAGTGTTCTTAGAACACATTCAACTTGGCATCGAAAAATACGGACATCGTCCTCAGGACACCCCCATTTTGTTTATTTACGAACATTTCAGGACACTGCGAGTGTTCTTAGAACACATTCAAATTGCCAGAGAACAATACGGACAGCGTCCTCAGTACACCCCCATTTTGTTTATTTGCAAACATTTCAGGACACCGCAAGTGTTCTTAGAACACATTCAAATTGCCAGAGAACAATACGGACAGCGTCCTCAGGACACCCCCATTTTGTTTATTTACAAACATTTCAGGACACCACGAGTGTTCTTAGAACACATTCAAATTGCGAGAGAAGAATACGGACAGTGTCCTCAGGACACCCCCATTTTGTTTATTTACAAACATTTCAGGACACCACGAGTGTTCTTAGAACACATTCAACTTGCCAGAGAACAATACGGACAGCATCCTCAGGACACCCCCATTTTGTTTATTTACGAACATTTCAGAACACCGCAAGTGTTCTTAGAACACATTCAACTTGCCATCGAACAATATGAACAGCGTCCTCAGGACACCCCCATTTTTGTTTATTTACGAACATTTCAGGACCCCGCGAGTGTTCTTAGAACACATTCAAATTGCCAGAGAACAATACAGACAGCGTCGTCAGGACACCCCCATTTTGTTTTTTTGCGAACATTTCAGGACACTGCAAGTGTTCTTAGAACACATTCAACTTGCCATCGAACAATACGTACAGCGTCCTCAGGACACCCCCATTTTGTTTATTTAAGAACATTTCAGGACACCACGAGTGTTCTTAGAACACATTCAAATTGCGAGAGAAGAATACGGACAGCGTCCTCAGGACACCCCCATTTTGTTTATTTACGAACATTTCAGGACACCACGAGTGTTCTTAGAACACATTCAACTTGCCAGAGAACAATACGGACAGCGTCCTCAGGACACCCCCATTTTGTTTATTTACGAACATTTCAGAACACCGCGAGTGTTCTTAGAACACATTCAACTTCCCATCGAACAATACGGACAGCGTCCTCAGGACACCCCCATTTTGTTTATTTACAAACATTTCAGGACACCACGAGTGTTCTTAGAACACATTCAACTTGCCAGAGAACGATACGGACAGCGTCTTCAGGAAACCCCCTACGAAAATTTCAGGACACCAAGAGTGTTCTTAGAACACTTTAATCTTGACAACGAACAATACGGACAGCGTCCTCAGAACACCCCCATTTTGTTTATTTACGAACATTTCAGGACACCACAAGTGTTCTTAGAACACATTCAACTTGCAAGTGAACAATACGGACAGCGTCCTCAGAACACCTCCATTTTTTATTTGCGAACATTTCAAGACACGCGATTCTTAGAACACATTCAACTTACCAGAGAACAATACGGACAGTGTCCTCAGGACACCCCCATTTTGTTTATTTACGAACATTTCAGGACACCGCGAGTGTTCTTAGAACAGTTTCAGCTTGCTTGCGAACAAAACGGACACATATTGCGTCCTCAGAACACCCCACCATTTAGTTTATTTAGAACATTTCAGAACAGCCGTGTTGTCCGCAGACAAATCGAACACAAGAGCGTCCACCACATAAAAAAACGCAACATTTAACCTATCTCATACTCTCCCACCCTCCCCAAACACTCTTACACACCAACACACTCTACTAAATGCAAATTTTAAACCAAGTTTCACCGCGCTGTCCGTGGACGTCCGCGAATCCAAGATGGCAGGCGCTACCAAAAATTTTACGCGCTTCACGCTCCACGCCGTCCAATCAGTGAACACGTTGCATGTCCACAGACATCACGCAAGCCGATTGGCCAATCAGGACACTGTCCGCGGAGCGAACAGGGAAGTGTGTCTGCGGACCGAACACAGATATCACTAATTTGTTATGACCTACTTTTTGGTCATTTTAAAAAAAAAATTACTTGACCGCTTTTCACCAAGCTGCTACTCCTGGTCCAAATTTGGTGAAAATCCGTCCAGCGGTTTGGGCTGTAGGCGTGAGCAAAGTTTTTTTCACTTTCAGTCTATGGGGAAAAAAAAGTTTTGGGGCCCCCTCTATAACTTTGCCCCTCCTTGACCAATCCTCACCAAACTTTGCAGAAAAATTCAGAGTGGGCCATATACTTTTTTTTTGCAAAGTTTGGTGAGGATTCGTCCAGGGGGAGCGAAGTTATAAGCCGCCCAAAAAGTGCTCTTTCTATGGAAACAGCAACTTAACCATAACTACATGGCCACTACTGTGGCCATGTAATGACTTGTTTTGGGTGGGGGTGGGGGGCCCACTAGACCACCAGGATTTGTTGTGTTTGAAAGGGGGGTGGCCCTCTCCCTCCACCCTAAGTGGATGGGGGCACCTTATGTAGCCTTCCCTGAGGGCATATTTCTGCCCCTATGAAGGGGTACATGAGATCCCCCCCATGCAATTTGGGTGCGGGGGAGGTCACTAAAAATATTGGAAGAGCCACCCGCTAAGCCTGGGGCAGTACATTTTGCCCCCCCCAGGTGCAGATGACCACACACATGTGCCCATCTGCCCTAGGAAAGGGGCAAAACAAAAATAAAACTAATTATAACTTCTTTTGGGCGGGTGTGGGGGGTCCACTGAACCACCATAGATGTTTTAGTGGAAGGGGGGGTGTCCTTTTCCCCCCCACCCCAAATGGATGGTGGCATCTCATGTCGACCTCCCTTGGGGCAGATTGCTAACACGTGGTAAAACAAAACCAAAAATAAAAAAAATGATAACTTGTTTTGAGTTGATGTGGGGGTCCCTAAACCACCAAGTTGTTTTTAGTGGAAAGGGGGCTGCCCACGGGTGTCTTCTTTTCAGAAATGCATGGGGTTCTCTGTTTTCCTTGGTGGCTTCAACACCCTAGGCCCAAATCTGTATGTTGTACACATGAGCAAAATCTGATTTGCCGAAAGGCTTGGGGTTATCAGTGGGTTAGCCTTTTCCCTTTGCGCCGCGGTAGGTGCATCCACACATGTGAGGTACCGTTTTCATACCGTTTTCATCGGCACACCTGTGGGAATGCGGGAAGGTAGGACATCTGTTGTTGGCGGCGTGTTTCGGTGGGTGGGCTGATGGAAATATCTCTGAAATTTGGAGGAAAAAAACAAACTTTTCAGACATTTCACTCTGGCCACCCACTGAAACACACCGCCAACAACACACAACACATGTCCTGCGATCCTGCGTTCCCACAGGTGTCCAGACAAAAAAAGTACCTCACATGTGTGGGTGTTCCTACCTGGGTGCAAAGGGAAAATGCTAACCCACTGGTAACCCCAAGCTCTTCGGCAGAGCAGATTTTGCTCATGTGGACAACATATAGATTTGGGCCTAGGGTGTCGAAGCCACCAAGGAAAATAGGGAACCCCATGCATTTCCAAAAAGAGGAAACCCGTGGGAATCCTAAGAGGTCTGACTTGCGCAAATCGCCCCAGAATGAATTACCCACAATCCCTGGCAAAGTCTGACATTTAGTGAAAAAAACTTTTCAGACATTTCCCTCTTGCCACCCACCGAAACACGCCGCCAACTCCACATGTCCTACCTTCCCACGTTCCCACAGGTGTCCCGACGTAAACGGTACCTCACATGTGTGGGTGCACCGACCTGGGTGCAATATCTCATGTAACTTCTTTGTTACATGAGATATCGTGTCCAAAGTTGGCCCCTTTTTTCCCACCTGTAGGCACCCACACATGTGAGGTACTGTTTTTGTCGGGAAACCTGTGGGAACACATGAAGGTAGGCCATGGGTTGTTGGTTGCGTGTTTCGGTGGGTGACCAGAGTGAAATGTACAGAAATTGTGGGGTTTTTCTGTCATTTTCGCAATTTTCCCCCAAACTATGGAATCTTTCCCTACATAGTTGTTGCCTGGCCTGTGCAAATCACCCCTTCCTAAACTTGGAATATTGTCTACTTTTCAGAAATGGACGCCTTTCTGGCTTCCCATTCAGCTGTCCTACCCTTTTCTTCCATTCCGTCCACGCATGTCCTATTGGACAAAAAAACGCCAAAATAGCCTACCTCTCACAAAATGGATGATTAGCATATCAGAATATGTATTTTGGTTTACAGTCAATCTGTTCACAAAAGCCTTGAAAATGACGAATCCAGAACAGCGAATCATTTGTTCCTAGCTCTTACAAGGAAATAACCACAGGCTTCTTTGTACAACATGTTGGCATTTTATGAAAAAAACCTAAATGTGATACTTTTTGGTTATTTTCTCCCACCCCCCTACAGCAAACTAGGATTCCCGGGTGGCGTTATGACTGCCTACAGGTGGGAAAAAAGGGGCCAACTTTGGACGAAATATCTCATGTAACAAAGAAGTTACAAGGCATTGAATGGCGACAATCCGAGATCACCAAAAAAGGCCTTGGCACTGGGGGGAAATACCCATGGCAGTTAAGCGGTTAAGACTGTAAAGCCCCAGAGGAGATATCATTTGTAAGGTGGCCCAGTTAGTTAATGCTCCAAATGCAGATTGTGCACAGGAATATGTAACACCTGTGTTCACTTCCTGGCTTAATCTTCTGGTGGGATAATAGGCAGAGTGAATGCAGTCAGCTTCCGATGCAACACAGCATTTTCCAGGTCAATTGGCTCAGAAGAAGTGGTGGAAAACACTATTACTGTCGCTTTTTCTAATTGGCCAGATTTTCGTGCATTTTCTGGGTGGAGTTCAGGAGCCGAGTACCATACCAGGACCCCCTGTATTTCCCGCTCCACCAGACAAATGCAGCCTTACTGCCAGCATGGATTCTCATGCTGGAAATAAGGAAAGGGATTCCTCTGGGATCTGCTTAGAAATGAAACCTGGTAAAATCAGGCAGAGTCCAGAGGAAGCCATTGTCAGTTCTGCCAGCAATTGCTAATTGCGCGAGGTATTTCCACTCTTCCATGGTGGAAAAGGAATGTGATTTCCCCTGCCTTTTATGCTAAAATCTTCCATTTTGTGGCGGAAAAGTAAAAACGTGCGCCAATGGAAGTGGTCCACTCCATGCAGTTTACTTTGTGCCTTGATGCTTGGGGGTTTTTGAGTGATGCTACACATGTAATAAATAAATAAATACCTTTAACATGACCCCAGATAAATGGCAATTCGTGATCAGATTGAGTGAGAATGACATGTCGCTGGTAAGAGGGTGTCCTGTGCTTCTTGAGTGCATTGGCAAATGCCCTTAATTGTCATCTCGCGTTAAGCAGGTGCTTAAACTCATTAGTGTGGATTGCACAATAATAAGTCAACAGAGGTATTTCAAATGGCCAATTTTGCTCTTTGGGTGAAATTGTCAAAGTGGGAGAATGTTGCCCAGCATGTGCCACTTTCTCTGCGGAGTGAATTGTGCCCACCACAAGGAAGAAGTGTGAAAACCCCACAAGGGCACTGCGCCCTGGTCTTTCTGCGTGTGTCTTCCCCACAGGGTGACAGATGCCGACTCAGACAGACATGTGGCAAGCCTGTACCCTAGTTGATGTGGCAAAGGATTCCAGACTTCTGAGGCTGATAACATTAGTAGCATTGAGTTACATGCCACCTGACAGGTATGTGTGATAAGGTTGCAAAGCAGAGCTGTTAGTGGGCTAAAGCATGAGGCAATGTCTGCCCACCCTCAAAGGGTACGTACAACCAAAAGTAATAAACCCCTCAACCATCATAGCTGTAGGGGTCAGGCTCCAAACCAGGGTAAGAATGCCCTACAATCATCCATGCCCACGAGTTGGGTTACCCCTCGTGCTTCAGGGACCCTGTTGAGCAACCTCTGTGCTTTCCAGGTGATACTAACGTTATTTAAAGCCAGAAGTCTAATGGATAATTGCTTAATTGCAGCTGGAAATTAGCTCCTGGCGTGATCAAAATGCCTTAACCAAGTGTGACATCAGCCCCTTCATTTATAAGCAATATGTGTGTTCTCGCATTTCTTCATCCACTGAATTACTGTTAGAAACAAAGGCAAGAGTTGTCTCTTGTGTAGGCATTTGGAAGGCAGCTGCCAGCCTCTGGCATAATATGCCCATGTTCTTCCAATACTGGCTAGCTGTTGTCCTCTTATGGCCAGGTAGACCATCATGGCAGTGACTGGAAAATGCCTTTCCCCTGCAGACAGAAAAGTGGAAAAAAGAGGCCAATTCAAGATACAGAACAATTAGAAGTTAAGACAGACTGCAGATGCCATTGCTGTGTTAGGGAGAATATGTTGAGTGTTCAAGCTAGGAGGTATGAATTAAGCAAGCAAGGAGTGAGACAAAGGAGAGGCAAAGAAAGGCCAGAGGAGCTCTTTGAATAATGTATCAGGGCAGAGGACCCATGCTCTGCCGTCCGAGTAACATATGAGAGAATCAAATATATCAGGCTTTGCGCAAATGTTAAACGAGAAAGGAACAGCTCTGCATTCAGAATAACAAAGGCAAAGAAAGGGTAGGCTCTGAAGCCAGCATGAGATGGAATAAGAGGGACCAGACTCATCGTGAGAGGCTGGCCGGGCCCTCGCAGGGGGCGCTAGAGGGGCAGCCCACATAGCGGGCTGCCCCTCTGGCCACCCCCATGGGTCCACATACACCACACCTACTAGGCATCCCCCGGGTCTGACACATCCGGCTGCGGACCTCCGGAGTGCTTATAAGGGGGTGGGCTTGCAATTGCTTATCCTCCTTGTTTGCTGTACCCTCTACTCCCATAACAGGGCTTACTCAGAGGTCCAAAGAAGATTTCCTTTTTCTTTGAAACCCCTATCCTTCTATTCCAAGACACACACATGTCTCCTTGCTCCACACAAAAAAGTAGCAACTTGCAGTTGGTAGAAAAGGCTGCAACTCCTTTATTTGACAGGAGTCCACTTACAGGTGCTCTGCCTCTCACAAGCTGGCTTCCTAGCTGTGGCCCACTGGAAGTAATTATTTCCTCTTGCTTACCATGAGCTCATAGTCAGATGATAAATCAAGAAATGCAACATACAAAGACATGTTCTTTGCTGCTGCATCCTTTAATTTTCTTCTGTTTTCTTTTCTTATTTTCTCTTGTAATTTAATACGTACTGCTATTTTAATTCTAATTTTGTGAAAAGTCGAGTTCTTTGACTAAAACACAATAAATAAATAAATAAATAAAGCAAAGTCCCCAAGATGTCCCCTGTCCCCTCCAGATTGTATGTGTCTCCTACACACCTGCCGGGACAGTCACCTCAGCTAATCATACCAGAGTGCGACATGAGTCTCCAAGGAGACTCTGTGCAGGGAGTTTCAAACCCCTCCCTCACATCCTGTCCTCCTGAGACATTCAGATGCCTAAGGAGGGCTTCTGTGCAGAAGCCTGCCAAAGGTCAGGGAACAAAGGAACCACACCGGTTTGGGATGCAGAGTAAAGCACGATAAAGACTTTTACAAAAAGAAATGACGAATAAACCCAGCCGGAACCATATAAAAGTAAATATGGTCCAGTGGGTTTAAGTTTGAGGCTTCCAAGATAGCCTAAAACAATACCAGGGCTATTTAAAATAACCGTGGTAGGAAAAATAGGCTAGTTACCACTGCCACCAGCCAAATCCTAATGAAAACAGAACAAAATAATGTTCCATGAAAAACAGACAAAAAGGGATAACTATTAACCCTTTCCAGAACTCTATGTAAGATAGTTTGTACTGGGTCTGTGGATTTAAAAGACTAATAAAGTCAATGGCAACTTTACATGTTCTGGGAGACAGCAGTCAGTCCTAGAAAATGGAGTCGGAATGGGAAGTCTGAAAAAGACAACCCTGTGTTACTGCACTGAAGGTGCTTTGAAGCAGCCCCCTTCCAAGTTAACACATTATAACACTCAAATATTAATTTGTCCTTCAAGGATTTTGAGAAGACTATGTGATGCTCAGCATCTCCTACTTTAGCATTGCTATCATTACCCTATAAGTGGAGAGCAACATTGCAATATCATTTACTTTGCCTACAAGGGATAATGGTTATGGACAATGCCTGGAATTACTCGTTCACAGTATCAGGGCACTGGATATTCAGACAGGAGATTTTTTATTTCACAATCTACATCGTTTCCAAGAGTTCAGAGTTCCCTTGGGCATAGACCTTCACACATTGTATGGTAACTCGCTGCTATACAAAAAAGGTTTCAATGAGCCCTTGTGTAATCCTATGCAACTATATATGGGTGGGGTATGTTGCAAATAACCTTGTATGCCCTGCAAATGAATTGGGTACATGCAGAGTTATGACATTCTTAAAATGCTTGTAATATGATGAGGCATTACATTTAAAAGTATTGTGGGTCTGCAAATATCCCAGTGGATATTTAATGCTACAATCCCTCACTTTTTACAGAGCTCTATCAACTAGTATTGGAGGCTAGCAGAGGGGCCGGAGAAGGGTATGGGTGGAACAACACAGGTCATCACTCCTTGCGTGTGATGAACAAAGCAGCACATTTAAAAAACCAAGGCAGACGTTTTGGCAGTACACTGAAGGAAATGTGTTGCTTGTTTGCTAAAGGATAGGAAATTCTAGTACCCGTCTAGACGGTTCTATGTGATATTTCCCCATTTGAAAGACAGAAGACAAAAAGTTGATCCCTTCTACAACCCCACACTCTCGCGCTGGTTGTCTTGCTAATCAGGGGTTTTAACACCTCAAATATCCCATTTAACCCCCCACCATCCCCTTCCCAGCATAGCACACACTTACTCCCTACCCATACGTACACAGACACACACACCTAGACAGACACTCACCTGACACTACTGCAATGACTCCTCTAGGTCTCGCCATGCATGCAATTGTGTGCGGAAGGGGCGTGACAGTTCGATTTAGAAAGACCGCTTCATAGAACAGTCTTTCTAAATCGATCTTTTTATTCTCAGTAAAGTGAAGACAATGTTTTCACTTAACACTAGACAACAATGCCTTATTTTTGTTTCCATGCTCAGCTGCTGAGGGCTTTTCATTATAACCATGTGTCCTGTGTGTATCGTCTCTAGCATCTCCCTGCATCTTATTTAACTGATAACACAGAATTACAGAAGAGGGATCCATAGTTACAGAAGAAGGCACTCAATCAGTTGTATCTCTGATGAATTGATGCTATGAACTTAAAAAGCATATACATGTGATTTTCTTCAACAGGGCTCCATAATAAACCTCAGTAAGGCTATTGTTTGAATTTGATCTAGGCTGTGATGCGGAAGGGTGGGCAAAACTATAGACTTTATTATGTGCCCTGTAATTTCACTCCCTATGTCAGTGGTACAAGCACGGCTCTAATTAGATGTTGCTAACTACCTGGAGTTAAATGATTTTTGAGGGAGTAAACAAGTAATTAGCTTCAGCAATAGGGATACTTTCTGTGTATTAAAAGATGTTCGTTCCCCTTCAAATTCCACTTGAGATCAGGTATTAATATAATTACAGTTCCTTCTGGTCACTAATTCAAAACAATATCAGTGGAGCTTTGTGGGTTGAAGGAATGATATGTGTAGAATCTTGGGTGGCAGGGATAATCAAGTAGTAAACAGGAACCACTCCAGAGCCAGATATGTACAAAAGGTAAGATTGTCTTATTGTTCCAGTTACACGGAGGATTGTGATTAAGGAGAGCAGGTAACAAGCTTCCACTCCTTTTGGCTCACTATCTTTTTCCACACTAACCGTCATCCCGGGGACCTAGATGCCACCTAGGTTCCAGACCCCTCACCACATTCCAATCTCCACTCCACTTAGGCACACACAGAGCTCATCCTGCCAGGTGCTAGGCCACTACAATATGGTAATTGATTCTCGATTTGTTAGGGACATTTGTTAAGGGAGTAAAAATGGATGGTGCATATGTCTCTTAGCTGTAAGGCTGGTGTTATCACTACCCACAAAACAACATAATGTGGATAGTAAGCAGAGGCACAGGAATGTTTGATCATCATATTCTGAGGTGCAGTTATTTTTCATGCACTTATCATCCTTAAACATTATTAGAAGCATGTTCTCCTGGCCCTTGAATTACTTCATTAAAGTGGCACTTGAACTCCAATCAGCCTGTTTTTTGACACATTGCTTTTAATTGCCATTAATCCATCGGCAAATGTATTCTTTCTGAATTTCTTGACAGCCACATCAGTTATGACACAAGATATTTGTGTTTTGGACTACTCGTGACATGAGATTTTGCAGTGGCATAAAACATACATTTTTCTCTGCATAGAAGAACATTTGCAAGGTACTTTGTCAGATGTTGAAGTCTTGGACTGGTTGATGAGTTTTCTGCATAATCAGCTATGAGATATTTTATTTAAGCCTATTTGTTTGAAAAAAGTGTCTTAAGATTTGTAAATTGCTGTGGCTGGGAAGAAGACATTCCTTTACAAACTCTCTTCTGCGACAGTGGTTCACTAAATATGCATGCTCACAAAGTGGCTTACCTCATTAGTCAGTTGCGCACATAGAAAATAATGTGCACACAACAGCCAACCAGTTCCGTACATAGAAAAAAAATATTAGAGGGAACATTGGTCTCCAACCCAAAATTACTCTTCTGCCACTGCTTACTTTGTGTGGTGTTTGCCAGGACTGAGCCCTTACACCTATCTATGGGAATCTATTTTCTCAGACCCAGTTTAAAATGGTGTTTTGGAAGCTGCTTATGTCAACTGTCCGTCACAGTAGCACAATAAGCAATTACAATGTGCACAGGACATGTGCTTCTGCATCCCAGATATTAATGAGCCCCAAGAACCTGTTATCCATTTTTTAGAAATAATAATGAGCAAGAAGATGACCAGGGTAGGTGCTTGTGCTAACCATGTGGCAGAGTAGCCCAGGCATGACATTTGCACAGCTCTAATACAATAATAACTAGCATCAGTACAGCAGAGGAATCGGGCCATGGACGTGGTGTGGGTTACAGCCAGGCACCACTGCTATTGGAGCAGCTAACTGGTTAATTGAGCATGCCAGAATGCACATGAATATGTGCCAGTGTCAGTGGTACAGAGACTAGAAGATTTCTAATTTCATGATCAAGAATGCCATCCAGTCCTCCTCTTAATCTGCTCTGTTTCCCACCAGTCCTTTTGTCATATTCCTACTACACCTTTTTGCACCCTGCACTGGACTGGACACCACAAAGCCCAGACTGAAAATAGATAAACAGATGCAAATATGGCATACGAAAATCCTTTCCTTCCTGAATCCTTACCACTTTATTCTGATCCGTAGTAGACCCCTCCCCCCCGACTTTATCCGCTATTCTGGCTTCCGTTTTGCATATAATGTATTGGATTACATGTGATCTTACCGAGCACAATTACAGACTGGGGAATTTCATTCTGGAACAAATACCGAAAAACACCTATTTTATTTAGTTTTTTTTATTGTTTAACCCTTTGTATGCCACCCCAACCCATCATGCCCCATTTGAACCCATCTACCCCACTACACTTTATTTTTTTAATTAATGTCTCTGTGTTTTCTGTGTTTTTGTCCACTGTGAAATTGACCACTCTGTTTTGTTTCAGATATTTTGACTGGATACTGGTGTACTGTGAATCTATTTGAGACAGAAAGAAATAGATACGATGTGAATGTGCTCAGAGGATGAAAATGGGAGCTGCTCACATAGGCTTGAAGGGATGGTGGCAGAGTCCTTTGAGTGGCTTGTTAGGCCAATTTATAACATTTTGTTCCTTTTTATGCTTTCCTTTGCTGTGCACGTGTTTTCATTCATTTTCATTAAAGTCTGTGTCATGGTATACCTTGCTATATGCGGCTTATGGATTGTTTGCACCTCTCACTAACCATCTCATCATTGTTCGGTCCACTTTATTCTAATCCATACCTACACGTTAGGCACCCACACACTGGACCTGAACATCTACAATGTCCCTATGCTCAAACTATTACCATCTGAACTGCACTTCTTCCAAATGCTTGTCACACATAACCCTACAGGATCCCTAGTACCAACATAGCTCTCACATTAGACCTTGTTAATAACAAATCACCCAGAGTAGCTGCACAGGGGGCTCCTTTTGGGTTGCACAATCCACAACCATGCTCTCCACATAACACTTAGAAACATTGCAGGTACCAATGCCGATTGCTTCTAATCTACACTTATACATACCCAGCAAATTAACCTTGGACCGCTTGCCCTGCTCTTGCTAACCAAACCCAACCCATTTCCCTGCACTGTCCCAAAACACTAAAAGATCATGCAAATGTCACCCATACATAAAAAGGAACACATCAACTAACGAAGCAAGTGTAATGCGTGCCTACCGAAGACAGTTATACAGTTTGCATATTCCATTACCATAACAGAAACCACAATTAACCCTCACAACTGCTATACAAATATATGTATGACAAACCTTGATGAGGCCCATCACTTACGCCATCACTCACCAAGCTCAATCATCTTTGTGATGGATGCCACACACAAACTGCATACAAGATCATGAACATTAAGCAACATGATCCTTTTCTGTCACTTCCCGTGGCACATGGTAAACTGCAGTTGGACATAAATTAACATAAAACATGAAAACATCCTTAGTCAGGGCCCAGTATTATACATGTATTATTTGTTGTCAGTCCATTTGTATTCATCTGAAGAAGAGGAGTGTCAATTGTGATCAGAGATGACTTGCAATAACTCAGTTACAGATGGTGAAGGCATTCCAACGAAGGGTGCATGTACAATAGCATAAAGATGAGTACAAGTGGTGAAGGAGTTTATGAGGGGGTACAAAAGGAGGACATATACCAGGGATAAAACAAAACAGAGAACATTATATGTAAGAAAGCAAGTGACTTACAAAGGTAATATTAACCTAAGGGGGGAAGTGTTCTAAACTGAAGAGAAGTATTATATTACAGGTCCCATAGGAAGAGCACTTTTTGGGTGGCTTATAACTTTGCCTCCCCCCAGGACGAATGCTCACAAAACTTTGCAAGAACAGTATTTGGCACTGTCAGATTGTTCCAGCAATATTGGGTGAGGTTTCATGAAGGGAGGGGCAACATTATATGGGGGTCCTGAAATATGTGTTTTTTCACATAGATTAAATGTCAAAAGAATGCTCGGCTCACGCCTACAGCCCAAACAGCTGGACAGATTTTCACCAAAGTTGTGTCAGTAAAGGCGGCTTGCTCCCGAAAAATGTGCTTTTGTAAATTTGGTGTAAATCCATCCTGTAGTTTTATTTTTAAAATGACCAAAAAGTAGGTCCAAGAAAATTAGTGATATCTGGGTTCGGTCCACAGACTTAAATCCCTATTTGCTTCACGGATGGCCTCTGATTGGTCCAGGGGCCGTGGTGAGGCCCGCAGACATTGGACGCACCCGCTGATTGGATGGTGAAAAGCATAAGGTGCATCAGATTTTTGGAAACACCTGCCATTTTGGATTCATGGACAGCACCCTGAAGTCCGTGGATATTGCGGTAAAAACATATTAAAAAACACAAGATTTCACTTGTCAAACTTATCAAACAATCTCTGGGCAGGTTAGGGGTGATGAGGATGGGATGGGATATGGTCTTGAAAAGCCAGAAAAACAGGCATTTTCTTCCCCGACGTCCGTAAACAGTCCAGGACAGTCCTGTGATGTCTGCGAACATATTCGATGTTCTGGGGCATTTATGCTTATTTGTGCATTACATGGTTGGTGAAAAGCAGTTTTGGATGGCTTATAACTTTGGCGCCACTAAATAAAACTGCATGAAATTTGGCAATTTCATTCTAGACCTGATTCTCAATGGTTATTGAAAGTGCAGTGCCGCTTTGTCAGGAGGGAACACAATTAGAGCGGGTCTGTGAATATTGTAAACACTTATAAATGTGGTGTCATTTGACAAATCTGCACACACGTTTGCAAAAAGATCTTAGATCTGGATATAAGTGTTTTTGCAATGTTTGCTGAGATTTTGTCAAGAGCAGGCAAAATTAGAGGGGGGTTCTCAAAATATTGTAAAGGCTTATAAATGTGGTGCCATTTGATGAATCGGCACAAAGGTTTGCAAACACGATTTTAGATCTAGATATAAATGTTTTCGCAAGGTTTGGTGGAATTTTGACAAGATGCCGCTAAATTGCTCCCCCTGCAAAGTGGTGTTGCAGTATATACAGAGGATTGTTGGCTTCGAAAGTTATGCATCAACAGCCTGTTTTATTCCTTGCAAGATAGCTGGTGGGACTTTGTGTCCCACAGAGGTAGGCTGTGTGTTTACAGTATTGGTTGAGGAACATGAGGTGGAGGAAGACAGCCTAATACTTCCTAAGAAAGGAACAACCATTCTGAGAGCATTGCAGTGGAATTTGGTGTGGTGGTGCATGGAGATGGTCTCATAGGAGTTCTGTCCAGCTAGTCTGCGATTGAGTACAATGTTGCATTCAGTGTATTTCAATTTAGTACCTTTAGCCTTTGGCACATTCCCAACTGTGGTAAATAACTGCTACACTCATGATTTTCTCTGGATTCTAGAGGTAGGCACTTCCTCTACCTTGTCTTCTTGGTCCTCTTCATTGTCTTTGGAAGTACTGCAATGTTTTTGTTGTGTGGGTCCTCCAGGTGGTGGTGGTGGTGGTGGTGGCTCTTGGGTAGGAGGGATGGCAATATCTGATACTATTTTTAAGAAAAATATCAGTTTTACCAATATTCTTCAGAGTATGTGCTGTGTGCTAGATTGTTAATGGATAACACCCAGATACTCACTCCTATCTCGGGTAACTATGAAACAGACAGCAAAACCCTCAATGAAATATACTCAGTAATACAAGCATGGATGGCACATCATGGACTCTGTCTCAATGATGAAAAAACTGAGCTGATCATCCTTGGCACTCACGCCAAACTTAAAAATCTTAACTTCGCTTTCAAATCTTTCACTATAAATGGTAATCTCATCCCCGTTTCAAACAACACTAAAACCCTTGGTATTTACATTGATGCCACTTTATCCTTCTCCAAACAAACTAATGCAGTAGCATCATCAGCCGCTTACACTGGCAAACTGATCACTGCATGTAGGCCATTCATTTCCTCACCCAACTGCTTTACCCTTGCTAGAGCATTAGTCCTGTCCAAAATAGACTATTGTAGTGCCCTTTACTTAGGCACTAGCCGCAAAAATATCAACAAACTGCAAGTAATTCAAAATAATGCCATCAGGGCTGCCCTCAACATCCCTAAAAAGTCACATATCTCTGAGACTAGACGCAAACTACACTGGCTCCCAGTAGACCACAGAATATCCCTCAAACTCTGGCCCTCACACACATAGCCAGGGCCAACCTTGCACCAGCCTACCTCACTAACCAACTTACACCTCATACATCATCTAGACAACTTAGAGCAGCACAAGCTAACACTATGTCCATACCGAGATTCAAACTCCATAATTCGGGTGGAGTTAGCTTCCCTGTACAAGCCTCTAAACTATGGAACACACTCCCCGCGCTCCTTAGGTCAGAACCCTCATTTAACCTATTCAAACGCAGCACGAAGAGTTGCCTTCACAACATGGACTCTATGACAGCCTAACCTTCCAGATAACAGAACGACTGACGGCTGACGGAACACCTTGTAATTAATGTATTTATTTTAGACAATGCTTGTATGTATCTGTAATACTAAGTATGTAACCATTCTGTAACTGTAACGTAACCTTTGTTTACTGCACTCAATTGTAACTGTAACCTGATCTAACCTACGCGCCCGTATGCCCCCAGGCCTGGCTGCGCTTTATAAATAAAATAAATACAAAATACAAATAATGAGTAAGAATAGGTGTAGGAGCTGTGCAAGGGTAAGTGTTGAGCTTCAAAGTTACTAGATCAGCAGAAAATACAGTTCTGAACTGTTCGCGAAACCCAAACCTGATCACGGAGTACAGACCTGTTTGCAGACACATCATCATGCCGTGTGCACGTGCGAGGTCACATTTGACTGCCTGGAAAGTCCACAGTGACATCAGACATTCATGGATGTCGATGAATGTAAAAACTGTGGAAAAAGATTCAAACAGTGTACAGAAGTGTTAAAAATTATGCTAGAAGTTGGGAATTGGCAGAGTTGTAAGGTGAAACTTTGTAAATTGGACAAAAATGTTGCTATATTGTGGTATGTATAATATTAGCAAGTTGTAGGAAATCAGAATGCACTGCTTAAAACCCATGAAATTCACTTAAACAACTTTGTTAAAGGGATGTTATGGTTAAGTTGCACTAATAAAAACCTATGAAATTCACTGAAAAAACTTAGTTAAAGGGACGTTATGATTATGTTATACTTTTTAAATGTTACTAAATTTAATGAAAATGTCACCATCTCTGGTGTTCAATGCTCTACAAGAAGACAGGACCAAACTAGAGCTGCAATAATTCTGAAAAGAAACTGAAACAGGAAACAGGCATTCTCGATATATGACTACAGGCTATGGAAGCTGATACCCACAAACAGATTTTCACCCACCCTTGTGCCATTCAGATAGAAGCTCAATACGTCAACTTCAGGGAGCACCTTCTGCATGCACCATAGACACACAAAAACCCATCTCCTGGCTGACCACTACCACACCCCAAATTACTAAATGTTACTGTATTTTTGCCCTGCTGTAACAGTTCTATGTGAAAATGTCCCCAGGGAAAAAGTCGCCAGGTAGGTGATTTTTTTTCCTGCAACCCTAAAAGCCTTCCACCACATATTGTAGGTTAGGTATTAATTACAATTCTAACTCTTCAGTCCTAGAATATTTGGAGGAAGTCCTTGATGTTCAAGGGAGTACAAATATGGGGAAATGTCACCACCTGGCAACCTTTTCCCATGCAATGTTATCACTGGATACCACTGTAACTTGTGCCCCCTTACCTGATCTGTTGATGGTACTTGCTATGCTGCTCCTCAGAGCTAGGTCTTTGTTCAATAGACACCACAAAAAAGTAAAACAATATTAAAATGGTTAGCACAGATACATCACAATGTTTTCTCTGATTACTTAATTTGTAAGATTCACTTTTTTATGGTACCTTGCACCATATTATGTCAATGGTGGAGGCCACCACGCATAATTAGATAACGCTAACAACGATTGGTGGGGAATGCTGAGAACCAACACAGAGTGTTGACTGGGGAATGTTCCCAATGCTAGGAAACCTCAGCTCATGACAGCAGACAAGTGCGGCCATATTTGCCATATTTGGATTCGGGCATACCCGATGGACACACATCCCTGACCCATCGATGGTAGATTTGTACATCAGACTAATACTGCAAAGCCAGCAGAGACTGAGTGAAAAACACCCAGACTAAGACCAGTACTAAACATAAGGTCGTCATTTGTCAGTGAATGTAGAAGGTCTTCAGGTGGCCGGCAGCAAGTTGCAAAGATGAAGGGACACCCCCACATCAGGAGATATGGACCCAAACACTACATAATGGGTGCTGGGCACCGTGTGCACCACATAAGCTCCTTAGTTCCAGCAGAGACTTGTCTCTCCAGTATTTCAACAGATCAAATGGTGTCAAAAAATATTCGCTGGCCCATTTTCCTGCCCATCCAGGAACACTGTTTCCTTTAGTATTAGTTCCACTCAACAAGGGCATTAAAGCCCAGTGGATGTATGTAGCTTCCATGTTTGCACATGTTCGATATTCTGCGAATATAATCGGAGATCTGGTATAAACCCATTGCACCTCCCTGCATCTCACAATATTATACTTGTGAACAAACACATCTACTATGTTGGACTCGTAGTGATACCTAGTAGCTGCAAGTGTTGCTTAAAGGTTCCATTTACATCTATCGCTTGTGGCATTTTGAGTCTTTGACTAGTGCAAACAGAATGATCACATCATTAATAAAATGAAATGCATAATGACACGATTACCATGTGTGAGATGCGAAAGCCGTGTGATTGTTAGAATCAAGAGGCAAACATCCAACTTGATTGTGGCCGGTTTCACAGACACCAAGCGAGTCTTTGGAGGCTGCAGAGGTGGAAGTTGAAAGCCAATGCTCTAGCAGACTCAGCATGGTGGTTTCGAATGCTGCAGCTGTGGGGAGATTTTTCTTGACTCGATTATTGATTGTCCAGATATACCAGAGCCAGCTTTTACCAACATATTCTTGTTAATTGATACACGTCCACTCGGTTCCAGCTAAACTGCTATTACATTTAACATGACTTTCCTGGGCCTCCCAATGTTATGATATGTTATACTACCCAGTTTGTATACTGTTACAAATCGCTGCCATAGTGGTCACACCGTACCAATGATTGGCCACAAGATGCAGTGCAAAATAAACATGCAGATACATGCATCAGTCATATCTGTACATGTTTTAAAGGTCCCCATGGCTCTTTAATTTTGAGAAACCTTCCAAGGATCCTGAAGAAATAATTGCATGCAGGACATATTTCTTATTTTGTTATTGTTTACATATAGAATTTGATCACCACACATATTCACATTGACGTCTAGAAGATGTTGCTGTTCTTGTACACATTGCAATTGAGGATTCAAGGGAGGTTTTATTGGCGTGACACACACCTGATTGTGTGGGGGACACAAGCATGCCTGCGACCTCGCATAACCCCATGTGTCAGTCACAAGATCAATTTCATGGATATAAATGTATGGGCGCCTCAAATCTCCCGCTTTTCTGACAGGCAATTAATGCCAATCTAGGGCGAGCTAAACTCCCTGGGGGGGAGGGGGGCGGGAGTATCAGTCTCTTGTTCTGACGCCTGTGCACTGTAGTAAGGGCACTAACACCAATTTGACTTTCTGTTCCATGCCTATTCTTCTAGGCTGATTTTGTCGTTTCTCTCATGAGGCATGGCTGCCCCACCAACTCTGCTTTTTTTGGAGCAGTGGAGCACAGCATCACAGTGAGACACACATGTGTTATCAGTGCACCAGGGGGCTGACAAACTCACAAGGGCTGCAGGGGGGTGACAAAAGATCCACTAGTGTGGTTCAGGTTGTCAGCTTCCATTTTAGTCTTTTATAAAGTGCTCCATCTCATCACACACGTTTCATGTGCACCACAGTTTGATGCACGCCAGCTGAAAAACTGCAGTACTTTCGTTATTGTTTTAGTTGAGATAAATCAACTTTACAATTTATCATAAAACAGAATAAAATAAGATAAACAATGACATTTCTTTTACATCCAATTACACAAAAAGGAGAGAAAGAAGAAGAAAAGAAAGAAAAGGAAAAGCATAATTTCATACTTAGCATAATAAAATCGACCACCTTGTTTAATGGATTTTTTAGTTAGCATAAATCATTAGTTCTTTCAAATTCTTTAAAACGCTTAATGCACCTATTCTCGGAGGAATAGACAACCCACAGATAATCATTCTCCAAAAATCCTCAGGAGTTAATTCCCTATAGTCCTTTACAGCTGATTTTAAAAACAAAATCTGTTCATTGCACAAGACAGTGCATTCTACTAATAGTTGACGTAAGGTCTCCATTTGCGTTTTGATCTTGCAAAAGTGTTCATGTACTAGAATGATCTTACATCTCAACAATATCGCCTGAATTAGCCATAAATTAAACCTCCACCTCAAAAACTCTGATCTATGTTGCTGAGATGGGCTTTTTGTCCAATAATGTTCGGCTATACTACATTTCCTGTGCATAAAAACTGAACCATCAAAGTCTCTATATGAAAGACATGTGGCTCGGTTTCTGGCCCATTCCCATTGGAACAACTTTGATTTGACATGAATAGGGTTTTGAATAAGGGTTTCAATTGATATATCAGCATAAACTAAGGCATGTATAGCTACTTGACACCAATTGCGTGCAAACATATCTTCTGATAAAAAGATATGTTGTGCAAGAACACTTATAAGCATATCTGATTTTTTAGTTAGAAGACACTTCCTACATACGGATATTAGATGCCACAAGTAGCATGCATACAAAAAGATATTAGCCCTAGCTCATTTCAAATCAAGGCTGTTAGGGAGAATTCAGCAGAATGGCTAATTTCCCTTACCTACTGAGTCCCTCAGCAGCTTTGCTGGATTTCTAGGATTTATTGTTTCACCTGGTAAGAGTGTGAGCCTTTTTTTCCCACTCTTACATGTGTTTTGCTGTGTGTGTTTAACACACATGTGTTTTGCTGTGTGTGTTTAACATTTTTGTGTTCATAGACTGTGGTGCTTCACCTACTCCGCAGGCATCATCTTTTTACTGTGTGTTACACAGCACCTTTAGTGCAGTGACACAGGGTTGTCTTTTTCAGACTTCCCAACTCCAACTCCATTTTCTGGGACTGACTACTGTCTCCCAGAACATGTAAAGTTGCCATTGACTTTATTAGTCTTTTTAAATACACAGACCCAGTACAAACTATCTTACATAGAGGTCTGGAAAGGGTTAATATGTATCCCTTTTAGTCTGTTTCATTATTATGTTCCCTTTTCATTAAGATCTGGTTGGTGGCAGTGGTAACTTCCCTATTTTCCCTACCGCAGTTATTTTAAATAGCCATGGTATTGTTTTAGGCTATCTTAGTAGCCTCAAACTTAAACACGCTGGGCCATATTTACTTTTATACGGTTCTGGCTGGGTTTATTTGCCAAGTCTTTCTCGTGTTTTACTCTGCGTGCCAAACCAGGTTTGGTTCCTTTGTTCGCTGACCTTTGGCGGGCTTCTGAACAGAAGCCCTCCTTAGGCGCCTGAATGTCTGAGGGGGACAGGCTAAGAGGGAGGGGTTTGAGACTCCCTGCACAGGGTCTCCTAGGAGACCCATGTCGCACTCTGGAATGATTGGCTGAGGTGACTGTCCCGGCGGGACAGCCACCCTGCTGTGTGATTGACAGCCAGAGTGTGTGAATGGGGGAAAACTGCATCAAAAGCATGTCTCTGGGACTGAGAAGGCACAGTCGCCACTGGATTGAGAGAACCGATGAGAAGCTGACAGAAGAGGACCTCTACCATGACTGAACCCCCCGGTGGCGCCCTGCTGCGGGTCCGAATCTTCAAACTTCGACGACAGGGAAAATATGCAAGGAATCTTCTCCCCTTGAGATGGTGGGACCAACTAGTTCACAAACCTATAAACCAGGCCTCCCTCCTCTGATCGAATTTGCTGTACAGAGCTACAGTGAATTGGATAGCCAGGAGGATCGGACCCTGCTTGGGTTTTAAGGAGCGCTCCTTTTATTAACTGCTTTGCTCTGCTGCTGGTTTCTTCCCTAGGCAGTGCAGGACACTCCAGAGTGCAGGACCCTCCAGTCTTCCTATTTCCTGTCAGTCCGACAGTCGCTTCAGGAACCGTGAGCCTGCAGGTCCAGCCAAGAACGTCTGCCTCAGCTACAGCCTTCTTCTCCATTTAAGGCACTGTTCAATCTGCTTGTTCGTTCCGTCCGACCACGGTAACAGTGCTTGAAAGTTTTGCCAATCCGAGGGCTTGTCCTTCTCTATTCTTTAAAGTAACTTTTCATCCGACCAAATTCATTCTGAACTCTTGTCAAGGACTTACTTGCAAACTACTCTGAACTGTGTGGTCCTCTGCTTAAGACTTTGCTCCATTGACTTTGGCCCAGGCCTCTTAATTTGATTTCCTCACCGTAGTTTCTTTTTCCAGATTGCCCTGCTTACTTTCTTGTTGGTGCTGCTCAACTTTTGTCTAACTTTGTCTTTCCCTCCCTTTTAAATTACTGGAGTGCCATTTTGTTCATACTGCATTTTGAGCTTAACTTGTCCAGAATTTATTGGGTGTGGTGTAGTGTATTAAGATTGTGATTTTTCAACTGCTTGATAATAGTGAAATGTTTTATAGCTGATGTGTAAATAAATGTATATTCTTTTACTCAGAAACCTTGAGTCAGTATTTGTTTGAACCATAGTAATTGGTGTCCTTTGTGTAACTATTGGTACTACTCACTTTACTCTTGAGATAAGTCTGGCTGCTCAGCCACTCCTACCACTTTAGTGTAGTACAGGCTTGTACCAAAGGTGAATTTGTACTGTCACTTGTAATCTTAATTGTGTGTGGTGTTCCCAAAGGGTACTGTATATGATTCTGCCTAACACTGGTGTACAGCAGTGAGGATCAAGTATAGTGATTACACTTAGAGTGCTGCTATTACCTTGGATCAACTAACCACAAGGCTAAACATCACTAAAAAGCAATATTAATCATGTCTGATATGGAAAGATACAGTCAGTGGGAGGGAACATTATTTGGCTAATGTGTGCAGGCATATCTTAGTTAGATTCTTCTGTTCATGGAGCCAGTTTTTCATATTTGTTTTTAACCTCTTGTGTGTGTATTTTCTGTTCGGGATGTTAGGTGTTTATGGTCACCCTTGCAAATACAAATGAGAAAAATATCAAGAACATTTCAGGTAATTTCTGTGGCTTGTGCCTTATTAAATCTTTTTGAATAGGTGAGAATTGTCTGTGTGCGCTGCTAAAATTCTTCTGAGCGGCACCCAGAAGGAAGCTGGGCAAGCGCACATGTGCACAGCTTACAGGGAACATTGGTGGAGACCCGGTATAATAAAGAAACCAGAAGCAACATTCTTATCTGTAGCGTTGAGCAACACAATGCACAGTGTTAATGGAGTAAAAAAGTTGTTGGCGGAATTGCCGATGGCTAAGTTGTATTTCTGGAGCCACCTATTGCAAAAGTTCCTTCCATGAACATACATGCATTTCAATTTCAGCAGTCTAATGACATATCATTATTGTCCTCAGCACAAGCAGCCATGCTAAAGTAAGGAGCAACAGAACATAAGATACAGTCAAGGAGGATAGCAATCATTTGCAGCAATCCAAACACCTAATCTATTGGAGCCACAACATGCAAGATAGTCCAGAAGCAAATATCATTGTCGAGATCCAAGATTATACACCATTAGCAATATTCCATGTATCTAATCGGTAGCATTGGCATCAGAGAGCTTAGAGCCAGAGTTCCTCTGGTATTCGATTTGTTGGTTCCAGACTATATGCTGGGTGTTGAGCATGTTTCCAACTGGTTGACAATGTTTGGTCAATATACAGGTCTTCAGTGACTTCTAGAAGCTAAAATGGTCCTGAAGTGTGAACATTCCATTTGGAAGTGAATTCAAGATTGAGGCTGTCATGTTTGAGATGGTGAAGCCTCAATGCATCTTTTTAGATTGTGCATAGCACAAAGTGTGTGACAGTGTTGTAATTTACATTAATTGTAATCAGTCATTAACTAAGTAAGAAGGAAATGCAGGATCTCTTAAATGTTTGCTTTGTTTCCATTACCCCAACTTATTTTTCAAACAGGACTATTTTCAAAGGTGTGAATTGCTTCAAAGTTAAACTAGTGGGTTGTGTGTATTAGCTGGCCCAGTGCGTGTATTGAACTGGTCACGGGTTGAAACAGTGATCAAAGTGGGAACCATTATCACCGATGCAATGAAGGCCGCCAAGTTCGGGCACCGGGGGGAACCCGAAATGCCCATTGCTCAGGGATGGTGTTACACCAAAAGCGTGTCTTATTGTTATTGTTATGTGTATTGTTTGGGGTGTAAGTGATTTAAATCCGGCTCACACCTAAGTCAACGCCTAGCGTGTAATGCACAACTGACATCCTTATTTATTTGTGTATAAAAGTTCTTTTATTCTGAATGATGTACCACTCATATCACGCCCCTCTCCTGGAACCGCCCCTCCTCAACCCCCGTCACACTGAACCAGAAATCAGGCTGGTTTGCAAAGTTAAAATGTTTATTTATGTATTCACAATCTAATAATACTATGTTTTAATGGGTACACAATGATCACCAATGGGGTGATGTAACACTAAATAATCTCTTTAATACACAAGGAGTAATAGTGAGCAAAATAATTCAGCACAGAAATACTACTGTGTTTGTGTTCAGATCAAATAGCAGTGTGGTTACTAGCTCCCCCTGCAAACCCCTCAACCACCCAATAGGCAATGTAAAGAGATAGGAGGAGAGAGAGCAGGTATTCAGGAATGGCAGAATTCAAACAAAATATCAATCTCAATTTCCCCCCAGCAACACAAGAGAAAAACATAATTGATTGACAAGTGGTCAGAATGGTTTTAAAGTTATCTTCAGAATGGATTGGGTAAAAACACTAAATATGGTTTAAATTGCGGTAAATTGTTTAAATTCTTATGGGAGCCGCTTTAGATAGTTGCACACAAATACTAGCAATGATCTGATACTAAGAAACAATGTGAAATCTTAAAATTAATGTCGGAAGCAATCAAAAGCTGTTTTACACGTGTCAGAAATTCCCTAAAATGAAATTCACGGCAAACTTTTCAGTGCGCGATAATCGCGATCACGGTAGAACCGTATGGATTTGGGATGCGATTTTAGATGCAAATGAAAGCGTTTTAGTGGAGGTCATATTTCGAGACAGGCGCAAGTATGGGAAACAGGAATGCACTTTTAAGAAACAAATGTGATTTTTTACACTAGATTATGACTATTGAAAAAGAGAATGCCACACATGAATCTCCACAGTTCCAGGCCAGGGAACCCTTCACGTGGTGGATACTCAATTTCTTTCTGGGATTCACTTTAGTTACTCACAACACTATTGACTTATGATTTTAGAATACAAATAAACGAAACTCAGCGCAAGAAATATTCTGACAATTTGAAAAATACTCCTAACAAGATCAGGTTCTGAAGACAAAAGAGGATGGGTTTAAGACAGGGATTGGCTATGGACAGTACATATGCTAGTGACACAGTTGTATCTATATATGCTCACTAGATATGTTTTTAAACGGAACTGTCAGGATTCTGGTTCATCAAAATTTCTGGTCAGGGAAGGGAATCTGGTTCTGGGATACACAGCTGGGCACATCGGATTGGACTGGGTCTGTTCACAGCACGGCACAGGACTGAATCGGATCTGCAATGGCTCTGGTCACCGCACGGCACAGGACTGGATTGGATCTTTTGGTTCTGATGATAATTATTTCAGCAGGCAAGCAGTACAGCACAGCCCGGCTGTATGTTCGATGTTCCCCTTAGGTTTCTGGGGTTGGTTCTGGTTCTGGAAATTTAAGGCGTAGCTGAAAATGGTTCAGCTATGCAATGGGCCTTTCTGCTTTGACAAGTTTCTGGAGTCTGAAGCAAGTAAGATGGATAATTCTGCAGCAGGATGCTCCACCAGAATCAGTATAGTGGGTGAATCTGCCTGTCCTTCTGAGTGCTGAGCTGTCTCTATTTATGCTTATGATACAGGGGGAGTGTGTGCTGGTTTATCCTAAGCTCGCCCCTTTCACAGAGATTGGTCAAGGTCTCCTCTCTGTTTTGATAGGAGGGGAGAAACAGGGTGTCACCATTATGGTGTGGGTTTATGAGGCTTAGAGTCCACCCCTAGCTCCTTGAACACAAAATATACTTTTGGTACAATACATATATCCACATGTGCAACCTCTATAACAATCATATATATGCAGATTACATATTTTGTGTAGCAGATACTCCTCCAAGCCCCGTCGCTGTGGGATCTTGTGTCTGCTTTTCACAGAATTGTGGCCTTTTCATCCAGAACACAATGTCCAATTTAGGAGCACATTTCTACAAAGGTGCGCGTTGAACATGGGCAGACGTGTATAAAGTTTCATACTTATATCAGAAATACATTTTGGGTAAAATCACATTTTCCGCCGTTTCTTCCCAGAACATGTCACAGAGTTCTGGAGCCTTTTCACCCGTGCCTCCAGAAATTACATTAACAATGCCGTTATTTCTATATTTTGCACAATTTTAAATAGTAAGTTATCAGTCTTTTTAAAATATGTCTTTTGTCCTTGTTAAGCAACAAATGGTTGTTTACCTCCACCCCTTTGGTCTCTCCCTGGGACCCAGGAACATCTCCTCCCTGTTTCTCCTGGGAAGAGGCCATTTACGACCCTTCACACCTCGCATTTCCGTTAGCTGGAGGATGTCCATTGTCTCCTTTCCCATTGCAGACCAATTTCTGCCCCCACCCTATAATCATCACTTAAGTGTGATTTCCTGGTGGAGAGGAATGGAGGGAGAGACCTTGCCTCTGTGAGGAAAGTTGTTATTCCAGTTTGGGTGGCTTTTAGCTAGGCTTAAATTTAAATGTTAATTCTGTTGCATTTTTCCTTAGCTTAACACACATTTGTGATTTCAAACGAGCAGCTAGAACACTTATTCCAGATTTTAAACCATGGGCTCAATCAATTACAAAATAGATTACTCTCAGTAACTTTGGATATGTGGATCAGTTATAAATGACAAAATAACAGTACATGTTTATGCAATTGGAAACATATTTTTTTTGCATTTCAGATGTGTGGATTTGTTACTAATGATGAATTAACAATATAATTGTATGTAAAAAGAAAAACGCAGCACTCACAGACATTATTTCAAAATCCCTTTTGAAAAATGATGGGTGCCATTGGACTCTGTTTAGCGAAAGTCAAACTTTACAATACACAACCCAATGCCGCCAACATCCTGCCATTGGTGTCTGTGCTAAATCAAAACAAGGGGCGAAATAGGCAATAATAAGAATAACAGGAATAAATCATGGGAAAAGGCGTGATGCGCAGCCAGCACCACATGATTGAGGGGAGGCCACAGCACTGGGCCAGGCGCAGAGAAAGGGGCATGAAGCTACCTACAACTAACACACGCACAGTAAATGAAAATGTGACAAAACGAGAACCTCGAAGCTAAGAAAAAAATTACTGCAGAAGAACAAAACATCCCTGACAACAAGGTATCCAAGAATACGAAAAAATGCAATGAAAAAGTAACCATAAAAAGTGCTTCCTCAATAATGAAATAGGTACATCTTGCCCATTTGTGTGATTTGTGCAGAGCAATAATCTCACAAATCATTGCAACACGATGTGAAAAGCTCACAAAATACAGATCTTACAGGTTACACGTGGAAAACCATAGGTAATGGGTGAGCAGAAGTTTGTAAAGTGGAAAGGTGTGTGTTAGGGGTGGACCCCCAGGTCCGGCCGAGCCACTTTGGGGGCCCGCTGGAGCGAGGCCGTGGAAGGCCTAACTCCTTCCCTCAGTTCTGATCAAGAACTCCAGGTCCACACAAGAGGCAAGGGTAACTGTGGTTTATTATTAAAAAAAACAGGCCTCAGGGATTACATACATGGATGGGCACCCACAAAGCTCTCACCGGACCCTGGCTCGCAGGCCAGTTTTTTAGTAAATTGACTTTGTAATTGACGTCATCACTGGGAACTGTCTCAAAAAGTTGGGTTAGGCTGTTAAGTGGTAGGTCCCCTATACAGACATATAGAAGGAGTCAGTAATTGGCCCAGACTGTGTCAGGTGGTATTCTCAGCCATTCCTCTAAAATTGTTACTGCAAAATGGTTACTGTAACAGGAACCCATGATTGGTTGGAAACCCTCACCCTCCACCACAAAGGTTCTTCACCCTGATCGGATAAGCCCTGAGCCCCCTCAGCTTGGGACTGATCCTGTTCTCAGGCCGCAAACATCTGTGAACAATACTTTGTATAATAATGTATCGGTGCAGTGTAACTATGTGTCAACAGTATACAATGTGTAGTCCATAGCCATGCCATGTGTGCTCTGGTTCCCAGCGCAGTGCTTCGCCGTGACTGTAACGGTTTTGTTGCAGTAATTGTCTGGACCGTGGAACAAGTGATTCTTCTCAGGCCGCGCTCTTGGCTGCTCCTCATCATGGTCTGATCACGTGTCTGTAGACCACAGTTGAGAGTCTAGGATGGATCATGTATACTGTATTTTGTGAAGACTGCTCCCGGGGCCGGTGTTACTATAGTTCAGGAGCAGGAATACTGCTTGCAACATTGCGACCTTGGCAGTGGCTTCGCTGTTGTCACTGCGGCCTTGTTGTGCAGGCTCCTGTGAGGCTTGTAGTTCCGTCCCTGGGCCAATCATGGCCTCTCGAGTTAGTGCCATAGTCTGGCTTTTAGATGTATATGCATTCTAGTCCATCTATGCATTAGTGCAGATATGGCTGCCAGGTCCCTTGAGTGCTCCTGTCATGCCATAGGTTATTTGCATGTGGGCGTCAGCAAGTTTATGCACAAACTCTTCTTGCTTCTTGCGTTACTGCGGTGCTGAAGCAGGGCCTAATGACAAAATAATAAACATGCAGACAGTGTGTATCTGGCACAGTCCTCTAACTATAGAGCTGTGTATCCATATTCTTCATGTGGAAGGGTGTGTGTGTGTGGTAGAGGTGTGCAGATAGCATGTGTGCTTCATGTCTAACGTGGCTAAGTCCTCGTGAGGTCTCTAATAATAAATGACATGGTTTCTCATTGTTTAGTGAATTCGGTCCATCTAGTCATCTCCAGCTCTGTCTTGATTCCCTTCACTCAGTCTGGGTAGGATCTGTACCACTGCAGGATTATAAGGTCTGCTGGGTGAATATCTTTCATGGTCGTTTTCCATTGTTGGAGCAGAAGGAACAGGGGTAAATTCACATAATCGGCTCCATGTTGTCTCAGGTGCTTCTTCTTGCTGAGGGGCCTCCTAGGACTAGGCATGCGTTCTGCCTTTCCCTCTGCATGTGGTAGTGTTTCATCGATGTGTGGTTGTTTTATTTTCAGTTAGTACACAGAAATCCCTGAGATTTGAACCAACAAAGAATTTCCCTTGGCTGTGGCATGCCTCCACCGTGGGTTGGGTTGGGATGGGTATGGGTATCACTAGGTTGTAACAATGTTTAGTTTCAGTTAGTGCATCTTAAAATGTCACTGGACTGTTCGGAGCAGAGTCCGCCCCCTGGGGAAAAGTATGCAGACTATCCCATGGTAAATAGATTTATCGTTATTATAGCTATACATTCAATTGAAAGATGGGATATTATCACTAAGAATCTAGAGAAACATTGATAATAAAACTATAATGGCTGAAACACTTATTCCTTTGTGATTGGCACAGGAGAGTTAAATTAAGCCAAAGTGAAGTTAAGTAAGAACTGCTTCAAATCCCAACACAGCAAGCTAGCCATTCATCAAAATCTGTGCCATTAAACTTGGTCTTTCCCAGCTCCATGCTCTCTCTTAATGAATTTACTTTCCCTCCCAACCTCCTCCTGCTGAAGTTGAACCGGCTCTGTTCTCTCTGTGTACTCTTTCTTTTTCTCATGCTCTGTCTTTGGCTTCCTCAGTGTAATGCTTGTGCGAAAATGCGAGTCAGAATAACATTGCGTCGATGCACAGCCATTTTGGACACTAATCTCCCATCAAAGTAATAAAACCTGCATTTTCTGCGGGCCTCACAGAATAAACAAGCAGCAACGAAAACAGAGCAAGGTCACTTAAATATTATAGCCGAGTGAGCTCACTGTGGGGAATAGTTATTGTATTGTCCACCGAAGGACAAATACAGAAAAGGAGTCGGAGTATACTACAGGTGCATGATAAGGGGTTCTGGGAATGAATGTGAGGAGAGGGGCACTGGATTATTCCACTACTAACTGTTTTTTTCCAACCTCTGTCCCTTCGACATGTGATCTGTTCTTCGGCCTAGGGCGAACACAACTGAGAAAGGTCTGGTACTGTCCCCATAAAGGAAAGCGAATTGCATGGCAAAAGTTAGTCGGAATTTGGTCCCCGGGTGATGCAGTCCCGCTGAGAGGGCGGACGTCTTCCTCAGACCATGTTAGACCCAGGGATCTCTTTGCTTACCTGCTAAGGGACTAAACAGTGTTGTGGTGGCCAAGATGAAGGTTTCTTCTGCTTTCTGTTTAACTGTGATGTTTCTTATATCGATATTTTTATATATCTAAGTGTATGTTTGTTTATTTGTATATATAACATGTGATTAAAGGGCCTATAACGAGCCATTTGTTTTATGATATTGTATAGTTTATGTGTGGTCGTTTGCTCGTTTGAGTACAATCTCTTGCTTTTGCTAGGGGGCCAGGAAGACGAAAGTGCAAGTGCTCCCCCCACATGGCCAAACAGATGCAAGACACTCAACAGCTCTGTTTCATAATTGATTTACGTTCCATCAATAAGGTCGTTGCTCCGCAATTTCCAATTGTACCTGATGTGATGACAATATTGACTATGATCCCGGCTTCAGCCACTCACTTTAGTGTTGTGGATCTGAAAAATGCTTTCTTTAGTATTCCTATTCACAAGGACAGTAGATACCTGTTCGCGTTCACCTTAGGGGGACGCTCGTTCACCTTTGCCCGTGCACCGCAAGGTTACACGGAAAGTCCTAGCATCTATAGTAAGGCTTTGAAAGAACAGCTTGATACTCTTGAATTGCCCTCTACCTGCACACTGCTTCAATATATTGATGACCTGCTTTTAGCTGCTGACTCAGAGAGCGCTTGTAAGGAGGGCACTGTGTTGTTGCTTATTCATCTGGCTAAACATGGTCACAAAGCTTTGCTTAAAAAGTTTCAATATTGTTGCCAGGAGGTCTCCTATTTAGGCTATAGGGAAGAAGATTGACACCTGAACGGATTAAACTCATTTCTAGCATGTCTGTCCCAAATACACAGAAGGAAGTTAGAGCCTTGACAGGTATGGCTTCTTACTGTATGCAGTGGATCCCCAATTTCTCGTTCTCGATTAAGCTGATGTTGGCTTTGACGAAGAAGGGCATTTCTTCACCATTTCCGTGGAACATGGAGCACCAGCGTGCATTTGATTTGCTCAAAACTGCATTGTGCTCGGCACTGCTTTTGGGCACACCAAACTATGAAAAGGCCTTTGTGTTGTTTGTGCATGAAAGTAATGGATGTGCTTTGGCTGTATTAACGCAGGAACACGGAGGGAAGAATAGGCCATGCGGTTACTTTTCTTCCGCCCTTGATCCTGTAGCATGCGCTTTGCCAAGATGTTTGCGAGCTGTTGCAGCTGCTGCTGCATCTGTAAAACAGAGTAAGGGAATGCTTTAACCCTCACTCTGTGGATGTTCTACTGAATAGAACTCAAACGCAGCACATCTCTTCCGCACGGTGGACGAGATATGAATTGATCTTGTTTGCTCCACACATACAAATTAAGAGGTGTTCTGTTCTTAATCCGGCTGAACTCTTACCTTTCCCGCAAGGTACTGCTTGCAGTGACGAAGAGTCACATGACTGCCTTTACACTACCGAACAAGAGACAAAGGGTAGAATTGATCTAAAATATACTCCTTTGGCCAATCCACAAGGAAAGCTGTTTTGCGATGGCTCCTGCTTCAAACTTCCGGATGGTACATCACAGCTGCTTATGCAATCACCACATTGAGCACGGTCATGGAAACCAAGAGAATCACGCATAACTCTGCGCAGGCCACAGAGATTATAGCATTGACCCGATCTTGTGAACTTTCCAAAAGGGCTTACTGTGAATATATATACTGACAGCCAGTATGCCTTTGGGGTGGTTCACAACTTTGGGAGACTTTGGTCAGAAAGAAGGTTCTTAACTTCACATGGTACAAAGATCCAGCATGGCTCCCTAATGGTACAACTGCTCTTAGCGCTTGCACTCCCTACTCAGTTAGCTGTCGTAAAATGTGCAGCACATCAAAAGATTGTAGATGATATAGGAAAAGGGAACGCTTTCGCTGATCAGATAGCTAAACAGACTGCCACTGATCTCTCTGCAGACATGTACACTTTAAGGGAGACTGCAAATGCCTATGTAATGGATGAGGGTGTTGAGTCTGTGAGGGATATCCAAGCCAATGCCACATTAGAAGAGTCCAAGAAATGGGCCGAGGGCTTGGGGAAACTCGATGATGATGGGTGTTGGGTGGACATAGTTGAAGGGAAATGGTTACTTCCTGATGCCTACATCATGATGATGGTCATCATGGCTCATGGCCCTACACATATATGTGCCCGCAAGATTACAAAAATGCTGGAAAATGTATAGGTGGATGACAAAATGTCTAAGGTAGCTGATCGTTTTGTCCTAAACTGTATGATCTGTTTACAGCATAATGTGGGAAAGGGAACATCAACCCCTTTGGGATGTTTCGGTCCACCTTCTGTCCTCTTCGAGGTCATACGCTTTGATTTTATCAAAATGGAGCGGTGCAATAATTTGAAATATGTGTTAGTTGTCATCTGTGCTTTTAACAAATGGTTTGAGGATTTTCCTGTTAAAGACGCTACAGCCATGACTACTGTGAAAACTATGTTAAAGGAATATTTTCCTAGGTTCGGGCTACCAAGAGTCATCTGGGCGGACAATGGTCGACATTTTGTAGCTGCTGTAATTCTGCAGATATGCGCAGGATTACAAATCGACAAACGGTTCCATTCGGCCAGACACGCTCAGAGTGCCGGACTAGTAGAAAGACACAACGGCATTATCAAGAACAAGCTCGCTAAGACGTGTGCCGGCACCAAACTAAAATGGCCGGACGCCTTACCGATCGTGTTGTTATCTATGCGCACAACCCCTCAAACTAAGACTGGGCTCTCTCCCTTTGAGGTGGTAATGGGGAGACCTGCTAATATTTCGAACCTTCCAAAATGTCGTTCTTTGAGAAATGTTGAAAATGTACTTCTTTCAGATTACTGTAGCCAGTTGACTAAAAACCTGTATTTGATTTATCACCAGGTGCGAGAGGCTTTACCTGTACGATACGAGGGTCCCGTTCATAGCATTTGGTCCGGTGACTGGGTTTTGACAAAGGCCTTTGAGCGATCCTCTTGCCTTGCACCTCGGTGGCAGGGCCCTTTCCAAGTGCTGCTGGTCACATAGACTGCGGTGCGGGTCTCAGTCTGGAAAAACTGGATCCACGCGACGCACATCAGGAGGATTCCACAACCAGTGCCATATGATACAGAAGAAACAGAACCCATCACCAGTACTGCAACCAATGATCCCGAAGCAGTAAACAGCATTGAGAGTGCATCAGAGACTCTCTCTGAGCCTGGAGGCCTCGGGAAGCTGCCATTTTGTCTCCACACTCTCCAAAAGTTTTGTTTCCGGAAACTGTTGTTCCAGATCTTGAACCTTCACTTGCTCTTGATACGTCACTTCTAACGGGAAGTGACGACACACTGTTCTCGAATCAATCAGTACCAGGGACGACGAGGTATAATCTGCGTCCAAGAAAATAGACTTACGGCACGGTTCGGCTGTGCATTTGGAGAAGAAGGGAAAAAATATCAAGTCGCTCGGCCTGGAGGTCGCCAGCAAAATAACATTGGCGTGTTCATTTAAGAAGATTACAATGCCTGCAACCGCAGGACTGATAAATGGACGTGTGACCAGCTGTGAAAATGGACAAACTGTTTGGGCCCTAAAAAACGTACTGCTGTTTTTTTATAATGTTAATTGGTTTTATAATAGTCATTGTTTTAGGCTTCTGGTATCTAGAAGAAGTGCATCCATTAGAAAATTTGCTACCGACTGAAAATGTACCCACTGTTTCTACTCCTTTTGTGCATCTGCACACTCTATCTCATAGGGACTCTAAGCAAAGACAGAGATACCACAATAATACACTATTACTCATCATGAATGCTACACATGCAATCTTTAATAAGTCCAACTGTTGGTTCTATTCACATTTACCGCAACACAGAGATAAGGGGCTAGGTTGGTATATTCATCCTTTACTTTTGACAACTGCTTTTTATGCCTCTCTTAGAGCACTGTTCTTTGGCCGATGGAACAATAGCATCTCGGGGAATTTTGACAGTACTAATTTGAATAATTTTGAGAAGCGTGTTTTAACGCCCCTGGGATGCTCACTTTTTGCAAATAGGAGCAAGCTTAATGTTGCTTCTATTAGGCCTTCTGATAGACTGTCTCGTCCTTTCCAATCTTTGATTTCTCTTAAAATAGCTCCTATAGGCAATAAGGATGCCACGCTTCCTTCTTACGCTGTTAACCATAGCCCCGATTCAGTTTCTTTCTGCATACAGAGGAATGGTACTCAGTCAATGGGAGATTTTAAAGGTTGTGCCAACGTTGCAAATTTGACTGGGGAAGACAGACCTTTGTATGTAGGCGAACCTGTCTACTTGTTACCCAGGGATTGGCAGGGAACTTGTTATTTAGGGATCCTCTTAATGGGGGTATTCATAGCCAGTACTGGAGAGGTTTCAAAGGCTCGTCCATGACGGGACGAGGATGGTGATACTCCAGCACACATTTTAGGAGATGTAGCAAAGTCCTTTGTGCCATATTTGGGACAAATAATGAACTCTGAAGATATCAGGAGACTAGCGAGAGTACTGGAGAGAACCATCAACCGGACCACGGACATACTCTATAATATGACGTTAGAACAGAAAGCAATAAGATTAGTAGCACTTCAGAACCGGATGGCATTAGATGTCATCTGGCTGAACGTGGTGGAGTGTGTAAATTAGTGGGGTCCGCTTGCTGTGTTTTCGTGCCAGATTCCTCCCCAACTATCTTCAAGGCAATACAGAATCTGCATGTCCTTAGGTCAGAAGTGCATGTTCCTGAGGGAAACTGGGATCTTAACGCTTGGTTCTGGGACTTCTTGCAATCTTGGGGTTGGAAGGTGCTTTCAATCTTAATGATCATTTTGGGAATTCTGCTGTTCCTCTGTTGCTGTATACAGTGTCTACCTAGTATATGTTCGATGCTAGGGGGATGTTGCGCACATGCACTGGGTACATTAGGACATAAAGTACACACCCCAGACAAGAACTCCAATGAGTATGTGTTGAAAGAAATGTTGATAACTGATCTAATGGCAATAGATATTTCCGATAGTGATTCAGGGTGTGTGGACATTGAGACATGGAAATATTCGTAAAGTGATTAGAAGTACTTTAGTGCCTTGGCATAGGCCAAATGGAGGGTTTGTAGAGAATGGGAAATCATATTGTGCCTCCTATACTGTAGGAATATATGTATATTGACCTACGCCAAGTCGCTTTGCAAAGAAATCCATGTTACAAGGTCCTCACCTTAGATTTGAGTAAGCCTCCATTTTAGGTCCATCCGCCATTTTAGATTCTCTCTCTAAAGTCACCCTGTATTATAAGATGGTCGACAGTGTTGTTCCGAAAGTAACATGGCCGTCTTGACCTCTGTGTACAAGCTAATATGTAACTTGCCTGCAGGCCACATGTTGGGGTCATGAACTGAGACCTTGTCCTTCGTTGAACTGTGTATAGAGGATTACCTATGCCAGTGAAGCTAATCCGCGAGCACATGTTAAACATAATGTAGTCAAATACCGAAATGTGAACACTTGTTTAACTGCATTGTATAGAAATGTATGAGAAGGCTCAACGAGAATCCCAAAGACATACTGTTGCCATTATAACTTGTTGGTGAATGTATTAATGGTAAACCCTAAATGTATAGATGTATGAACTCGGCATGAACCCTAGATCCATGATGTATTAACGTGTAGGTGGGCTGGACATCATGTTTTTGGACTGTATAAAGGTGTGACTATTCTAATGTACAGCCCCACTCACTGAGCACACCAAACAGTGCTGGAGTTCGCTGTGTTGTACTGAGGGGTGATAGCTATCTGTTGCTTTGTCCTTTGAAACTGTTCAGTATAGAATAAAGATTTTTGTATCTTTCTTTGTAACCTCGTTTGGTGTATTTCCTTTTGGGGTACTCAGCCTCGATATCTTCTTTTTGGTTTCACAGTACAGACTATGGGCCTCATTACACGGATGGCGGTATGGATTTACCGGTACCGGTAAAATACTGGTACCGGTAAATCCTTAACGCCTTACTACGAGGTCCCTTTGCGGGTTGGGGGATTTAACGCCTGCTTTTTGCAGGCGTTAAAAACCAACCCGCAAAGGGACCCAGGGAGCTAATTACGGTACCGCAATTTGCGGTACCGTAATTAGCGCCTTCCCCATTCCCATTGAGCCCTATGGGCCAAAAATGGGAATGGGGAAGGGCAATGGCGGAAGGGGGAATTACCGCCCCGCCAACCTTGGAATGGGGCGGTAATTCCCCTTTCCGCCAAGGCGGTGACGGTATTTTACCGGCATGAACCATGGCGCTAATAGCGCCATGGTTCTCCGCCATCCGTGTAATGAGGCCCTATTTCTCACTTTGCCTTTAAGTAGTGCCACTGCAGAATGAAGTTTTAGCAGGCTGAAGTTGATCAAAATGTACTTACGGTTACAATGGGTGAAGAGAGACTTTCAGATTTAGCCTTCCTAAGTATTGAAAGAGACCTGACTGACTCTGTGTACCTTGATAAAGTAATTCAGACATTTGCTTCAATGAAACCACTCAGAAAAGCTTTGTAGCACATATGCTCCATAGGTGTTTAGCTGTGGCAGAGAGCTTCTTGGTCCTAATCTGTCACAGCAAAACATCTTCAAGCACATTAGTCTTCCGTAGCCTGCCACCGCATGGGACACATTCTCATTCTCTCCTTGCATTTGAAGGAACAGTTTCATCCTCATTACATGTATATGCCTGTGTGTATTTATTGAGTCAATGTTATGCAACAAACATTGATATTAGGGATATTTATTTTAAGCTCAAAGGTTTGGCCACATGTTGGCCTTTTGGTACTAAGAAATGTTTACAAATATATTGCACTGATGCACTCAGTGAATAATGACAATTGCATTGAAAGATGTATACAATTGTACTTAAGTTGTTTTCTAATGTTTAGCTTTGTTTCAGAAGGATACATATGTCTGTTGCTTGGACAAAAGGTTATTTTTGGTCCCACTCCCAATCTAGTATTATATTGTTATTTATATTATCAGGGTATTTATTTTAAACTCAAATGTCAGGACAAATGGTTTGTTTGTGCCAGGCAGACAACCTTGTATGTAATGTGTCAGAGAATCTAGGAAAATTATTAAAACGTTTGTTCCTTTGCAGTCTGTGGTTTTGCATTGTTTGAACTGGTTACTACCAGCACGGTATAGTATATTGCTTGCTTGCAAACGTTTATTGAATTGTTCTTTATTGCCTTGCTGACAGACGGATCTGATTCAGATCTCTAGATTTCATTGTAACATTGACATTTAATTTTAATGGGACTTTCCCTCCATAACAAATGTGTGGTGTTTAACTGATAGCAGGTGTGGCTTGTAGTGTAAGGTTTTATAAATTAAATATATATTGGGTAAAAAACCCTGCCAGTTCTTTCTTTGAATATTATGTGTCAACAGTTCCCAGTTATTACACCCGCAAAATGAAGTAAACGGTAGTGACACCTGGCCCAACCCTGACCCCTCTCGCACCCAACCGGTACGCTGCGCGGTGGTGCCACAGCACCCCCATGAGCAGCACTTTGCCCCTCCCAGCACCAAATCCTGGCTCCGCCACTGGGAAGGTGACGGTGCTGGACATAGTCTGGTAGCAAGAAGGTTGTTTCAAGGAAAGGATTGTTTTGTGGAGCTAGTGACCTCTCCAGAGTCAAATGAGCATTTTACGATTCAGGCAGGTACCAAGCAATATATCATTTTTTTGGACAGTGAAGGTGTATGTTGATTTTTTTAAAGGCTGGCCTAAGTTAGTGCCATGCAGATTCAAGGATCTCAAGGAAATGCGGAAGCAGTAAGGCATGTGACAGATGTAGCTATGGAGTTTACAAGTGTTGGAGATGGTGTATACTAAAGAGAAACATGCATTTTTTAAGTAGCACATCATGCTGCCACTTTATGAATGACAGGAGATGTTTTGTGTGCCCTAAATCAAGAAGTGTCTGAGAAAACTTACAATAGCACCACTGTGTGTCTCACAGTGTTCTCTCTTATATCGGCTGGGATAATCTTGTCCTGTAGAAGATGTTTTCAGAACCAAGGAACCATGGTAATAAAAAATGTACCCTAAAACTCACCTCTTCTTCGGCCGGCCCCTAATCATGGTCCCGCCTTCACCGTGCTAGAAATACGGCAGAAAACTGAAATGTACAGAAGGAGCTGGGGCAGTTCTTGGATCATGATGAAAATGTGTGTGTGTATTATTAAAAATAACAATAGCAGAGATAAATGTTTACCTATACAAATGGAAAGCAGGAATGGACCATAGGTGAGGGACCAAAGTGTAGATTTCCCTGTGCAAAGGAAAAACAGGTGATTTGGGGATAGGTAGGGGGAGCACAAAGAAAAGGTAAGATTAGTTGATCAGTAAGTAGATAAGGGGTCTCTGAATGCTGACAGCTCCATAAAGGCATATTATGATGTGCAGTCAAAATATTTAGGTAAATGATAATATGAGGAGGAGTAGTCTGGGATTGTGTCTTACTACTGGAATTGTCACTCACTTCATATAACCAAAACCTTTATTATTATTCTTTTATATCCAGGCAGACCTTGGATAGGGAAACCACCACCTATTGACACCTGGTTCTGCTTCTCCTTGAGGGCTCCCCTAAGGGACACACACTGTAGGACTGCTGAGGTAGCACTTTCAGAGACTCTCTGGGTAACTGGGTGAAGGACACCAAGCCACCATCAGCAAATTAGACCAGCCCATAGCGGTTAAATCAATAGGGCCTTATTCCTCACCGGAACTACATAGGGAGGCGGTGGCTCTCCGACCCTCACCTGTGGATGTAGATGCAGAATATCGTCAGACCATAGCGACCAACCCAGAAGGAGATGACCACATGACAATGGATGAGAGACAAAAATAGAAGACAGACTCTGAAAATGTACACGGATGTCATTGTCACATTTTGGGACGCAAAAGGTCAAACGGAAGCGACATGCATTGCAAGGGACCCGACCATGAGGGAATGTAAGGGTTAGGCGAATTGGAGGTGGGTTGGGTTGGTTTCGGTGTTGGGCATGTCGACATGCTTTCCATTTATTGGATTGCAGGTCTGTAATAAATGGAATCCTGATTTGTCCATTCTCGAAAAAGACTCCTTAGTCTTCTTGTTTTATTTTACTTCGATAAACCAAACACCTTTCTGACGTAGTTTGGAACTTTAACGTGTACGCTGCTTCCACATGTTTGAAGACAACATGGGTAGTAGGCTTGATTTAACCCATAGTGAATTCAAATCCATTGTCTTAAGTGAAAAAGAGGGCGATGCAAAGTGTTTCGAAATATATTCTGTTCTCTCCCACAAGCCAGTGGATAGTTTGAGTGCTGGCGTGATGCTGTCTCTTCGGGAAATGTTTACCAGATGTCTTGACTGTTCTGAATTCTCTGCAGTGTCTTTACTAGCTATTTCAGGATGCCATAGTAGAATGCTGTTAACATAGTCCGTTTTTGACAGGAAAATGGGTTTGACTAAGTGGTCTCTAAGTGGGAAGGTGCGAATACGTCCGACCACGCTCCGGTCGCAGAAACATGTTTTGACTGCAGTGTTGATTTATGGTTTCAAGGTGAGTTTATTGACTAGCAGGATTAATAGGTTATTGACCTTTTTGGTTGTTTCTAGACGAGCGCCCATCTGTTCGGGCCATGGCATTGTTGCATAGGTGACCGTTTTGTGTAGCAGATTTCTGTTTTGTTTGTTGTTGAGCTTCACTTTTCTTTCTCGGCAACCATGATTTCACTTGAAAACATAGAAATTAGATATCCATTCACATTTTTTACAAAATAAAAGGCAAGCACGTATCTGCCACGTGCTAACATAAGTAAAATGTGTAATTATTTCTATAAAAAAGGTAGCATAAAATATGCTGCTACAGAGGCGCTTATCAGTATGCTAAGTTACAGGTGTAACATTTTTAAATTAATTTTCTTTATGTTCATTTTATACAATTTTTTTAGAACACCAAAGGCAATACGCATTAAAACATTGTTTTGCACATTATGCATGTTCTGGCAAGGCAATCACCTATGCAATTAGTACTGCAAGTGAAATAATGTATTCCCTCCAGCAAACATGATCAACAACATTGCAATGCACCTCCATCAAACTGATTCATTTGGAGGCGACATCCCTAGGAAGTTGTCCTTTTCTACAAGGCTTATCCTGCGCTACTAGAGTTAGCATTAAAAGCCGAGAAAAGCAATGTATGCAGGGATAGTGGATGCCATGATTATGAATGAAATAATTTGGGATATGCACCGGACCAAAATCGAAATGGTGCAGCCTGTGAAAAAAGATTACTCCTACTTAAAGCTTGCGGAAGGTTATCTCGCTTTCAATTACAGATAGCTCAAAGACATTCATTAGGCAAGTCGTGGTTCCTCGGCAGGATTGGGAAACATTTCTCCCTCTCCCTTCCCCATGTGCTTTGCCCTCACTGCATAAAATGCTAGCATGAAACTGAGAGCCTGTGCAAGTGACTTGTTTGTCAGGTAGCTGTCACACTGCTACCTACAGCGGGAGAGGAATGATTCATGGCCACTGATATAGAATTTTGCAGAACACAGATTTTGATCCGTATGCGTCCGCGGATATCTCTCAAAGCACAGACGCAGATATGGAAATCACGTACCTGCACAACACGATGCTGTGTGTTTAATTGCGCAAGAAACGTGTACATATTTCTCCCAAAAATAATTCGGCTTGCACACGAAGTAGGCATATATTTAGCTGCAATGGCCACCAGTCACGTGACGTTATCCACATAACAGTGATTTAGACCTGTTCTTAAAAATAAAGGTTTGACAGATATACTCTTGACTGCGGTTATGATATGATATGATATGATATGGCATTTGTAACGCACCTATACACAAGTGTAACATATTGGATTAGAACGTTTTCCTATAGAAACAACGAGGCAATTCAGAAATCTGAATGTTTGTGTTTTATTTAAACTTGTTTTTGACCATTGCTTGTTGAACAGAAAGTGACACTCCTTGCCGTTCAAATTCAAGAATACATGTTTTATAAGCTGACGGAAGGAAACGAATAACATGGAAAGACAAGGGGTGCTGACAAATACAATACATAGATTGACAGCACATGAGGGGTTAATCGCTTTTCTGCATTGATAAACGGACACATTAGAATATTGAACTCGAACATCAAGTTGCGGCCATTTTCCCCATTTTCCTCCTGGAAATGCTACTAATCATGTGAAGGTCTTCTTTCTGTCTAAACATCTGTCAAGGAATAGGTTGATTCATCTGTCAAAGGTACAGCTGGAAGATGTTACCTGTGCATTCAGAAGCCTTTGCTGTACACTGGCAATGGGTGTTAGGCCTGCAGTAATGCCCCATGCTCTAGCTTCTGCGAGTGTCACCCGGGAGACAGTGGTGTTCACAATTACCTTAAAAAACGAACACACTCGTTTTTTGTTTGTTTAAAAAAATGTAATTATGTGATTTGGTTTCAACAAATGTAAAGCTTTTCACGCCAAACGAATACGATGAATGGGCATACTAGCTCGACTCCTTCCTGTTTCCCAATACCCTGCAGGGCTCACATACTGACTTGCCTAGCCAGCAGTACCATGCCTGGAAGAGGCATTACAGAAAAGGGGAGCATAGCTATGGGGCAAGTTCCACTATTTAATGATTATTAATGAAAAAATGGGTGATTTACGCTTAGATTATCTTCCTCATGCCGTTGCTAAATCAGGTTACACTATAGCACGCGGTACGTTAGGGGTTAACGCTATTCTCATAAAAGATAGAGAAGAGAAAATAAAAGCAGAACAAATAGACAAGCTGCACGTTTAACGTGTGTTCATAACATGAAACAAACATGGAATTAAAGCAAAGCAACCACGGGATTTAAAGGTCTGCCAACTGTGGAGTTTTTTTTATTTTTTATTTAGAAACATCACTTGACCTGGAGCCTCAAGTGACCCACTAAAAACTATATTGGGTCATCCGTGTGAGATGCGAGTTGTAGTGCTTAGATGTCTGCATTGTAAAGGTATATGAAGGGCGGCCCCTGAACACCCCCAGGAGGTATCCATGCCACAAGATGATTTGTATTAATGTCCAGGAAATGGGATCCCTGTTGTTTCATGAGCAATGCTAATTTCCTTTTAAATTCATACTGAAAAACACAAATGTACAAGCACATCCATCAGTACTTAATCAAAAGCATTGTCAAAGCTAACAATTTTGGCTTTTACAAAGTCATTTTCCAGAAATTCATGATTGCTACCCATTGCCCAGTAGTCACAATGTGGACAGGTACTCTGGCCGGATGCTCACAATTGCCAAAATGTGTGTAAGGAAGCTGCCCATCACTGTTCTCTTACTTGCCACAACACCTCCCCCACACCAGCCAGTTAAATGTATCCAAGAGGTGGGTGGGGCCTTGGTTGTGTATGGATACTTGAAAACAGCATCCTAATTCCCCAACTGCTTCCTTGACTTGGTTTACTTTGAAAGTGATGCTTGTGAAGTGACTAGGCGATAGGCAGCACTACAGGGGCCTGAAAGGCAGACAAGTATAGTGAGAATACGATGACTATCTCTCACATATTACAGAAGGCGAGGGACCCCCTCTTCCTTCTATTCCTTTACCTCACACATACATGCATGATATAATATGGCATTTCTAACGTGCCTATACACAAGTGTTTCAAGGCGCGACGAGGCAAGGGAGGGGGGATAGAGGGTGTTAGGCAGAATCATACCCAGTACCATTCGGGAACACGACACACAATTAAGACTACAAGTCACAGTACAAATTCACCTTTGGTACAAGTCCGTACTACACAGTAAAGTGGTAGCGATGGCTGAGCACCCAGACTTATCTCAAGAGTAAAGTGAGCAGTATCAGAAGTCACACAAAGGACAGCAAATGCTATGGTTCTAACAAACACTGACTCAAGGTTTCTGAGTAAAAGAATATTCATGTATTTATACAATCATTTGTAAAACAGTTCACTAATGTAAAGCAGCAGAAAAAAACACTATATACCACCCAATGGATTCTGGACAAGTTAAGCTCAAAAGTAAGTGTGAGCAAAATGGCACTCCAGCAATTTAAAAAGGGAGGGAAAGAAAAGGTTATACAAAATCAAGCAGCAACAACACGTAAGTAGGCAGGGCAATCTAGAAAAGGCTTACAACAACTAGGATTCAAATCAATAGGCCTGGGCCAATGTTAATGGTTCAGAGACTTTACAGAGGATCACACAGTTAAGAGTAGTTTGCGGTTAAGTCTTTGCCAAGTGTTCGAAACGAAATTGGTTGGATGAAATGTTAATTTAAAGAGTAGAGAAGGACAAGCCCTCGGATTAGCAAAAGATTTCAAACACTTTCACCGCGGTCGGACGGAACGAACAACCGGATTTGAACCGTACCTTAGTAGAAGAAGATTGCTGTAGCCGAGGCAGAAGTTCCTGGCTGTCATGATCTCTGCTTCCAAAAGATCAGGACTTGCCTGACTCCCTTGGAAGCAGACCCATAACCCCGGTTCCGAGTGCCAGCCAATCCCAATTGGGACCTTTTGGACCCTGTCCTGGCGCCAGTGGCACCAGGCTCATAAAGATGCCCAGTCCCAGCGCTGGAAGCGCCGGGCTCATAATGCTTGGGTGGACTTACCTGCAGCAGACCATGCTGCTTACTTACCTGCCAGTTGAACCCCTGATCCTCTTCTGTTTGGGACTACTTTTCCTGTTGGGTGGGGCAGGAGCCACTCCCTAGGTTCAGAACACTGGAACTCTTCTGGAAAGCAGGAACTCTTTTCTTACCTAGGCGTGGCTGTGGAAGGAGACACCTAAGCACTACAGGAGGCTATTTAAACCACACCCGATGGATGAATCTTGCTTTGTGTTATTCTGCATTCTCTGCAGCAGAACGCTCATCGTGTCTTCTGCTTCTGATCCTGGGCCTAAGGGAACAAAGGCTTACCATCCTGGAATCCAGTCTTCAGCAGCACCTGTAAAGACAAAGAAAGAACAGGTTAGCACTACGGTCTTCAGTGGCAGCGCATCTCTTACCTGGTCCATCGGCTGTCACCAACGCCTCGCGCTGCATTCCGGCATCTGAAAGACAAAGGCTTACCTACTCTTCGCATGCTCTGGAGGTCTTCGCACTGCATTCCGGCATCTGAAAGACAAAAGCTTACCAGCTCTTCGCACGCTCCGGAGGCCTTCGGCGCTGCATCCCGCATCTGAAAGATAAAAGAAGGTGCGTTTAAAGACATTGGGCAACTTTATTACTCACGTGCCATTACTCCTTCCCACGCCGAATCCAGTGGGTATTCCAGCACCCTTCAGCTTCTCTAAAGCTCCGAACTTGTACCTGCAAGATAAAAGGGACAGTTAGTGCGCATCGTGAAGCAGGCTACAAGCGCTTACTTACGTGCTTCCAGGCGCTTCTATTCCTCACGCGGGTTCGATCCTCAACTCTCATCAGCCCGCCATCCGCCATCGCCGGAACCCTGCAAAACAAGAGATATCATTACAAAAGACTTTTAAGACATTTGAAGTGCCCAGAACTTACCGTTCGTGCAGTTAACGACGGACAGCAGTCCTCTGAGGTCAAGAGGCCTGCACCCTTATCCAGTGAAGAAACTGGTTACGGCACCCTGCCCCGAGGCAGATGGAGAGCTCGGCGTTCACTTACCTAAGGTGAGGGCGTTAACCTTTGGGGTTCTACAGGAGAAGAGAAAGGGAAGAGGAGAGAGGCACCCAATAACCCAGTTCATTAATCCCATATTTTCTATCTGCAGACATCTTACTCTTCGAGTCAGACATACAGTGCACAGAGGTCCAGCCCAAAGAGCCAACCGTGTGTTACACATCACCTTTGAAGATACGGCATTCACCCAGTCAAGACCGGCGCCTCTGCGGGAATCAGGTGAGCGTTACACTGGCAGATCCTGCAGACTCACGGTTCCTGAAGCGACTGTCGGACTGACAAGAAGAAGGAAGACTGGAGGGTCCTGCACTGCCCAGGGAAGAAACCAGCAGCAGAGCAAAGCGATGAATAAAAGGTGTGCTCATTAAAACCCAAACAGGGTCCGGTCTTCCTGGCTTTCCATTTCACTGCAGCTATGCACAGCAAATTTGACCACGGGAGGGAGGCCTTGCTTGGTGTTTGACAAACTGGTTGGTCCCACCAGCTCAGGGGAAGAAGGTTTCTTGCAGATCTTCTCTGTCGTCGAAGTGTAGGAGATTCGGACTACCGCATCAGGGCTTCACCGGGAGGTTCAGTAGTTGCAGTAGTCCTTTTCCTTCAGCTTCTCTTTGGTTCTCTTGATCCAGTGGCGACTCTGCCTTCCAAGTCCCAGAGACCTGCTTTTTATGCAGTTTTCCCCCATTCACACAGCCTGACTGTCAATCACACAGCAGGGTGGCTGTCCTGGCAGGACAGTCACCTAGCCAATCAAGTAAGAGTGCGACTTGGGTCTCCAAGGAGACCCTGTGCAGGGGGCCTAACACCCCTCCTTCACATCCTGTCTACCTAGACTGTCAGGTGCCTAAGGAGGGCTTCTGTGCAGAAGCCCGCCAAAGGACGGCGACCAAAGGAACCAAACCTGGTTTGGCGCTTAGAGTAAAACACGGGAAAGACCTTTACAAAAAGAAAAGGTGTAAAAACCCAGCCAGAACCAAACAAAATTAAAAAGGGTCCAGCGGATTAAAGTTCGAGCCTACCAATTTAGCCTAAAACAGTACCAAGGCTATTTTCATAGTCCGCGGTAGGGATAAATGGTAGGTACCACTGCCACCAGCCAAATCTTAAAGAAAGGGGAACGAAATAATGTTCCATGAGAAACAGACAAAAAGGGATAACTATTAACCCTTTCCAGTAATCTATGGAAGATAGTTTGTACTGGGTCTGTGCATTTAAAAAGACTAATAAAGTAAATGGCAACTGTTCTGGGAGATAGTAGTCAGTCCCAGAAAATGGAGTTTAGAGTGGGAAGACAACCCTGTGTCACTGCACTAAAGGTGCTGTGTGACACACAGTAAAAAGATGATGCCTGTGGAGTAGGTGAGGCTCCACAGTCTATGACCACAAAAAATGTAAAACACACAGCAAAACACACAGCAAAACACATGTAAGAGTGGGAAAATAGGCTCACACTCTTACCAGGTGAAAAATAAATATCCTAGAAATCCAGCAAAGCTGCTGAGGGACTCAGTAGGTAAGGGAAATTAGCCATTCTGGAGAATTCTCCCTAGCAGAGGGAAGACAGAGACAACAATCTTACTATGCCAGGTGACATTGAGATTGCAAGTGCAGGGGATGGGGGAAATGAAAAGTGTGGGGAAAAGGGGGAGGGGGCAGTGCAATACATAGGATGACAGTAAAATAAATAAAGACCATAAATGAAACTGCGGCTAGCTGGTGGCAAGTGCAGGGTTAAGTGCAGACATCAGGTGTCAAGTGCTGGTAGGGGGCTGTAGGGATACAGAAACAGACCCTGATTGTAAGGGTTGCCAGGCAGGCAGTGCAGCTGTGCATCTGGTGGGGAGGGGACCCAGGCCCGAGATCAGAGGGTAGCCAGGCAACCAGTGCAGTTTCAGTTTCAGTTAGGAGATCAGCAGGGGAGAGGAGGAGAGAAAGCAGAAGCAAAGAGGAAGGTCTTGAGGGGCTTCTGGAACCGGATATGTTTCTCCTCAAGTTTCAGAGAGGTAGGGAGGCTGTTCCAGAGGGAGACCCTAGCAGAAGAAAGAGATCTACCACCAACTCATTGCTTGGAGAAGTGACTGACCCTGAGGGGTTTGGAGGCGGATGAGCAAAGAGCTTGATAAGGAAGATATTTAGGAAGAGAGAGTTGAAGGTATGGAGGCCCAGGCCCCAGAAAGCCTTGTGGACAATGCAGAGGGTTTTGAACTTAATCTTCACCGCCACTGGGAGCCAGTGCAGAGATTTCATTCCTGGAGAGACATGATCCCTGGGCTTGAGGCCAATGACAAGTCTCACAGTCTTGTTTTGGATGATTTGCAGAGGGCGGAGAGTAGAGGCAGGCAGATTTAGAAAGAGGCTGTTGCAGTAGTCCAGCCTAGAGAGAACCAGTGCTCTGGAGGCAGTGAGGTTCTGGGCGAAGGAGAGGACACGAAGAATACCTCTGAGGAGGTGTAGCTGGTATTGTGACTTCTTAGAGACGTCAGAGATGTGAGGAGAGAAGGAAAGTGTGGAGTTGGGTCTATCGGAGAGGAAAGAATTCTGCCAAGCCAGGGCCTGTGAAGCGTTCAGGGTGGTATACTATAGTAAACTTTGCATGCTATATTTACCTATTCTATGACAGAAGTCAGACTGCAACAACCCACTTGTTTGCATGACACCATGTGCACAGTTGAATCGAGAAATGTAGTACTTAGTATTTTTGACTATAACTCCCAACTACTCTAGATGTACCGAAAACAGATGGCCATTGGTGTCTGTGCCAGCAAATATCCGAAAGTGAAACCAGACTATTACAAAGGAAAACCATTGTTATCAGTATAATGCTTGCTGTCAAAATCATGTGCATCCCTGAATGCCCACAGCACTGTTTAACAAGCATTGCAGAGACAAAAAGATTAGGCATTTACCTGGTTTCGTTGCATTGGAGGATAGTTGAAAGTTTCAAAGGAGGATGCAATAAGGGGTACGGGTGTGCAAGAGAATGAGAAGGAAGGAGACTAGAGCAAGGCAGGAAATGATTGAGAGAGGGTTCCATCGATGATGAGCAAGAGCAAATATGAGAAAGAAAGTTTGAGAGTGAGAGGGTAAGAAATAAAGAGAGAGTTTGAGAGGGAGTGAAGGGTGGGGTTGGGTGGGTTGTAGAGAGAGTTGGTTGTGTGGGTTAGAGAGAGTGGGGGTTGGTAGAGAGAGGTGGGTGGGGGTAGAGAGATTGGGACTAGGGTGGTTGGGTTGGGGGTAGAAAGAGTGGGGTAGGTTATGTGTGGGTACAGAGAGTGGGGGTTGTCTGGGCAGTTAGAGGTATAGAGAGTGTCAGGCCTTGACAGGCCCACTGGGACACAGGGAGTTACCCTGGTAGGCCTCAGGGATATAGGGCCTCTTTTCTTGGGGGGGAGGATACATTGATAAACAAAATAATTCATGTTCGTTTTGTTTCAGACAGTTCATTATAGTGCACTGGGGGCCGGGGAGGGGGAACATTACATAACGTGTTCCAGGCCACTGCCAGCAAGCAGGTGGTTTGCTGCTCTGCCCATGAATTTGGCAATTTGGGGCTCATGCCTGTGTATTGTGAGGAGCAGGCCACTGGCCATCAATCATTAGGGAAGTGCATGTGCACAATTCCGCAGGTGCAGACAGTGTTCCGGTTGGATGTATAGTGTATAGAATCTGATCACGAAGTAAAGAATCACGTAAACCGTACTGTAAGGAATACTGCAGAAAATGCAAGCCGTTTGATAACTGTACAGATGCTGCAACGCAAGTAAACTAAGTAATCATAGAAGCTAGCTATACGTAGTGGGTAGACTGCAGGCAGGTCCACCATTATATAGAATCTGGACATCAGCTTCACAATTAGTAATCTTAACCCCATGGAGAAAGAAGGATCGAGAGCTATGTGTCACAGCAAAAAAGCAGCTGGAAGTTATGGAAGGACCGAGAAGGCTGTATAGCCTAGTGTCAAAGACTGGAGCAGCATAGAACTAGTTATCTATGTTACAAGTTTGTCCTGCTCCCCCCCCCCGATACCAGTGCTCATCCAGCTCCCCCACGCCACCTCAGGCCAAACAGACACTCGGCACTCAGACACAAATAGTAGACAAGAGACTAGAAGTGGGATGAAAAGTGCTCTAATGTTAACACACACCAGTTTTCGGGAGGGCTGCATTTGGCTCTGCCCCTCCCAGGCCTGGCTTTTCCTTATTTACAAAGGAGCAGCTAGGTCTTTTCTCTACCCATTAACAGTGCATATTATAATAAACAGGTCATTTCGCTGAGTAGGGGGAAGAAAGTACATTTTATAACTATAGGCTGATTTTGCGGGGCAGCCTTGGGACTTGAGCCAGCACCGTCATCACTGTGTACTTTCTCAGGAGGGGCTGTTCATGCCTTCATGCCCATTTCCGGGGCCTGACTACATTCCACAAATCAGCTGTCCTGTGTAACATCACGTCCATGGCTGTTCAGTTGTTTAGGCAAGTGCGTTTGTATCCAATGAATCTCAACGAAACCAATAGAAAGTGCAGAATCAGAAATGTAACAAATAACATGTGCCCACCGTTTTTCCTCTCTTCTCATTGTATCTATGAATCGCTGACAAAAGCTTTGCACTACTTCTACATAAGGTAACCTGCAATAAAACTATTCTGATAAATACAAGTTCAATAAGGAAGCAAAAAAAATAAAAAAAACTTTATCAAACTAAGACAATTTATTTATGTCTTAGCTCATCTAAAGCCATTCATGCACTGTAGTGTATTGCATAAACATCCCCACCTATTAGCATCAGCCATAATCTAGGGTGTATCTAAAGCACTAACAACAGTCTTAACTACATGTCCCGCCCTTTCTAGCTCTGAGCATCCCTGTCACTCTCATATTCAGCAACGCCCCTTCCAGGTGTGTGTCATGTTTGTGTGCAGTGTCAAAGTCAATGTCTCTCTTACTTTCCACTATATAGTCAGCCTCTAGTACTTCCCAGTTTAGTTTAGTATACAGCATTTATATAGCGCAGCCGTGAACCTATAGGCATAAGGGCGCGGGACAGACCATTAACTCATACGAGGAAGAAAGCCAGTGAAGAAGAGGGGGCTAGGCCACCAATCAGAGGAACAGCAAGGTTTTCAATTTCTTTTTGAAAGATTCCAGGAGAGGTTGGTTTCTGAGATCAAGAGGGAGGTTGTTCCAGGCCTTGAGGGCTGATAGATAGAACGCTCCTTTTTTGGCCTTTTTGTTTCGATTTCTAGGAATGCTCAAAGGTTTTTGATTATTTGATCTATGAGAACAACTTTGCTTTCTTTCCGAAATGAATTGCTTCAAATAGTCAGGCATAGTGCCATTGACGCACTTATATATAATCACCATAAACCGGTATTGTATTTGCTTCCACTGATAGCCAATGCATGCCTCTTCTTGCAGCCGAGACATGATCGCTGCGCTGGAGCACTAAGAGAACTCGAACAGCCCCTTTCTGAATGACTTTGAGTCTATTCATGTCTGATTTATTAAGGCCAGCCAATAAGCTACAACAATACTACATCTTTGCTCCTGCAATTGCACGGGCGATTGTTTCAGCATTGGCTTGACTGATGAACGGCCTGAGCTGGGAAAGGAGTTTTATATAAAAAGCTGCACTGGAAACCAGGCTGCTTACATGAGCCTTCATGGATAATTGTTGATCCAGTACAGGTTTTTACTATTTAAGGGGAGAGAGGATAGTCTCACCAAGAAGAAAACTAGTATAGGCCATTCACAGCTTGTATGCTAAGGTGGGCAAGGCTACAAGCAGAAGTTATGTCTTATTCTTTTTCAGAGCAAAATTGTTTCTCAACATCCAGCTCTCAATAATTGCATAGACACGATTCAGTTCTGCCTCATCAAATGAGTGGGTACCCACCATGGGGACGACACATAGGGTATCGTCTGCATAATTTGTGAACATGATCCCCTCTTGCTCAAGTAAAGCAAAAAAGGGGACCATGAACACGTTGTATAAACAGGGGGATTGACAAGCCTCCTGAGGTACACCAAATTCGACAGGGACAGGGGGAATGGGGGCTTCTGCCTCTCCTGAGAAAACTCTGCTAAAACGGTTGTTCAGAAATGAAGAAACCCATTGTGTAGCCATGGGAGAGAAATTGGCTACTGCCTTCAACCTGTTGACCAGAATGTTATGGTCGACAGGTTGACCATAACATTCTGCGTCCAGGTCAAAGGCAGCAGAAAGATCCAGGAGCATTAGCATAGATGCCCAGCCCCAGTCCCTAGGTGCATCTGCAGTCAGTGTCAGCAACAACTTGTCAGTGCTTGTCATATTTCTCTCAAGTAGCATCTTGCATGGTGAATACCTGGTCGCTGACTCGTCTCTCAGTAGTCCATGGAGAACAAATGACAGCCAGTCTTCCCACGGTGTGCTTTTCACATTCATCTGCTTGAAATGCTCCTTCCTTGGCTCCTCTTTCTGTTTTTTTTTTCTTCCAATGAGCCACACAAATATCCATGTGCTCCTGCAAGCCTTCTTTTGCCATGGGCCACCAGGCCATCTCTTTCGGCACTGAAATGCATTGTCCTGCCCTTTCTCTGCATTGATATTTCTTCATCCTCCCCTTTCCAAATGGCCAGGAGCCGCTCACATTTTCTTTAATCCTCCTTCTTGCTCTTCTGTAGGATAATCTTCACCACTTCAAGCTGTGGGCCCTCCATCACAGGCCACTCATTTTCTTCTATGGATGCCATTAGCTGTGGTTGTAGGTCATTGTCAGGTGTCATGAGCCACTCTCGCTCAGATGCAGTTATCTTCTTTCTTCCCATAGCCAACACCACTGATTGTAATTCACTATACTGTGCTCTTTCCCCCAAACACTATTAAGTCACGCTGACACTGACCACCTTCTTTATTTGTGACCCTGTAAATGTCCTTCTATGGTGCACATGCCCTGAAAGCGTTCTGTTGTGAATAACAATCTCTGACATGTATTCGCCTGACACTACACCTTTTTCACTGCCCAGTCTAAGGTCCTTCTGAAATGCAGTTTATTTCTTGCACCTTTGTCCAGGAATGTCTCCCCCATGCTGTCATGAACCTGTTTGCCAAATCAGTCATTGCGTATCTTTTTTCTAAAATATCCTCCCTCCCCTCTGTTGTGCACAGTTGCCTCCCCGTACTCAGCCATCCCATGTCTCCTCTCTCTTCCTCTTCCTCCCCTTTCTTGGAAATACATAGAGCCACCCCCACAGCGTTCTGTGTCATCCATCCCAACCCCCACAGGCACTGGTGCTAGTACCTCACATTCCTGCCCCTCTGTGTGTTCTCCCTCCTCCCACTCCTTGCACTCCTTCACTGGCACTGCTTTTCTCATTTTCAGCCATGTCTCATCAGCTGCATTCAGAATGTATGCCCACCCCTGGGTGGACCTTAACCTTTCCTCCACATCCACCTTCCCTTCCACCCCCCTCATTATCTTGTGTCGCAACAACCGTCATAATGTGGCCATCATGAACATTTGTGTAAGCATTACTGCAAAATCTGAGGGTCTCTGATCACACTCTACCTTCATCCCCTTTGTGCTATCTTTGTGCTTTGCTTGTAATTCAGCACTATTTTCCCTGCGGTTCCCTTTGTAACTGCTGTTCCTGGGCAAACCCCACCTCCTTCTTCCTTTGTACCGACTGGGTGACCACATCCCAATTGTCCACCATGCTCATCAACGTCCCTAGCACAGCCCTCGACCCCCACTTATATGACAGATCTGCCCCTGCCTCTTTCCTGGTCAGTGGACCGGCATCTGCCATATTATAACTGAAACTGTAATCTGTAATCTGTCTTATTCCACTTTAACTCAAGCTTCCAACCTCACACTCCTACCCTGTGCCCTTTACAGCATTTACCCCACACCCTCTCTCCACGACAGGTGCTCTGACTCTATCAAAGGTGCCTAAGAATGTTCTGACCTCATTGCAGTCCTGTAGTTGCCCTTGCAACCCTGTACTGCTTCACTACACCACTCTGAGGCACTATCTCCGTATTATTCCTAGAGTCGCTGAAGACTCCAAATTCCAAAAATTCCACTAGTCAAATGCTCAACAAGTTGTATTGCTGTAATCCACAGTCATCAGGAAGGGGAAGCTCCTGGGGATCGGCACCATATGTTGCAAGCTTGTCCTGCTCCCCTCCCCCGATACCAGTGCTCAGATCAGCTCCACCATTCCACCTCTGGCGAAGCAGACACTCTGTACTCGGACACACATAATACACAAGAGACCAGAAGTGGGGTGAAAAGTGCTGTAATGCTAACACACACCAGTGCTTGGGAGGGCTGCATTCAGCTTTGCCCCTCCCAGGCCTGGCTCATCCTTATGCACAATGGAGCAGCTAGGTCTTTTCTCCACCCATTAACATCACGTATTATACCAAACAGGTCATTTCGCTGAATAGGGGGAAGAAAGTACATTTCCTAACGGCAGGCTGATTCTGCGAGGCAGCCTCTAGCAGCCTTGGGACTTGAGCCAGCACCATCATCACTGTGTACTTTCTCAGGGGGAGGGCTGTTCATGCCCATCTCTGAGGCCTGATCTCATTCCACAGATCAGCTGTGCTGTGCGACATCCCATCTGTGGCTGTTCATTTGTTAGGTCAGTTCTTAGGCAAGTCTTTAGGCCAGTCCGTTTGTATCCGATGAATCTCAAACAAACCATAAGAAAGTGCAGAATCAGAAATGTAACATGTAACAATCTATTCCTGTAGACAGTGAATGCGAGAAACTGAATCGTCCCTCGGTAAGGTGCGAAGAACGAACACATAAGTGGCAAGTTGTATTCATTTAATACAATTAAATGTGAGAAAAGGAGCTGAATTGCGGTCTCCTGTCACATGGGGGATGGCTGGATATTAAAAATGTGCATACAGCTCTAGACTTGAGATAAGCACGTGCTCACACTTCCATATATTCTCGGAGCAAGTTCAAACACAATCTGCATGACAGAAGTGTTAAGTGACTCCAATTCAGCAATCCCACTAAGTCAGTGCCTCATCTGGGGCGCCCAAGGGAAGCCCTTATTTATATATTTTTATGACAAGTTATACTCTGGATGATAAACCCGTATATAACGCCCCTCTCTTTGAATCACACTGACCTCACTGAGCCAAGAATTAGGTTTGTTTTGCAATTTAAAAGATTTATTGGAAAAATTAAACAATATATATATATATATATATATATATATATATATCACACTTTTCTAATACATTAATATTTGATATCACACTTAAGAATATGACAGTGATCAACAATGGATGATGTTACACTAGAACACTGATTTAATTACTTAAGAGTTAGTATAGGGAGGATAAGGTAGATGAGAATACTTTTATGATTTCAAGGCAAAACAATGATGGAAAGAAGGCAGTACAGAAATAACTGATAGGGTTTCACAAGAGATAATATGTTCACTTTTCCCCTGGGGGCAATTCACTACCCCCCCTATGCAATATAAGGAGTTGGAAGGAGAGCACACAATTTTCAGGACTACAAACAAAATGCAATACAAAGTTCCAGTTCCCCACAGCGAGCTTAGAGGAAAACAGGTATGATTTTAAAGCAGGCAAGATCCTTTTAAATGTGGTGGCAATGAAGTGAAAAATATGCTGAAAATGCTTTTAATTCCCTCTAGAGGTTCAGGGTGAGTGAGAGATACTTTAAATCAGTTCAGGTCAGCCCTACCAATGATTCAGGGATGGTTATCAGGTTGAAAACGGGATTCAGTAATGGAAGCAAAAGACAGATATTTTTTACACGTGGTTGAAATGAAGCAAACTGTCAATTCGCAGCACTTTTTCCGAGTGCGTCGATCGCGATTACGGAGGAACTATAAGGAGTAGCAAGTTTTAGGCTTGTTGGAAAGCTTAGAAACTTAGCTTTAAAATGAAAGTTAAAACTCGCTTCTAGCACAAACGGTTCAAGACATACGGACGATTTAGTGGAGGTAGATTTTCAGAAATTTACAGTTTCAGAATGACAGATGCGCTTGGAAGGTTTGAATCAACAGGATGGACACACGATTCCTTATGATGCAGTTCTAATAGGTTAAAATAGTTTGAATTAGATTATTTTAAACAAAGAGATTGGGTTTGCATCGTTCTGGCTGAGTACTCACATTATGAATTTGAAATAGGCCGTCAAGGTCTGGTCAGCAGGTTTGGACTGGACTCCTGGCGGGTGGTTCTGAAGTTACAGCTCTCTGGGTCAGCTCTGCTCTGCACTTCACAGCGGTCTGGTCTGGGTCTCTCTGGTTCTGGTCTCTCTGGATACAGCACTGCTTTCTGGGTCTGCTACCGGTTCTGGCAAAAGTTCTTGGCAAAGAATCCAACAGCCCGCCCGGCTGTAGAATAGTTTGGTTGGATTGCTGGATTCTGAAGGCCTGCTGAGAAGAGTTCTCAGCTTGTGGGTTAGGCCTTTGCTTTAGGTTCTGTAGTCTATCTGGAGTCTAATCTCTGGATGTTCCTTCTAGATGTTGTGTGGTCCGGCAAAATGATCCGCAAGAAATTGGAAAATGAATGTCTCTACCTGGGTTTTGGTGTTCCTTTTATGTCTTTAGAAAATGGGTGTGTGTGTGGCATAACTAAGCCTGCCCCTCACAACTTATCATTGGCCAAGTTTTCCTCTCTCCCTTAATTGGCGGACTGAGTTGTGATTCAGGATGGTCAGCGTGATGCATTTTTATGGCTGGCTGAAATCCCTCCCCTTGTCAAATTGCACACAAATCTATATTTGATCAAATACACATTTATCTATGTACCATTTTTCTAATATTATATGTCCAGTTAACATATTTTCTGTAGCACCAAACCATCCGATCCCTGTCTTTGTAAGATGTTGTGTCCACTTCTGACAGAATTCTGCCCTTTTCATCCAGATAACGACCTCTAAACTTTTCCAGATTTTACACAAATGTGCACAAGGAATATGGGTATCAGATGATAAGGTGTCAGATTTTTAACATACATACATTTGGAGTAACAACCTATTTTCCGCTACTACCCCCCAGAACATACCACAGAGTCCTAACACCTCTTAAAATGTGCACAGAAAAATCATAAGAATGATGATATTATTTATATAATTTTGACAATGAATTATCCATCTTGTTAAAATGATGCTCTGGCCCAGAGGGGTGTGGTTTCCCAAAGCACATGGTGGAATTTCTGGTTTGTCCGCTTCCTCCAACTCAGGTTGGTCACAGAGGCACTACTTTCTCCCAGTTTCTTCCAAGAGGAAGCCATTTACGACCCCCCTAATTTAAAATTTGCCTGAGCCAAGGAAAGCTCATTGTTCTGTTTCCCTACTCCCAGGTGCTCCTCCCCTGATTCAATCAGAGAGGTGTCCTTTTGGTCTGACCAGCAGAAGGCAGCCAGGCCTGGGAATGCAGTGGCTGAGCAAGTTTCAACTCCTGTCAGGGTTAGTTGCCGGGCAGAATTCACTCTCTTCAAGCCAGGCTTCAGCCAAATGTCACTTTTGTTCCCAGTTTTTCTTCATTCAAATCAAACTTTCAATTTCTACACATGCAGCTAGAACGCAGATTCTAAGTTCAAAACTATCACCTTTAAACAGTTGCAACCTATCTGACACTCAAAGTAGGTCACTCATTTATTTTAAACATTTCGATTTTAGTGGCTTTAAGTCCAATTTCACTTCAGCTGCTGATATCCACAGCTCAGCCAGTTTTGTTATAGACATTGTTTTGGGCACTTCATCTTTCCAGATTTTGTACGCACACAAGACTACATTCTGCCAAATGTCTACTGGTGTTCAGTGAGATTTTTGAATATCTTGCAGTGTTTAAAATAGGGGAAGTTTAATGAGCAAGGGACCACTTTTTTATTTAGGGGCTTGTGGGATGTGGTCAAAACATGATAAGAAAAAACAATTTCCCAAGAACAAGCTACCTATTGGTGTCACACATATGGGCTTGAGGTCTAGACAAAGATTTGGCACATTTTGACAATAATCTTGTGTTTGAAGCAAATATCACAAGATATAACACATAGGCTAGTATTTTATCACAAATATATTAACTTTTATTAATCTTCATAAAATATTGACCCGGTGGGTTCAATTATTAAAAGAACACAAAGAACAATAGAGATAAATCACAATCCTGTTAAATAGCATGAAACAATCATATGGAGATAACACAGTGTGAGTCAACTTGTTTCATCCTGATCCTATATCAAAACACTATTGTTTCTCAAGGTGATGTTAGTCATTCTAAGGGTGACTTGTCAACATGAATATTTTTATAGTGAAGCTATTACAAAGAGTCCCCAGTTGGTACAGTCTGTGGGCATAAGCCCATCTATACAAAGTGTCGACAGGATAGCTCTGTTTCCAGCCTTATAGGTACAAAAAACAAAAACGTTTTTTTCATTTATAGCTGACTGTTGTCCATTCAGCCAGTGTAGGACCAAAATAAGGCTTTCATCAGGACACGTTAGAGAGGTGTTTTTGACCCAAAACTCAGCGTCTTCACAGTGGGTTTCGAATATTAACTGGAATATCTCTAGAGACAAACAAACCAAAAGATTAAAAACTAGCTGTGTTTGAGATATCATTCATAAACATGCCTCACCACCATTTCTATGACCTGCCCTGTCTTCTCTTGATCATTGTGCACCCAAGAAGAAATCTCTACGTGATTTTTCATATATGACTATGACAAAATTAAATTAAGTAAGTTATTTTGTGTTGTCTTTGTTGTCACTTTTAGAACACCTTAATGTGCACATACATAGGAAATGTGTTTAAAATAGGCATTTTTAGCTTGCATTTCAGAGAAACAAAGGTGATTTCAAAGCCCTTTTTGATCCAACAGGCACTGCTGTTTTTCCTTTGGCACCACGTTTCACTCATGGCGCTTCTGGCCCACCACACTCGCACTGGTGGGTGGCAGGTTAGGTGACCATTTTGGTGTGCACAAAAACTGCGCGGTTTTCCTGGATTCTGATGCAATGTGGGCTTTTTCGGCCATCTTGGTTTTCTGAGCCCATAGCACCAAATGTTGTAGCATAATAGTTCAAACGTGGGTCAGGACACACAACAAGACCCCCGCCCGACTGTGCTTTGATTTCGTGTTGAGGGGAAGTCCGGTGCAAGGGATGTTTTGATCCACGCGCTCGGATGTCCGCATCATCTTCTTCCGATTCCGCAGATGACAAAGTTCAGCATCTTTTCCTCCATCAGGGTGGATCGATCGGTTCTCCTCGCCGGTCCTGATGAGAGTATTGGGCGGTACCCTGGGCCCCTCGGATCTTTTCTCCCGGTCCCCAGGTCGTCTTCCGTGGTCATTCTCCAGGTTTTCTTTCTCCTAGGATGACAAAGCAAAGCGGCAATACCTATTCGTAGACATTTCTCCCCCACTATTGATATAGTGGGGCGGCATATACATTTTATAAATCAATAGACATTTACATTCTTATTTTTTTTTAAAAAACAAGATATAATTAGAAGACATTTTCATTCCAGAATCATAACATTTTCGAGACTATATGTGGGATATTTTAGGGTTGGGACTGAATTACTCTAGAGCGGCCCCCTCTGGTATTGCAGAGGACTCCTCCAGTTGCTGCAGGGTGTGCCTGGGATGGCAACACTTTAACTGATTTATTTGGACCCACTTCTCTTCCCCTTCCGCCAAACTACCTTTGGGGATGCGGATCTTGTAAGTGACTGGGGAGATCTTGTCTACAATTTCAAACGGTCCCTTCCAGGTAGGCAAACATTTTCGCTGTTTGACCTGGTCCCTTTGGAAATTGTATAGATGGACCCGGTCTCCCACATTATATAGTTCCTGGAAGTTTTCAAATCGTAATGGTTCTTCATGCTATTAGCTGATCTTTGTAGATTTCGCTGAGCATAGGCAAAAGCATGTTGGAGGTGTTTCCTTAAATTCTCCACATACTCATGAGTTGTGAAGGCATTTATCAACATTTGCTCTTGGGTTCTGTAGAGCAAATGCTGGGGAAGCACCATCTTGCGTCCAGTCATCAGCTCAAATGGTGACAATTTAGTTGCAGATGAAGGGGTAGATCTTATAGCCATTAGGACCAGAGGTAATCGGATATCCCAACTTGGCCCAGAATCTGCCACAAACTTTTTTAATATGCTCACTATGGTTCTGTTGTATCTCTCTACTGCACCAGAAGAGGCTGGCCGGTAAGCAATACGTAGCTTCCTTTTAACCCCCAGTATCTCCCACATCTTAGTCATTACTTCGCTGGTAAAATGGCAACCTCTGTCTGACTCAATCCTTTGAGGTAGACCAAACCGAGAGAAGATGTGGTTTATCATCAGGGCAGCTGCAGTTTCTGCCTTGCAGTTTGGGGCTGGGAGACATTCCACCCATTTGGTAAATAAGCATGTCACAGTCAACATGCACTCCCCCTCGAGGAGCGAATCACGGGGCCTATGAAGTCGATTTGTAAATCTTACCATGGCAGTGTCATCCCCCTCTTTTGGAGAGGCGCACGTTGTGTGAGGGATGTTGGCTGAAATTATGCACACACAAGACACCCCTTCAAGTATTGGTCGAGGTCCTGCCCCATGTGTGGCCAGTATGCAACCTCTCTTAAGATTTCAAGTGTTGTGTGAAACCCCCTATGACCGGAGGTGGCCGCATCATGGGCGTGACTTAACATCAGGCTTCCGAATGAGGTAGGAACCAACCACTGATCATGGCCAGCTTGGGATTTCCTTACCAACAAACCGTCTTGGATTCGGAACATCTTTGGACATTTCATCAACACTCTAAGGTCCTCTTTCCCAATGCAGTCGGTATCCATCAGGGGAAAGTTTTCAGGGTCCTCAATGTGTTGGTAAAAATTACCAATTATTGGATCCCCCTTCTGAGCCGTGATCAAATCAGCATCTGGGGTCTCCTTACTCCATTGTGCATTTGAAAGAACATTGTGAGCATTTGTCTGGGATCTAGTGATAGCAGTGACCTGGTTTTTCCCCAACAGGGACTCAATCTCTATTAGATCCCCTTGGATGGTCCCGGTTTTGGCCAGCTGATCAGCTAAGTCATTTCCAGTTTTGTCTGGTCCCTCTACTTTGGAATGACCCTTGATCTTTTTCCAGTAGATGGTCATCCCATTCGATGTGACCAGATCATCAATGTTTTGAATTAACTTCCCATGTTTCAAGGGTTTGTTATTAGCACATAACATGCCTCTGGTTTTCCAATTAACCAGGTGCTCCACGACCCCGTTCGGTACATAATCTGAATCTGTAATTATGACCAGTTCGTGGAGTTGATGTTGGACAGCAGTGAGGATGGCTTGATGCACCGCCATCAATTCTGCCACCTGACTACTTTGGGGACCAATTTTGTATCCAGCGGAGGGTTCTGGGGACTCATTCACCCATGTATTCCCTACGCCAGCCACAAGTTCTTTTTCCCCGTTGTTGTCAACATGGTAAGAGCATCCATCCACATAGACAGTGGGAATTCCCTCACACTTGTCTTCCTCAAAGACTTTGTGTGGGGAATTAAGGTATGCCTCCATGTTGTCCTTGATTTTTTAGACTTTCGTCCTCGAGACTCTTCTTGCTTTGGCCATATCTGGCCTCCACATGAAAGCCTTGCATTGACAGAATCCAGGAAGTAATTCGGGAATTACTCACATTTCCGGCCTGGATTCTGTCACTTTGGAGATATTGCAGAGGCTGGTGTGGAGTCTCCACTATGATGTGTTCCCCCTGGATAAACGGGCGATAATTCTTCAATGCCCACACCATTGCCAGGAGTGCCTTCTCACAATCGTTGAATTTTTCCTCCACACAGGATAAAGTTTTGCTCACATAGGAGATTACTTTATTGACCTTGTCATGCTTTTGGTATAATACTGCTGTCAAGCACGTATTAGAGAACTCTGTCTCCAGGAAGAACACCTTGTTTCTGACAGGTTAAGCTAGGCAAGGCGCTTGTGAGAGGCTTCTTTTGAGTTGTCTTACTGCCTCGGATTGTTCTGGACCCCATTTCCACTTGACCCCCCCCTTCAAAAGATGAATCAGGGGTCTAGTGATCTCTGCATAGCCCTCAATGAACTTTCTGCTGTAATTAGTCAGTCCAAGGAGGCTCCATAGTTCCCGCAGAGTTGTGGGATCCTTCAATGTTTGGAGTGCTTCCTTTTTCTTTTCCTGGGGACAGAGACCCTGAGGAGTAATCTCATGCCCCAAGAAATTAACACTGGTTCTACACCACTGTGCTTTCTGAAAGGAAAGTTTTGCTCCGGCGGCCCTCAACTGTGTCAGAACATAATGGATCTCGGCTATATGTTCCTCCACAGATGAACTTTTGATGAGGACATCATATACATAAGCCAGGTTACCCCTCGCACCCAGGTCGGGCATGGCCTTGTGTAGGAAAATGTTGAACTCATTGCCGGAGTTGAGGTATCCGAAGGGAGTCCGGGTCCAGGTGTGCTGCTGGCCCCCATAGGTAAAAGCCAGTTTGTATTGGTCCTCCCTACTGACAGGCACAGTCCAGTATCCATTGGTCAGGTCTATTGCAGTGAATACCTGTGACCCCTGAATCTGGGCCAGCCCTTGGTCAATGTAGCGAAGAGGCCATCGGGAAGTATGGACCCGTTTGTTGAGCTCCCTAGGTCGGCGCAGAGTCTCCACTGGCCGTTTGGCTTCAATATTCCCAGCACCGGATTATTGAAGGTGCTGTGAACTGGACGGATTATTCCCCGGGACTCAAGGTTCTTAATTATTTCAGTAAGGGACTCCATTGATGCGAGAGGCAAGCGATATTATCTCACAAACACTGGAGTCATGCCAGGGTCCGTGGGAATTGTTTTTGTGTGGATGTCGGTGCGACCACAGTCATGTGAGTCTACCGCAAAGAGATCTTGGAAATCCAAGAAAACTTGTTTCAACTTTTGCTTCTGTTCCAGAGTCACACAGGCATCAGCTAGGTTGACTCTCTCTTCACCATCTGCCTGAAGCCTGGAAAGACTTCCGGTTTTGCTATCTCAACGTCCTCCTCCAGCTGGGTGGAGAAGTCCTTGGTCAGAGTGCTGAGTTGGACTGGAAGCTTCAGTTGGGAAAGGCAGCCCTCATGGACCTGGAAAATCACCTCATCCCTCCTGAAGTCACAAGTCACATCTTCCTTACCATAAGGGCAGGAAGTGTACACCAGGAAGTTACCCCCATGCTGGGTAAAGATCCTGTCTGGTGTTGTATTGTCATCAATGTCACTGTCAAAACAGTCCTTGGGGATCGGTCCTAACAGTTCATTTCCTAGATCAATGGAAAAATGTCGGTCATCAACCGCCATTCCAATAATGGTGCCTGTGGCTAGAGTAATACTCTTTAAGTCGCTGTTATCCACCTCTATTGGAATGGTGTCATGTTCTATATTGATTAATGGTGTTGGGTTTACCCCCAACCCTTGCTGTTGGAGAGAAGCATTTAGATAAATATAAGCATCAGGGTTTTTCAATTTTTGTCCTCTTTTAACTTTCGCTTCCAGGGAGAATTATCGGGTCCTTTCTGGGATGGTGACTTCCTCTTTAACCTGAATTTCAACTGCATAAGGTAGCAATTGAGCTGACCTAAATGCTTTTTCTGGGTCATCAAAGCCCATGGGATTATCCGCTAATCGGGACCAAGCTTTGAAGTTTATTAGGTCCAAACTAATGGCAAAGCGATTGAGAATGTCACTGCCTAAGTAAAAGGCGGCAGTGACATCTCGCACGACCCAACAATTATGGACTATGCTCTCGTTGCCAATGGAGATTTTGAGCATACACCTGCTTGGCAGGAGATGTTTGGAATTGGGTGCTTCCAGGTCCATTTCCCATTTGTCTATCAGTTTGAATGTGGGAATGGCTGGATCTTTTTGGAGTTGGCGGAACATGGCTTCGCTGATGAAGCTCTTACCGTTGTTCGCACATACTCGAGCGAGAACAGATTCCTTCCCATCATTTAACTGAACAGGGATGAACAACTGCTCTCCAATTTGCTGAATATCAGCCAGGCTCTGAGCTGATTTCACATCTGTCTGGACTATAGGAGTGGGAGTTTCTGATTGTGGATTAGTAACGAAGTTCAGAGTGTTTCCTTCCAGTGTGGAATACCACCTTAAACTGGAGGGAAGGTTGATTTTCAGAAATAGAGAGGACCCCCCATCACCAGTCTGTTGCCCTACTGCTATTACTGTCACATCTGGAATTTGTTTATTCTGGAAGTGAAATTCTACTTCGTCAGGTTTTTGTTCAACCATGTGGCAGGTGCCGTTTAAGTTAACATAGTTGACACTCTACTTTAATTTTATTGGTCGGCTAGTCTGGGTCCAGAGGACCATATTTATGCAATCTATTAGGGGTGACAACCTTCTCAGGAGGTCATTCCCTAGTAAACAAGGGGTGCCCTCTGGAGTCACTACTATGACCGGGTGTTTCACCTTGTGTCGCCCAATTTTGATGTCCAAATCTGCAGTCTCCTCGACGGGAATTTCCTTCCCGTCAAAGTTCTGGAGTTGTCCAGGAAGAGAGGTGAGAGGAATTCAGTAATTCTCCCACCTTCCTGCATTTAGTTCATCAAAGGCCCTTTTGGACAGAAGGGTACCTTGGGATTCAGTGTCCACCAGTGCCAAAATTGTACCCTGCCCCTGTACTTGTACTGGGGCATAGTATCTTCCCTCCTTCTCCTCAAGGGAGCACAGATAATGCACATTTTTGGACAACTGGTGGGCTAATTTTCTTGTTTTGGACATTGAAAGAGAAGAGATTTGGGCAGAGTTCGGAAGGGAGTTTTGGGAATCTGAAAGAAAAAGTTGGCAATCGGATAAGGTTTTGGGTTCCCCTGGTTCCAGTTCTGGGCCGCCCCTCCTTTTTGGGGGCAGTCACCAGGATGGGTTTGGACCAGGGGTTTTTGGTTTTGTTGGTTCTGCGAAAGGATGATGGGCGGCGACAGCTTGATACCCACATCTACCCAGTCTATTGATTCGGTTTTAGGTTCCCCTGCTTCCGGTTCTGGGATGCCCGCCCCTTTTTGGAGGCAGTCACCAGGATGGGTTTGAACCAGGGGTTTTCGGTATTGTTGGTTCTGGGATAGGATGATGGGCGGCGACAGCTCAATCCCCACATCTACCCAGTCTGGATTGGAATCCCTTGGGACCCATTTTTCCTTGGGTGGAGTTCCCCCCTCTCTGAAGGAGAATATCCTTTTCCCAGGATCCTCTGAGGATCCCTCTCCCTCAAATTGGAAGACCTGTACCTCTTCCACAAAATGGGTCTGTTTGGGTCCTTTGTTTCTCCTACCTCCTCTCTGCTCCTTGGGTGGCAGACTTCCAGGGGTAGGAGATTTTGTTTCCAGTTCCTGGGTTTCCAGGGGCTGTTTACAAGTGGGGAAGGAAGCTTCCTCCAAGGCTTTACACCCGCCTTCCCCTTGTGCCTCCTCCCTGGGAACCGGTGGGTTATCGGGGTGCTGCCCCCGTCATTGTTCTGGAGCACCAGGCCCAGAGTTTGGGGCATTCTGCGGTGGCATGCTCATCTGAGGGTTCTGTTGAGCCCTCAGTATGTGACCCAGATCCCGTGCCATATTTTGGACCTGGCGCTCTAACTGTGATACCCGCTCAGGCTGATATAGGGTTCTATTTTCTCCCCTGGGCTGATCCCGGGAAGGGTAGCTATCCCTTCTCTGGTAGTACCCCGTGTTGGGAAGATTTGGGTACCCCTCCACCCTTGGCCTTCCCTCTCTCGGATTCGGTGTCTGGGCTCAGGGAATTGGGGAAAGAAGGATGGATGATTTTGGGGCTGGAAGTTGGGTGGATACCTGGGGAACAAGTTCTGCCCAGGATTTGGTGAATTTCTGCCCTCCTGGGGAAAGTGCGGAGGGAAGTTCCCTGGGTTGGGCGCTTGGTTGGATCCCCCCCTTTGGGCCGGAGGAGTCCACACATAACCCAGGATTGGACTTTTTCCCTTGTAGCAGGGACCTACATAGTCAGGGGAGCAAGGGACCCCATTTGTGGGATTACCTCCTTGACTCCCTGTCTGTGACTGGCCCGAGGGCCTTCTGGGCTGTGAATTATTTGGTGCAGGCAGGTTTTTAGGTTCCCCCATCTCCAAATCTAAAATGGGGGCAACCTTTACTTCTGTCACCTTGGCAGCAGCAGGGGTGCTGTTGGTTTTGGGGTTTTTGGGCTGATTCTTATTTTCCACCGGTTTCTGCACCTCATAGATGCAGGTAGCTTGCTCAATGACCCAGTCTAAAGATTTTTTCTCGTGAAAGTCTCTCACGAGCTGGGTCATTATGTATTTGGGTAAGGCAGGGAACAACGTATTAACAAATTCTTTACTGTCCGTGCGTACCCTTTTTGTAGTCTGCGCAAAAGCACGCTTTAACTCCTGCACACATTCTTGTGGGGCCTGATCCTCACCACATTGCAAATTATAGGCTGCCTTGCGAGCCTCTTGGGGATTTCTGTGAACAGAAAAATGTTTCAAGATGGCCGCCCTGTAGTTGGACCATCTTGAATGATTTTGGTCCTCCAGCCCCGCAAAGAAACTGGAGTATTCTGTGGAGAATGTCCATTTGACATACTGAATGCAGCTACTGCTGTCTTTCAAATGGAAAGTCTCCATCATTTGCTCATAAAGCTCCAAGTGTTCCCAAACAGAATACTTGGCGTTCTTGTGATAAGGGGTGATGACACTCCTTATTGCCTTGATCTGCTTTAAGGGGTCCTTAAGCAAGGCCCTTTTTGCCTTATTGGCCTTTTTGGTTCGGGTAACCCTGGTCCACTCATCCTCTGACTCAGAGGCACTGCTCCCAGAGGTGCCCATCTGATCTTCCAGGTTTTCCCAGATTCTGCGAGCCTGGGAATGGCTGGCAGAATGTGAGGACCTGGTCTCCTTTGCCCTGTGATGTTCAGAGGAGTCTTCAGATTCCTCCTTGCTGCCAGGATTTGATGGGTAACCCCCCCCCCACTGACCTAACTGGCCAGAGGTTTTTAGGATGCCCTCAGTGGGCCTACTTTCCTGGGGTTCCCCACTAAATTGCACTGTGCTTGGGTGCCCATACCCGGATGCCGGCCCATCCATTCCTGGGTGGTACTGGCCTATGAGCCCCATACTTTTGGCTGGATAGTAACCTGCCATCCCTGTGGCCCTGGGCTCATGTGCGTCATGGGACATGGGGGTGGCAGAGTCCAAGGACTGGGAGAGATGAAGGCCTCTGGTACTGGGGCTCCTGAGGTTATGCTCAGGTGTTTCCCTTTCCCAGCAAACTTCATCTCTGTCAGCCCCTGTTCCCTGTTGCAATGCAAGAGCCTGCGCTTTCAGTTCATCAGTTAAGGCCTTACTAGACTCTATCAGTCTCTCCTGCATGGCTACCTGTTGCTGGAGCCTATCATTGTGCTGACAGAGAGCCTCATTTTCTCTCTGCACTTCCTGGTTGCTCCTGGAATACTGGGCCTGTCTTTGCTGCAGGAGGGTTACCTCCTGAGTCCCATCCCTACTGGCCTGTTCCTTTCTTGCCAGAGCATCTTCCACCCTCCTGGTGTGCTTTAACAAGTTCTGATGCTCTTTTTGGAGGTCACCCAGTCCCTGGAGGGCCAAGTGATTTTCTTAAATGTTTTCTTTTAATTGGCAGACTTCCTGGCCTAAGGTGTCCCTTTCCTGACTAAGAGCCTGCATCTGTGTTGCCAGGTCGTCCCTCTGCCTTTGAAAGGCACCAGCTTTCTGGTGTTCTTGATCAAAATCTGCCTTGGTATCCAGGTCTTTCAAAATCAGTTTATTGCTCTCTGTCTTCTCCCTATCTAGGTGGATTTGCAGGGTGACTACCTTCTCTGCACATGCCCTATTGAAGTCCAGTTGTTGCTCCAGCTTTTTCTGGCTCTGCAGTAGGGCGTCCAAACCTTCTTGGTACTCCTTCTGCAAGGCCAGAAATCTGTTATCCTGGTCAGACTGTTCCTGTTGCAGGATATCCATATCCTCCTTTATTTTAATAATATACTGCCTACTATCATTTTCTGACTCCTGGCTCCTCTGCAGCCTCTGCTCAGAAGAGACCAGGTCAGATTGGGGCTTCTCTAATGCCATCAGTTGCCTATTTGCCAGATCTTGGCCTTCAGCACATTTGTCCTGTATGGCTCCCATACATAAATATAAATATGCCGCTACCCTGGAAATCTTGTTGTGCTCATCCTTGGCCTTAGGGGCCATATATAGTTCACTCAGGGCCACATGTAAAGGACCCTGATCTCTCCATATATCTGACCCTGTTTCAGTGATCTGGGGTGTGATTGCCTGCAACCAGACCGCCTGGTCCTGATGAGCCCACTCACCTCTCACAAATAGCTTATGTAAGAGGTGTTCTCTGGCTATTTTGATATCTACCAAGGTCGTCATTCCGGAAATTGATTTCCTTCCTGACTTACAGAAGTTTGTATTTTATTTTGCAAAACAGACCGTTTCCTTAGGGCGTTCCTTTGAGGGGTGTTTTTACAGTGTAACACGGCGTGGTGATCCAACAGAATTTATATATCCTGTCAGTTAGCACACTGTATTAATCTGCACAAGTGATAGACCTAATCCAGAATCCCCGGCTCGAGCCCCCAATTTGTTAAGTGACTCCAATTCATCAATCCCACTAAGTCAGTGCCTCGTCTGGGACGCCCAAGGGAAACCCTTATTTATATATTTTTATGACAAGTTATACTCTGGATGATAAACCCTTATATAACGCCCCTCTCTTTGAATCCCCCTGACCTCACTGAGCCAAGAAGTAGGTTTGTTTTGCAATTTAAAAGATTTATTGGAAAAATTAAACAATATATATATCATACTTTTATAATAAATTAATATTTGATATCACACTTAACAATATGACAGTGATCAACAATGGATGATGTTACACTAGCACACTGATTTAATTACTTAAGAGTTAGTATAGGGAGGATAAGGTAGCTGAGAATACTTTTATGATTTCAAGACAAAACAATGATGGAAAGAATGCAGTACAGAAATAACTGATAGGGTTATTTTATTATTTATTTTATTTATTTTTTACATTTATAAAGCGCTCACACAACCCGCAGGCATCGAGGCGCTGTTACAGGAATGGTTTGTTTTTCTTTTTTTTTTTTTTTGTTGTTCTCTTAGTTACGTATTTATAACGCGCTTAAACACCCAGAGGTTTCTAAGCGCGGACTCGGGGATCGAACCTGTGTTGCTTCGTGTCGTCTTGCTTCCAAGACGCGCACGCTGCCGCTGAGCCATCCTATCTCTCACAAGAGATAATATTTTCACTTTTACCTTGGGGGCAATTCACTCCCCCCCTATGCAATAAAAGGAGATGGAAGGAGAGCACACAATTTTCAGGACAACAAACAAAATGCAATACAAAGTTCCAGTTCCCCCCAGCGAACTTAGAGGAAAACAGGTATGATTTTAAAGCAGGCAAGATCCTTTTTAATGTGGTGGCAATGAAGTGAAAAATATGCTGAAAATGCTTTTAATTCCCTCTAGAGGTTCAGGGTGAGTGAGAGATACTTTAAATCAGTTCAGGTCAGCCCTACCAATGATTCAGGGATGGTTATCAGGTTGAAAACGGGATTCAGTAATGGAAGCAAAAGACAGATATTTTTTACACGTGGTTGAAATGAAGCAAACTGTCAATTCGCGGCACTTTTGTCCGAGTGCGTCGATCGCGATTACGGAGGAACTATAAGGAGTAGCAAATGGTTCAAGAGATACGGACGATTTAGTGGAGGTAGATTTTCAGAAATTTACAGTTTCAGAATGACAGATGCGCTTGGAAGGTTTGAATCAACAGGATGGACACACGATTCCTTATGATGCAGTTCTAATAGGTTAAAATAGTTTGAATTAGATTATTTTAAACTAGGAGATTGGGGTTGCACAGTTCTGGCTGAGTACTCACATTATGAATTTGAAATAGGCCGTCAAGGTCTGGTCAGCAGGTTTGGACTGGACTCCTGGCGGGTGGTTCTGAAGTCACAGCTCTCTGGGTCAGCTCTGCTCTGCACTTCACAGCGGTCTGGTCTGGGTCTCTCTGGTTCTGGTCTCTCTGGATACAGCACTGCTTTCTGGGTCTGCTACCGGTTCTGGCAAAAGTTCTTGCCAAAGAATTCAACAGCTCGCCCGGCTGTAGAATAGTTTGGTTGGATTGCTGGATTCTGAAGGCCTGCTGAGAAGAGTTCTCAGCTTGTGGGTTAGGCCTTTGCTTTAGGTTCTGTAGCCTATCTGGAGTCTAATGTCTGGATGTTCCTTCTAGATGTTGTGTGGTCCGGCAAAATGATCCGCAAGAAATTGGAAAATGAATGTCTCTACCTGGGTTTTGGTGTTCCTTTTATGTCTTTAGAAAATGGGTGTGTGCGTGGCATAACTAAGCCTGCCCCTCACAACTTATCATTGGCCAAGTTTTCCTCTCTCCCTTGATTGGGGGACTGAGTTGTGAGTCAGGATGAGTCAGAGTGATGCTATTTTTATGGCTGGCTGAAATCCCTCCCCTTGTCAAATTGCACACAAATCTATATTTGATCCAAATACACATTTATCTATGTGCCATTTTTCTAATAGTATATGTCCAGTTAACATATTTTCTGTAGCACCAAACCATCCGATCCCTGTCTTTGTAAGATGTTGTGTCCACTTGTGACAGAATTCTGCCCTTTTCATCCAGATAACGACCTCTAAACCTTTCCAGATTTTACACAAATGAGCACAAGGAATATGGGTATCAGATGATAAGGTGTTAGAATTTTAACATACATACATTTGGAGTAACAACCTATTTTCCGCTACTACCCCCCAGAACATACCACAGAGTCCTAACACCTCTTAAAATGTGCACAGAAAAATCATAAGAATGATGATATTATTTATATAATTTTGACAAGTCCGCACTATGAATTATCCATCTTTTTAAAATTATGCTCTTGCCCAGAGGGGTGTGGTTTCCCAAAGCACATGGTGGAATTTCTGGTTTGTCCACTTCCTCCAACTCAGGTTGCTTACAGAGGCACTGCTTTCTCCCAGTTTCTTCCAAGAGGAAGCCATTTACGACCCCCCCTAATTTAACATTTGCCTGAGCCAAGGAAAGCTCATTGTTCTGTTTCCCTGCTCCCAGGTGCTCCTCCCCTGATTCAATCAGAGAGGTGTTATCTCCTTTTGGTCAGAATAGCAGAAGGCAGCCAGGCCTGGGACGCAGTGACTGAGCAAGTTTCAACTCCTGTCGGGGGTAGTTGCCGGGCAGAATTCACTCTCTTCAAGCCAGGCTTCAGCCAAATGTCACTTTTGTTCCCAGTTTTTCTTCATTCAAATCAAACTTACAATTTCTACACATGCAGCTAGAATGCTGATTCTAAGTTCAAAACTATGACCTTTAAACAGTTCCAACCTATGTGACACTCAAAGTAGGTCACACATTTATTTTAAACATTTCGATTTTAGTTGCTTTAAGTCCAATTTCACTTCAGCTGCTGACATCCACAGCTCAGCCAGTTTTGATATAAACATTGTTTTGGTCTCTTCATCTTTCTATATTTTGTATGCACACAAGACTACATTCTGCCAAATGTCTACTGGTGTTCAGTGAGATTTTTGAATATCTTAAAATAGGCATTTTTAGCTTGCATTTCAGAGAAACAAAGGTGATTTCAAAGTGCTTTTTTAATCTAACAGGCACTGCTGCTTTTCCTTTGGCAGCACGTTTCACTCATGGCACTTCTGGCCCACCAAGCTCGCACTGGTGGGTGGCAGTTTAGGCAACCATTTTGGTGTGCGCAAAAACTGCACGGTTTTCCTGGATTCTGGCGCAATGTGGGCTTTTTCGGCCATCTTGGAATTTCTGAGCCCACAGCACCAAATGTTGTAGCATAATAGTTCAAACGTGGGTCAGGACACCCAACAGAAGGCATGAGTGATGATGGATGTTGGGCTAATTGGGTGGGGAGACGTGGTCAAGTCAACCCAATGACACCTGGGGTACCAGCTTACGTGCTTCGGGTGAGTCAAATGTTCCAAAGGGCACGAGCATGCCAATCAATGGTAGAGGGCTGTATAATGAAGATCCCTATAGATTGATAGCCAATTATATCCTGTGTACTTAATAAATGATGAAGATGACTTGCACTGGGGGTGGCCATAAGTTGTCCACCTGACTATAGAGACCCAAGCACAACCCGATCCCTACAGAAAGTATACTTAGATATTCCCCTTATGCATATCACACCCCGCATAGGTTTTTCTAGTTTTCCACGTAGTATGACATCACGTCTGACGAGATTTTGCTATATAAGTTTAATATTTTATGAAATGTATTCAGCTATGCAGAATGACATTGCTGTATGCCATTCGTTGATGTCCATTGTAACCCACTGTTTTAGACAACTGATAATAAAACAGTTGTATGAGACTTTACTAACTTCCTGAGTCGGTCTGATTATTTGATGTAACAGTTATCTGCATCCCATCCTTTGCATCACATGTTACTGATTAAGGACCTTATGCTCACCATATTGTGCCATGATGTTGGTACAGTCATCCTTAAATGGAACGTTCAGCCCCTCTGTTGACTGTGCAATGTTTTCCCCCATAAACACATATAGTGAGTTCATCTAACTAGTTAATAGCTTCCTATACAGCATCAGTTTCTTTATATGTACTGCACACCTCAGGGAGCTTAAGCCTAGTTTGAAGCACAAGATAGTGACTGGAACACAATTCAGGAAGCCTATTTCTTTTCTCCAAATGAACCCTTCCAATTTACACAGATCACGTCTTTTGTTTTCAACCCCCGTTTCCAGTCCATATAGGAGTGCCAGCACTAGTTTGCTCTTAAAGAACGCCACCAATGGGCAGAGACTAAAGCAGCAGTATTTGTTTTTCAGATGTTTCATTTGGGCTGCAATTTGTGTTCCTCTGGCCCATAGCACCTCTCTCCTGACCTTTAAGTCTATAGGCCTTACTAGGGATATGCCTAGATATTTTGTAAACAGAGAGACATTAAATCCTGAACGGCCCAGTCTCCAATTGAAGTTTATGGGTTTTTCCCCCCACCATGTAGCACATAACCATGGACTTGAGGCATTTATTACATACCTGTTTAGTGCCACATATTTCTTAATTTGTGTCAGGAGTTTCTGGAGCCCCACGGGCATCGTATCTAGAAGAATAACATTGTCTGTGTATACAACCCATGAATAGGGGTCACCCTGTATCCTTGAGGCGACCAAACCTGTTTTGCCTAGAAAATCCCCCAAATCGGCAAAGTAGAGGTTAAATAGACATGCTGCAAGAGAGCATCTCTGTCTTAAGCAATGGGCAGTGGTGATTGGGTTGGTCACTTTGCCCTTATTGCTCAATCTCACCCTTACAGTGGAATTGACATGTAGCTGAACAATTATATCTAGTAGGCCTCTGGGGATATCCCTATCCAGCAATTTCAGCCATAACCTCTCCCTCTGCACCACATTGAAGGCTTGGGACAAATCTACTCAAGCCATCTAGAGAGGGTCCCTCTCTTTGTCACAAGATTGGTTGATTAGTGACTGTATGAGTAATCCACTCGTGTCAGTGGCAATTGCTTTCCTAAAGCCTGTCTGGAATTTCAAACGTCTCCCTCTAAGGAGTATCAATTATTCCAGCTTTTTTAGTACACTTTAGGCAAAACCTTTGCTCTCAACATCTGATAGAGCTATAAAACGGTAGTTCCCAGGATACATGCAATTGCCTTTTCTGTAAATAGGAATGAATATGGCAGTCTCCCATGATTCTGGGAAGGTTTTCCCATTCAGTATGCCCTTTAGCAATGTGTGTAGCATAGCCGCCCAGAGATCTGGGTCTCATTTCATGATTGCATTACAGAGACGATTAGGTCCAAGGGCCTGAGAGTTATACTCAGATTTTATTATTCTGGTAAATGTTTCCAGGGAGATGTCCAAATCCAATTTCACACTATACTCATGGTTGCTTTTAAAATAAATCTTCAAAATAGTGTGCCCAATTTGCCTCCGCAATTGGCTTTTCCTCTCTGGGACATTAGTGCCCTGTTGATTGTTTACTAATGACCAAAGGTTTCGGCTGGACAGGTTCAGTATGGCTTCCAACATTTTTCCCCCTCTTTCTGCATCTGTAGGTGTTTGTTTGCTATGATCGAGTTCTTATATCTTTGCTTTTCTTTTTTGATCAATGCTATTTTTGCCTGCTCAGTTAGGTCGAGGGATTTTATTGTTCTTAGCCTCTTTCGCGTGGTGGTCTTCCAAACCTGGACCTCCCTATCAAAGGTGTGGGGACGAATAGACCTATGTTGGTTAATGCTGCCTGGAAGCTGTTTGGACATGCCCTTATCCAGTACAAAGTGAACGTTTCTGACAGTAAGCGCTTCCAATCTATCTAGTACAGTGATAGTAGACCAAAAATTATTGATGAAGTTACTGAAACTGTCAAGACTTTTGTGGTTCCAGCTAAGCCTATTTTTCTTGGCATTCGCCACTAGGTTTTTACAGAGTGGCCTTCCCTGACTATGAAAATCGAGGTTTAGGACTAGAATATCATGATCGATACAATCTGAGCTTTTAATTTCAAAATAAATTGATTCTTTAAAGATTGCCTCAGATAATACTATACAGTCGATCGAGGATCTAAATCCATCTCTATGCCAAGTTGGCCTGGGTGGAACATCCCATAAAGGGTGACAGTTCAGAACTTGTAACCCCCATCCCTCCCAGAAGTCTATCCATTTTTGGCCTTGTGCCATTTGTCGGGAGAGGTAGTCTCTCTGGTTCCCCTGTTTCATGTCTGATTAGCCTTGATGTCCAAACAGACGGAGTTTAGGTTGTCCACCAACATCATTTCAGAGACATGATATTTCGACTTATACATTTCAATGATGTATTGCAGGACTTGCAAACATGTCACCAGCATAGAATGTGCTGGATTCCAATAGAAGTTGATTAGTAACATATGTCTGACATTTTGCCCAAATTCAGATATTACGTCAATTGTGAGTTGCCCTCTAGTAGAGTCATTAAACAGGAATCCCTTCAGGCCTGAAGCATGCTTAAGTGCAATGCAAAGGCCTCCCGAGGGTCTACCTCTATTACGTCTCATAGCCCCCTGACAAATAGTTACGTATCCGTCCCATATCATTGGCTTCATGGCATTTGTTTCCTATAGACACACTATATCAGAGGTGCCCAAGGATTCCAGTCGAGATGAGTCTGTCATTAGGTGTTATCAGTATGGTCGGCTGCTCGCGAGTGGATATGAAGTCCTGCTCCAGAATGCAGGACTGTCATAGGCCTCTCCCCTAAATCCAGACCAATTCCCTTTGTTCCTCCCTCCATAGCTTAGTTTGCTCAATAGGTCGTTTTTCCAGTTGCCAAGGAGGGATCCATTGTTAGGATAGGAGCAGGGAGTGATCTTGAACGCCAGCTCTTCAAATGATGTGCTCTCATTTAACAGCATGTGGTAGACAATGTTTGATGGAACATTTATCCACTGCCACATTCAGCCCTTTATGGTCATTGAATTTTACTTGAGTAATATCTTTGCTCGATATCAGACACAACACTGCAACCTCTTTAAATAGTGTTAGAATGTTGCTGTGGTTTAGAACCAGACCTGGACACAAACGGGGGTCAAGAGCATATTTGTCTTTGCACTCAGAAACCTTCTCAGATTGTCAATCTGTGTTCAAAGCAGGTGGATTACTTAGATATTTACTCTGAGACAATTTATCGAGTGCTGCCAGAGGATGCGTCTCCATCAATCCGCCCTGGGTCACTCTTCTTTGGCCAGTGACAGTCGCATCTCCCCCTCTTCCACACGTATGGTTTGCTCACAGCTGATGTCTGCAACTGTGATCTTTGCATTTACTCCGGGTATCATGGAGCAGGCTCTCTGTTTGTTTGCAACTGCAATGTTGCCCATTCTCTCTCACTTGAGTTGTCAGTTAGTTGATCTGCGATATTCCATTGAAGTCAAAGAAGTCATTGAAGATTGGACTTCACTGTCATGTTTTTTGATGCTGACGTGCCCTGCACTGAGATTTCCACTGACCTTCTTGCTTCCCTGCTGAGGGACACGGTGTGAGGTTAGTTCTTTCTTTGTGTTTTCAAATTTCAAGCCTGCTTTTCGCGCAGGCAATGTGTGGAGGGGCAGAGTTTTCGGTGCCCATACTTGGGATGTGAGGTCAATAATTTCCACGCTGGGTATCCGCTTCATTGTGTCTTTATTTCCCAGACATGTGGGGTGGCTCTTTGCTGTTCCGAGTACTTGCTTTACATGTGATTGTTGAGTGCAACTGTCCTTTTTGTGCTGGTCACCAGTCCCCGTGAGTGCGGCTAGGAGTGGTCCTTTAGCTTGCAAAGCTTTATTTTTGCTTAAACAGCACTTTGGAAAACTGTTGCTGATGCCACTTGTTCAGTTGTATGTAGGCCATTTAGGAACTTCTGCGTTTCATTCTGGTATTTCTTTAGCTAGATTCTGTTGTCACTGATCTTTTTAGAGAGGTCGAGTTTCTTTTCAAATCGGGCTTTAGCTAACTTCAACATTGCAGTCCCCGACAGGCCTCGTAGGTTGGTGGTATGCCTCCCCTCCTCCTTGGGGGCATTTTATTCCGGGGAGTCCAAGTTGTTCGCTGGATTTGTTAAAGATCTTGTTTCTGTTAGTTCCATGTTGTTTGGGCAGGAGCAATATGTTTCCGTCATGCAAATCTGATCTTGCTGTGACTTCAGACATGGGACTCCCAACATATGTTCAGGGGGCCCCTGAAGAGATGGGAGCCGAATGCTCAAGAGGTCCAGTTTCAGATTGCTTTCATTTAGGCAGTCAGAGCGAGCTCTGACTTCTTCACTCTTTCCAGACATTATCATAGAGATTGACAAAAGAGCTTTAAATGACATTCAGGGCTGAGACAGTAGGTGATGTCAGCTGTAGTCTGTCATCTATATCTCGCAAAGTGTAATGAAGACGAGAATCCGAATTTTGTAGTGATTTACTTCCAAACGAGGGGCCATCATGCTGGTCCTCGGTCTTGTTGTCTGCTTCGATTATTTCCTTTAAATCAGAAGGTGACGCCATGACTGAGGCGTTGCATGTCTGTTGGATAACGATTTGCCCATTTTCCACGTTAGGTGGCTCAGAGTCTGCCGCATTTGAAAAAATGGTATTCATGAAGTCAATCATGCTTAGGTCATGAACATGTGTGCAATCAATGATGGCTCTTGCACGCGTTGCTGGTAGGGCTTTTATTTCTGTGCTAGCACAGGTTGATGGAAAAAAGACTGTGATGCGCAAACCAGCTATAGGAGATGTGTGTAGAACATTGGTCCTTCATTTTTATGATGTTTAAGTTCTTTTACTTGGTGTAATTTACAGATTCCTTCACTGTCCCCATTCTTTCCTAAGTGCTCTTCTAGTTCCATTATCTCTTCTCCTGGGCCATCTGTTAAGTGCAGTCTCTTTATTGTTCTGTGGATTTCCAGCTGGACTTGGAAGAAGGCATCTATGCCAACTGCTAAGGGGAGGTTTGCTTCAACAGTTTGGAGGGTGTCCATGCCGCCCATGTTTCTTGCCGCATTACCTTCAAAACAGTCTGTTTCGCCCTCTCCCTCAATTTGCATTTTCTGGCTTCTCAAGCCCAGTCAGCTAGCCATGAGCAAATAAATGTTGTGTACAGACTCTACGTGCTTTTCCCAAGGTGGGCGTTGTGGATGTGGGCAGCAAGGCGAGGGAGAAAATCAATCAATTGAAGGGAGGGGAGGCAAAATTTGCAGTCACATGCCACGTGCCGTTGATTAGATCAGAAGTAGAGCTGGATTCCCCCAGGCTGCCGTTAACTGCCTCTGGCTGCAATCACCTCAGCAATCAGCTCTGCGATCGCTGCACGAGGTAGGGAAGTTTTATGTCTTAGGACTTCCCATAGGAATAGGCAGCATGAATAGACTCGAAAAGCACACATATGACTGCCTCTGACTGCAATCACCTCCGCAATCAGCTCCTCGTTCGCAGGAAAGTATTATGCCCTAGGACTTGCCAGAGCAATAGGCAACATGAGAAGGCTTGAAAAACACAGATAGGACTGCCTCTGACTGCAATCACCTCATCAATCATCTCTGGGTGGGGTTATAGAGTGTAGTGATAGGTTGAGTTGGTGGGGGTAGAGAGAGTGGAGGTAGGGTGGGTGGGTTGGTTGGTGTGGAGAGAGTGGAAATAGGATGGGTGGGGTAGAGAGAGTGGGGATAGGGTGGGTGGGGTTGGGGATAGGGTGGGTGGGGTTGGGGAGACTATAGGTATGGTGGGTGGGTGGCAGTAGAGAGATTGGTGGTAGTAGAGAGTAGTGGTAGTAGAGAGGGTGGAGGTACGATGGTGGGTGGGGGTAGAGAGAGTGGAGGTAGGTGGGTGGGGGTAGACAGAGTGAAGGTAGAGTGTGGGTAAAGAGAATTGAGATATGTGGAGAGAGTATAGGGAGGTGAGTGGGTGAGGGTAGAGAGTGGTGGTAGAGTGGGAGGGTGGGGGTATAGAGTATGGGGGGTGAGTTTGTGGGGGTACAGCATGGGGGTAGAATAGGTGGGGGTAGAGAGTGGAGGTAGAGTGGATGGGTGGGAGTAAAGAGAGTGGAGGTAAAATGGATGGGGGTAGAGAGAGTGGATATAAGGTGGGTGGGTGGTGGTAGAGTGGGTATGGTAATTAGGTTGGGTTAGAGAGAGTGGGTCTAGGGTGGGTATGGGTAAAGGGAGAGGTGTCAGGGTGGGTTTAGCGAGAGTGGAGGTAGGGTGTGTGGGGGTAGAGAGTGGAGGTTTGAGTAGAGAGAGGGGGTAGGCTGGGTGCATGGGGCAGACAGCGTGGAGGTAGAGTGGGGGTAGAGAGAGTGGAGGTATGCAGAGAGATTGGACTTGGGCTAGAAAGAGTGGTGGTAGGGTTGGTGGGGATAGAGAGAGTAGCAGGAGAGTGGGTGGGGATAGAGAGCATGGGTTTGGTGGGTCTGGGTAGAGATTGGGGGTACTGTGGGCAGTGATAGAGAGTGGTGGTAGGGTGGAATTGTGGCAGTAGAGTAATGGTTGGGTGGGAGGGGTAGAGAGAGTGGAGGTAAGGTGAATGGGTGGGGTTAGAGCAAGTGGGGCTAGAGTAAGTACCATCCAAAGTCTCTTATTACAGAGGGCCTGATGCAACAAACATTGAAGCTCCTTTCTTCTTAGGATTTCCACATTCACAAGTTTTCAGGTTTGTTTATTTTTTTGTTTTATTCACTTATAATGCGCACCAAACTCGAAGGTAACCAGCCGCAATAGTACAGAATATGCAAGGCTTGAAGTTACATAGTTACAGATTACAAGCAAAACAGAATATATACAGGTGATAGAAGGTCAGTTGCAGATTACAAGCAAGACAGAATATATGCAGGCAATAGACGGTAACAAAGGTAGACAAAAGGGAGAATGTACAAATGGGCAGCAGGAGGGTGAGTATATATATATATATATATATATATATATATATATATATATATATATATATATATATATATATATGTAAACAAGGTGGTATCAGGGTCTTGTAAGAGCTGGTGAGCAACTAGTCATCGGCAGACGTCAGCAGATTGATATAGTTGGATCTGAATTTGAGATAGGGCTGCTCATCACATAGAGGATGCGGCAATGGATTCCATAATGGGGCCGCTCGGACCAGGAAGCTGCCGCCCCCAGCCTTAGCCAGCCTGAATCTCGGTATGATAACGCTATTGACATTGGTGGTTTTTGCCAGTCGGGTGGAGCTTCTCTTTAGGAATCTGTCCATGAGATAGCTAGGTGCAGCATTATTCAAAGCTTTATGAATAAGGGATGCAACTTTTAAATGGATTTTGTTTTGGGTAGACAGCCAGTTGTTTTGGCGCCTTATCTTAGATATGTGCGATCTTTTGAACATGCCAAGAGCTGCTTTCAAGGCATTATTTTGTAGGATTTTAATTCTGTGGATGATAGATGTGTTAGCACCGATATATAGGGCATTGCAATAGTCAAGTTTAGACAGAATCAGGGCTCTAGCTAAGATAATGCAGTTGTCATCTGATCGAAAGTGTTTAGAGCTTACATGTGTAAGATGTGGCTGATGCCAGGGATTTCACCTGTTTATCGAAGGAGAGGTGGAATCCAGATAAAAGCCAAGTGTCTTCACCTCCTTGGACACCTTGATGATATTGCCATCAATCTCAAAGGAGGTATAGTCTTTGGCCCAATTTTTTAAGATTGGAGTGAGTACCCAGGATGATTAACTCTCTTTTATCATCATTCAGGCATAGATCATGGGTTGCCATTCATGCCTGGATGATGAGATACACCCTATTTACCAAGGCCAAATCCTTGTTGTAATACCCAGAAAGAGGGAGGAGAATATGGGTATCATCTGTATAATTAGTGTAAGAAGGTGCAGATCATCAAAAAGGGGCTTAGTAAATATGTTGTATAGGGTGGGGGAGACGCAAGAGCCCCGGGGAACTCCACACAGTATGGGGATCGGATCTGCCTCTGCCGAAGGGGAGAACATCCTCATAGTACTGTCGCTAAGGAAAGACTCAATCCAGGTTATCGCCTCTTTGGAAAAATGTGCAGCTGAGTCTAGGTGGCTGCAAAGGACCTTGTGGTCGACAAGGTCGAATGTAGCCGGGAAGTCCAGAAACAGGAGAAGGGCTGTTTTACCTTTGTCTCGTAGTTCATATATTTGTGCCTTCAAATCGATGAGGGCAGTCTCAGTGCCGTGTTGTGTTTGGAATCCTGTTTGACGTGCTCCTAAGAACCTATGTTGTTCCAAGAATCTTTGAAATTGGTTGTAAGCAATCTTGTCCAGGATATTTAGCAAAAATGGGACTGTCGGCGATGGGACGGTAGTTTGTAGGTATAAGTGGGCCTTGGGTTTGCTTTTTAAGCAAAGGCAGTACCCAAGATTCTTTCAAGTTGGTAGGCACAGTGCTCAATGCAAATGAAGCGTTGATAAGTTTAGATACAAATGGGGAGAGATCACTGGCAGCGTCTTTTATAAGCTGGACAGGGCAGAGGTCACCTTGGCAGTTGGTTGGCTTGAGAGAGAGGATGACTTTCTCTAACTCAAGGATAGAGGTTTTTGAGAACATGAATCGCACAGCTGTTTCCTGTTCCTTTGAAGGGGGGTCAATGTTCGAATGGTTAGTCTGGGATGGTTGATTGAGAGAGGCTTTTTTCTTAGCTATTTTCTTTTGGAGCATAGTTACTTTATTTGATAGTGCTTGTTGTATATCTGAGCACCATGTTTTTTCTTTGGCACATGTATCCGGGATAGGAATAGGTGACTCTATGTCCTTAAGGATGGTGAACAGTTCCCTCATACTCAAATTAGCATTAGATATACGCTTGTTATATGATTTTCGCTTGGCCAGGTGGATTTCCTTTTTGTAGTGGGAGGAGATTTCCATTAGTTTATTTTTTTGGTCTTCTGAAGGGATTAGCCTCTATGGGGTTTCACAACTCCTCTTAAGTTGTCGTAAATCCTTTAGGTTGGGAGTGAACCGGTAAAGGAGGTCCCAGACATGGCCTGCACCCCTTCCCCTCATTTCGAGGTACCAGGAACGTGCTTGCCAAGGTATGTGACGTATGAAGAGCAAAGGAACCTACAAAGAGCTGCAGTGGGACTCTGCCCAGTATACATCAGAAGATCCACACCGGTTGAAGCACCCATAACAAGACAACCCTGGGCAGCACGGTACCCTATCAGACAGCCATACCAGCCGCTGATACGAAATGAGGAGTACCTATACACGGTCCACGAAGAGACCCCAAAAGCCTTAATGGAACGCCAGTGGAAATGACACAAGGGCCTGAACAGATTTCAGAATGAACAAGAGCAGCTATCGAAGATAACACACCAGTGCGAGTAACTATGAAATTGAATGGAATAGGCACAGAGAGGAGACAATGTTACAACGCCAGGGAACAGTGTTACGAGACAAGATGGAAGCAACCGTCCTGTTAAACGTGTGTAAATAGGCTTGAAACGCAAGATGCTAAGAAATCGATATTGCTTGCAATGCTTAGTAGACGACATAGCGGCAAGCGACAACCGTATATCTACCTCAATAAGGCACATTATACAAGTGTGACTCCATTTTGTAAAAGCAGAAAGGTACCCAGGCGGCCAGAGACCTGCCAGGCCAAGTTTTGAAACCCAGCCAAAGGCAAGAGAAGGAGCCTAATTGAAACTCGTCAGCTCACAAGACTCCCAGAGCATAGCAGCCTGCCTCATGAAGGTCAAGATGAGGGGGGCCCATGCAGATGGCTAGGCCGACACAGAATTAAATGCACTAAATGCTTGAAACTGAAGCAGATTCATGGTGAACTAACACGTGACCAGCCAGGCGCGAAGAAGTACCATCGCCTGATGTCATCCAGGACCCGAGGATGCCATAACTTTTCCCGATAGGAGACTATAGTTTCAAGGCCATCCTTAGCCAACTAATTTACACTTCGCCCTAAAACACTGATTGATGGAAAGGGAGGCAGGGTGAACCTTGGGACACCAGGCACAGGGGTGTCCCTTCTGCATGCTGCTAATTAAAAATGGAAATTTATATCTAGGGGTGTAACCTGCCCAATCACAATGGACCAAGTTATCTTAAGTCCTATAGATATTGTAACCAATAGGACGTCGTAGTTGTAGTGACGTCTATCACGCGTGATGTAGAGGGAAGGGTGTAGGCTCCCACCCGATAAGAGTTATCCAATCCGTATACCCTATTATCATATACAGATATAACACCTATACTTAAGTTACCTTCCCTAACCAATTATATTGCATGTCGAGTTTTGTAAAGTTAGACGTCAATGATGACGAACATTGCCTATAAGAATCTCTGTTCAATTGAAGTTCGAGGAAGTCGGAGCGAGATGGGTGATCGCACTACAGCTGATTCCCATTTGTTTCCCTGTTTGATGTATGTATCATTAAACGGACTTCCCTTTGCCAAACTACTGAGTTCTCGTTATTGAGTCGTGTCGGAGTAAGTGAGTCCTGCACCCCCTGTCCTCACATAGTGCAGCTATATTGTCTTACATGTTCTAGAGGGTGAGTGCTGAACAATGGGCCCATCAGCGAATTCCTCTCCTCGTGAACACTTGGTGGCGTGAGGATGGTTCCGGCCATCGATTATAGATTATCGATTGATATAGTGTAAGACACCCTTAGACCAAAGGCACGAAGTAACTCTGGGCCTTCGGTAAGATCACAAGTCCTTTCTCCATTCCGGCTGAGTAGACTGAGAAGCCTCCTGTGGACAATGATAGAGTAAAAATTTAAAAAATCAGCAGTGGGTCTGAAGGAACCCGCCTTTCCAAGCATAACCCTTCTCATTCCCACGGGCAGCGGATCGGACGAAAACCTTAAAAGCAGGAAGAGGAAGTGGCGGTGATCCCGAAGTTCCAAAGAGGAAACGATGTGATCGATGAGTAAAGCAATAAAACTCGTTACTTTGGCAAATGTCGTGCAGGCATTAGAGCCAGTAAGGCAACGGTAACGGAGGGTGGTGGAGAAACAATAAAATAGTTAGAAGTAGAGAAGAGTGTATATATTGGGGGTAATGACTCGAGCATAAGAAGTAAAACATAAAGAATATCAGGGGCCACCTGAAGTAAAAACATAAAGAATATCAGGGGGGCACCTGAAGTAAAAACGTAAAGAATATCAGGGGGGCACCTGAAATAAAAAACGTAAAGAATATCAGGGGGGCACCTGAAGTAAAAACGTAAAGAATATCAGGGGGGCACCTGAAGTAAAAACATAAAAGAATATCAGGGGGGCACCTGAAGTAAAAACGTAAGGAATACTGGGGGGGCACCCAAGAAGAATAAAACGTAAGGAATACCAGGGGGGCACCTGAGCAAAAACGTAAAGATTTGCCTTGTTCCTGCGCTTTAAAGAGTGGTCAGAAGAAACGTGAACCTAGAGCCCACAGTGGGGGGACAATTTAGGCTACAATGACGTTTAAAGACGTCATGAAGGGGGTTTGTTCAAATCCCATGACGGGGTATTAATTAGAAGGCAGGTATACGTATGACCAGCTGGTGTCTGTCTAGTCTGTCAAAAGTCTGTCATATATGTTCTGTTGTATGTCGAATGTAAAATAATTGTATTGGTGATTGTTTAAAATGCATTTTGGATTTACACAATTCTGTAACTGCGAGGGAATCGCCAATGAATTGATGAGTTTTGAGTAAATTGTTGGTATAAAATTTGGCAGGAAAAGATTGGATTGGAGCTTGCGTATTTGGTGCTCGCTCATACTATTAAAAGAGTAAAAGAACTGAATAATTATTGATTGGTGACGGAATTAAGAATGGAGGAAGTTACCCCGCTTGCGCATTTATGCAAGCAACGGCCCAAGCATGCAACAAAGCTGAAGAAATATAGCCAGGAGTGGGTTAAGGGCACTGCAAATAAGATGTTTATGCCGTGGCCCCAGAATGGGTCACACTCTAAGGCTGTTTTACAGCACATGACCACCTTCCTACATGCCACATGTACCTGCAAAAAGCTAGAGAAACGTCTTGCTGTGCTGGAACTGTGGAAAATGTTTGAAGAAATGAAGGTGGAAGTACCACCCGCAGATTGGATATTAAATGTATGTACAGAGGGGGGTGAGATGCCTACCGCGCCACATGCCCCACCTGAACCAGTAATCGAAGGGAGTAAGTCAGAGGGTCTTTACCCGCTAAGAGAACTTAAGGCAGCCACGGGGTACAGCAACCCCGCATATGAGTCGCCTGCATGCAGTGGTGATGACTTCAAAGAAAAAGGGCAGGAAAGTAATCTTGCCTCCGTAGGCCCGAGGGAAAAGGAGAGACGCAGAGATGAAGGAAAGGATCAGGCACAGAGTAGTACATCTCGAGAGAGAGAGAGAGAGAGAGAGAGAGAGAGGGAAAGAAACAGAAAGGAAGTAGCGAGTTAGCATTCGCAAAGGACGAGTGGATGGGAGGTCAGATATTGCTAAAACTTGATGGTAAAGGGAGTGATGATATAAGACCGAGGGAATGGTCTGATGAGGTGCTGAGAAAGGAAAAGGAGAAAGAAAAGGATATGATAGACAAGAGGATAAGAAAGAAGAATAGGTTGAGGCGAGAACAACTATATTGCAAAGAGCAAGGAATACCGCTCAGTCGCACACAAAATGCGCAGCCTAAGAGAAGTACAGGCAGAATATGCTTAAGTTAGAGGAAGAAAGGAGAGTGCAAGAAGGAAAGCAAAGAAGCGGGAAGACGAGGAAAGTAGAAGAGCAAAAGAACGTAGAAATGAACGGATGAGGGAAGTAGATAAGGCTAGAGAAGAAGCGAAGAAGCAAAAAGAAATAGATGAGGAAGCAGAACATAAGTGCAGACAGAGGGCACGAGATCTAGAATATTTGCAACGGGAAGTTAAAAAATCCAACCTGGTTGTAGATTCGGAAGACATAGAAGAATTCTTTCCTGCAAGGGATGCGGTACCAGGTACAAGCGGGACAAATATTGAAGATGACTTCGACACCAGAAGCATCGGGGAAACGATTGATAAAATTTATGATGAGGTGGGACTGGAACTAATTTCCAAAGGGGGAAGGGAGGATGAGCGCTTAGAGAGCACTCAGCTATATGACACTGAGGATGTCACCAGAAGTAGTGGGAACAGGGGACTGTCCCTAGACAGGCTAGAGATTGGGCAGAACGAAGAAGATGCAAGAAGTTGTGTAAACTGGGACTATTCAGGATCTGACTCCGGTGAGGATACGGAGGAAGTGGCACATGACGAAGGGAGACGGTGCAAAAAAACGGCTTCCAAGGGATTGAGAGGTACGATGGTCAGATGCTAGAGGGTCCACAAGTAGGGCACCGATGTCCGCTTGACAATCCATCCGACACAAAGAAACACCCCACGGTCAGAGGGGGGCGTCGGTGCCTGCCTATGCAGACAGGTTAAGGGCATTGCCAAGCAGATGGCAAGGCGGGAACGTAACCCCGGCGGTAGATCAGAGAACTATGGGGAAAGTGAAGGAGGACTGTGCTTTCCAATTCCCGTTGCTAGAAAAGGGGGGAGCAAGACCACAATATATTCCATGGCCACACATGGACTGAGAGAACCTTAAAAATAAACTTCGAATGTTGATATCGGGAGCCGGAAAGTGGATAGATGAGTTAGAGAAAATGACGGGGGGGTGCCACCTTAGCTATAGGAGACATAAAGGGCCTCCTAATCGCCATACTTGGTGAAAGAGCTGATGATGTATGGAAACGGGCAGACTACCCTAGGGTAACCCTAACTGACACCTCCCATGATGGAGCGCCATTTAATAACTGTTGAGCAGCAGTGTGGAAAGCACTGCGTACGCTATATCCAGACACGTCTGATATGGGAGCTATAATGACTCAAAAAATTAAAGATTCAGAGGATCCGTTGCTATATATCCAGAATTTTCAAGACGCGTGGGTGCTCGAAATGCATGAATATTGGATGAAATCCATCCCTGTAGTCTATCATATATTGTGCCGAGGGTTACCAGATCTGGTGCAAAAACAGCTCAAGAAATTGGTGGGAATAGAAGATAAACCATGGGCCGAAATACAATTGACAATCGCGCACTATTGTAGATTGCTACAGGAAAAGAATCAGAAAAAGGAGGCAACGCGTAAGGGGGAGGAGGCAAAGCTGGTGCAAAGGAAGCTCTCGAAGCATGCTCTCGAGGGAGCAATGCTCACCAGCCCGGCCGAACCAAGCATACAGCAAGCGACTAACCCCTCGCAGAATAATCAAGGTAGCACAGTATTTTACCCGAGGGCAAGAGGGCTTGGAAAAAGAGGATTGCAGAGTAATCAGGGAGGGTTTCGTGGTAACCAAGGAGGGTTTCAGAATGTTCAAGGTGGCTTCCAGGATACACAGATGGGCAATCCAACTATGCCAGATGGACAGATGGCATGACCAGCGCCAGTATGTTGGCTGTGTGGAATGAATGGACACGTGGCGCGCATGTGCAGAAGTTATGGCATGTGGCAAAATAACCAAGGGATGGGGCAGGCATGGCAAATCAACCTGCCATCCCACAACAGGGCGTTGCCCAAAATTACACAGTGCAGCAGCAGGTGGCAGGCTTGCAGCAAGGTGCACAGAAAGTGGTTCAACCACCGAACATGGGGAATATGCCACAAGAACAACCCCAGCAGGCAGATGGCTCAGGGCAATAATCCCGGAGGGGGAATTAACCCTGGAAATGGGGGAAACCCACAAGTGTACAGTGGACCAAACCTATATATAAAATAGGACAGCTCACGGGAGATCCTGATGTGTTCTATCCTATCAGTGACACCAGACCCTAATAGGGAACCTAGGGTGAATGTCACCATTGGGGGTAAAGAATATTCCTTCCTAGTTGACACGGGTGCAACGCGTTCGTGCATACGAGAAAGCAAATTTTCCTTGTCCGGCGAGGCCATAGATACCCAGAGTTTCACTGGAGATCATAGTAGAGTTCCCTTCAGATGCACTCCCAGTCTCAGTGGGAGAGCGCGAAATGAATGTACCTCTATTATATTCATGCCAGACCCCAGTAAATATTCTGGGTCGGGACCTGATGACTAAACTAAACATGACCATCTTGTTTACCGAGGATGGTATAGTATGCTCCACTCCAGGAATGCATTATTCAAATGTGTGCGAAATGATCAGAGCATACTCAGGACGTATAGTTATGAGAGCTATACCGTTAGAACCATAGGCTTCACATATGGCGTGCGGGTGCTTTTGGCGGGACTGCCAGGCCTCGCAGATAAATCTATGAGGACACCTGATGAGTTTCTATTCAGGCCAAGAATACCTATGCACGAAGAGGAGGGACAAGTATTTCCCTTGGTAATACAATCTGCCGCAGTGCCAGGAAAAGTTGTATTGGTTGAAGGATATGACGATGAAGGCAGACAATGGTGTGCGATTATTGCTATTGAAGAAGGGTATCGAGTTACTGACGTCACCGATGACGATCTGCAGACAATGGTGTGCGATTATTGCTATTGAAGAAGGGTATCGAGTGACTGACGTCACCGATGACGATCTGTTCGAAGAACACTCTGACCTAGAAGAGACAAGGGTGGAGGTGAATCTCATATTTTGGGGGGGGAATTATCAAATGAGAGTTGCCACAGAGAATGATGTTGGCACTGGTACGCCCAGAATACTTTGAGGACGACATGGCCCAAGTGCCTGCCGCAGAATGGACTACAGGGCCCTATGATGTAGGTCTCCTGAAAGGGGCGGGTGAAGTGAAAATCAAACTGAAACCAGGAGCAATTTTACCACAAGCGCAACAGTATCCCATGTCCAGAGAGGCAGATGAAGGAATAGCGAAGACAATCTCCGCCATGATGGAGCAGGGTATCCTAGTGACGTCAGAATCACCTTGCTACACAATGATTTAAGCTGTCAAAAAATCAAAAGGAGGGTCTTGGCGTTTAATCCAAGATTTACGAGCATTAAACAATATAATTGAAGCCGAATTCCCTCTAGTCCCTAATCCAGCCACAATTCTGTGCAACATACCCACTGAGGCAAAATGTTTCACGGTAATCAATTTGAAAAATGCTGTTGGCATTGATACTCACAATTGAGAATCATGCAGACCAGGAAGTGACGGTGTACAGTGACTCTGCCTATGTGACATCCACAGTACACGCAGGCTTAGCACGCTGGAAAAGGAGGGGCTACCTCCGAGCAGATGGCACACCAGTGCAACATGCAGCTTTATTGGACAGGCTGATAAAAGCAGTACAGCTCCCAGTGGGCATAGCGGTCGTGAAATGCGCCGCTCATAGCAAGGGGACAGGTTTCGTGTCATGCGGAAATCATGAAGCGGACACGGAAGCCAAGCGCATGGCATCCAAAACTGAAACAATCATGGACGTGGAGGTGGCACGTACCCATGAACGAATGATGATAGCGCGAGCCACACCGGAGGCCTATAGCAATATGGGGCAGACCCAGCAAATGGAGCTCCAAGTGGAGGCACCACAAGAGGAGAAGAATTTATGGAAGCGTCGAGGGTGTTCTTTAAACCCCTCTGACGGGCTGTGGAGGTAAGATAGCACTGGTAAACCAGTAATGTCTGTCACCCTCCTGAAGGTAGCCTTAGAACAACTGCACTACCCCATCCACATGACAAAAGAAAATCTTGCCACAACGCTCGCAGAAGACTGGTTCACACCGAATTTAGCGGAGCATGTTGCATTTTTTATGGTGAACTGCAATATCTGCCAGCAATTCACCGCTGGGCACACATTAAAAGTAGTGAGAGGAATCATTCCCAGACCAAATGGACCATTCCAGCACTTATATATCGATTACGTTGACATGATTCAAGTGTGCAACAGGTACAGGTATTTAATTGTGGTGGTGTGTCCCTTCTCTAGATGGATAGAAGCAGGCCCCTGTACACACCCCGACACTGCCTGTGCTGCTAAATTCCTGGTGAGGGAAGTGTTCCCTAGATGGGGGGTGTGCGAGGTAATGAGATCAGATAATGGGGCCCACTTTGTAAAATCAGTGTACAAACAGATTAGTGCATTGCTTGGTATAAAGCACAAGTTCTCTTCAGTGTACCATCCAGAGGGGAATGGGATATGTGAACGGATCAACGGCTTGCTTAAAGAGAGGAGAGCCACGTTGAAGCTCACATTAAAAAAGGGATGGCTGCACTGCCTACCACTGGCATTGTATGCACTTCGGAACCAACCAGGCTCCGACCATCACCTCCTGCTGCACAAGATAGTTACAGGCAGAAGGATGAGGACCCTTCCTAACCCCAGATATAGAGCTAGTTGTGATGCCCAGACGACTAGGGAGGTTCTGGGAACACAGGTGCAAAAGTACCTGAACTGTTTGACATCCAATACCTCTGTCATTTCAGGCCAACTGCAGTGACGGCAAAAAGGGGGTGGAGCAGCACAAAACACAGCAGGAAGTGCTGAAGCAGACAACGAACAAGGTGTACATGCACCCCTCGTCTTCCCTGGTGACAGCGTTTTGGTGAAGAACTTTACCAGGAAAAGGTGGGACAAGCCAAGATTTAATGGCCCTTTGATAGTAGAAGACTGCACCCCCTCCGCCGTCAAGTTCCAGGGTAGAAGGGCATGGATCTTTCCAAATGACATTAAACCCTACATAGGAGAGAGCCCTCCTGCTGTATCCAACTGCAAAGAAGCAACAGACAACAGGGAAGAACCTCAGAACTTGCAGACATGGCGAGGAAGAAGGACGCATGATCAGAAACCAAGACAAAGAACCCAAATGCAAGTGTGGCATAAAACTGGACAGGTTCCCCAAGCAAAGGGGGATAAGGAAATAATGAACACTTTGTACATCCCAGTTGCAGGGTAAAAGGAAGCACATCCAAAGCCACAACAACATTGATAAAATTAACTGTTGAAAGCATGACATGCCCAAAGTGATACGAGAATCAACACCCTGATAGACTGTAACCAAAACCTTGCCTGAGAGTGCAACACAGTATCCTGAAGCAACCAGTATCGAGACTTTGATCACAGAATTCATGGTACATTCCAGCAGAAATCTCAAGTGGGATGTGCTAACCTACTTTCAACTCATGGTGTTATCATACCCGTCACTCATAGGGAGTGGAGCCAGTGTCACAGACTTTATTCAAGATCCAGCCAACAAAAGGGTAATCAGGCAACTGCCAACCGTCATCGCAGAGGTCTTCGCAGAGTTACCTGAGCATAGTGAGAGGGACACAAATGCTCCCACCTCAAGTGATCATTGATGAACTCACATATACCCTATTTTTCGGCATCATTGAGGAATGCCCAGGACTCATTGGCAGAACCAAAGACACCCTAACCTTCATCAGAGATCCAAGAAACAACAAACTCCTTAACCAAATGTGGTACAAATTAAATTACGTGGTTGCAATCCACGCAGCAGGAAAGTGTAAAAACTGTGTGAATCAAAAGAAAAGCTTGTGATCAGGACACAACCAAACAGGGCAAATGTCCCTATGACCCGAGGACACCAGGCTGGCGCACAATGTCCTGTTTAGATTAGTCAAAGACTATCTGGAAATGGTGGGGAGGCCTGCAGATGTTGACGTCATCACCTTTCTTAGAGATCCGGCCAACACCCCACACATGGGCACACTCCTCCAAGGCATAATGCTCCAGGTGGAGCTGTCCAACTTCTAGCGAGAATTCCTAAGGAGATTCCAGCGAGACCTTTAGCCGAGGGACAGATCGAGGAGACAAAGACTGTTCACACTGCAAGGAAGGCCTGAGATCTAGAGGCTAGAGAATCAGAGCAAATGTCATTAAGGCCAGAAGACAGCCAATATGCATACCGTGTTTTCTTCCATTTCATTGAAAACTTTCCAGAACTAGTGGGTAGACCCAGCAATGTTGACAAACGCGCAATTAAATAGGCTCCTGAGGGCTATCATAGCGCAAATAAGAAGCAATTATGGACATCCACTACTGAGGAGAGCCTTGGAAGGAGAAACTCCAACATATAACTTTGTCGTCATTGTTTCACTGTGGAGCAGATTGAGAAAAGAGACACTGTTCCTCACTTGTTGCCGAGAGACCAAATGAAAGGAGCAAACACAAGAACTTCGCCATCATATTTTTCCTGTTCTGCATCCTTCTCATTTTTGTTCTATTTTTGCATATATTGACTTCTGCTTTTATTTTTGTTCCTGTTGAACAACATCTTAGTTTGCGATTTTCACTCGGTTTCTATTTTTTCCATATGTTCATTTTTATTTTTGTTCCTATTCTTACAACTTTATTTTTGTATGATTAACTCATTCTTTCCTATTTTTGCCACACGTTCATTTTTATTTTTTTTATTTTATTTTTATTTTTCATGTTCGCTTTTGTTTTTATTTTTACTTTTATTTTTACAACATTTTATTTTGTGTGATTTCTAACAGTTCCATCTTTTCATTCCTTCGCATTGAACAGGTTCCAGCATGTCCTCAGGACCAAAACAAATTCGAGGAGTGCACTGGGACCTTACCTACTATAGATATGCATAATAAATGTGATGTATCAGAACTGCTAGCCTAACCCTTTTCCTTAGCCTAGCACAGGAAATGTACTGAGAACCCAGAGACTACCCACGTCACTCACGTGAGGGGGGACATTGGAGAAGCACTCGTCCCTCTGATAGTAACGAACTCTCGAAATACTAGACCAGAGCAAAAGAAGGAATAAATAACTAACTATGAACTCATTTGAAATGGGGGCCCAGAACAGTAACTTGGTTTTACCCCCAACAGAAGGGCGCCCCCGCTTTCCTGGAAGAAAATGCTACAAACTTTCACTCAGAACGATTGTGTGTATATGTACAGTGATCATAATTGTTTTTCTATTATTAACAATCAGTACTGCTTTCTTTATTGGTGCACTCAGTGTCCCCCTATCAGTGCACCCACCAGATAATGAACATCTGGGGCCTACAAGAGCACCCAGACCCTATATAGTGATTCCAGTCCCGAGAAAAGCTAATGATGAAGCGAATGACTTAAATTTGAATGTAATTAGCAGCGATACGTATACACTTGAGGTGATGAATGAGAGAAAAAGCTGGAGACAGGGTCAGCACGGAATGAATGATAATGTAGCACTGACCACGGCACGCACCCACACTCAGAATGCACACAAACACGGGCAAGTGTCAATGGCTACAATGCCTCCAATGAAGGCAGCAGAAAAAGAGAGACTGCCTGCCGAACTTTCAATTCCAGAGAATAGTGGAGATAACCAAGAAAAGCCAAGTGAAATGCCAAAGAAGGAGGGAATAGCAAGATACCTCAAAAGAACAGAAGTGGCCACAAAAGAAATCACAGAGAAGACCCACATGTTAATAGAGCATTTGTTCCCATTCATAGTCCAAGCAAAAAAACTACACGAGGAGCTGAAAAACAGAACTATAGAAACTATAACTGCAAGCACACCTGCTCCAACGCAAGGAACAAGCCGCAGGCCTACAACACAGCCACACGTTGGGAGGTTGATGAACCAATGGTGGTTACGGGAAGTTTATGGCAGACTGCAAAAGGGAAGGAAAGGAAGCACAAATCCTCCCCCTACCACAGCGATGCAGTCGCGGCAGCCTGCTCCATCGAGCAACCAAAGTGGAAAAGCAGCACAGATGCATTCAGAGACATAGTCATAGCAAACTACAGAAGAACGCTGAGAATCAAGAGAAGCCCACATGAAGATAACAATGACCTTAATGACTACCTGGACAGCACAGCCCATCTCGGAAACAACATATGGGACCAACACATGAAGGAAGTAGGACGAAGGAGTCAGAAGGAGAATGCTTCGTCTGTGCACTCCTACCATACAGCATGGGAAAGTCCAAGATCTTCGTGGCTGTAGAAATTGATGTCCCTACAGCACAATGTATGTCGCATGTAGCAATGTGCAACACCAGAGGACAATTTATGGGAAGAGACGCCTCGTTGACATGGGCCAACGAAAAGGATTACCCGGATTAAGATGGCTATGTCCAGGACATTTAAACAAGAAACCGAGCGCACACCAGAAATCATGTGATCAGGTACGAGAACCCTGGTGTCAAAGGATCTGGGATAAGATGAGAAATAAACCCAAGACTGAACGTTCAAGGAAAAACTGCAGAGGAGGCTCAAATCTGGAAGAACAGAGGCCAAATGCAGATCTGGGGGTCAGCGGTCTCCCCAGATGGATGGGAAGACGGAGTAGTAATCTGCCGAGTGTGGATGGTCCAGGGAGCATGCAAGGAAGCAATAGAGAATTCGCAGAGGTTATGCAAACCTCAGTGGCCAAAGCTAGCAAAGTTGCTAACATGGGTCGAAGATTGAGGGGGACCCCTACAGATATTGCCACTGGAGAGCCCGAAACTATGCTTCAGAAAAGATGGGAGGGAATCAAAACTGCGGACAAACTTTGAAGCTCCGGGAATGACACATGGAACCACAGTTATTATGGACCATTACTGGGCGTGTGGATCCAAGGCATACATAAGGCTGCCGAAAAACTGGGGAGGCAAATGCACATTAGTGAACGTTCACGTTCCCGCACTAGTGATCCCTAAGAATGACCTGAAGTAGGACAGTTTCCCGAAAGCAGATGCTCATCTAAGAAGAAGATCTGTGGAACTGATATCCAGGATGAAGAGGGAAAATTACTTTTCTCCCAAATCAGAAGAGGCATTCCATGCAATCAGGTACGAACATAGGCTGTTCAGCCTCACCTCAACAGTATTCACAACACTACTCCTGCCCCACATCCAAGTTGGAGTGAATGCTAAATGGTTACAGATAACCAGATGGAAGTTATTGCAGACTATGAATACCACTATAAAAGGATTTAACACGATCAAGGAAGAGCTGAGAGCAATCAGACTGATGACCCTCCAAAACAGATCTGTGCTTGACATGATCACAGAAATGGATGGAGGTGTTTGTGCAAAAATCGGAGAACATTTCGTACCATCACACAATGAAGAAAACGGAACCCTAACAGAGGCTATAAGCATGCTGACAAGCCTGAAAAACCAGATGATCGATGAAAGTGACGAAGTAGACAATGACAGCTGGTTTGGAGACCTATTCTCATGGGTTCCACAATGGATGGCAGATATATTCAAGTTTCTGGGAGCTCTACTAGCAATGGTATTGCTAGCATTCTGTGTTATCAAGATAATCATGACACAGTGCCAGAAAACTGCGAAGAAAGCCATAGGATGAAAATAATGGTTGATGTCGTATCAGGATGGAAGCCCAGAGACCCGACTGATGAAGAAATAAGAGGCTTTGTGAAGGCCAGCAAATTTGCACCAGAGGGAACAAAGTTCACATACCCTATGAAACGAAGAAGGTATGAAGGAAAATGGACCTACTGCAGCCCAAATGGACAATGTCAACTAATGACGTGGAACAAAGACGAACAAGTGAAGACAGCAGGGAGTTTGAAGGGAGTGATAAAAATATGGACTCCAAAGGCTCACACATTCGCACCATCATGTACCAACGCAGATGACGATGAGCATGACACTGAAGAAGCAAAAGAAATGAATGCAAAGGAGGTTGCAGAAGTGGTCGATGAACCGACCAGAGGGGGGAGTGTAAAGGAGGTCCCAGACATGGCCTGCACCCCTTCCCCTCATTTCGAGGTACCAGGAACGCGCTCGCCAAGGTATGTGACGTATGAAGAGCAAATGAACCTGCAAAGAGCTGCAGTGAGACACTGCCCAGTATACATCAGAAGATCCATACCGGTTGAAGCACCCATAACCAGACAACCCTGGGCAGCACGGTACCCTATCAGACAGCCATACCAGCCGCTGATACGAAATGAGGAGTACCTACACACGGTCGACGAAGAGACCCCAAAAGCCTTAATGGAAGGCCAGTGGAAATGACGCAAGGGCCTGAACAGATTTCAGAATGAACAAGAGCAGCTATCGAAGATAACACGCCAGTGCGAGTAACTACGAAATTGAATGGAATAGGCACAGAGAGGAGACAATGTTACAACACCAGGAAACAGTGTTACAAGATAAGATGGAAGCAACTGTACTGTTAAACGTGTGTAAATAGGCCTGAAACGCAAGATGCTAAGAAATCGATATTGCTTGCAATGCTTAGTAGAAGATAGAGCGGCAAGCGCCAACCGTATATCTACCTCAATAAGGCACATTATACAAGTGCGACTCCATTTTGTAAAAGCAGAAAGGTACCCAGGCTGCCAGAGACCTGCCAGGCCAAGTTTCGAAACCCAGCTAAAGGCAAGAGGAGGAGCCTAATCGAAACTCAACAAAGAGCGGCTCATGCCTAGGAAATTGAGGTCAACCGGAGAAGGGGAGGAGAGCGTCAGCTCACAAGACTCCAACTTCAGAGCATACCAGCCTTCCTCATGAAGGTCAAGATAAGGGGGGCCCATGCAGGTGGCTAGGCCGACACAGAATTAAATTCACTAAAAGCTGGAAACTAAAGCAGATTCAAGGTGAACTAACATGTGACCAGCCAGGCGCGAAGAAGTACCATCGCCTGATGTCATCCAGGACCCGAGGATGCCATAACTTTTCCAGATAAGAGAGTACAGTTTCGAGGCCATCCTTAGCCAACTAATTGACACGTCACCCTAAAACACTGATTGATGGAAGGGAGGCAGGGTGAAACTTGGGACACCAGGCACAGGGGTGTCCATTCTGCATGCTGCTAATTAAAAGTGGAAATTTATGTCTGGGGTGTAACCTGCCCAATCACAATGGACCAAGTTATCTTAAGTCCTATAGTGATTGTAACCAATAGGACGTCGTAGTTGTAGTGACGTCTATCATGCGTGATGTAGAGGGATAGGCGTAGACGCCCACCCGATAAGAGTTATCCAATCTGTATGCCCTATTATCATATACAGATATAACACCTATACTTAAGTTACCTTTCCTAACCAATTATAATGCATGTCGAGTTTTGTAAAGTTAGACGTCAATGATGACGAACAATGCCTATAAGAATCTCTGTTCAATTGAAGTTCGAGGAAGTCGGAGCGAGACCGGTGATCGCACTACAGCTGATTCCCATTTGTTTCCCTGTTTGATGTATGTATCATTAAACGGACTTCCCTTTGCCAAACTACTGAGTCCTAGTTATTGAGTCGCGTCGGAGTAAGTGAATCATGCACCCCCTGTCCTCACACGGTGCAGCTATCTTGTCTTACAACTTCTAGAGGGTGAGTCCTGACCAATGGGCCCGTCAGCGAATTCCTCTCCTCGTCAACAAACCATTTATTTAGATGGGATTTGGGTTTACTTAGTCTGAGTTTTAGAGGGGCAATGTTGTCGAGTGTAGTTAACATAATTTTGTTGTACTCGTCAACAAGTGTTTCTGGGTCTAAATGATCTGCTAATTGGTTAAGAGTGGGTAGGGTAGCGGGAATCCCTTTATCCTTAGTGGTACTCTTTTTATTACTTGTTGGATATGGTGGGGCCATGGTGGGAACTAGAGAGAGTGGTCTAGAGGTGGAGAGTTCAAAGGACAAGAAGAAGTGGTCTGTCCAAGGTTGTGGGGAGATGGATTTGATGTTGGTGGTGCAGTTGTAATCTGCTAGCCAATCAAGAATTCTCCCTTTGGTGTGAGTGGGTTCGAGAGTTATGCCCAGTTCAGAGAGAACGTTGGCAATGGTGGTGGCGTATTTGTCTAGGGGGTCATTGTATCCCAGATTAAAGTCCCCTAGGAGAAGTAATTGTGTAGATATTTTAAGGTTATTGGAGAGTAGGCTGTAGATATCCTCCTCAAATATTCCTATGGGTCCAAGTGGTCTGTAGATGAGGTGGATAGTCAATGTCTGGGAGTTGAGTAGAGGAAGTTTGATAGTGAGCACTTCACATGAATCAGCAACTAGGGTAGGTGTAATTATCATACCTAGGCTAGATTTAGCGATGATAGCAATTCCGCTGCCTTGCATATTAGTTCTGTCCTGTCCCAGTATGGTATAACCATCCGGGATTGCTAAGGAAATTAGGGGTCCTGCTGCGTCATGCAGCTAAGACTCTGTGATAGCAAGAAAGTCCAGATTATCGGCCGATATCAGGTCACAGATATCCATGGCATGCGCAGTCAGGGATCATATATTTATTAATCCTCCTTTAAGAGGGGGGCCACTACAGTGGATTGGGTAGGTTTTATTTTAGTGGGAGTAGTTAGAGGCCTCAGGATATTAAGGTGGGTGATATTTACATTCTGGTTATTTAATCTTTTGTTGGCGGGGTAGAGTTCTAGTCAGAGGCTCGTGGAGTCTCGTAAGTCTCGCTCTGAGTCTAGAGTTTCTGAAGGGTAGACTACATGGATTACTTTGAGGCCGGCTTTAGGGGCTTGGATCAGGGCGATCCATAGTGGTGGGGGTAACTAAAAATATGTTGGTTGAATTGTGTAGAGCTCTCTTGCTGGTTGTAGGGTGGCTACTGCGAGATGTCTGGTGGATAATGAACAGCAGACATATATGGGTTAAGAGGCTACGGGTTAGAATGCTCATGATGTGATATTGCATAGGAGGTTGCTTATTATAAGTTGAGATGCACCTTCAAGGTAGTGGCATATGATTAAACTAGACTAGGCTTATAGTATGGGGTACGAAGGCTTACATGGGGTCACTGGAGGCAGTTATAAAGATTTAGGGTCTACCCTGGTCACTAGAGTGGAAATGCGAGTAGGCTAGTTTGCTTTCGGTCAAAGGGTATGCTAAGCACATGTGCAGTAATGCAAGAATCGCTAAATAGGCTAGTTGCTTCTTATCAATGAGCAAGCTAAACATAAATGCAGTTAATCAGGTAAATCACACAAAGGGCTAGTTCACTTTCTGTAACTAGAAATTAGACTATGCAGGGGGATCACCGTAGGCTATAGGCATGGAGATCACAGTGGACTATAGGCATGGAGATCACAATAGGCATAGAGATCATAGTGGGCTATAGGCATGAAGATCACAATAGGCAATAGGCATAGAGATCACAGTGGGCTATAGGCATGGAGATCACTATGGGCTATAGGCATGGAGAACACAATAAGCAACAGGCATAGAGATCACAGTGGGCTATAGGCATGGAGATCACAATGGGCTATGGGTATGGAGATCACAATAGGCAGTAGGCATAGAGATCACAGTGGGTTATAGGCATGGAGATCACATTGGGCTATATGCATGGAGATCACAGTAGGCTGAATCATATGCTTACATAGTGGTGGGAAGCGAACATCTAGTCATAGGTGGGCACATTAAGGCAGGGTAAATTAGCTTGGGTAGTTAGGGGTCTAGTATGACGGCAACATAGTGTCGTCCCCCTCAATACTTGCTAGTGAGGAGTCGGCATTGTGACATGTTGTCAACACACAGTATTAGCACTTAAAGTGTTATGGGGCACCTCTATGAACTAATTAAGTGTTATTGACTGGAACACCATAAATACAGGTATATGCATAAAATATCAGGCTGTGCAGAGAAATACTCATACTTGCGAAGCATCTGATAGCAGTCTGAGGTACTACAGTAATGCAGTCAGTAGGCGTACTCACAGGGATTAATAGTCCAGCATTAGGCGAGTCTGCCGAGTCTATGGAATGGAGGTAGTCCACATTTTTAGAGACTCATGTTTGGCCCAAGGGTGATATGAGTCAAGGTGGGCTTGTAAGGTGCTCCTGGTGCGAACAGGGGCAAACAGGGCCTTTTGCTGGCCTTCATCGGGCCACTGGCTTTCTGCCTGCCGGCGGATGTTGTTGAAGTAAACAAGGTGTTGCTTAGCAACAGATTCAAACCTTGTTTTCATGCTGTGAAGTGCCCGGCATTTTGTTTCTTTCGAATGCAGTAAGATCAGCTATTTCAGAGGTAGCAGCCGGTTACTGATACAATATTGCAGATGTAGGGCTGCAAATAGGAGGATTGGGCAACAAATGTGTTAGTTGGCCGGCAGATACAAGGATTTGGCAAAAAGCAGTATGGGACTCACTGACGGATGGTGTAATCAGCTTCAGTTAGGCTGCTTAGTTGATCCGCCGAGGTCGCTTGCAGCTGGTGCCCGTAATGGCTGCAGATGAGGGGGTAGGTGGGGGCTCCTGCCCTCTCCAGCTCGTGGGATGAATAACTGGTGATTCAGTGTTCACCACAGGTCCAACTCTGCCGGGCTCAGGCCCTCCTTTTTACCACCAAGTTTACACTTGATTGCCCTCATTCGCGCTCGGATCATGAATCTCCCTTTTGGTACAATATTCACATTTGGTCTCCCCCGTCCAGGCTCAGTCATGTAATCTCTCTTTCCATGTTTTCCTCTTATGATATGATATTGCATGGCATTTATAACAAGCCTATACACAAGTGTTTCAAGGTGCAACGAGGCAAGGGAGGGGGAACAAAGGGAGGATAAACAACAATCCTACTAGGCCAGGTATCATTCAGATTGCAAAAGTGCATGGGATGGGGTAAGGGAAAGTGCAGAGGGGAAGTGGGAGGGGACAGTACAGTACAAGGGAATACATGATCACAAAATAAGTAAGCAGGTGGCAAGTGCAAAGTAAGAGCAGAAGTCAGGCGGCAAGTGCAGGTGGTGGGACTGTAGGGATACAGGAACAGTCTCAAGTGCAGGGGTTGGCAGGCAGTGGAGGTGCGTATGACTAGCGGGGAAGGAACCCGGGCCCGAGGTCAGAGGGTGGCCAGGTAACCAGTCCAATTTCAGCCAGGAGGTCAGCAGGGGAGCTGGAGGAGAGAAGGCAGAGGCAAAGAGAAAGGTTTTGAGGTGCTTCCGGAACCAGAGGTGGTTCTCCTCAAGTTTCAAGGAGGCAGGGAGGCTGTTCCAGAGGGAGGCCCCAGCCGAGGAAAGAGATCTGCCACCAAATCGTTGCTTGGACAAGCGACTGACTCTGAGGGAGTTGGAGGCGGATGAGCGAAGAGCTCGAGAAGGAAGATATTTAGGAAGGAAGAGTTGAAGGTATTGAGGTCCCAGGCCCAATAAGGCCTTGTGGACAATGCAGAGGGTTTTGAACTTAATCCTCACAGCCACTGGGAGTCAGTGCAGAGATTTCAGTCATGTAGAGATACGATCCCTGGGCTTCAGGCCAAGGACAAGTCTTGCAGTCCTGTTCTGGATGAGTTGCTGAGGGCATAGAGTGGAGGCAGACAAATTTAGAAAGAGGCTGTTGCAGTAGTCCAGCCTAGAGAGAACCAGAGCTCTAGAGACAGTGAGCTTCTGGGGGAAGGTGAAGAAAGGAAGAATACCTCTGAGGAGGTGCAGCTGGTAGTGTGACATCTTAGAGACATCAGAGATATGAGGAGAGAACGAGAGTGTGGAGTCAAAGATGACCCCAAGGTTTTTAGCCTCACAGGTGGGAGTAGGAAGACGGCCAAGAGTGGCCGGCCAGAGAGAGACAGGAAAGGAGGAAGTGGGTGTGCTGATGAGGAGAATCTCAGTCTTACTGGCATTAAGGCAGCGGGCATTGGCAGCACACCACTCCTGGATAGCAGACAGACAGTCAGTGATGAGAGATGGAGAAGAGGTTAGCTGAGTGTCATCCGCATAGCACTGAAAGTTGTGGCAGAGAGCCACAATGCGGTGGACAAGAAGTGCCAGGTATTGGTTGAACAGCCAGGGAGAGAGGTTAGACCCCTGGGGACACCACAGGTAGACAAAAAAGATAGTGGAGAGGAAGGACCCCAGTTAGACCTGGCAGGGTCGGTCAGAGAGGAAAGAAGTCAGCCACGCCATCGCCTGCCCTATGATACCCAGGTTTCAGAGAGACGGTTGAGCAGGATGGCATGGTTGACTGTGTCAAAGGCGGAAGAGAGATCAAGCAAGATGAGGACACAGGGGGTGTTGGAATCAAGGTTAGCGAGCAGGTCTTCACAGATGTTCAGGAGAGCAGTTTCCATGCTTCTGGCAGCTCTGAAGCCAGACTGATGCTCATGAAAACAGCCAACAGATTCTGTGTGGATATTAAGCTGGGAGATGGCCAGCTTTTCTAGGAGTTTGCCCTGGAAGGGAGTGATGGAAATTGGACAATAGTTAGCAGGGCAGCAGGGGTCGGCAGAGGGTTTCTTAAGAAGAGGGTGCACAAGGGAGTTCTTCAGGGGGGATGTGAAGACTCCAGTGGCAAAGGAGTGGTTGCAGAAGTCAGCCAGGGCAGGAGCCAGGGAGTCGATGTGGTCCTTGATGGTTTTGGAGGAACAGGGGTGAACCTGTTTGGACGAGACGTTCATAGATCAGACTTGTCTAGAAACCTCTTCTGCAGAGAACAGGGGAAAGGCAGAGAAGGCGGGAGGAGAGGTGGCTGCATAAGGGCCAGAGGAGGAGCAGGGTGTAGGGTGGGGGGGAGGAGGAGAGTGAGGACAGGATGTCCTGCGTTTTAGAGATGAAGTCAGAGGCCAGTGCCATGCAGAGGGCCTGGGAGGGACAGGAGTGGTAGAGACTGCGGCAGGATTGGCCAGTTCCTTGCAGATTTTACAGTTCAGCCAAGTTGTTAGATGCCGCAGAGAGGCAGGCTTGGATATGAGCTCCCTTCTTGGTGAAGACATAGAGCTGGTATTGCCTTTGTAGCAGGCGGCAGGCCAGTTTGCCAGAGGATGTACATGAAGTGTACCATTTCCTCTCAGCCTCCCTGCACTTACATTTAAGGGTGAGGAGGTCTGAGTCATACCAGGAGTTGCACTTGGCTTTGGGCTTCAGGCGGATTCTCATGGCAGGGGCAAGAGTATCAAGAGTATCATATAAAGCAGATTGGAGCATGGAAAGGGCTTTATCAGGGTGAGAGTCAGCCAAGGGGGGAGGGGTGAGAAAGTGGAGGTGAAAGCCTCGACTGGCACATGCTTCTTGGGTCGGATGATCGAGAAGGTGGGTGGCAGTGATGGAGGTGACTTTGCGTGGGGGGTAGAGAGGGTGAGATGGGAGGAAAGGTGAAAGTGATCACTCCAGGAGAGAGGAGTGGTGAGAGGGACAGAAAGGGGAATATCTGATAAGATCAGAACATCCAGAGTGTGCTCTGCAGAGTGAGTCAGGTCTGAGGGGAGAATAGATATCAAAATCGAAGACTTTCGAATGTGCAATGGGTTTTGCTTAAACCGTCGCAGGACCACATTGATTTACTTTTCACAATGTTCTTAGCACTCTTCTATTTTTGTTTCTTTAAGTTCTTGGTGGGATACCTTACTGTAACCTTCGATTGAGCACCTTTGCGGTTTTGGACCACTCTCTCAACGGTATCGTACCTTTCCTTCTCAAGTTCAAACATTCATCAATAGTTTAGTTTTACCCGCATCTTTCATCACACGCATTTTACAATATCTGTTTCAGCGCTCATTGTAAAATACTGCCACTTGCAACCTTGACTTCAACACAGATCGTTCTTGCAGTGGTCTCCCCAACTCACTGGCTGTGATGGTCTCTGTGGAGCTGCTTTGTTCTCGGAGCCAAGGACGATACCACAGCAGTTGCTGCTCCTACCTGCCTTGGTCAGTTACGTGTGAGGACCTCCGGTATCTTTGACACAGAATGCAGGATTCTTCAGCCTGGTTTGCTGGCCTTACGCTTTCATTGTCAAAGGTTTCTTGAAAAAAATATTCTTTGCTGAAAACGGCAAGGGTATTTCCCTCCTTGTGCACCATTGTTGGTTGTCCGCCTTTCTCCCCTCGTTCAGCTGCTGTTTTGAAACTGCTGTTCCTTCGTGTGCTTTGCCTCCCTCAGAGGGTGCTCTCCCAGAGTGGACTGCGGGTGTGAAATGTTTGTGTAGGGAAGGGGGGTAGAGTTCTGATGTATCCTGGTAGGAGGGGTTAAAGATATTGGAGGGGGATGGATACCACGTCTTTCCATCTGGCGTCCCACTCTCACTCCCTGAAGAACTCTCACCGAGGTGATCCTCCCACACTGGTCTACCCCAAGGATCTGGATCCAAAATCGATGGCCGTGTCCTGGCCACTTGGATGACACGTCCCTGCAGACTAGCGTGTGAGACACCTTCAGGTTTCTCACAGTGGGGTTAGATGGAGTGCGGGTAGGGGTCAAGAGAGTTGAGGTAGGGTGGGTGGGGTGGAGAGTGTGTGGTATGATGGCTAGGTGGGGTTAGAGGGAGTGGGGTAGGGTGGATGGGCTAGAGAGAATGGGACTAGGGTGGTTCAGGTAGAGAGTGTGCGGGTAGGGTCAGGTGGGGTAGAGAGAATGGGGTAGTGTGGTTGAATATATAGGGAGTGGGTAGAGAGAGTGATGATTGGGTGGTTGAGGGCAGAGGCAATGGGGATTGGGTGGCCTGTAGAGAGAGTGGGGGTAGGATGGGTTAGTGGGATAGGGAATGCGCAGGGAGGATAGGGTGTGTGGGTGAAATTATAGAGCGGGGAGTGGAGGGCTGGAACGATAGAGAGAGTGATGTAGGGTCAGTGGGGGTATTGAGTGGGTGTAAGGTAGGTTGGCTGTGGTAGATATACTGGGGTATGTAGAGAGGGTGGAGTAGGCTGGGTGGAAATAGAGAGGGTAGAGAGGAGGGATTGGGTGGGTGGTGCAACAGAGGGAGGGGAAAGAGTGGGTCGGAGTGGGTGAGTGGTTGGGGTTAGAGAGAATGGGTTAGAGAAAGTGGTTGCTTCTAGAGCAAATTGCCCACCCTAAACCACCAACTTTTTTAATTACCTGTTCCAGTATATATCTGTTTCCCTCACCATGTCTTTCTCCCTATGATTTGTAAAACCCACCATTAGTTCCCAAAGCTAGGTCCACGCTCAGTAAATATCCTCATAATAATATTATTATTAATAATAACAATAATAACAATAATAATAATAATAATAATAATAATAATAATAATAATAATAATAATAATAATAATAATAATTTTGAATACAATATTTTCATTTATTTTTACCCAGTGCCCCGTTTTAACGAACAGGACATATTACACAACAATACAAGTTAAGCGCTCAGGAGGATTAAGGAATATGTTGCTATTAAGGATAGCCAGAAATTCCTAAGAAATCGATTATAGGAAGAAAATAGAAGAAGGAATATTACACCACAATGTAATAATCAAGGAAATATGTATATCTCATCAAAAACTAAGACACAGGATACTATGCACAAATGGAGATTTAATGGCAAACTGGATCCTATGAAAGTGCAGGTTTTAGGCAGAGTTTGTATGCAGTACCCTTTGGGACCACTACACACAACTATGACTACAGGTGTAAGCAAAACCAACCTTTGTTATAAGTCTGTACTACACAATTTTGTGGTAGCACTGCTGAGAAGTCAGGCTTATCTCAAGAGGGAATGTGAGCTGTAAGGATGGTACATGGAGGTCTAAAATTACAAGTATTCAGATTAGGGCTGTACCAAATAGCATATTTAGTATTCGGCCGAATACTGAATAGTTTATCAACTATTCGGCCGAAGCCAAATATGTAGCCGAATAGTTGCTTTATTTAATAAATCATGTTTCAAACTTAAAAAAATACACTTATTAAAAAAACAAATAAAGCACCATTTTAAATGCATATTCTATACTTTTATTTCTCTTCATTGAAATTAATGTAGCATCTTTATTTAAAGTATAAAAGGCAGAAATAAAGCAGATTTAACCAAAATGAAGGGACCAAATATATAGAAGATTGTTGCATATTCAGTGCCAGTTAAATTAGGAGGCTTCACAAACGCAAAAGGACTGCCTTTGTTTATCAGATGCATTGCATGCTCTAGCCAGTTGCAAAGTCGACGCGGTCGAGTTTCGGAACTTCTTTGCAGCTCATATAGAAATGTATAAAATGGTTCATGTCGGCTTATGCAGGACACAAGTCGAGAGGAAATCTGAAATGCATGAACTCCATCTCAACTATTCACCCCACCCAAACAAATGCTGCTCACTTTTCTCTTATACTAGCCACTCTTTCTCGCCAATACACAAACATATGCAACTTCTAATTCCTGATAAAATATCAAATAATGTTAAACTCAGGACTCAAGTCCTTAAAAAAAGAAAAGGGGTGGGGGGGTACTATTACGTACGCAATGGGAAGGAACTGAAAGTATCCATGCACATTTCTTTCAGTTTGTTTTTTCTAACTCATTGCATATAAACATTCGCCAAAAGGAATGATGTTCCTGTATTGTTGCATACAAGATGCATGGTATGAAAGATGAGATAAAATATGAGCACCTTTTTTGTCTAAGAATCTGTAACCAAACATGCCCTAAAGAGCAGATTACAACATAAGATATTTTTCAGCTGTGTGATAGCAATTTGTCTGGTCTAAATCTATTCAGTTTTGCCAACTGAAGTCTATATTTGCCTTTCTGAGTTCATGTTGCATTGTATTCAAATGAGAATGTCAAAGTATTCAGAAAGAGCCGAATAGCAAGAAACTATTCGGCCAGAGCCGAATAGCTTTTTTTCAGCTGGAATTCGGCCATATACTTACTCGAAGCCGAAGTTTGGTGCACCCCTAATTCAGATAGACACTTATACTCAAGGTTTCTTGATAAAGCACTTATTAATTTATTACACAGTCAGTTAGAAAACATTCACTAGAAGGAGACAATCTATATCACACAAAAATATACTTCAGTACTTCACAATATCAAGTTCTGAGGCATTTAAACTACTTTGAAGGAGGAGCAAAATGGCATAAATTAATAAAACGGATATTACAGTTACTCTTAAACAGTGCAAATAGTTTGAGTTCGCCAGAGGAGCTGATTCAATGCAATTGTTTAGGCCAAAGTCAATGGGCTAAAGTCTCGTATCGGATAAAGCAGTTCTGGAAGTTAAACGGAAAAGTCTTGCCAAAGCTCTCAGAAGTAGTTTGTAAAAGGAAGATCCATATGTTGGGTCACCAACTGTCTAGGCCTGCAAGTTGTCAAGGTTTCAAGCACTTTTGCAGTGAGAGGTAAGTTCTCTAGGTCGAGTTTTCACAGTAACTTACAATGAAGAAAAAGATGCAGCTGAAGACGTTGGTTTCGGCAGTTCCTGCAGATCTCGCTGTTCCTGAGCCTCTTTCGTGGGGACAAGAGGGAGGACGACGGGGGACTCCTGCACTGCACAGGGACTGGTCCAAAAAGCTGGCAAAAGCAGATCTTTTATTCTGGTAGTTGTCGTCAAGCACACTAACTGGTGTCCCTCTCCCTGGCTATTCAGTTTCCTGCAGCACTCTGAGGAAAATTCAACCAGCTACGAGAATGGTGTCCAGGTGGCTTACGAGTTGATTGGTTTGGTCCAACCAACTGAAAGGGAGAAGTTGTCCTTGAAGGGCTTCTCTGTCGAGAGGAACTTGGTGATTCAGACCTGCCGCAGGGCTTCACCGGGCAAACCAACGGTCCAGGATTTGCATCAGCCATCCCCTTCCAGCTCATCTTCGGTTCTTTAGTTCTAGTGGTCGACTCTGCCTTCCAAGCTAAGAGACTTGCCTTTTAAACAGTTTTCTCCCATTCATTCCAGCCTAGCTGCCACTCACCCAGCAGGGTGGCTGTCCTTGCCGGACAGTCAGCTAGCCAATCACGCCAGAGTGCATTTGGGTCTACTAGGAGACTTAGCACAGGGAGTTTTGGGCACCTCCCTCACTTCATGCCCACCCTAGACACTCGGGCACCGGAGGCGGTCTTCAGTCCTGAAGCGTGCCAAAGGCATAGGAACAAAGGGACCAAACCTGGTTTGGCATGCAGAGACAAACTCTAGAAGGAACTTTCCAAAAAGAAATGGCAAAAAAAGAAGACTGCGACCCCGTTAAACAAAGGCGGCTCATACGCCATCTTGAAAAACATGGCTCCCGCAATTTAATGCTAAAGGTGTGTGCTGTCGTGAAAAATCGTGTTATTTCATTGTAAAACCACTGCCACCAGCCATTTTGAGAGGAAAGGGTAGCATTTGACTGCTACATGAGTTTCTAGACATATCGGATACTAGGTCACCCCTCCAGCACTCTATTGTAAGATTTGGTGTGCTAGGTCTAGGAATTTGAAAAGACTAGTAAAGTCAATTTCCCTTTACTTTCTCTGGGAAACAGTAGTTTATCCCAGAGAAGGTATTTAAACTTTGGGACAGCCTAAAAGGCTTCCCTGTGCCACTGCTTTGAGGGTGCTCTGTGACACAAATAAAACGATGATGCCTATGGAGTTGTCTAAAACTCCATAACCAAAAGAAATAAACACAGAAAACAAACAGAATTAAAAGTACAGAGTCCCAAAGGTTAGCAAAAGAGCTGCAGGTCTCTAAGGTAGAGAGGAATTAGCACATTTACGAGAATTTTCCCTAACAGCAGGTCTTGTATGGCATTTCATCACCTGAGAACGCAGGAACAGTGCCTATGAAACAGGGCAGTGCTACTTTCTATATAGCTTCATCAGCCCAAGACCAACTTTTCCCAAGACTGCCGACTTCTACATTTCACCCTTGTCAATGATCAGTGACTCCTACAGGGCAGTCTTTTTTTATACTCCAGAACTATGGACATTTTCTAGAGCCAAAGGCTTTCATTTGTGTGCATTTGCATACCCACAGTGCCTTGCTGATTCGCTCTGAACTGGATGTGAACTTTCAGCAATGGCTATTAGGTGACATTGTAGCTTGTTGGTCTTGGCTCAAATGGATTTTTCTACTTTCACATGCCAGGTAAAAGGTTTTTTTCAAGCCTTTTTAAACCCCTTGCTAGTGTGTGATCGGGCTGTAGTCCACCATCTAGTGGCTGGCTGTAATTACTACATAGTCTTTCGAATTTGAAAACATTGTCGTCTGCAGGGGTTTTCCTGTGTCACTATCCTTATCCAGCGAATACAGGGACCTACAATCCATCACGTTTTGACATCTTCAGATGATTTATTCTGCCATCCGTTGGCATAAACTTCACAACAGAAACGTTGCTGCAAGATTGTGGGTTTCATTGGTCGAATTGACATTGATGAGAATAATCTGCATCAGCAACAAGGCATACAGCAGGGAGATGGATTGGGTCAATCGTACATCTTTTAACATTCTTATAGAATGCCTATGAACCTTCTCCAATCTACAGAAAGGCTGCATCAAATCCATGGGGCCTAGATGAAAAACACCCCATTTAAATTATTTTTGCAGTATAATTGAAAATTCCCCTGGCAGGATGCACACAAGGTGTGCAATGGTGGTCTCCCCGGGTACCATGCCAAGAAAAGTGTCAGAGCCGGGTCATTATTTAAGCTAAATACACTCAAAGAAGTAAGGTTGAAAGCGCTGGGCAGGATAGGCCTTGCAGACAGAATCGGCATAGGGAAAGCGCATTCATTGGAAATCTAGGATGGCAGTTAGACGCCGGATTTGGAGTCAACTCCCAACAGCCAAAAAAGGGGTACTAGCAGGCATGGCCTCGCCGATTTCCCCAGCTCTGACTGATTGTCAATTAAACTAACCATGGTGAAAACCCCAGGCTATTGTGAGGCTGCAAAAACACACAAACATGCTAAAGTGACAACGGCAGGGAGGGGTCAGGATCAACCCATAAGCCCAAAGACACAACTGCATTTTAGGAGTGAATTGCGGTAGGACCTGACTCAATATAAACAAAGGACACAAAAACAGACATGCTGAAAGAAATGGCCTTCAAAAGACATCTCCACTTCTCAAAATCGTTAAGGAGGGTTTCCTGGAAGTAGTAAAAATTGATCCATTTGCACCCTTTGGATTTTTCTAATGCTGTTATTAGTGCTATTTGCTTTGCTGCTTGAGATGTGTAGTGTGAGGGCAGTCGTGCCTAAGATATCACTTAGACATCACTTTGTACTCACCATCTTCGATCCTCACTATTGCTGCCTCTCTGTGCCTGTTAGGGAGAATTCTCAAGAATGGTTAATTTCCCTTACCTACTGAGTCACTCAGCAGCTTTGCTGGATTTCTAGGATTTATTTTTTTCACCTGGTAAGAGTGTGAGCCTTTTTTCTCACTCTTACGTGTGTTTAACATTTTCTTGGGTTCATAGGCTGTGGAGCCTTGTCTACTCCATAGGCATCATCTTTTTACTGTGTGTTACACAGCACCTTCAGTGCAGTAACACAGGGTTGTCTTTTTCAGACTTCCCAACTGAAACTCCATTTTCTAGGACTGACTGCTGTCTCCCAGAAACATGTAACGTTGCCATTGACTTTATTAGTCTTTTTTAAAATCACAGACCCACTACACACTATCTTACATAGAGTTCTGGAAAGGGTTAAGAGCTATCCCTATTTGTCTGTTTCTCATGGAACATTGTTTTGTTCCCTTTTCATTAAGATTTGGCTGGTAGCAGTGGCAACTACCCTATTTTTCCTACCGCGGTTATTTAAAATAGCCTTGTTATGTTTTAGTCTATCTTAGTAGCCTCAAACTTAAACCCGCTGGACCATATACATTTTTATAAGGTTCTGGCTGGGTTTATTCGCCATTTCTTTTTGTAAAAGTCTTTTTTGTGTTTTGTTCTGCGTGCCAAACCAGGTTTGATTCCTTTGTTCACCAACCTTTTTTTTAGGGCTTCTGCACAGAAGCCCCCCTTAGGCGCCTGAATGTCTGAGGGGGACAGGATGTGAGGGAGGGGTTTGAGACTCCCTGCGCAGGGTCTCCTTGGAGACACATGTTGCACTCTGGTATGATTGGCTGTGGTGACTGTCCCGGCGGGACAGCCACCTTGCTGTGTGATTGACAGCCAGGCTGTGTGAATGGGGGAAAACTGCATAAAAAGCAGGTCTCTGGGACAGAGAAGGCAGAGTTTCCACTGGATCGAGAGAACCGAAGAGAAGCTGACAGAAAAGGACCTCTACCACGACTGAACATCCCGTGGAAGCCCGGCTGTGTGTACGAATCTTCAAACTTTGACATCAGGGAAGATCTGCAAGGAATCCTTTCCCCTTGAGCTGGTGGGAAGAACCAGTTTGCCAAACTGCAAGCCAGGCCTCATCCCTCTGGTCGAATTTGATGTGCACAGCTACAGTGAACCGGATAGCCAAGACGAACGGACCCTGCTTGGGTTTTAAGGAGCACACTTTTTATTTGTCGCTTTGCTCTGCTGCTGGTTTCTTCCCTGGGCAGTGCAGGACCCTCCAGTCTTCCTCCTTCTTGTCAGTCCGACAGTCGCCTTAGGAACTGTGAGCCTGCAGGACCTGCCAGGAACATCTGCCTCAGCTACACCATTCTTCTGCTCTAAAGGTACTGTGCTAACTCGGTTGTTCGTTCAGTCCTACCGCGGTGAAAGTGTATGAAATCTTTTGCCAATCTGAGGGCGTGTCCTTCTTTATTCTTTAAAGTAACTTTAGTCCGACCAACTTCGTTCTGAACTCGTGGCAAAGACTTAACGTGAACTACCCAAACTGTGTGATCATCTGAAAAGACTTTGGTTCAATTACTTTGGCCCTGGCCTCTTGATTTGATTTCCTCACTGTAGTTCCTTTTTCTAGATTGCCCTGCTTACTTACTTGCTGGTGCTGCTCAACTTTTGTCTAATTTTGTCTTTCCCTCCCTTTTTCTTGGTGGAGTGCCATTTTGCTCACACTTCATTTTGAGCCTAACTTGTCCAGAATCTATTGGGGGTTGTGTAGTGTATTTGAATCGTGATTTCTCAACTGCTTGATAATAGTGAAATGTTCAATAACTGATGTGTAAATAAATATATATTCTTTTACTCAGAAGCCTTGAGTCAGTGTTTGTTTGAATCATAGTAATTGCAGTCCTTTGTGTAACTATTAATACCTCACACTTTACTCTTGAGATAAGTCTGGCTGCTCAGACATCGCCACCACTTTACTGTGTAGTACAGGCGTGTGCCAAAGGTGAATTTGTACTGTCACTTGTAGTCCTAATTGTGGGTGGTGTTCCCAAAGGGTACTGCATATAATTCTGCCTGACACTGGTGTACAGTGGTGCAGATCAAGTATAGTGATTACACTTAGAGTGCTGCTATTACCTTGGATCAACTAACCACAAGGCTTAACACCACTAAAAAGCAATATTAATCATGTCTGATATGGAAAGCTACATTCAGGAGACCCTCCTTAGTTACATTGTGGATTATTTGAAAAATCTGTGTAAAGAAAGGAATCTCTCTGTTAAAGGATAAAGTCTGAATTGATTGAAAGTTTGTTAGAGAAATAAGGTCTGGAGGGTGGGTCTGAAATACCGAACCCCTCAGCAAATGTGGAAAATGATTATGTGTCTATTATTGATGAGTTAGATGAAACAGGTGTGTCCCACAATGTAGGCCTCACTGTTCCTAAGCCTGCTCAACAACCTCAACCTTTGTCCACTGGGACCCCTACAGGGCCTAAACTCAGTCCTAAATTCATAGCTCTAGAAAAGATGAGGCTTGAATTGGAATTTAAACGTTTAAATGCTCAAACTGAACAAAAGAATCAAGAACTTAAGTTCAGAGAAATAGAGATGAACCATGCCTTAGAAATGAAAAAGTTGTCTATTGAAAATGCTTCTCTCCCAGAGTCGTGTAGGACTTCCTGTTCTAAGAGACCCTGTATGCCTAAAGAAATTGTGGGTACGTGTGAGGTTAAGCTTGATATTTTGGATTGGTTGGCAATGTTTGAATATAACCATGGGATTCAAGACATTAGAGGGAATTAATTGCTTCCTTGGCTCTTCTCTAGGCTACCTACTGTTGCATCTGATGTTGTGATGGAGTTGGGGAGGTGGATAGGATGGATTATGAGTGTGTGAAGCTAGCTTTAATTGCTAGTTCTGGGAAGACCCCTTCCCAGTACCTTCAGAGGTTTAGGACCCTCAAAAAACAAGATGGTACCCTTTGGGCTACCTGGGTGTGTGACTGTTTGAAAAACTTAGATGTTTGGGTTAAGGGTTACAGAGTGAACAGTTATGAAGGTATGAGAAATCTTGTTATGTTGGAGTCAATTTGTGATTCCTGCTCTCCTGAGGTCAGACAACACTTGGCTGATTCTAAGGAGATAGATCCAAAGAAGTTAGCGAAGGCTGCTGTCTTGTGGGTTGCCAACAGAGCTACTCACAAGGATTCTGGGGTAAATCAGAAGAAGGATGAGGGAAAGTAACCACAGAAAGATAACAAGGACAATTCAAATACATCCAGTCCAAAAGAGGGCCACACACAGAAACATATGGGTAAACCACAAGGGAAACTGAATCAGGCTAGTGTACCATCTGGACCCACACCAGATGGAGGTCAGAACAAACCCCCATTCATCAAAACATTTGGGAAATGTTATGTTTGTGGGTGAACTGGCCATGTGAAAGGGGATCCCAGATGTAAGGGTAAACCTTCAGGGGTCCACACTGTCTCCTTAGCCTTCTCCCCAGAGGAAGAAGTACATATGGCATGTGGAAACTTTCACCTACTGGCTGATGAACCCATGACAGTCTCTTCTAGTGTTTCTTTAGTATCCTTGGGCTTGTGGGAACAACATAATTTAGATGTCTATAATTCCATCCCCGCTAATACTAAAGAGTATTATAAAGATAGTGTTCTTGTGAATGGCCAGGAGACTCCTGCCACAGAGACACTGGAGCCAGCATAAGTGTGGTGGATGTATCATTTTTCAAGGTGGAGGATGTTGCTAAGGCACCCACACGCCTCGCTAAGTTAGCTGGAGGCCCTGTGCAAATGCTTCCCCATTTACCAGCTCTCATACAGTGTAATGATATGACTGTCAAAATACCTGTTAGTGTGCAGAGTGAAGTGCCTGGGAGAGTCCTGTTGGGCAATGACCTGAAAGCTCTTGGAGTTGTGTCTAGCACCTCCAGGCCTCCCAGTAAAAGGAAACAGGAGATCACTAGGCCTGCAAGGGAGAGAACCTTGAGAGGCTCTCCAGTGGAGTTGATAGAGGATACTATCAACCCCACTCCACAGGAGTTGCTCACTGCTATTTCTGGAAAGGAAGAGGCAACGGGGAAATGCAAGACCTCCAAGAAAAAGACAGACAACACCCCTGTGCTGCCAGCAAGGACATCCCCAAGATTGTCCAAGGTCACACCTGTGACTCCTCCACCTGTTGAGGCAGAGTGTGAGGTACAACCCTGTGTGGTTGATCCAGTTTCTGAATAATCAGATCCGGACGAAGACACTGTTTTGGTTGGAGATCTTGACCCTGTTGACCATCCTGAGCTGCATTTTTTACTGGCAGAAGTTGGATCCAACAGGACAGACTTCAGCAGAGGACAGATAGTGTGTCCTACTCTCGACGTTCTTCTACAACAGGCTGCGTCTCAACTTGATGGGCAAGAAGTTCAAAAGCATAGGTTGAGCTGGGAAGATGGCCTCTTCTACAGTGAACCAACTGAGTCTATCCCTGGGGACTGCAAAAGAATTGTAGTGCCCCTAGCAAACAGACTCCAGTTCCTACAGTTGTCCCACGAGATACCTTTGGCTGGTCATTTGAGTTACAAAAATACCAAGGAAAGGCTCTCCCTATTCTTCTACTGGCCTAAGATGAGTTCAGAAGTTGCCCATGCTACTAGGTATCCTGAAGCAATACCCATGAGGACTGTTACAGCTCAGGCTGTGGCTAAGGCTCTACTTGGTATTTTTTACCAGAGTAGGGTTTCCTAAGGAAGTGATATCCGACAGGGGATCCAGTTTTATGTCCCACTACATGCAATCCATGTGGAAAAACTGCGGTGTCACTTACAAGTTCTCTACAGCCTACCATCCACAGACAAATGGACTGGTACAGAGGTTTAATCGTACTATGAAGAGCATGATAGGTGTTTTAGAGGAACCCCTTAAAAGAAAGTTGGTCCTTCTACTGCCATGCCTTCTCTTTGCTTATAGAAAAGTCCCTGATGAGGGAGTTGGTTACAGTCCCTTTGAACTTCTCTGTGGCCATCCAGTTAGAGGCCCCTTGGCCCTGATCAAGGAGGGGTTGGAGAGTGTTCCTTCCCACAAGCCGGTCAGAGTGACTGACTATGTGATAGGTCTCCGGAGGAGAATGTCACACATGATGGCAGAAGCTAGTGATAACTTTAAAGCAGGTCAGGCTCTGGTCAAACATTGGCATGACCAGAAGGCCAGCATGGTTGAGTTTAGTCAAGACCGGCTTGTACTAGTTATGGTGCCAACAGGGCAGAGGGCCTTGCAGGACAAATGGATAGGACCCTCCAAGGTTGTGGGCAAACTTGGAGAGGTGAACTATCTGGTGGACTTAGGCAGACCTAAGGAAGCTCCCAGAGTCTTTCACACCAACCGTTTGAAGGCATATGTCTCGAGACCAGAAGCGGGAGCTTTGCTTCTAGCTTCAGTTCAAGAGGAGGAGGAAAGTGATCCTCTACCTGACCTTCTCAGAGACCAACCTTTAGATGGAAACATAAAAGGAGTCAATCTCTCTTCTCAACTGACATCTGAAGAACAGGAGGAGTGCACAGTTCTGTTAAATCAGTTTGCCTCCCTGTTTTCACTTTCACCAGGCTTGACCCCTTGGGGCCAGCATGATATTATCACTGGTGATTGTTTATCTCTGTGAAAAGCAGAGGTTACAGAAGTACAGAACATGTGAGATCCCACATCAAAGGAGTGGTCAATAAGATGCTTGATCTCGGGGTTATAGAGCCCTCTACAAGTCCATGGTCTAGTCCAGTTGTTCTAGTACCAATGGCAGCATCCAAGGAGTTGAGATTCTCTGTGGATTATAGAGCTCTAAATGCTGTCACTAAGACTGATTCCCATCCTTTGCCAAGGACAGATGATCTGACGGATAGACTTGGTGCAGCCAAGTACCTCAGTACATTTGATCTGACGTCAGGTTATTGGCAAATAGCCCTGACAGATCATACCAAGGAGAAAACCGCATTCTCTACCCCAGCAGTTTAAGGTTATGCCTTTTGGATTAAAGAATGCACCTGCTACATTCCAAGGATGGTCAATCGATTTCTGAATGGGATGGAGGACTTCTGTATGGCATATTTGGATGACATTGCAGTGTTCAGCCCTACTTATTTTGCAGGCGCTTGAGCAGGCCCATCTGACCATAAATGCAAGTAAATGTCAAATTGGTCCGAGCAAAGTGGTCTACCCTGCTCATGCGGTAGGAGGAGGTGAAATGAGGCCATTGCCTAGCAAAGTACAATGTGTACAAAGATGGGCCACCCCTAATTCTCAAACCCAAGTGAGAGCCTTCCTTGGTCTCACTGGGTACTACATGAATTTCATAGTAAACTATGGGACCATAGCTTCTCCCTTGAATGCGATCTCCTCTCCAAAATTCCCTAAAAACGTTAGATGAAATGAGGAGTGCACTCAGGCCTTTCAAAGTCTGAAGAAAGTCCTTTGTCAAGCTCCAGTCCGAAGAGCTCCTGATTATCACCTACCCTTCACTTTGCAGACAGATGCATCCAATACAGGTATGGGTGCAGTCCTTAGTCAACTAGATGAGAAAGGTAGGGAGCACTCCATTTGCTTCATCAGTAGGAAACTGAAGGAACCAGAAACAAGGTGGGCAACCATAGAGCGTGAATGTTTTGCCATTGTGTAGTCTTTGAAGAAGTTTAGACCATACTTGTATGGATCTACTTTTGTGATTCAAACCCTTGAGATGGTTAATGCAAATGAAAGGGGAGAACCCAAAACTTCTAAGATGGTCAATCTGCCTGCAAGGGTTTGATTTCACCATTGAGCATAGATCAGGATGTCACCACCAAAATACTGATGGTCTCTCTAGGATGTTTTTAACTGACTAGAGTGAAGAGATTCATCCAGGAGTGGATTAAATCCTCCTGTCCCTTAGTCTTGGGGGGCCGAGTGTTAGGGAGAATTCTCCAGATTGGCTAATTTCCCTTTCCTACTGAGTGCCTCAGCAGCTTTGTTGGATTTCTAGGATTGATTTTTTTCACCTGGTAAGAGTGTGAGCCTTTTTTCCCACTCTTACATGTGTTTTGCTGTGCGTGTTTAACATTTTCTTGTGTTCATAGGCTGTGGAGCCTCACCTACTCCATAGGCATCATCTTTTTACTGTGTATTACACAGCACCTTCAGTGCAGTAACACAGGGTTGTCTTTTTCAGACTTCCCAACTGAAACTCCATTTTCTGGGACTGACTACTGTCTCCCAGAAAAATGCAAAGTTGCCATTGACTTTATTAGTCTTTTTAAAATCACAAACACAGTACACACTATCTTACATAGAGTTCTGGAAAAGGTTAATAGCTATCTCTTTTTGTCTGTTTCTCGTGAACATTGTTTCTTTCCCTTTTCATTAGGATTTGGCTGATGGCAGTGGTAACTACCCTAATTTTCCTACCGCTGTTATTTTAAATAGCCTTGGTATTGATGTAGGCTATCTAAGTGGCCGCGAACTTAAACCCGCTGGACCATATACGTTTTCATAAGGTTCCAGATGGGTTTATTCACCATTTCTCTTTGTAAAAGTATTCCTCGTGTTTTGCTCTGCGCGCCAAACCAAGTTTGATTCCTTTCTTCACCGACCTTTGGCGGGCTTCTGCACAGAAGCCCTCCTTAGGCGCCTGAATGTCTGAGGGGGACAGGATGTGAGGGAGGGGTTTGAGACTCCCTGCACAGGGTCTCCTTGGAGATCCATGTCGCACTCTGTTATGATTGGCTGTGTTGACTGTCCGCGCAGGACAGCCACCCTGCTGTGTGATTGATAGCCAGGCTGTGGGAATGGGCTAAAACTGCATAAAAAGCAGGTCTCTGGGACTGAGACGGCAGAGTCGCCACTGGATCAAGAGAACTGAAGAGAAGCTGACAGAAAAGGACCTCTACCATGACTGAACCTCCCGGTGAAGCCCTGCTGCGGGTCCGAATGTTCAAACTTAGATGACAGAGAAGATCTGCAAGGAATCTTCTCCCCTTGAGCTGGTGAGAACAACCAGTTTGCCAAACTGCAAGCCAGGCCTCCCTCCTCTGGTCGAATTTGCTGTGCACAGCTACAGTGAACCGGAAAGCCAGGAGGAACGGACCCTGCTTGGGTTTTAAGGAGCGCACCTTTTATTTGTTGCTTTGCTCCGCTGCTGGTTTCTTCCCTGGGCAGTGCAGGACCCTCCAGTCTTCCTCCTTCTTGTCAGTCTGACAGTCGCTTCAATATCTGTGAGCCTGCAGGACCTGCCAGGAATGTCTGCCTCAGCTACAGCATTCTTCTGCTCAAAAGGTGCTGTGCTAACCCGGTTGTTAGTTTCGTCCAATTGCGGTGAAAGTGTGTGAAATCTTTCGCCAATCCGAGGGCTTGTCCTTCTGTATTCTTTAAAGTAACTTTTTATCTGACCAACTTCGTTCTGAACTCTTGGCAAAGACTTAACCGCGAACTACCCGGAACTGTGTAATCCTCTGCAAAGACTTTGGTCCATTGTCTTTGGCCCTGGCCGCTTGATTTGATTTCCTCACTGTAGTTCCTTTTTCTAAATTGCCCTGCTTACTTACTTGTTGGTGCTGCTCAACTTTAGTCTAACTTTGTATTCCCCTCCCTTTTTATTGCTGAGTGCCATTTTGCTCACACTTCATTTTGAGCCTAACTTGTCCAGAATATATTGGGTGTGGTGTAGTGTATTAGAATTGTGATTTCTCAACTGCTTGATAATAGTGAAATGTTTAATAACTGATGTGTAAATAAATGTATATTCTTTTATTCAGAAACCTTGAGTCAGTGTTTGTTTGAATCGTAGTAATTTCTGTCCTTTGTGTAACTATTGATACTGCTCACTTTACTCTTGAGATAAGTCTGGCTGCTCAGCCATCGCTACCACTTTACTGTGTAATACAGGCTTGTACCAAAGGTGAATTTGTACTGTCACTTGTAGTTCTGATTGTGTGTGGTGTTCCCAAAGGGTACTGCATATAATTCTGCCTAACAGTGACTGACTCCTGTTCTGATCAATCGTTGATGACCCATCAACAAAGAGCTCTTGACCTTCTTTCCCATTATGAGTCCCCAGACTGTCGCAATGTCCGGTGATGTCTGGTTTCTCATGATGCACTTTTAATTAGTCCACTTACGCTGTGCCTGTTCTACTGACAGCCAGCTCATGTGTCTTGTGATTTCCACCTGATGGGTGTTTGTGGACATCATGATGTGACCGCACCTGCGCGGTATGACAGTGGTGTCTGCGAACAGTGTTCCTGACTGTGGACATTTTCAAACTCGTTTTCTGTTAAGTTCCAAGCTGAAACTTTACCCTTGTGCAGCTCCCAGACCTATTATTGATTGATTTGAAAATCAGAGGTTTGTTGCTCCTGGCTATCTTGCTTGCAGTTTGTAAAATAAATAATATGACACTTTGGTTAATACGAATTAATTCGTTTTATTTTTCAGCGTTTTTTCTAGTGATTTAATCTAGATACATGTGTTTATGAGAAACACTTTTTGGAACTTGACGAGCAAGTTTTCGGTCAGCCGACACGTGTTTCGACCTTACGGTCGTTCTCAAGGCTGAACAATATTCAATTTGTGATCAAGTAGTGACATATTGCATTATTTTCAGCAGTGGTGTTTTAGGTGATGTGCCCACATAGTGATAGATAGTGACATTACATTAAAACACATTGATGTGTCGGTATGTAACAGTTTTGGAAAAAAGTAAGAAAATCATTGGAAGAAAAGGAGGGAGGAAAGGAAAGAAAAGTAAGTTGCTGGTAATTGGGCTTGTGGTATATTAGATTGAGGTAATTGCCTCTTACCCAGTCGTGGCTTGCTGTGTGCCCTCAGTAGGGTTCTAAATTGTGAACTGTCCTTTACGGCAGTTCCGGCTCCTGTTGGGCCCTTTGGGAGAAAGAGAGTAGAGGGGATGGTTGGTGGGAGCTTTCACAAAAAGAGAGCCCCCATGGTGCGTTATAGTCACATTTGTCTCATTGGATTTAATCGGCTGTGGTCATTGCACAAGTAACAGGTGGAAAACATCAAGGGCTTTTCTTGAATAGCCCTTGTGTATTTTCACCTGTTGAGCGTGTTAGTAGTGATAGTGATGGTATCATCTAACCATGTATTTCCTGATGGTTGGCCCCAGGTAGTGAAAATGACTGCGGTTGGTGAATTGGATGGTCCTAGATGTACATCAGGGGCTTTTTTAGAAGAGAGCTCCTGTGTGTACCCAGCCATAGATAGCATTTGTAATACATTTCCTATTGTTGGAAAGTGAGCATGAAGAAAATTAAGATTAGCGCTAAAAGCTAACTATATCCCTTAGTTGGGCAAGGTACTTGCTGTCTCTGGGATGGGCTAGGAAGCTCACCTGTGTGCTCTGTCTGACGTCCCAGGCGGTGCTCTGCTGCTTCTGCACACCGCGCTGGGTGCCGCCATTATATGCTGTTTGTTGACTCACGTTCGTCTCGGGCCGCACATGCGCGGTGGTGAAGTGTCTTAGCGCTGGTCCCGGCGCATGCGCGTCGTAGTGCGCGACTTGCGCATGCGCCGCGGATCAGTGAAAGGCCTTCACCGGGAATTGCTTGTGATTAGATTGGAGGATCGGGGGTGGGTGGCCCTAGCCCTTGGCTATGTGGCAAAAGGGATCTAGGTGAGCTTGAAATGATAAAGGGTGTGTGTTTCTAGTCTGTTGCGAGGGGTGTCAATTAAAATGACGGTGTGTGTGGCATGGTCTCATGTCGGGCCGTGTCATACCCACATTTGGGTCACTATCCCTGCCGGGGTTTGAAGATTAAGATTTAGGTAGAGAAAAATTGTAGAAAAGGAGGATGATGAAGATTTACAGGAAGACATTTAAATCATGGTCTTTGTTAAGGCCATTCTTCACACATCTAAAATGACAAATTAAACGTGCTTCCTCTTGTCTCAGTTTCCGGATTCTGTCTCCTCCTCTTGGGCCCAGCCGGACCAACTTAAGTCCGATGAACCTTATGTCACTCTTGTTCTCCATTTGGTGGTTCCTCTGCCAGTGGTTTGCCAATGGCAGTTTGGGGTCCTGTGAATGTATACTGTTCATGTGCTCTCTGATCCTGAAGCGTGTCTCTCGGATGGTGCTGCCTATGTATATTTTATTACAAACACAAATGATTGCATAAATTACAAATTTACTTCTACAATTAATGTGCTCAGTGATGTTGAAGATGGGACAGCCTGAGAATTTGGCGCATTTGGTCTGTGTTGCATGCTTGCACATTGAGCATGTCCCGCATTTCGTGAAACCAATTGGTGTCCTTTTACTGAGCCAGTCCTGTGCCATGATACGTTTGTCTGCAAGAAAGGAGGGGCTCAGTAAGGTCCTTAGTGTTGGTGCTCTGCTGTATGACATGCTGGGATATGTTTCTAGTTGCGGCTTGATATGCTCGTCCATGAGGAGTAGTCCCCAGTGCTTCCTCAAAATTTTTTGTAATGCATAACTGTCTTTGTTGTATCTTGTTACAAATCTGATGGTAGGATTGTCATCGTGTCTTCTCGGTTTGGGTGAGAGCAGTGTTGATCTTTCCAGTCGGCAGGCTTGTTTTCTTGCTTCTGCCAGGTTCACATGGGAATAGCCCCGACTACTGAATCTTTGATCCAGCAGGTTGCATTCTTCTATGAACGATTCATCTGTGTTGCAGTTCCTTCTTGCCCGAATGTATTCTCCTTTCGGAATGTTGCGAATGACACTTTTTTTATGGCAACTAGTTGCATGGAGGGTTGAATTGACTTCCGTTGGTTTGCGGTAAGTTCTGGTAGTTATTTGGTTCTCTTTTATTTCAATCTTGAGGTCCAGGAAGTCAATTTGAATATTGCTGATGTGGCTCGTTAATTCAATACCAAAGTCATTGGTATTGAGATAGCTCATATATTCATTGAGTTCATCTTTAGTTCCTTTCCAAATTAAGATGATATCATCTATGAATCTGGCCCAATTGACAATGAGCCTGGTGAATTTGTCTTCTTTCATTGCGTGTTTAAGTTCATAGGAGTGCATAAAACAATTAGCTAATGCAGGTGCATAGCTGGCTCCCATTGCGATCCCTTTAGTCTGCTTGAAATATTCTCCATTGAATATGAATATATTCTTCTTGAGAGAGAAGTTCAGGAAGGCTTTAGTCATTTCTACTTGATCTAGGTGTGAGGCTGATTCATGTTTGAGTAGAAACCCCATGCTGGTTATAGCCAATTCATGGTCAATTGATGTGTACATCGCTTTAACATCAAGCGTAGCCATAAGGAAATGCGGTTCCCATTTGATTTTGGCAAGGATCTCTAAGGTATGCATGGTGTCTCTCAGGTAGCTCGGTATTTTTATGACCAGTGGCTGAATGACATTGTTGATATATCTGGCTAATGTCTCCGTGATTCCTCCTATACCACTCAGGATTGGTCTGCCCTCTGGAATAGTGTTGAAAGCTTTGTGGACTTTTGGCAGAAAATAGATTGTTGGCATGATGGGGTGGTCTGTCCTAAGGTAGTTGTATTCATCATCTGTTATCAGCCCCGTCGCTTTGTAATTAGTTAGTAGTTCCTGGTGTTCTTTCAGAATCTTCGCCTGTGGGTTGCTGTCCAATTTGACATAATTGCCGGGTGTTTCCAGATGGTTGAGTGCCATTTTGATGTAATCTGATTTATCCATTATTACTATATTTCCACCTTTATCAGCTTCCTTGATTATGATATTGGTTTCTTCTCGTAGGTTTCTGAGAATGGTCTGTTCTTCCTTGGTTAGGTTGCCTTTGTTCTCTGTTTCATGCGTCCGTTGGTCTTCCAATTTGTGTAGATCCATGGTTACTGCTTGATGAAAAGTGTCGATGTAATTTTCTGCATAGAGTTGCGGCGTGAATCTGGATTTGGTTTTGAGTTCCGGAATCGTCATTGCTATATTACAGATGCCCAGTTCATGTAAGCATTCTTGCTTGCTTTTGTCGTTATCAGCCAGAGTGCTAAGGAGATGAATGTCTTCAACATCCCCGATGGTGAGTGGGCTTGGTTTAGGTATTATTTCCGGTGGTTTGTATACGCCGCAACTCTATGCAGAAAATTACATCGACACTTTTCATCAAGCAGTAACCATGGATCTACACAAATTGGAAGACCAACGGACGCATGAAACAGAGAACAAAGGCAACCTAACCAGGCGAAGATTCTGAAAGAACACCAGGAACTACTAACTAATTACAAAGCGACGGGGCTGATAACAGATGATGAATACAACTACCTTAGGACAGACCACCCCATCATGCCAACAATCTATTTTCTGCCAAAAGTCCACAAAGCTTTCAACACTATTCCAGAGGGCAGACCAATCCTGAGTGGTATAGGAGGAATCACGGAGACATTAGCCAGATATATCAACAATGTCATTCAGCCACTGGTCATAAAAATACCGAGCTACCTGAGAGACACCATGCATACCTTAGAGATCCTTGCCAAAATCAAATGGGAACCGCATTTCCTTATGGCTACGCTTGATGTTAAAGCGCTGTACACATCAATTGACCATGAATTGGCTATAACCAGCATGGGGTTTCTACTCAAACATGAATCAGCCTCACACCTAGATCAAGTAGAAATGACTAAAGCCTTCCTGAACTTCTCTCTCAAGAAGAATATATTCATATTCAATGGAGAATATTTCAAGCAGACTAAAGGGATCGCAATGGGAGCCAGCTATGCACCTGCATTAGCTAATTGTTTTATGCACTCCTATGAACTTAAACACGCAATGAAAGAAGACAAATTCACCAGGCTCATTGTCAATTGGGCCAGATTCATAGATGATATCATCTTAATTTGGAAAGGAACTAAAGATGAACTCAATGAATATATGAGCTATCTCAATACCAATGACTTTGGTATTGAATTAACGAGCCACATCAGCAATATTCAAATTGACTTCCTGGACCTCAAGATTGAAATAAAAGAGAACCAAATAACTACCAGAACTTACCGCAAACCAACGGAAGTCAATTCAACCCTCCATGCAACTAGTTGCCATAAAAAAAGTGTCATTCGCAACATTCCGAAAGGAGAATACATTCGGGCAAGAAGGAACTGCAACACAGATGAATCGTTCATAGAAGAATGCAACCTGCTGGATCAAAGATTCAGTAGTCGGGGCTATTCCCATGTGAACCTGGCAGAAGCAAGAAAACAAGCCTGCCGACTGGAAAGATCAACACTGCTCTCACCCAAACCGAGAAGACACGATGACAATCCTACCATCAGATTTGTAACAAGATACAACAAAGACAGTTATGCATTACAAAAAATTTTGAGGAAGCACTGGGGACTACTCCTCATGGACGAGCATATCAAGCCGCAACTAGAAACATATCCCAGCATGTCATACAGCAGAGCACCAACACTAAGGACCTTACTGAGCCCCTCCTTTCTTGCAGACAAACGTATCATGGCACAGGACTGGCTCAGTAAAAGGACACCAATTGGTTTCACGAAATGCGGGACATGCTCAATGTGCAAGCATGCAACACAGACCAAATGCGCCAAATTCTCAGGCTGTCCCATCTTCAACATCACTGAGCACATTAATTGTAGAAGTAAATTTGTAATTTATGCAATCATTTGTGTTTGTAATAAAATATACATAGGCAGCACCATCCGAGAGACACGCTTCAGGATCAGAGAGCACATGAACAGTATACATTCACAGGACCCCAAACTGCCATTGGCAAACCACTGGCAGAGGAACCACCAAATGGAGAACAAGAGTGACATAAGGTTCATCGGACTTAAGTTGGTCCGGCTGGGCCCAAGAGGAGGAGACAGAATCCGGAAACTGAGACAAGAGGAAGCACGTTTAATTTGTCATTTTAGATGTGTGAAGAATGGCCTTAACAAAGACCATGATTTAAATGTCTTCCTGTAAATCTTCATCATCCTCCTTTTCTACAATTTTTCTCTACCTAAATCTTAATCTTCAAACCCCGGCAGGGATAGTGACCCAAATGTGGGTATGACACGGCCCGACATGAGACCATGCCACACACACCGTCATTTTAATTGACACCCCTCGCAACAGACTAGAAACACACACCCTTTATCATTTCAAGCTCACCTAGATCCCTTTTGCCACATAGCCAAGGGCTAGGGCCACCCACCCCCGATCCTCCAATCTAATCACAAGCAATTCCCGGTGAAGGCCTTTCACTGATCCGCGGCGCATGCGCAAGTCGCGCACTACGACGCGCATGCGCCGGGACCAGCGCTAAGACACTTCACCACCGCGCATGTGCGGCCCGAGACGAACGTGAGTCAACAAACAGCATATAATGGCGGCACCCAGCGCGGTGTGCAGAAGCAGCAGAGCACCGCCTGGGACGTCAGACAGAGCACACAGGTGAGCTTCCTAGCCCATCCCAGAGACAGCAAGTACCTTGCCCAACTAAGGGATATAGTTAGCTTTTAGCGCTAATCTTAATTTTCTTCATGCTCACTTTCCAACAATAGGAAATGTATTACAAATGCTATCTATGGCTGGGTACACACAGGAGCTCTCTTCTAAAAAAGCCCCTGATGTACATCTAGGACCATCCAATTCACCAACCGCAGTCATTTTCACTACCTGGGGCCAACCATCAGGAAATACATGGTTAGATGATACCATCACTATCACTACTAACACGCTCAACAGGTGAAAATACACAAGGGCTATTCAAGAAAAGCCCTTGATGTTTTCCACCTGTTACTTGTGCAATGACCACAGCCGATTAAATCCAATGAGACAAATGTGACTATAACGCACCTTGGGGGCTCTCTTTTTGTGAAAGCTCCCACCAACCATCCCCTCTACTCTCTTTCTCCCAAAGGGCCCAACAGGAGCCGGAACTGCCGTAAAGGACAGTTCACAATTTAGAACCCTACTGAGGGCACACAGCAAGCCACGACTGGGTAAGAGGCAATTACCTCAATCTAATATACCACAAGCCCAATTACCAGCAACTTACTTTTCTTTCCTTTCCTCCCTCCTTTTCTTCCAATGATTTTCTTACTTTTTTCCAAAACTGTTACATACCGACACATCAATGTGTTTTAATGTAATGTCACTATCTATCACTATGTGGGCACATCACCTAAAACACCACTGCTGAAAATAATGCAATATGTCACTACTTGATCACAAATTGAATATTGTTCAGCCTTGAGAACGACCGTAAGGTCGAAACACGTGTCGGCTGACCGAAAACTTGCTCGTCAAGTTCCAAAAAGTGTTTCTCATAAACACATGTATCTAGATTAAATCACTAGAAAAAACGCTGAATAATAAAACGAATTAATTCGTATTAACCAAAGTGTCATATTATTTATTTTACAAACTGCAAGCAAGATAGCCGGGAGCAACAAACCTCTGATTTTCAACTTACCAAACTGGGGCTTAGGCTAAACCCCAAAAACCGCTCCTGTGATCTCGCGTAAATTTGAAATCACAATAATTGGAGCTTAGCACTGGCAGGTTCCACTCCTAGAGCCTAAAACCCACCCTATTATTGATTGATCTGGCAACTTTGTACAACTTTTCAAGGCCTATATTCGACTCCGTAGTCCACGGATAGCACGACTGTCTGTGGATGGTTCCACGGAAGGGACCCACCAATTACTTTTCCTCATTCTCAATCTGGCTATCCAGAAGAGAGCATCTTGCAGGACCTACTTTGGAGATTACTTGCAATACTGCATCTAAGGCATCTGCTGTGGCCATATCTGCTTCCCAACTCCCCCACCACCACCATCGGCATCTGGAGGGCCTGCACAGGGGAACAGGCGCAGAGTCCAGGGTGTGGACATTTTTTACGACTGTTGGAAATGTCCAGAAGGCTTGTGAAAGCAAGGTGAAATGCACTGATTGCAAAGTTGGACTCAGTTGTACTCAGTCAGGAAACCTGGCTTGTATTCCTATGGGACAACTTCCATGAGGCGGCACACCAAATCTAACAACCCGACTGCTCTGAGGAAGGCGATAACTTTCTCAGGTAAGAGCAGGCTGGCATCCTCCATCCCATCATCTTCAACTGCTCCTGTTACCACAAAGGATACTCCTTTGGAGCAGAGGATCCCAGCAATGGCTTCACAGGCCATACTGAATGCTGTTGACCCTAAACCTTTCAAGGGTCACAGTGCTATGTTTGTATTGTGAAGCACCAATCTGTAGGGGGAGCAGTTTAGAGTGCTTTCAAGGCTGCGGTCATGGAACATGAGAAACACTGACCACACCTCAAATTTAACTCCCACCCAAAATCTTCCTCTGTCCACCTGCTCCTTCGTCCCTGTGGTTGGTAGCCCTACCCTCCCCATCCCCCGTCAAATTACAAAGAAAAGAAAAAACGTTCCTTCACGCTTTAGGAGCCACCTTTCACAATTAAAAAACAGAAGTGAGAAAATAAGTCACAGGCCCCTTTGCAGCTTGCATAGTCTGTGGACCGTGCGGTAGTCTGCAGACATCTAAAAAATTGCAGGCGTCGGGTGGGAGGATTAAAATAATTTTAAATGTTTGGTGTTAAAAAATAATGGCTCTTAAAATAACCTTTTTTAATGTTTTTGGCTTTTGTATTTTTATTTTTGGTTTTATAAACTGAACTAAGAAACATTTTACTGAATTTAATTATTTCTTCTCACTTTCACAAAAACTGCTTCAAAGCATTTTTGAATTTTTCCAGAAAATTCTTATTACCCACATCAGTTAGATGGACATCCTCTCTTCCAAAAAATGTTGCCATTATCAAATGTAATGTTCTCATTATTAAAAGATGTCATGCCAACATCTCACAGAAAAGCACACACAGCTTTATTGAAGTTGCGCATCGCTTTTTCCGTTTGCGGACCAAGTAAACTCGAGCGCATCCACATCTGTTTCTATGCAATGTAAGGAAAAAATAATTTCGAATTTGAAAACATTTCCTTCAATTTTTCCAATGTGTCCTTCATTCCAAACTGCAATGAAATTCCAGTCACACAACTCAAACTTTTTCCTTCACAATGAAAAATTAGAATGTCTGCATGTTTCAATTGAACCATATTTGCACAAAATGGGATCAAGTCCACCCACTTCATCCCTTGCACTCCATACCATAACACTTCAAATTCATGGAATCCAAGATTTTCCACCAATCCACACTGCTCTGCAAAGACCTTCAACCAATGGACCCAAGAGTTCCCCAAAATCCACACACTCTGCCTTCTCAAACACATAGCCATAGCCATTGTTAGTGCTATCACAACTCCTACTAACAAAGCTCCTGATACCCACTCTTCCTGTACACCACACCCAGGAAACCTGATTGGCTAATTCCCCCGATGTCGGTGGAGACCCACGACTATCTGCGGTCTCCACAGTTCCCAAGGCATCCTTGAAAGAACCGGATGTGGCACCTGCTTTCCCCTGACTGCCGCAGTGTCCACGGATGCCGCTGCCAATAAAAGGGGTGGGTGAGAGTGTAAATTTAATTTCAGTTATTTGTTCTTTAGTGGTGGCTGTGAAAAGAAGCTTTTTTGGGGGGGTTGTTAACATACACTATTTTCCATTTTGTTGCATTTATTCTAAGTAGTACTGTACACTCTATATCTTCCCTTTTTACAGAAAGATTTTCAATGCATTCCTAACATTGTAAAGGGAAATTGCATTTCAGACATCTGTTAAATGAACTCTATCTTCCCAAAAAAAATAACACCATCAAACCTTATATTGTCATTCTGAAAAGATGACATTCCTGCAGCATAGAAAAAAATCAGATACTGCTTTATTGACAAGTTGCCTTGATTCTTCCATTTGTGGCCTGAAAGGATTATTGGACATGTATTATCCTGGCAGCAGGAAACAGTTTCATTATGCTTTTAAAGAAATACTTCAGGGCAACCTGCAAATACACTGCAGTCACATTACCCAAACTGTCCCCTCCACAATGCACAATTACACTGTCTGGGCATTTAAAGGGAGTCATGCTCTCACAAATTGAAAACAAGCCACAAACGGCCTGCCACAAAACGTCCACTTCCACCAATCAAATACTTCCAACGATGCCATGATTTTCACATACACATACCCCCAAAATCCACACACTCTCAAACACATAGCCATAGCCATGTTCAGTGTTCTCAAAACTCCTGCCAACAAAACTCCTGCTACCCTCTCTTCTTGTACACCACACCCAGAAAACCTAATTGGGTGATCCCCACAATCCCCTTTCCATGCCAGGCATCCTCAAAAGGCCTGGATGTAGCACATGCCATCCTTGGACTACTGCGGTGTCAGTGGACCTCATAGCACAGGGGTAGCCATTCTACCCTTTCTACTTCCATGTTCTCAATACTCCCTCATTGGCTGTTTTCAAAGAGTAACACATCCATCCACCAATCACATCCACAAACTCTACACCTATCCCTGTCATCTCAGTTCAAAACTTCAGATGTACACATGAAATCTGAGAGTAAATAACTGCTGTTAATGAAAGGTATTTGCATCAAAAACAAATCTAAAACTGTCCAACTAACAAGACATAGTACAGATATGCTTGTATTTTCAAAAATATTGCAGCATTCACCTCCTGCTCACATGAAGCAGCAAATAATTACAATGCTCTGCGTTTAAAAATGTTTCTTTTTGGAAAAATTTCAGGAAAGTAAAACAATGCATATGTGCATTTACAGCAGCACTGTGTGTCACTTTTTTCATGAAAGAAAGGAAAAGCAGATAGAATCGATTTTTTGACCATTTTTAAGTGACACTCAGGGCTCGATTCTAAGTACCCAAAAAGTGGGAGAAAGCGTTAACAACCTTTTTGGTGCTTAAGAGCTATTCTAAAGGTGTCATATTCTTCCAAAGTCAGGAAGAATGTGCCACTTTCAGAATATATGTGGTGGTTGCTAGGATGGGCGGGAATCCAACCTAGCAACCGCCACATTCAGTAAGTGACATTTAACATGGCTATTCTTGTGACATTCCTCCACTTTAGAATGTGCCTTAGAGTGGAACACATACACGGTACCACTTTTGTGCCGGTTTTGTGGAGGAGTACCACAATCTTTGGACTAACTGATGGACAGACAGGAGACAGACACTATATAAAAAGGAAGGAGGGGTGGGGAAGGAGGGCACAGTTGACAAGTTTGCTCATACGTTGATGAGAATATAAGCAACACGTATTACCATTTGCATAACATTAGTGTGCTACAGACATAGAGAAAAACTTCATGAGCCATTAGCACAAATGTTATGATAATCTAAGTAATTGTGAAAAGGATCCCATTTCATATTGTATTTGGGAATGGTATTGAGGTAAGTAGCCATAGAGTGTTCAATTCTCTGTGTGTAGAAAGCTATTGTTCCACCACCACTTAATAGAAATTTTTCCAATTGGAAGTAATACCCTTGATGGCAATAGCAATAAAAAGGTCATATAGGATGGGGGAGGGGAGAAGTTCAGCCTCTTTGACAGTGATACTGCCAAGAAAAACATTAGAAAAGGACAGAGGAATATGAACTTTGAAAATCACTTTCAGATATTTCCAAATTTCCTGCCACAACCAGAAAACAAAAGGACAATGTTAAACATATGCTTGTTGGAACCAAGGGGGTCTCCACACAACCAAAAGTTGCTGCCTGATTCAATTTTAGATTTTGCCAATTTTAGAGGGGTGATAAAGGCTCTGTGCATGAAAAAGAAAAGGTTTTGAGTGATATTGACATAGATGGAGACACATCTGATCCAAGTCCATAGCTGAATTATTGTACGGTCCTCAAAGATAGGGCCACAATCAGTGTCCCATTGGGATTGAACAAGCCACTTGATGCAGTTTGTAGAATTTGTTGGCTCTAACTTCAGAGGCAGTGACCAATAGTTATAGCATAGCGGTATCAGGTGAAAGAACATTGTTAGCATGTGTCTGCAGCCGACCAGACAAGCATTGACCAACCTGTTGTATAAGGTAAAGTCTGAAAAAGGTGGGGAGAAAGAACTTTTGTGGTCCTGAAATGATGTCAAGGGATGATTTTGTACAATCTGATAAGTAAATCTAATATCCTTGATGAGCCAGGACCTATGATATAATACTCTGTTATTAATAGTGATAGATTTGTTATGCCACAGATATGGTGAGAGCTCTTGGGATGGGGATTTGATTCACAGGAAAAGGAGAATTCTTAGGGCAGATCTGGAGGCTTTGATAGGGTCGGAAAAGTAGTGGCAGTGTGGTTAAAAACATATAGCATGTCAACGATGGTATGAGCGGAAACTAGTTGTTTCTCTAGTCTGCACCAGGAGGGGATATCAACAGTATCAGCTGGCCTGTTTAAGTAGGAAAGCGTAGTGATACAATTTGAATAGCAGAAATCTGACACCACCATTTTCAAAAGGGGACTTGAGCTTGTTAAGTGCAATTCTTTTACTTTTACCGTCTCCCATAGGAAGTTGAGCAAAATTGAGTTAATGGATTTCAAAAATGTATTTGGGAGAGGTACATGAAGCATGTGTAAATAATATAGTATAATAGGGGATAACATCATTTTGATAGTGTCAAGGCATCCCCACCAGGATAGATAGGACCAGCTGGAGGATAAATCCTTAAGTCTGTTGAGTAAGATACCCATATTTATTTTGATAGTGCTACTAACAGAGGGGGCAAACCATAAGCCTAAGTATTTGAAGGAGTCATCACACCATTTAAATCCAAAGACATCTAATTCATGCTTGAGGTAGAATGGATTGAGAGGTGATAGCTCCGATTTGTCTCTATTAAACTTATACCCTGATACAGATGAACATTCGTGTAATATGGCCAGCAAATGGGGGAGGTGTTTCTAGGGTTTTTCAAAAGAATCAGTATATAATCTGCATAAGCAGCTATCTTATTTTTATGGATACTGTATGCAATCCCAGGGATATTTTTGTCAGATGTGATGAGTTCTGAGGGCTAACACATACAGAATGGGGGAAAAGGGGCAACCTGCCTGGTGCCTCTTTGTAAAGAGAAAAAGGACGAGGACTGTCCATTAATGTATATAGGGGATTTAGGATCAGAATACAGAAGTTTAATTAAAGATATAAAGCCCTCAATACACCCATGCCAACACAGCACGTGGAACATGTAGTCCCAATTAACCCAGTAAAAGGCCTTCTCAGCATGTAAGGCAATAGTGGCATAGCCCTGTTGATCGTTTTTGTCTTTTGAGATAATGTGTAATGAGTTCAGTAAGAGTCTCTTATTGGCCGAGATGTTCCTACCTTTGACATAACCCACTTGGTCGGGTTTCATCAATTTGGGAAGGTACAATTCAATTCATTTGGCAATTAGTTTGGCAACTATCTTGCTCTCTACATTAATAATGAATATGGGTCTATAATTTTTAGGGAGATCTTGATCTTTCTCAGCTTTTGGCAATAGGATAAGGAGGGCCTCGGAGAGGGTTCCAGATGAAGTACCTTCAGAGATAAAAGAGGAGTGTAGAGTTTTGATTCTAGGAGTTAAGGAACCAGAAGACTGATTAAAAAACTCAATGCATAGACCATCTGGGCCCATAGCCTTGCCCCTTCCCAACCTCTTGATGACATGGTTAATTTCCTGTGTAGTGAGGTCTCCTTCCAGGCCGCCATGGTCTATTGATGGATAAGATCAAAGAAAGCTTTGACATTGGCCTCTGGGACCAATGTCTCAGTGGAATACAGGTCAGTACAGAAATCCTTAAAGACTTCAATAATACCAGAGGGATTTGTAATGATAGATCCGCAAGGATTTTTTATGTGAGAGATAAGTGTTTTCTCTTTCCTAGTTTTGAAATAGTAAGCCAGGCCTTTGCCCGCTTTGTTGGAGGTTTGATATATTTTGGATCTATATTTTAAGATAGCTCCTGATGCTTGTTCAGTAAGATTTTTATTAATTTGAAAGTGCAAGGACAAAACGGTACAAAGGTTTATGTTTGAAGAAGAATGATATTATCGCTTCTCAGCACTTGTAAGCTGAAGGTATAGGGTATCAAGGTATTTTTTATATCACTTCTTGTTCATACTAGAGTAGGCAATTATGTGACCTCTTAAGGCAGGTTTGAAGGCATCCCAATTAGTGGTGATCGAGGTATCATTATCTAAATCTTCAGTGAAAAGGTTCTGTTGGAAAGACATACAAGACTGGATAAATTGTTGCTCCTGAAGTAAACAGTTATTGAATTTACATCTAGAGGATAATTTTTTGATATCGGAGAGATCAAAGGTAGTGACGATTTGGGCATGGTCTGAAATAATAATGTTAGATATGATGGAGTCTGTAATGGTATTCGTGAGGGATTTGGTAGTAAAAATATATAGTCAAGGCGTGAGAGGGTATCATTGGGATGAAAATGGAATGTGTATTCTAGGTCAACCGGGTCGGCAAGTCTCCAGGCGTCGATGAGACCAGTTTCTGTTAAGCAGTGCAGAAAAGCTTTATAGGACTTAAAACTCTTAAAGGAACACTTGGATATTCTATCTAAAAAGGGGTCCAAGACATGGTTCACATCACTGCATAAAATTAGATTGGAACATTTGATTTGAGAATAATCTGTTTGGTGGAATCCCAAAAAACAGCATCAGGTAGGGTAGGACCATAAATACACATAACAGTAATCATGTCATGTCCAACCAGCAATTTGACCAAAGCCCACCTCCCATTGGTAACAGCATCTTGACTTAAAATCTTACTGATTAGTTTGGCCACTCTGTTTTGTTTCCCAACCACTGGACTTGCAATAACATATTTGACCCAAAGGGATTTAGGTTCTATAGCTTCTATAAGAGAGAGATGGGTTTCCTTTATACAAGTTAAATATGGGTTTAACTTTTTGAGATGAGAGATAATTTTATACCTTTTGATTGAGTTATTACAGCCCTTGATGTACCAGGTAACACATCTAAAAACCATTGTACTCAAGCAACATGATTAGAACAGGAACGTAAAAGTACCTAAGTATGAGAGTTTCATATAGTACAGTAAGCAAAACAGCAAATGGAACAGAATGAGCAAAAATATAACTGAATGACCAGAGCGCCCAAAACTGTGAGGCTAAACACAAAAGGGCAACACAACAGGAAAGAGGGGAAGGACGAATATATTTGACCAAGTAGGGAAAGCTAAGAATGAGAGGCATAACACTGAATAGGATAAAAGGTAAGCACATATATTGAAAGAACAAAAATGATCACGTTGCACCGAGGAGAAAAAAGGGGAGAAAGATATAGGAGCAGATGACACCAGCATGGCCCTGGATGAATAAGGGTACCAAGCGGTGCCCATCCCACCATCATTGAGGGCAGCAATTAGAGACTGCAACACACAGTGTTAAAAAGGAGTCAAGAACCAGAACAAGATGAGTTGGTAGGGAGTGACGTATCCATGCTGTCAGTTTTTAGGGAATGGATGAAAGCCTTAATGTCAGCCAACTCATCAAATATCGATGTGTGACCTTCATAAGCCACCTTAAAAGAGCACAGATGATAAATACCATATCTGACATTAAGTTGCTTCAACGCGGGACAATATGAGACAAACTCCTTCCTACGTTGGGCGGTCTTCTTAGGCACATCCTAAGAGATATGAATCCTATTTCCATGCCAGTCAAGGGTATTCTTCTCTTTATCTTTTGAAATGATGAACTGCAGGCTGGTGTATTCTAGCAGAAAAAAAAAATCAAAGTGTACGGTGGAAGCTGTGATGTCTGTAAGCCTCTTGCTGGACCAACGAGATGTACAGGTTGAATATTGAGGGACATTTCATTTGGGATATGATGCAGGGCTGGTAAAAAATGCTGAAGAAATAGGATAGCATCATTCCCCTGACATCCCTCAGGGAGTTCAGTAATGCGTAGGTTATTGCACCTTTTTCTGTTTTCAAATTCTTCAATATGTTTTTGAAGTACTTTCACCACTTTTTCCAACTGAGACACTGTAGATGAAACGTCATCCACAAGACCAATTCTGTTTTCCATTTCACTTATTCTATTTTCGAAGACGTTCCACCTTTCATCTAATTGCTACAATTTTGGTTGGTGGTTTCGATAAAAGGTTTGCGTGACCTAATTTCTTGTGAAATGGCCTCAATGGCAGGATCAGAGGAGGGTAGTGGTGGAGGTGATTAACTCTTGAGCCTTTTATGGGTGGCAGACAAAGTCTGTGCATCTTTAGAGGCAATAGGCAATTTCTGTCTATTTATACCCGAGGCCATGTTGAATGGTTGAACACCCAATGATGAAATAATGATTTAATGAGCCAGGAAATATCCCACTGGAACAAGAAGAAAGAAAATAAATACAAATCACCAAGGACAAAATAAAGGAGGTAAATGTGAGGAGTTGAAAATGTTACCTTAAAAAGTGTAGTACAATGTTATTTATTTCTTAGGTAAAATCATTTTTATTTAACCTGATTTTCTTCACTTTTCTTTTTCTTTTTCTGCTTTCCTTTGTTGTCCGCAAGTAATTTAAGTGGCTATGAGGTAGCGCTGTGTGGGCAACGAAAGAGCCCGACTAGGCCCGATCCAGCTGGTTGCATTACCACCGCAGCTGGGGTTCGCCTCAGGATTGACAGATGATTTATGAGTCAGCAGCCGCGGGACCCAAGAGATGAAAGGAGATGCCGCCCCAGCGCAGGAGGTCACCAGTGCAAAGAAACGAGTAGCACGCTATGGTCGCCACAGCAAGGTAAGGAGAGGGGGTGGGATATTGAGTTGCTAGAAGGTGTTGCAGGATAATGAAGAATGTGGTGAGCCGGAGGAGCGTGCTTATGCTGCCATCTTCTTCGGCGTCAAACCACCCCCCCCCCCCAAAAAGTACTTCTGAACATGCACAGTGCCAATATAGATACCTTTTCAAACTTTTGTGATGATAAATGGATTCACACAAGCATCACAGAAACCTTTTTGAATGAAGAAGCTTATAAACAAGAACATAAACAACCAACAGCCAAAGACAATAATGGCAGAGAGTATGAAATGGTAGAAGACACCATTATGGCAAAAGAAATGCTTATAGAAAAAGAATCCCCAACAAACTTTCAACCAAATGCTCCTTTCGCCCAAACAAACCGTCCAGTGTACAAATTGACATGCAGTTCAATGTGTTCCATACGCCAAACTTTTATATCTTTCAACAATTCCTCAATCACATTGTGAAACTAAAAGTCAAAAGTAGAATGAAAAGTTTAGAAACCATGGACTCCTATCCAGTGCACAGCCACACTGTTCTGTTGGGACATTCGTTAACCTGCATTTCAGGAACTGCTTCCACCACATCAAAATGTTAACAACACACCATCCTGCTTTAGGGAATCTTTTGCATAGACTATACTATGCAAAAAGTCCTGCTCTAGAACTGCAACATTTAAATAACATTCACCTACATGGAACAGCCAAAGAACTGCTTCAAGAAGTAGAACATATCCAAAGTAAATACTTTGGAGCTGAAGTTGACTTAGACAATACTGTAACTTCATATAACATTACGGAAAACCTCACAAACACCAATGTCCTAACAAAGAGACTATTTCTGTCTATTTTTGCAGAACGTTTTATAAAAACAGCACAAAAATAGTAGATAGAGCATACAAAATAGAGGACAACAAGGAATCCCAATGGTAACAATTAGCTGTATATCTAACAGCAGAAACTAAATACAAAATAACGGACCCCTCAATAGTTTGCATGTACTGCAGCACAAAGCTTGAAAATAACCAAATGCCATCACGTTCTATCACTAATAACTTAGAAATATTCCTGCGTCCAATAGATCTCCAAGAACTTAACTTGTATGAGAGTATTATAATCCAAACAGTACACCCACTTTAAGAATGAATACGCCTTCAACCAAAATCAGCCAAATTACCTCCATCCGAGCTACCAAAGGGCATCTGCAGCAAAGTATACAATATAACGAACTATATAACAAGTACGTACCATGCACCGTCAACTAATAAAACTCACCCTGAACCCCCTGCAATCAAAATGATGTCCATGTACACTGAAATTGACCACAGACTCAATCCTTTTTCCTCCTATAGAAACAGAGAAACAGCTCCATATCATCTTTATTCCACTGCCCTACCCTTTCCAAACCATCTTTCACCCACCAAATAACTCGTAATGTGTTCCTCAAGCTGTCCATTCACAGCGCTGTCCACAAACAACTACAGTGCCCGCGGACCACTACAACACCTGTCCGGCCTTTCTCCACCTCCAAAAATAGCCTGAGATCATGATTTTTCCACTCCCCCACCCTTCCCAGCCCCTCTTTCTGCCACCAAATTACCCAAAATGTGTTTTACAGACTTGTTCCCCACCGCAATGTCCATGATCAGCCGTGACTGTCCGCGGATACAACATGGCAGCATTTCAGAAAATATGATGCACGTCACGCTTTTCACCATCCAATCAGTGCTCATGTCTGATGTCCGCAGACATCATGCCACATATTGTGCCAATTGGAGGCACGTCTGCAGTCTGACCAGGGAAGTGAGTCCACGCACCATACCCAGATATCACAAATTTCTTTTTACCTACTTTTTGGGCGTTTTAAAAAAGAATATTGGATGGATTTACACCAGATTTACAAAAGCACACTTTCGGGACCAAGCCACCGCTCCTGCCGCACATTTGTTGAAAATTGGTCCAGCAGTTTGGGCTGTAGGCATGAGCACATTTATTTTTCCATTCCATCTATAGGAAAAACCACAAATGTTGGCAACCCCAGTAACTTTGCCCCCCCTTCACAAAACCTACCAAACTTTGCAGAATCAATCTGACAGGGCCATATACTTTATTTGCAAAGTCTTGTGGGGATTCGTCCAGGGGGGCAAAGTTATAAACCGCCCACAAAGTGCTCTTCCTATGGGTTGAGCAACTTAACCATAACTACAGGGCCTCTAGTGCAGGCCCTGTAATATTTCTTTGTGTTTTTTAGAGTGCCATATTTATCATATATAAAATACAAGTTACTTATCCAAAAAAGATCTTTGTTCTGTGTCGTAGATGGTTTCATTAATCTTCATAAATGGTTATCCACATTGTTTTCTCATGGATTCCTACCTTGATGCCTCAGATGAGGTTTCTGCACATGTTTATCATTGCCTAGATGCCCACCAGTTCTTTCACTGTCGTTGAACAATCTATGTGTGGTGGAGACACTTTTCACTTGCCTCTTTGCATGAAGTCTCCCCACCTCTTTCAGTACAGAATAGGGATAGCACATTATTCATCATTGAACTACTGCCATGTTTGGCTTGCAAACCTGTAGTACCCAAAGAGTGGCTGTTCTCTTGTTAAACATCCCCATGTATTGCTATTGTGTCCTTATTATTCTGCAAAGTATGGCTGATCCTTCCGGATACACTCTGCAGTTTAGTTAATCTGAACACACCCCATGTGTAGCTGGCTTCCTTCGCTGTTTCTTCTTCCCAAGTATGGAAGGTGACTGTAATGATTTGACCAACTTGGCCAGCTCAGGGCTAACATTCCTCAGCCAGGGTTTAATCCTTTAACCCAGTCACAAACTAGGGCTGCACAGCAACGAGGCAGAAGGTGGTATGAATAGGTTACATTTTAATTCCTTGTGCACCAACAGCCATGTCCTTCTTGCCTCCAATGCATAGGTGGGAACAACCAACGTCCAGGATCAACTTAGAGTACAGGCTCATTCTGTGGGTGTATGGCAACTTGATTTTCCTGTTCAGCACTATGCATTTTGATGTCTCAATGTATGATGCCTGTGACCCCTCCCCTCTGAGTAGGAACCCATCCTCCTTCCTACTTACGGTAATTCACATAATGTTTGGATCAGGTGGAGCATTTCTGCTAGCGATTCTACAGCTGGATAAAATAGTCAAAATATGGGCAGGCACCCCTGTGTCGTTTTCCTTTCCACACTGTTGTTGGTGAGGCAAGTCTCTGGTGTTCTGTGCAGCTGTTTCACCAACTATAGCAAACTTGTACCGAAATGGTACACCTTCATTATCCTAAGCATGGACCTGTCAATAGCCTTTAACGTGTTTGGTGATAGTGGCACTAAGGGGTCAGGCAAAGGTGCATAAACGTTCTGCAAGTTAAGGAGAAACCTTATTTTCTGTATTCCTTCACTGCCTTTATTGAAGCAGACCGGTCAGGTGAGTAGTCATGTCTACCTTTTAACAATGGCTTTTCATGGATTCTCATTGGGTTATTTATCAGCTATTGTTTGTTTGTTTGTTTGTTTTATTTATATAGCGCTCCCCACCCAAAGGTATATGGATGCAAGTTTACATGTTACACTTGAGTATGTACATAGATTAACAGGTTACAGTCAAATTACAGGTAAATAACATTACATTTGGTGTGGTACATCGTTTGGCATTACAATTATATTATACATGCAGACACTGTGGCAAAATTAATGTTTGCCAATACGGTTTGGCGGTTGTCGAGATCAGTTATCAGTAAAGAACAAAATCGTCATATAGAGGTAATCAGGAGGATGAGAGCCTAAGATCTGCCTTTAAGGACCTAGATTGATTGATAATATATATGCCTCCCTTACAGATTAAAGTGATAGCGCAGGCTTGCGCATGGTACACGGCAGCCATCCACCATTCTGTATAGACTTTGCTGACCATCCCTCTCAAAGATCCCAGGACGGTACTGGCAGGAATCTTCTGCGGTATGGGGCCTTGGCCCTCTGCATTACTGAGCTTATTTGTCTTAGTTCTTTGAGCTGTGGAAAGGCCTCCATATTTGTAAATGCGTTTCGTGTTTTACATTTTAAAAAATGTGGGCCTGATTTACGAAACTTATTTCAATTGGAGTGCGCTACTGAAAAACACTGCAAATCAGGCTCATTGAGTTCATAAGAGATTGTCACGCTCGAGGGAGCCATTAAACCAGAACTGCAGTCCCCTCAACCCCGTCAAGTGGATTGCATCTCGACATTAATGCTATGAATGCAAACATAGCAGCGCCATCTTCCTTGCGAAAAGAACATGACAATTTCAAAGCTGAAATATGAAATCGTTATTTGACTGAATGGGATTCATAACTCGATTCGGATGATGTGTTGCATTTAGTCTTTCATATGAACATTACACTGTACATTACCTATGTTTGTAGACCACATACTTTAAAGTGAGTCTCATATAGTGTAAGAACAGGCCAGGTCCATGGGTTCTTCGCTCATGCTGGTTGCGAATTCTCGAATGGATAAAAAACATATTTCTGTCATACTAATATGAGGGAATGCGTTTTTGATGTTTACGAAGGAAAACGTGATGCTCTTTTGACGAAGTAATGCCAGCAGTAAAATGAACATGGCTCTCTGCCACAGCAGTAATGATGTGAAATCTGTTCAGAGTGCATCTACCTTAGCTTAGCCCAATCAAACAGATTATGTATATAATGGGAATAGCTGCAATGCTGCATCCTCCACAACACAGGAGGTTGTAGGAAGTGTTAGAATTAGTACTAATCCTGCGGAGAAGACAAACACAGTTCCGTCTGTTTGAGCTGCACATTCCTAGGTCTGAAGTTAATTGAACTGCCTAGAACTGTTAGAGCTCACATAAGACACATATGGTTCACGTCCAAAAACTATAATGCAGCTCCATTTAAATATATGCCAATTTGTCGCCATTGCAACCTGTTTATTGCCAGCAAGCTTGCCTGTTCTCAAGCTCAGATAGCACACTCCCCCGTCTCTTCTGACATTATCAGACATTGGGCCGCATTACACGTTTTGCGATGCAGGAAAAGTGCAGGTAAAAGTGCTGTTCATTCCGTGACCGTCACTTTTACCGCACAGCACAACAAGTTTGCCAGTGGGGGTCACTGATTTACCTCCAGCTATCAGCCGGAGGTAAATCAGGCCCCCACAGCCCGAAAACTGTCCGTATTACCAGCACAGGTAAAACTGGTGATTCTGGCATTCCCCGAAAGAGGGATTTACCACCTTTTCCGCCACCTGTAATATCCCAGAAATTCCAGAATATAAGGCAGCGTAAACTGTAGGTCAGTTTGCCAGATACTGGTTTCTTATAATGAGGCCCATTTTGTTGTTTGCGCATTTATTTGTCGCTAAGCTTACAATATATATCTTTCAATGTACGTTCCACCGTTACCTCGATTTGATATTTTGGAGTCCAACTTCCCTCTTTGCAAACACATAACTCTAGTTTTGTCTAACACCAGACACACACACAAAGGTTACTGCACCCATACTACCTTTCAGAAAGAGGCCTGATTTGCAATTAGCAGATATATGTCACAAAATTCCAAGGTGGAACATTCATCAAAGGGGCCGCCACTTGAAAGCAGTAGAGTCAATATTCATGCTTAAAAAAATAAAAATCATTGTTTTCCATTTCTCAAGATGCAGACTTCTTCTGCATAACGCACAGAAGCCTTCTTACATTTTAAGCAGGCTTGGGTTTGTTGTTTGCGGTAGTGTCAGCTCACCCCCAGGTTCACATCATCATTACTACCCTCTAGTCCAAACCAAGGTCCTCAATTCTTCAGGAAAGGAAAATAAGCCAATGGAAATATGACCACTATGGAAACAAGCCCCTTTTCTCTTTCATTGGTGGCAGCATGAGAAGGAGGGAGCTGACAGCCTGGTGGATGTGCAGGTGAGTGAGCTGTAATTGTAGGCAATTAAGAGAGGGGAGATAATTGTGTATGGACATGGGGGAGAGTTGTAGCATACTGGGAGGCTTTGCCAAACACAGGTATTGTTTCAGTCCATAACACCAGTGTCCTGAGCAACCTAATTGCATGTGCTTTATGTGCTCAGGAAACAACATCACATTCTGTTTTCCTTTAAAATAATTTGATGTAGATTCCAGGACAAACTGTAGGGCAAAGTACAGGGAAAGGTGACACTTTGATCACTGTGCCAGAATTCCACACTTCACAGGTCCCTTATTCACATCAGTGACTTGCATGGTGTGTAGCAGGAACTGGTTACAGGCACAGGCATCCACTTGGGAGACTATCCAAGCGCATCCAATTGTTGGGCTTGCTCCTGACAAGTTAGCCATCATTAGCTGATGCAACATTTGGGTGAAGGGTACTTGACACAGCCTTGATAGTCAGTCAGAGCATTTTCACTGATGAGCCTTTACAAGTCAATCACTATACATGATATTGTTGCAGACCCCTGAGATCATCACAAATTCTACTGTGCAATTTTTCTGAAAAGTGAAAGGAAAGGTGTTCAGGGGAATGAGTGCAAGTGACATGTGCATGTATCATCTGTAAATAAGTAATTTGCTTGCAATTTTAAAAGTCCCTCAACCACCAATCGGAATTGAATCAGTGTCTGCACAGCCTCTGAATCTCTGGGATCATCATCCCTGCCTCTCCTCAACATATGAGGATCAGAGAACCAGGCCTCTTGAATTGCTAATTTTACAATACTTCAGATCTTTGTACTAACCCAGCCAACCTTCATGTACTCACATCCCGCTCCATACTTGGACTCACCCTTACTGCATTCCCTTATCATCGAAGGCAACAATTCCTGAGGGACTTTGTATTATGAATAGTAACACCACATTGACACTAAGGCTGAACCTTCCACCATGGCTGCCTCCATAACCATCACCTGAATGCTGAGGCCCTGATGGTGCTAACTGGGCACCAGCAACTACATGACCAGGTCCAAGAGATGGCTCCTGTATTGTGCTTTCTGAGGTACTTAATGTGTGTGTGTAAGCCTGAGAAACCTAGGAAATCTCTATACAGAGAGTCATTTTTTCCAACACAAATTGCACAATTTAAGAATTGTACAATCCAAGACAAGGTGACCAATTCCTCTGCAATTGCAGCTGTGTTTTATCACACGCAGCTGAAAAATGCCAGCGTCCCCCACAACAGTGACACACCTTTCGTTGACCATTGTAAAGAAATAAAACACAATTCATACCCATCATAAATGTGCTGTACTTCTTCTTGGAAGGAGAATAGGAGGTGGGCACCACAGGTTATTATGTTTGAAAATAAATCTATTAAAACTTGACCATTCACATCTCCTGTTACCTTCATGTATGTTGTCCCCACACAATTCCTTATTCCATCTTCATCTACCACCTTCTAACCGCTAACACCCCTTCAAAAAGCATCTTCAGCCATACACCCAAAGCATGTCCAGAGATGGTGTTGTTGTATAATTTCAGAATCACAACTGTCAAAATATTGTAATGCCTTCTCCCTATTTTTCACATGATATATGTCCTAAAACCAAATAAACTCATCTGATCTAACTATCGCAACAAGCAATCCTACTTGGTAAAACAATCAAACAAAAATCTCTCACCTCTATTCAGAAAAGTCTCTTAAGGACCATCTGCTGAATTCTAACTTTAACATGTCCTCATAGTTTTGATTATTTTCCCTCAAAGACAACCTCACACAAATATGTGTGTTGCTCTTAATCTAGTTGCATTAATGCCAAACACCCCGAAAGACAAGGTAGAAAAAGAAAAAAAAGATAGGGTCTGAGCTCATCTGAAGTGCTGGATAACTAAAGGAGAGCCACCGCCAATTCTGCAGCACAGTATGCACATCAAGACAACTGATTTAAGCCACAGAGGCTCCTGTACTCATCCACCCCAACACCCAGTTAAACAAATGCTGACACTTGTGAGCATGGCAACCACAATATCAGCATCAAAGCCTGTTCAAAAAAATACCTATAAAAAATGGATTTACAAAAACCAAATACTCAAATGATATCAAACCGGCAATGTTTATAACCTCATCGAACAGCTCTTCCTACATTCTCCCTCTCAGGCCCTGAGCTGAAAAAAAAAAAAACAACTCTGGTGATCTCCTTGTCTTCCCACAACTGTGACCAGCATGAACTACCCCATCTACTGTGGAGTTTGGACAGGCCAAAAATATCTGGTCGGTTAGCCTCAGCTGTAATCCATAGCCACCAAAGACCTGGTCAGAAAGCAGTTTCAGACAATGTTCATGATTCCAGCCTAAAGGTCAAAAGTGATCAATTTACAATACAAAACACTAAGGCCACATTGGACATTATCAGTGAGGTGTTGCTTGGATGTATAGGCCCAGCAGGCTCAGGACCCACATCTGGGCATACCCCATCCCACTTCAGTTGACTTAAGAAAAACCAAAGGTTAATGGTCAGAAGGTTTTTAATCAATCATAACCGCTGGCCTAGATCTGGGCAAGCCTCCAGACTATCGTTATTCAGATTGCCATGCCATTACAGAAGGGGAAGACCATATGCAAATGAAGCTTGGTCTATCCCAAAAAGGGGTAGTCCAGCCTGGACAGCTATGTCACATCCACTCTAGACGTGACCACAAACAACCTCAGACATGTTTTAGCCTCATTGGCACCATCAGTGATGCATACCTTGGGTCACTAGGAAGCAGCACCTGGCTGATTTGCATGTGGCTGGACCCTTTTTGCAATGGCACAGATGGGATAAAAATTGGTTGTGTGGATGCTTGCCCATGCTTGCCCATAGCTATGCCAGCATTTAAGATTAATTCATAACCTTCCTCCCTTGGTTATAGCTTGTCTTCCTATGCGAAAGAGAGCATGCACATACATGTCTGGGGTTGCTTGTGTTTCTGTGCATAGGGTGCATTGCTTAGCAGTTCATACTGGAGGGCTCCCATTGGTATAAATACTCAACTGATTTGCATATGGCTCGTACCCTTTTGCAGTGGTTCAGAGGGCTAATAAATTGAGGTTTGCAAGTTTGCCCAGAGCTATGCCATTAGTTAATGTTAATTCAAAACCTTCCACCCCTCACTATTTTTGGTAATTCTACTTCAGTTACAAAATATTTACTTTGCATGTCTTCTATTTGTCATAGCAACTCCTGGGCTGTCCCATTTAGAACACTGGCATTGCATTTTTGTAGTTCTATAGCAGGTATTTTAGCATTGTGTAATGAATGTACAAGGTTACACATTGCAGACTGGTGTATTGATAATATTTGATGAAAGGTGGTTTTACAAGATGCTCGTGAAATGAAGGATAATGAATGTCCTCATAGGTCAGTGTGGACAGGAGTCCATGGTTTTTAAAATGTTGATTCTACTTTCGTATTTTATGTTAGCATTGTGATTGAGAAATTGTCATGAGCATTTGAACCACTGTTATTGCACATTGCAGAACAAGCTGCATGTCCATTTGTACACTGGACAAGATGTGTGGACATGAACAACATTTGGTTGAAAATATGTTGGGGCAGATTTTTAAATTAAGGTTTGTTTTGCCATTATGGTATCTCCTATTATTTAATAGCTTCATCCTTTATTATCTATGGCAGTTGGGTTTGTTTGTTGTTGGTTGTATGCTTCTTCATTGAAGAACCACTCTGTGCTATTGGTGATGCACCATTTACCTGCACAGAAGTTGCAGAAGTTATATTTGTTGGGCTTGCCCACTCTGCCAATCAGTGCTTCAATTATCAGTTTTCTTTGGAAATGTTCTTGCTAGGAAGGTGACTTTTCAGATTTGTTTATGAGATTGCTAAAGATTCTGTGACTGAATTTTGTTTGTAAAAACTGATTTTTTGACTGTTTCATTGTTACTATATTGACGTTGCTAGATATAGTTTTGGGTTCATTTTCGGATAGGATTGTTTCATCACATCATATACTACTTTTTTGATCCAGGAAGAATACTTTTGTTAGTGGTGACTGTTTTATTTTGCAAGAGCAGAGCTACTTATTTTCTTGGTTGGACGTTTTCTATAAATTGTTTTAGTGGAGGGTGAATATATTACTTTCCTTTCTTTTGTCTGCTAAACATATTTGTTGTTATCTTCAGAGCTTAGTATTAGTAGGCATTTTTTTCTATCTGTTGCAGAAAAGAAACTGTGTTCTTTAATGTTGTAGGAGGGATGTGTGGGTTTAATATTAAAACATGGAATAAGGAATATGGATGTTGGGATAATGATAAAGATTACTATTGAGTAGTAGGAAAACGAAAATGAATGTGGAGGTAATCATTTGAATTGGTTTTCTTTTACTGAAATTAGGAAGAGTGTTATATGGATAATGCTACGGATTAATGTTGGGTACTGGAATGAGGAAAGGGGGTGTTGGGGTAATGTTATGGATTATAATTGAGAAGTACCATGAGGAAGAAGGATTGTTAAGACAGATTTCTGAACTCTGATTTGGTGGGTAGATGTTCAAAAGGCCAGCCTAGTTTCTTGGAAGAGGGTAACCTCTGGACAAGCCAGACCAATCAAGGTAGCTATGGTCTGCGGTCAAGACTAAGTCTCAGGAGCGGTGAGGGTGACAGAAGGACCCCAATGAGCACACAGAGCAAGGACACTTACAAATTACTCCCAGACAGGTGTATATATCAAAAATATAAACACATTTATTACAAGGCCTTTGTAACTCAGCACACAGTAAAAGAATCACAACAACACTATCAAACCAATGCAACACAATCAATACAATATATATACAAGACCATTGGGGTCTAAAGGGTTAAAGGCACAAAATATGTTCACAACCTAGAGGGGAAGGAAAACAGGCAGTGCAGATAGTCTTTAGTCCCCTTCTCCATCAAACACACACCTAAAAGGCAGTCCAAACCCTAAGAAGAGAGTAGCCTTATGCTGAATAGTGCATGCAGAGCAGGCACACACGGTTGTTCCAATGGGCAAAATGGGGTTTCTTCAGGGGTCTCTAGCAGCTCAGGAAGGTGGGTGAGGCAATGAAGAATAGATTCCCACTATTCGAGGAGGGCCTCCACTTGAAGGCATAGGTGATTCCAAGGTTTGGGAATAATTTGCTAGTTCTCACTAGCATTGGAAAGGAGTGGGACCCCCAGTGGCCACTCATGCGTAAAGTTGATGGAGGTGCTAGGGGCTACTGGTTAGGGTTCGGATTACTCACCGGCCCCAAGTCCACTCTGGACCAAACTTTGCCATTCAAGTCCACGGTGGTTCCAGGTTTGAATGAAACAAAAAGGATGTCTCTGCTGCTTTCAGTTCCGAAGATACAGCGATGATTCCCAAATGGGACAGTGGCAATTTATCCACTCCTGATGGATGGTTCAGGCCAGTTTTACTGCAGCAGGTTTCAGGGGGCAAGAGGGTCACAAATGTAGTGCACCTGCAAAGATGGTTGCCGCGGCAGGGCAACACGGTAACCGCTTTTACTTCGGTCCTGGCGCACTCATCTCACTTCAGAACTGGGAATGCCAAGTGTACGAGATTCAGAGTTAGGGTGCCGTAAGCACAGAGCTAGCAGTATACCAAGTGTTGAGGACCTCCTCGAAACGGCAGCGGAGACAGAGCAAAGGTCCTGCATAACTGGCCAGCCAACTGGTTGGCCCAGGGACACTTCCAAGAAGGCTTACTTGCCGGTTTTGATGAAGGTGCTGAAAATAGTTTCTCCCACTATTCTAATGGGTCGAAGCATCTTCACAGACTTTCTAGGATGACCAGATGCAGAGGAGTCCCACAGGACAACAGCGGGCTCAGGATGCCAAACCTTCCAGCGGGTCACCAGCGGTTCCTCGACTTAGCTTTGTAGTTTCAGGATACTTGGATCCTATCCTTAGTTCAGTGAGAACTCCAGAGATCAACATGGTATGGGTGTTTCGGGCCTCCTCTTATCCAGAGTCTCCTTTGTGTCAAAAAGAAGAGGACTCAATGGGAGATCTGCTCACAAACACACACTCCATATGTGAACCAATCATGGGCCACGGTGGTCCCAGGCATTCACAGCACCCCAGACTCTCTGCACCCAGGATGTGTATTGGGGACAAACACCCCAGCCCACATCCTGGAGGCACACACACAAGGCATGCAGAAGCCTGAGAAAGCTTGGTGCTTCACGGGAAGCTGCATGACCAAATAAGGACTGACCAGGTTCGCTTGACCTGGGGATGGCAAAGGGGCAAGATGGCCAAAGGATAGGCCTCGAGGCATGGCCATTTTTGAGCCAGGCCACCTATTCGTGCCAAACGCGGTTAACACTGTTTAAATGGCAGTAACGGGTTAAAATTATATGAAAAGATAAGCTGCCACCAGCCCTGTCCATGACACATCTGCACATCTCCTAAAAAGTCCTACGAAAGTATCTAGGGTCTTTGGAAATGACTATGAGACTGAAGTGCACTGTACTGTAAGGTACATTGTGCACTTGTTACATGTTGCAGAAAAGTTGCAACATTGGAAAAGGACTAAGGGAAACAAAGTCTCCCAGTACTGACTGTCTTAAGGGCATGTCAGTTTCCTCATAAAAAGTGAGCAAAAGCCCAGTGGAGTGCAGCTGAAGGCTTTGCTTCTCTGGCAAACTCAGACTAAAGTGTTTAAACAGCAGCAACACGTTTGGGGTTGTACAACTGGAGGGAAAATTACATATAAAATGAAATCTTTCCTAACAAGGATGCATAAGCAATGGAAGCTGTGGGCCAACACATTGGTAGAGAACCAGGTTGTAGACCCCTGGTGTACAAGGACAGCGAAGAGGAGTATGGGATATTGACATAGATTATAATTGGGAAGTAAGATGTGGATAGGAATGTATAGGTAATGGGAGATGCAGCACAGAAAACAAGCTATAGTTGGGAGGGTAAGGTTAGATATTATATTATTATATAACAGTCTTGTCATTTTGAAAGAAAGCAGTGTATTTTTAAAAGAATGTCATTATTTGATGTCCTCTAACCTGGTAATTTATGTATTCTTAATTATGGAATTTTACACTGCTATAAGCAGTAAGATATGTAGCAGTCACTATGTAAGTAGAAGTAGTTTTAAAAACACTAAACACCAGTTATAGTTAAAGTAATCTTATAGAAATAGAGTATATAATATTAGATTTTGATGGCTGTAGATCTGGAAGTAGAACTATGTAAACATTTAAAAGTAAGTTGTGATAGACTAGGCTCTGAATCACAGCACACATGTACTCTCAGATGAACGATACATATGAACTGTTGAACTAAGGTGATATGTTTAGATGTATGGTCGTTGATGTGATTTATAGATGGGTGTGTGGCTTTTGGAATGTAGCCAATCAGGTAATGTTACAGAGATAAGGTTAAAAGGGAAGAGGGCTGTCATGTGCCATGATGTCTGCAGAAACATGTGACTGTTCACAGAAGGACCGCATGTGCCTTTCAGGCACTTCTACCTTGCCCTGCAGGGAAAGAGGACTGCAGAGACCACATACATCACAGATGACCGAGGACATAGGGCAGCTCAACCAACCGATCAAGTCTTCAGTTTGTGGAAGAGGAGTTGAAAAGTAGAGGACAGGGCAAAAGTGCTTCATGTCTTCCTTGAATTGCTGAAACCATGGGGCTCAAAAAGGATCATAGGGGATTCATGGGATTATTGGCTGTAAATATATGTAAATCAGCTAGGAATTTCACATAATCTTGCCTTTAAAACATTGGAGATGGTATGGAGTTTGTGCTAATGAGGTGGAATCAACGGTTGCCCATGTGTGAAGATATGGTGCATTTGAAAGATCCAGAAATGATCATAGTACATTGTGGCGGTAACAGCTTGTATGTAACTGGGGTATGTTTGCACTTTGCTATGAAAGTTACATTTACAAGTCTGATTAATCTTGTTTCTGCAAAATGTAGGAATAGGTATGTACTTTCACCACAACAAACGTAACAGGAAGTATAGGCTCAGAGAATTGTATCCACATGAGGAGCTCTGACAAGCTGACCGAGGTTATGCCATATTACTGAATCAGGCCTGTCTTGCATTTGACTATTGGCATAACACCACCAAGTATACCAATCTGTCTCATTAGGTCTGATGTATAACACTAAAATGACAGGATCTGCTCTCTGCTGCTTTAGAGTTAGTTACTAACATTAAGGTGATATGGTTTGCCATTCACAACACTGGGCCCACTTCTGAATGTTCTGTCATTTACTAAAATCAAAATGCAGTCCTGCTTCCCTCCCTTCAGAGAAAACCATGATGCCAGACCCGTGGTGGAGGGGCAGGACACACACTAGCAATTGTTTCGAGACGTGGGCCCTGACTGTCCCTTCTCATGAAGTTGTTTCCAGGACATTCCAAGGACATTTGAACATTGCACAAAGCAGTAGTTTCTATCCTTGGTGACAAACACAAGAGTTATTAAAGGGCATTTTTCCAATATATTCAGAAACCTTGTGTAGAGATGATGTAAGAAAACTAAACGGGGCAAGTGGTTCGACTGCCCTCTACTGAGTCTTAGGCGGGCTGGGAACATGGCTGGGTTGCTTATAAACACACATACATATGAAGAATGAGTGCAGTGCCTCAGTTACAATGCTGATGATGTCACCTGCTTCCCAAGAGATATTGGGTCTTGGCTGGAAGACTGTGTGCCAGAGAGACTAACATGTTACACTAAAATAGTTACAAAAAGTATGTTACAACTTGAGGGATGCAAGGCCTGAGAACGAGAGGGTTGCCAAGATGACAAGTAGCATGTAAGAAAAGCTTTCTGTTTAAAGTATGTTGCCACAGGGGGTTAGTTTCACTTTTTCTGATGGTTATGCAATTAGGGCATCTGCAGACGGATGCCCTCACATCGTCACTTGGCTTTTAATAACCAATACAATGTGATAATGTATGTTGTGTTTAGGTACTCAGATAGGTAGGAGCCAAGGGATGAAGGGATTATGACACACCTAATATTTTGTATTGTATGTTAATCGTGTGGTTTTTGCATTTAAATTCTGTAACACAATATGGGTGGTTCGTATTTTTAGTTTTTCAGTTCCACAGAGCTGACTGACTATACATCTGTTTTTTTTTGTATTTCCTTGCAACCCGTACTTCTCATTATTGTTTGCTTGATAGATTTTTTGAGTTTAAAACAAAAAAAACATGTTTTTAACACACATTACACAGAGACGAGTGTAGTAATTGAGCTCCTTTTTCTGCAACTAGAATAAGCAAGACGGAATGTGAAAAAATCTGTCTGTGCATTTCTTCGAGCTTTTGGAATGTCATCTTTTAAGATATTCGACATGATGGACTCAATATTCTTTAGAGAGGATGGCGTTCACCTTGCAAATCTTGAAAATTAGCATTTTCATTCCAATATTCATAATGCATTGAATATTTTTTTGTGAAAGAAATTCCATCGTGAAAACAGCAGTATGCAATCAAAAAGTATGTGTATGTATTTCGATCACACTCTTAGAAAAAACAAAAAGACTATTTTAAGAGCCAACATAAAAGAGTAAAACACTGGAAGAGAGGTGATGCAGCTTCCATTTCATATTTTTTGATAGTACAGTTTACAGACATATTTGCATGTCTGTGGACATCAGGAGTTCAAATGTACAGAAAGTGATAGTATTTGTTTCATTCTATGTGTAGACTTTGAAAGGTGTTCCCCATGGGACCTACTTTCTACATTTTTTTTGCTTAGGGAAGGGAAGAGGAACCAACCACTAAGAAGGAGAAACAGATGGAGAAGGGAAGATGTTGAGCACTGAGTTCTGACTAAGGAAAGGGGTAATCCTTCATATGCTTCTTCATAGCCGCCTCAAAGGTATTCCTGAATTGCCTCCCCCTGCATGATCGTATGAGTGCACCATAGTGTTTACAGAGGACAGTTGTCCTCTGAAGGTGGGTGTCAACTGTCTCCTGTATAGCTGTAATGTGGCAGGAGGAACCGTCTACCTTAATAAGCTGATCTGAGTATGGGAAGGAGTAGATGATGATGGTGTCAGGGAAGGGGTGACTCTGTGTGCACAGGTGGTCGGATGGAATGTCTGAGTGTGGTGCTGCATGGAGGTTGTGCCAAAGTAGTCCTGTCCCTTCTGGCCACAACTGAGTGTGACCACTCTCAGTGCAGAGTATAGGGGCAGCCTGAACATTTAGCACTCCCTCAAAACACCACACCCATGATTCCATCTAAGAGCTGGAAGTAGAATGTATCCCCTCCATGGCATCATGATACTCCTTTCCCTCTTGCAGCTCATATGTTGCAGTGCCGCTCTTCCCCTCTCCAGATTGTCCAAGTAGTGGCAGTGGTGGTCCCTGAAGGGAAGGAAGGGCCATGATTGAAGCCATGTTGAAAGCATGTATTAGAGCTTGCAAAAATTGCTCCAGTCTTCTACTGTGTCAGATTGAGAATGACTATAAGAAAGGTGTGGGTCCCCTTGTAGGATATGTCCATGATATATTTTCCCAGTCTGCAAACTTCAGGGCACCAAACAAAATGTCTGTAAAAAATGTTTAGTAGCAGTTGTGGAAGGGTAAAAATTAAAGTAAGAGTGGGCTGGTTGGTGTAAAATGCTTGTGAAGCACTGACATCGACTGTGGACATGCCATCTGGTGCGGTCATTCTTGATGATCGCAACCCTCCACGACCACTTCATGCCATTCCCAAATGTTTCCACACCCAGGTGACGTCATTCCAGTGCGTTGTCACGTCCGAGGCTCTGCTCTTATGTTCGCAAATCAATAAAAAATGCATCATAATGTCACAAACATAGCAGCCTGTTCACGAATGTCAGCACACCAAGGTGATGTTGTAGCTGTGCTTTGTTATGCACACAGACTTGTATAAAGCCTGTGAAAATCAAATTGAGGTTTTAAAAATACATTTATTTATATATATTAACATAATAATTAATTAAGATAGGGAAGCAGAATCACAATAGGAAACACAAAATGTGGAATTGGTAGGTGGTATTTATGCATGATTGGGAAATAGGGATATCAAATAAACTAAAAGCATACCTCAAAAAGCCAAACTAAAAGCCTACCTTATCGCTTCCGAGTTACCTACTCAACCAACACCAAACACGCAGACATACAAACCTGGCTATCAACCCTGAACCTTGAGGGCTTCACACCCAAGCTCCCCTCCTGCGCCAAGTCGCTCGGGTTCCACAGCAACAAACGCCTCTCCTTCAAGACACACATAGCTTAGAAAACTCAGACTACTTGTTATCAGCTCTCCATCCTGTAGAAATTAAAGCCCTTCCTCCCTCTGGACAGCTTCAGATTCACTGTTTAAGTGCTGGTCTTAGTACACCTGGATGGGGGCAATGCCCTCCTCTAAGGACCTCCCGTCGTCCTCCGTTGTGCCCCTGACAAATGTCCTACACACTGCCAGTCACCTCATCAAGGGTCTACGCAGATATGACCATATCACCCCGGCCCTCATCGAACTGCACTGGCTCCCACTGCATGCATGAATCACCTTCAAGTCTTGCTGCATCATCCATAAGGCAGTTGCCCATAAGTTACCCAGCTATCTTGCGGAGAAACTCATTAGCTCTGCTGGACAGCACAGCACCAGAAGCCAGGACATGTGCAGAATTGAAATCCACCACTGCAAAAAAGAAAGGACCTGAAAACAACCCTTCTCTGTCTATGCCCCAAGACTATGGGACCTCCTTCCCTTCAGCATCAGACTTTCTCCCATGCTCCTACAATTCATAAAAGAACGGAAGACCAACCTCTTCAAGGAAACTCTCCTCCTCAACACCTAGGCCATCATGTCACCCCCCTGCACCACATGACTTGCTAGATGCCGCCTGCTCCTCTCCTCCCCACCACCGAGTACAGTTGTACCCATCCTCTGTTTCCCTATATACCCTCCCCCACTGTTCTGTAAAGTGTTCTGTTGTGTCTCAAAGCTAGGTTCATGTGCAATAAATATATTATTATTGTTATTATTATTATTATTATTATTATTATTATTATTATTATAGTACAACACTATTCTAAAATCCTAGAGTGAGTAATATTCAGTCGACTCACTGAGTTTCTTGAAACTCACAACCTCCTTGATTATCTTGAATCTGGTTTCCAACCTCTGGATTCTACCGAGATAGCTCTCCTCAATGTCAGCAGCGTGATTTATTTTGCACTTCATGCAAACAATTCATCTATTCATATTCTTCTCGATCCGTCTGCTGCCTTCAATATTGTCGAGCATTCTTTCTCTCATCATTATGTCTCCTTTGTGTCAGAGGTAGGCCCTTGCTTGGTTTGATTCATACTTTGCCCCTAAACACGTTCAGGTGTCCTGGAACAGCCTTACCTCCCCACTCACACCGCTTACTGTTGGAGTTCCCCCGGGGTCTGTGCTTGATCCACTTCTCTTTGTTCTCTATACCTGATCTCTTGGCACCCTGATCTCCTATCTTTACTGACAACATTAAGATCTTCTCCTTTTCATCGTTATCGGACGAAAATTTCAAACTGTCACCAGGTCATAAAATATTGGATGGTGTGTGACTCGCTCATGTTCACCTCCACTAAGACTGACGTTCTCTACTTCCCAGCCAAACAGGCTATCTCTTCTGCTCCCCTTCTTCTTCTTCTCTTCTCTCCTGACTACCTTCTTTCCTCTGCTTCTACTCGTAACCTTGGTGTCATCTTCAACCAAACTCACAACTTCTCACACTCCATCTCCAAATGTGCCACTGCAGCCAGACTCAACCTCCTATCAGAAAAATCTGTCAATCTCCTCAATGTGTACCTGATTCACACACATATTTTAAATGAGGACATCTAATTGAAAACGCTTTTGCAAATCATGCCCTATATCAATGTTATGTAACAAACACAAACTCATCAAACCACCTATCACACTACACCAAAGCATTTTAAATCTCACTTTAAATGGTTGTTATATAAATAGTTTATATAAATACTTTATTTAAAGTTTATCTATTGATCTTATATTGTGGAGTTAGTTTTGGTTGGATGAGTGTGTGCTTATAATTAAGCTTTACAGACCTAGCCTAAGAGCTGTACCGAGTTATAGGTCCTAAAGACAGTGTAAGAGGCCTGAGCTCTGCAGTTATGTCCCTTAAATCATTACACAATCACAATCTGCCAGAAGTTGTTGCTAGTTCCCAGCAACCACATATAAATGTGATGGGGAGGGAGGGGCAAGGCGTCCAGCTGTACAGTGTCAGCCAGGTGCTGCCCTGCAAAGATTGAAGGCAGCAACGGGGGTACCCCCACCCTAAGAAACAGAATATCATGTTTGGGAAGGAGTGGGGTTATTTTTCGTGCATGGGCCAAATCTGTCATGTGGGGCCAGGGCAAGGAGGAGTATGGCAATGGCAGTAGGGTCCTCCGCCCCTACCCATATAAGACAAGTAGTAGGGGGTGGGTGATTTAGGTGCCAGGTCCTATTTGTCAGGTGTCGCTGGGAGAGGATTAGCATTCCCGTTGTTACCCGGGGCTCAGGGAGTTAACACTCTCGAGCCCCCGCCGTTGGGAAGGCGGAGCCTGATTGAAGAACAGGGGTTCTGGGGCACGTGCGCAGCAAGTTACTCAGTTACTCCTTAGTTGTAAAAGAATAAAGACGTTCATCCAATCCCTCCGTGTGTGCGTCCTTCATTGGGCCTAGATCCCTAGGCAACATTTGGCGACGAGGATTTCTCCCGCACACCGGAGCCCTCCTCCAGCAGCAGTCCGCTGCTTCCGCGCTCGTGCTGCAGGAAACCCTGCGAGCCTCCTCCTCCTTCTCCTCCTCCGCGCAACACGGCAATCCGCCGGATACGCTCAGGCGCCTACCGGCCCGCTGAGCCTCCTCCTCCAGAACCCCGCAGAGGCGATCCCGCCCACGTCCTCCCTCCCGGATCATAGAAGTCACCACCGAAACCGCCTCGCTGAAGAAGACGCCCGGACCACCGGACATCCGAAGGGCGCACGCTGACCGGCTCGAGGCCTACCAATCTCGCCCAGGCCTAAACCCCAGGCACCATGAGCACTCCACCCTCCAACCCGGGTTCCAGCCAGGGACCTCAACCACCGCGGGCGGCGAAGTCGATACAGCTGCGGTTGCCCCCACCATTCACCATGACACCCCAAGCAACCAAAGGGCCCAGGTGGACCGACTGGATGGATGATTTTCATCACTTTGTGAGGGGATCCGGCGACGGGGACTCCCCCAACATAAGCGACATTTTCCTCAACCTCGTAGGGGGAGAAATCAAAACCGTCGTAAAAGCTATTCCGGCAGCGGAACAAGACACTTTCCCCAATCTGATTAAGGCGCTAGACAAACTGTTGATCATCGAGGTCAATCGGGACTACAAAAGATATCTGTTCAACCAGTGCACCCAACTGCCACAAGAGACTGTAGATTAATTCATCACACGTCTACGAGTGAAAGGGATGAACTGCCAATTTGACGCGTTCTCGCTGGAGGAAGCCATACGGCTGAGGGTGATCGAAGGCTGCCTCTCCCCTGCACTAAAGAAGCAACTGCTAAAAAAACCTATCACCATACCTGAAGTGAGTGAACTCGCTCGCATCCACGAGAGGGTGGATGCGCAAGCCTCATCCATGAGACGCTCCGGCAACCCTACTCCAGACACGGGTGAGCTGATAGCTGCCATACAGCCGACCCGCCAAGGGGACAGGGGCCCGCAGCCATACAGACTACCGGCGACCCCTGCAATGCCTGCCGCACGCCAACAAAGACAGTGCTACCGCTGCGGAATGTCCTTCCCCCACTCAGGGTCATGTCCGGCCCTGTCCCAACGATGCACTAATTGCGGAAGAGAGGGACATTTTCAGGCCGTCTGCAGGGAGGGCGTACCATTCCCCCCGATGCGACCCCAAGTGGCCACCAGGATGCCTTTCCGGCCACAGCCACTGCAGTATAATCAACCCAGACCTTACCAGCAAGGGTTTGGGCAGAGGCGCTACGTCAGAGCGATCGACGAATACCAACCGGCAGAATACGCTCCGCAGTACGACCCCGCCGAACAGCCCAGATACTTCACGGATGAATACGACAACCCTCCTGCGGACCACAGGCCTGAGACACTCTGCCAGGACGACCAGGTGATGGCCTATTACGCTCCATACGATCAATACGACCACAACGAATTCGTCAACCTCATACTCGACAACGAAGAAGCCAGGGAGGCCCCGAAAATCCCGATCAAAATGGGGAACTGCCAATTTCAGTTCATGATCGACTCTGGTGCCACGGTGAACATTATGGGCGAGCAGGATTATGGCCGGATACCACACCCGCCGCCGCTGGACCCATCCCGGTCCAGAATTTTTCAATGGGGGGCTGCCACCCCGCTATAGACGGTGGGACAATATACCCAATGCCTCCTTCTAAATGGGCGGCAATTGAACGCGACCATTCATGTCATCCGGTCCCTCGCCAAGAGTCGATGCTTACTCAGTTACCACACAGCATCGCGCCTGGGTCTGATCGAGATCCACGTGAACGCGGGTGACGTGATCACCACTACCTCGGGCAGCCCAGACCTGAGAACCACCACAGGGTCGATAGCAGTCCACCAGACTCAGTCGCTCGTCTCGCAGGACGACATCGCGAGAGGTTTCCCCAAACTGTGCACGGGGCTAGGAAAACTCCATGGGCCCCCCATCAAGCTACACATCGACCCTACCGTGCGTCCAGTGCCGCAGCACCCTAGGAGGGTCGGGTTCCACCTTCAGGAGGCAGTTTCGGAGGCGCTCCGCCAACTCCTCCGCGACGGCATCATAGAACCGGCGACAGGGCCGACCCCATGGGTTTCCCCCCTCGTGGTAGTACCCAAGGAAGGGGGAAAGGTCCGCCTGTGTGTGGACATGAGGGTAGCCAACACAGCAATACAACGGGAGAGACACCCGGGACCATGCATCGAAGACATGATCGTGCAGCTAAACAGCGCTCAGATGTTCTCCAAACTAGACCTACTCCAAGGATACCATCAGCTGGAGCTCCATCCCGACTCCAGAGCCATTACGACGTTCGCGACGCACGACGGCCTTTTCAGGTATCGGAGACTGAACTTTGGAATCTCCTCCGCTGCCGAGACTTTCCAGGAAGCGATACGTCAGATAATCAGACCCATAAAAGGGGCCCTAAATTACAGCGACGATATTCTCATCTTCGGATCGTCCAAGGAGGCCCACGACAGGGCACTACACGACACCTGTGAAGCCCTCCAAAAGGCAGGCCTCACACTGAACATCTCAAAATGCTGCTTTAGCAAAACGAAACTCAAATTCTTCGGACATATTTTCTCCAGGGAAGGCATGATGCCTGACCCGGACAAGGTCGACACGATTACCAACCTCAGCAAACCCCTACAGGTGGCGGATGTCAGGCTATACCCCACTACGCCTCCCTCACAGACCCTCTGAGAAAGCTGCTGCAGAAGGAGTCGTCGTTCGACTGGACACCGGCGTGTCAACAAGCCTTCACAAACATCAAGCGGGCCCTCACGGAAGCCCACCGCCTCGCATATTTCAACCCGGCATGGCACACCGAGGTGGTGGTGGACGCCAGCCCAGTCGGCCTTGGCACCATCTTGGCTCAAACCAGTGGCGCAGATGTTAACCCCAGGCATGTGGTCGCCTATGCGAGCAGAGCGCTGTCGACGCCAGAGCTGGCCTATTCCCAAGCCGAGAAGGAGAGCTTGGCGGCGGTCTGGGCATGTGAACACTTTCACAACTTCATCATCGGGAAGAGGTTCACTCTGATCACCGACCACCAGGCGCTTCTATCCCTACTTGGCAACCCGCACACCAAGATGCCACCGAGGATCGAGCGGTGGGGCATCCGCCTCCAAGAATATGATTATGACATTGTACACCGACCGGGTGGTGACCTCAACCCTGCGGACTACCTGTCACGACACCCTGTTGGAGCCCCGCTCACCCGGAAGGGTGACGTTGCCTATGTACAGTACGTGGCCTCCCACTCACTGCCGCCGGCGTTGTCCCTAGAAAGGGTTGCCGCCGCGTCCGCAGCTGACCCAACGATGGCCCTGGCGATCAGCCTCACGTCGACCAGCAAATGGAAAGATCATCACAGATCCATACTAGCCCATCCAGGAGTGAACAAGCAGGAGATTGAGCGGCTGGCTAGGGTGCATGGGGAACTTGCAGTGAAAGACAATAACATTCTGTTAAGAGGGTGCAGAATCGTCATTCCCGCCACGCTCAGGAGTGAGGTGGTCAGCATCGCCCATGAAGGCCACAGAGGAGCCGAAAACACGAAGAAACAGCTCAGATGCCATGTATGGTTCCCCTTCCTGGATGCCGCTGTTGATGAGTGGGTACGGAACTGCCATGCCTGCCAGTGTACAGCCCCTGCTGAACGTCCGCCCCCACTCCAACACACTCAAATACCTGATCGCCCCTGGGAACGGATAGCCATGGACTTCTATGGGCCCACTGACGCAGGCGACTACCTCCTACTGTTCATAGACGAACATTCGAGGTTCCCTATAGTGAAGGTGGTCAACTCCACGGCATTTCCCCAGGTGGCGGCGGCGTTAGAGGAGGTCTTCAGCGAGTGGGGGATCCCCAAATGGGTCAAATCTGACAATGGACCACCGTTCTGTGGGCATGAGTTTGCGACATTGGCAGAGCACCTGGGTTTCAGACATATGAAGATAACCCCCCGGCACCCTCAAGCGAACGGAATGGCTGAGCGCTTTATGGCGTCGATCAAAAAGACAATACAGAGAGCACGACTTGACGCAGTCAACACGCATCAGGCACTATGTCGTCTTTTAAGAGACTACCGGAACACTCCTCATGATGCCACAAATAAGACGCCCGCTGAACTCATGTTTCGCTACGAGGTGCGAACCCGCATTCCGCGAAACCTGTCAAGTGCAGAGCCGGTCGACGAGGATCTACTCCAAAGGGATGCTGAGGCAAAAGAGAGTGCGAGGTTCCGTGCGGATGCACGGCGCGGAGCGGTGACACCAGAGATTCACATAGGCGATGAGGTCCTGGTACAACAGCCAACTACCAGGAAGATGGATCCGCGTTTTGCTCCAGGTCCCATGAGGATAGTCGCAGTGAAAGGCACGATGGTGGCAGCTGAAGATCAGAACAGAGCTGTCACCAGGAACTGTCAGCAGTTCAGGCACTACGTCAGAAGAGAAGGTGCAGAAATACCGCAGAGGGCTGTCTCCCCAGAACCGCGGATGCAGCGGGACGAGTTGTGGATTCCCCCAGAGGGAGATCCAGGAGAGACGAGCCAAAGAGCGGTAACTCAAGAGGTTTCAGAGCCCGAAACTCAAGGTGAGAGGCCGCGACGAATCATAAGGAAACCGATGAGACTTGTTGAAGAGTGTTAAGGTGTTAGTTAAGCACAGAGTGTTAAGTCGATGTTTGGACATATTGTTCGGGGGTAGTGTTACCCGGGGCTCAAGGAGTTAACACTCTCGAGCCCCCGCCGTTGGGAAGGAGGAGCCTGATTGAAGAACAGGGGTTCTGGGGCACGTGCGCAGCAAGTTACTCAGTTACTCCTTAGTTGTAAAAGAATAAAGACGTTCATCCAATCCCTCCATGTGTGGGTCCTTCATTGGGCCTAGATCCCTAGGCAACACCCGTCACTGAGAAGCAATTCAACAAGCATTTGCGTGGAAAATAACTACTGCACAGGCTCAGATTGTAGATAAGTTGTGCAGTTCGGAGCCGTTTAGTAGCCATCTTAACGATAATCAACACTCTTAGGGCAATAAACCTCTTTTCTACTTTTCTGACACATCCAGTGAATCACTGACTGACATTTTGAAAACAATGAGGCCTACTACCTGCTTGGGGGACACCCTTTTTCTAGAGTTATTCTGACCAATGGGGATCTATGTTTGCCTCTCCTTGTGCGCCTTACCAAAAGCAGCTTTCAGGTTCCAAATACCCCTAAGACTGTTTCAGGCTCCCCATTAGTTAAAAAATCAGGGCTGGACCCTAAGATACATTAAAACTTTAGACCTATTTCGAATGCTCCTTTCCTATTTAAGGAGCTGGGTAAAGTGGCTATGTCACAATTGCAGGTCTTCTTGGAGACATCTGGAGAAATTCATCCTCAGCAATCAGGCTTCAGAGCCTGTTTTGGCACTGAAAGTGCCCTGTTGAATATGCAATCTGAGATGCTTCGGATTATAGATGAGGGCAAGGTGGGGATGCTGATGTTGTTGGACTTGTCAGCAGTCTTTGACCTTGTCGACCGCGACAAGCTCCTGATGAACGTGAAAGGGGTTGGTATTTACTCACCGAAGCTATTACCTGGATTAACTTGTTCTTATCTAACAAAGTCTCTTGGATCATTTGGGGAAATGTTTCCTCATCTGACGAAGTGCTAAAATGTGGAGTTCCACAGGGTGCATGTTTGTCTCCTTCTCTTTTTAACGTGTTCTGCCACCCTCTTTGTGATCTCCTAGAAGGATTAGGAGTACACTTTACCAATTATGCTAATGGCTCTCAGCTTGTGTTCCAGCTGAGTGGCTCTCACACAATAGACACTCACAATAGACTGGGAGAAGATAAACATGCTATGTACCAAAATCCAGAACTGGATGACTAATAATGGCATGTGCCTAAATGCTAGTAAAACCGAGTTTATGCTCTTTGACTCAACTCAGTCCAGAGCTAAACTGGATTGTGAGTATAAACATTTTATGATTGAACAACATCTCATCAAGGTGGTGGACACGGTTAAAACTCTTAGTGTCACATTTGAATCATCTTTAAACCTGGACACTCACATTACTAATGTCTCCAATAAAACCTGATATTTCTCAGACTTCTGAGATTAATGAAGCCATATGTCTCCGAGGCTACTTGTGCTACACTGGTACGTGCACTCATAGACCTAGATTAGGTTATTGTAATGTGCTCATGGTTGGAATCAGCACCAACGGACTGAGGCGCCTGCAGGTTCTACAAAATGGCACTCTGCAGATCGTCAAGAACGTCCCTAGGCATTAGCCTATTTCGACACAGGAGTCTACACTGGCTGCCTGTGAAAGCATGCATTCAGTTTAAAGCGCTGATCCTGACCGTCAATGTCTTTATGGTAATGCACCTGAGTACCTGAAAGCGGGTCTAGTTGCATACTCTTTGGGGCGAACTACAAGGTCGCTCAACAGGGCGTACTTGCTGGCGCCATGGTGTAAAGAGCAAGAGGCCTGGGCAGAGCTTTTGCTGTGCAAGTTACTTAGAGGTGGAGAGAACTCCCCAAACAACTGCGGTTGGATGAAAATCTATTGAGTTTTAGAATGAAATTGAAAACTCTTCTTTTTGAATAATGTGCCTTTCTTGTGCTCTTCTGTGGTGGCTTTCATACCCTCTCTATCTTCATCTTTTTCTTTCTTCTTGCGTCCTGATGCCTGGGAGCTCCAGCACATTACAAGTGTATAAATAAATGAATAAATAAATAAATGAGGGAGTACCAGGAAGAGAGCCATGGCGCCATGACTGCTAGTGCTAGTGTTCCCCGGTTGCAAAGGAGTGCTGCGCTAAGAGCCATACAGTGCTGGCAGCATGGCTGTCAGTGCAGTGCACCCTCTCCGCATGTTTGTCACCGGGGCCCTCCCGTGATGAGAGGGAGAGGCATGCTGAGAGCCATGCTACCAGCACAGCGAAACCATGGGAATGATGAGGCTTCCTTCATTGGCCAATTTCAAGGGTTTTCAGATTGATCAGGCCATACTGGCTTGTATAGACCAGACATTGGACAATGGAGAAGTGCTTTTGTTGCGCTTGGAGGCATGCTTCCTGCATATCCTCATGACAAGGTTAAGGAGATCCAGAGTGTTGGAGATAGAGAGTTGAAGGGTAGTAGGTGCTGTGTCAAAGTGAGAGTCAGTGGCAGGAGTAAGAGGGGGAATGAAGTTGGCAGCAAAATCAGCAATTGAAAATCTGTTCATAGGTTGAATGACGGAGACGGAGACTGGCAATGCAGGCAGGAGCTTAGCTGGGGGACCCAGGAGGTCCAGATGAGTGGAGCATGGTCAGACCAGGAGAGAGGGGTCGTGAGAAGGTTGGAGGTGGGGTTGTCTGCAGAAACGATAGGAGAGACACCAAGCCTGCAGGTGAGGCATTCGATGGAGGAGTTGGATTTAGCGTGTATGAAAGTAGCAGGGACCCATTCAGGGAAGATCAGGGCCACTCCGCCTCCCGATGGATTATACCGTGGCTAAGAGTTTATTGTTATTCTCTAAAGGGTTATTCTATAAATTTGTATAGAATATTTTTAGTGACACAAAGGTAGGTTTTGGTCATTTTTGACCTTGTGGTCCTGATGAAGGAGTTTGAATCATAGCATACCGAAATGTCATCTGACCTACAAAAGGAAATAACTAGAGAGGACATCTAATGATTTCAACCTCATATAGTTGACAAAATAGTGTCCCACTAGGTGTCAAAGCAATTGGAAATCATAATTGATTGCTCAACTACCACATAGCCTGTTCCCAGGCTTTGTCTTCTTTCATTAATATTTCACACTGTATATTTGTAGATATTGATCTACTACGTCTGAGAAATAAGTGTGACTCTTTGTAAGTATTCAGAATTAAATGTATTACTAAGTAGTACGTGTCAAACTTTTTCAAAAGTGATATCAAGAGAGTATTAACAAATGTATTAACCTCTATGAATTGTTTGTCTGTGAAAGAACTCTCTATGACATAATTATGACATGATGTTATGGAAATATTTCTACTCGAGTTGGAACTTTTTTTTTTTTCACACCACTCTCCCGGGAGATAATGTTATGTTATATAATGTAAAAGGGTCTGGCATTGTGTTCTTCTAACACAGAGGCCGTATACTTCTATCATCTGATTCCAAACATTTAGCGTGTTTACGTTTTGTAGATTATAACCTTTGCTTCATTTTTGTTCATATTTTCAGGAGCTATGATCTGTACCCTACAGTGTTCACTGTAAGACAATTCTACAAATGATTGGCGCTGCCATTATTCACGCTAAAAAAAAAACATGTGCACATAAACAAGATTGTAATTTTCTTTCAATTCTGATTATCGGTACTTCATGTATCACTTGAATTAATCATCATTGCATTATTTGTATGGCCGCATCTTTACACCACATATGAGCTACACAAATCAACGCAGAATACACACTATTGTAATATAAAAAGAACACGTTTACATTTGTTATTGGGATCGGATGAAACAGGCTGCCTATTAGACGACAGAAAACATGTATTGTCGCTTTAGAAAAGTGTCTGTAATTGTGTTTTGTAAACGTGCAAATTGGAACCCGCTTGTTATTTCTTAGAAATGATAATTGCAGTGTTTCTTGTGATTCTGGTGTTATAGTGCGCACTATAACCTTAATTATAAAGACACTGTTTGTATAGATTCTAGTCCCAGCACCGATTTTAGGTTGTACGTATACTCTATATATTTATTATTGTTATATATGAGTTCCCTTTTCCACATCAGCAATTCGAGTAACTAGTTTCTTAAACATCTAGCCCTGTGTATTGCTGACCAATTGCTGAAATTAAACTGTTATTTCAGGCTTCTGAGGTAAATACATGTTTCCATTTCATATAGAGGTTTCTATTGGAATGTCAAAAGCAGTGCTGCTTTGAACATCTATGTTCTATGTTCTCTGTTATGTTGTCTGTGCCTGTTCCCCAATGGCCTGGTAACTGCCCACAGCGAATGCAGCCTGGAGCTGCTCCAGTGGAGTAGCCACACACACACACATGAAGGTATGAATAGACATGGTCGATGCACTTTTTCTTCAGAACCGAAGTATGAGAGATGTCAGCTGCTAACATCTGACATCTCAACCTTGTGTCACTTTTCAATATGTTATATAATCCTGTCTAAGAGTCACAGAGTAGAGCAGGGTTCGTCGGCAGAACAGACGTGGACTGCATTCTGCTTTCAACCGGGCGCCTTTTCCTTTTAGCTTATGTATTCCATTAACAAAACGGTTTTAATTATTACTCTAAAGCCTGCATAGCCGCGTGCAAATTATAAATTAAAATGAACTACTAAAGGACATGCATTTAAAAAAAAAGCAATGAGAAAACAGAAAGAGAAGGCTTCATTCCATCCCATTTGCCGCTCAATGGTCCCAGCTGCAACCACACGATTTCCATAGCGATTTCACCTTTGTCTGTCATCAGATACCTCAGATATGCATGTATTACCTTTATATAGCTAGGTGCAGGCTTATAATTCCCTCTACAGCACGTGTTCCATCTGCACAGTTCCAGCTTCATATGCCTTATGTGTACATTGTATAGCAGATGGAGATATCCTATGTCAGTTTAAGCCACGTTTCTAAATAAAGCCTCACGTAGCCATTTTCTACCATCATGTACTCGTGAGCAGCTCCCAACAGATGCTAGAATGTATGCTCCTTAGCTCACAATAGAGGCGCTAAAACCGCATAGTGCTCTGCTCCCGACTCAATGCAGACGCTTCAACAGAATGATATGCCGCATAAGCCGTGCACGTTCTACGGTGCCTACTGCTAAACCCAGCGCACAGGCACAGGAGGAATGCATGCTCCACAATAGACTTGCTCGCCTCAGTGCAAATCGAATTTCTCAGAATTAAGTATTCCTCTCCCAATTGAGGCCCCATTGGGAATGCTGCGCATTCCACACTTCATGCTGCATTATATATATGCCACAGGTTCGTGGGAACTACAGGAACACGCTGCCTAAGCCAGGAAACAGGCTCCATTATACTACATTTCACAGAAGGCTGTCTACGTTGATCAGTTCAGTATCCTCCTTAGTACCAAAGCTGCCAGAATGTTGTCTGTCTCACTCAGTATAGTGCCAGTCACAGGACTACATGCCAATACCGCTCTTCCCCCACAGGGAAAGACTATCAATAGTACAAATACAGTCAGTAAATAGTTATCTCTAAAGTTGTCCAATGTTGTGTTCATCCAACGCTGGTTGCATTCGTTGCAATGTGGGACTAATACTTCTGTTTTTCATTCTAATAATTGCAACACTGAAGAAACCAGAATGCAAATAAGAAATGGGATCTGGATGAGCTATTCAAATGTGTGGCTGTGTAGAGGGAATGCAAATAAGAAACTGCTAAATTCAGGTTTACTAAATTCGGGGGCAGGTCTCTTTCCTCAACAGGTGCTCCCCTCTGGAACAGCCTCTCTGCCTCTCTCAAACTTGAGCAGAACCACCTCTGGTTCCGGAAGAAACTCAAGACCTTCCTTTTCGATTCTGCTTTCTCTCTTCGAGTCCCTGCTGATGCACTTGACTGCTCCCCGCACTGGTCACGTGGTCATCCTCTGAACTAAGGGGCCCAGGCTCCTGCATGTCCAGTTGCCCTTGCACTGCTTCTGGGCTCCCCAGCACTTAAGGGTCTGTATTTGTAACCCTACAGTCCCTTTTCTTTGCACTTAAGAGCCACCCTCTAGCAGCACTTATTGAGTCACCTGCACATCTTCTCACCCCCAGGCCCCCTGGCACTTCTCCCCTACCCTCTTCCCCACACTTGCGCAATCTGAATGACACATGGCCTAGTAAGATTGTTGTTTGTGCTCCTTTTGTTTCCCCCCTCCTTGTCTTGTCGCCCCTAGAAACACTTGTATAGGTGTGTTATAGATTACTTATATCATATCCTATCATACATTAGCCACATAAGGAAGTGTCTGTTCAATATAAGGGGTAATTATGAGTTTTTCTTTTAAATTATGTTTTGGTTTGTATGACTTCTTCAGATGGACGTTGTTGTTTTTCTGCTTGGCAGGCACGTTACCTATCCATGTCAGAATAAATGACCTGCCTTTTGGCATGTGCAGTTTTGCTTTTTCCATTATAAGAGAAGGACGTCAAGTCCCAGTATCAGTTGTGTAGGCATCTTTTGATGCCAAAGATGCCAAAGAGGGAGGGCTGCTAGCTCCTGAATTGGCAACACGATTCTCAACGATTCGTGGGTGAGCCCTCACAGGGGTGGTGAATGATTTCTGTGTAGGGGACTACTTATTTATAAGAATTAGCTAAAGCAACCAAATGTAGCAAGAGAGCCCTAAATAATGAAAGTGGTTTCATGGTGATTTGCCCCAAGAACATGTTTTAAAATAATGTGCTGTAATGATCCATTTTGCAGCACGACTTTTAAGAAAAAATGGATAAGAAACCATACAATTCTCTATGGAAACAACAACAATATTCACTAAATTTCAGGATTAATGGGCAGTCATGCCTGGTGAATATTTTGAGTGGAGAGGCATTAATAATTCCACAAATTATCCAGAGCGATCAAGTGTATCATTGGAGCACACTTTCCTTAAGTGGGGAACATGTTTTAAAATAATGTGTGGACATAATGTGCCTCATTAGGACTCCGGCGCTAAATCATGGTGCTATTAGCATCATGGTCCATGCCGGAGTCCGCCATGGCAGAATGGGGAATTACCACGGTAATTAGGCGCTAGGTGTTTAACGGGGCCACAGCCTTTTACGGCGCCGTTAAACACTTAGCACCTGGGTCATTATGAGGCCCAATGTATTTTGCAGCACAATTAGTGACAAAAACGAGGTAAAAAGCTTTCTAATTTCTATTTGGTTCACAGAAATATTGAGCCTCAGAAATATCTGGGTGACATCAGCATAGGAGTAACATTGGAGGCAGTGGGAGTGGAGGAGCTTAACTAACAGCTGGATGTACACATTGAACAAAGTGGAGGACAAAACCGAACCCTGACCCCACAAGACAGTGGAACAGAAACAGAACAAAAAGGTAGAAGAGAAAAGGTTTGTGCACGATCACCAAGAAAGGGTGAAAACCAAGATAGCACCTGTCCAGAAATCCCTACCCCAGCAAGACGGGCAAGCAGGATGGAGTGGACAATGGTTTCAAAAGCAGCCGAAAGGTCTAATAATGTCAAGGCTCCCACTCCACCTTGGTAAGAGAGATGCAAAATGTCATCCACCACTGAGATGAGCACCCTCTCTGTGCCCTGGCCAGGGCAGAAACTATGCCTTCTAACAAATTCCAAGACATTTTAGAGAACTTTAGCACATTTTCTTCATGATGTGTCAACATTGGCAACACTTAACTTTTGTAGAACTTTTTCACTGGCATAGCGGAGAAGCCCACATATTTCTCATTTTTCGCCTTGGCTTGGGCATCTAAATGTATCACCTTATATTTTGGTATAGCTTGTCTTACTTGATCACCATGCTCGGAATGTCCTATAGGGCAATCGGTCAATGTCCAAACCAAAAACATGAAATGCTGGTGTGTGCCGGTTTTTTTTGGTCAAAGTGGGCCTCTTTTTTGACCCATGGTGGCCAGTTACTGCACCATGTGGTTAGTAGTTTTGACCATTTTTGCTGAATAACTATTCTTTCAAATGGCAATGTTATCTCATTTTATCAAAAACCTTTCCCATGGGTAGTACTCAAACTGTCTTTCATAAAGGGAATGAATTTCCATTTGCAACTGTGGGCCACTTTTTTTATTGGTGCCTGAGACAATGTTATGCCACAGTCTGATCCTGCTGATAACTTTTTCCAAATGCTAACTTAAATCCCAAATAGCGGAATGAAGACACCACATCTAACGGGCATGCATTTAGGTACCATTTATATTTCTTAATCAATTTCTTTTTGGATGCTGATATAAGGATCCCTCATGGAGGGGGTCTGGTCATCTTTAGCATTCATCCAAGAGGAACAGGTGGTATTCTTTCCTCAGCTTTTCCCAGAGTCAGAATTCTAACCGTAGCCCAATATTTAAAGTGAAATATATTCCCATGATAATGTTGTGATAATGTCACACTATGTGATTGGCTAATTGTTTCCATTGGTGTTCCCTATCAGTCCGACACTCCCATAGAATGCAACCCCCTGATCCCCATTGTTTGATTATCAGTTCTATATCTGTGACCATAAAGAATGTGGGGGCTCAATTTGCTCCTAATACATTTGATTGCAATAATTTTTTATTCCATCATTTCTGGACGAAACGAGACATGCATTTCTGTAATAGGTCATTGCAGACACACTTATGGGAATGTGACATGAATATATAGAAGTTGTATTCATAATTGTATAAATAATAATAATTTGTATCATGTTTGATAATCGTATGGAATGAGGATACTCTCAGCTATAAACTGAACCCAGTTCCATGTTTGTGACTTACTTGTGTTTAATGTCAGGATGCCCAGGTCCAAGGCGCAGGAGCGATGCAGAACCAACCACCACCTCTATGGTCTTGGTGTCTGCAAGTCAAGGCTTACACAGGCCTCTTCAACCAGAGCGGGGAAGGAGGGTTAGGGTCTCGATGTTTGGATAGGTAGAGGAATTATAGGGTAACCGGAATGAGTGTTAGGGAGAGGTTATGGATGGAACTGGGGGATTTTACGATAAAACGATGATTGCACACTTTTGCTTTACCAATGCTGTGACTGGTACATTAAACTGGCTTTTGTAACTGCCTTAACACCTTAACATGTAAAGGTGTTCCCCTTCACATTTCACTTTTGAACTGAACGTGTACCTGTTACTTTTGAACACCAAGTTAAACCAATATTTCACTGGTTAAAAACAATTACTGGCGTGAGCACATTTACATTTACATAAGAGTCACATGCACTGCACACTTAGCTTTTGCTTCAGTTTTTAAGTCCTGTCCTGCAAAGGCTGTCGAGTCCTGTGCCACATCCTTGAAGTCTGAGGATCAGGTACAAACTAAAAGAAAACAGAAGACAAGCATTAGCGTATGCTTTCTGGTTTTTTGATTGTCACTCATACTCCCAAACGCATTCTACACGCATCCGGCACTCTGTGTATTTGAGGTTCTCAGGTTCCATCTGGGTGCACTGCTGCACATGGCTTTTAACACCTAATGACAGCTGTTAGCCCAAACACTGTCTTCCTTCAGACCGCCTTTTTTAAACAACGTGCTTTTGTCTCAGGTGCCTTCCCGGCATAACGTTCCACGAGACGAAAAACACGCGGAACATAGACAAATATCTAGGTTTCTCTTTTTCACACATCCACTGAAGTTTGCAGCCAATGCAATGATCCTTCCCCGAAAACCTGCCCACTTAGCTTTTATGTGGCTGCGCAGGGGCTCTGGAGGGGTTGGGAAATGCCCCCGGCGCTTTCCCCGCGAATCCCAGGGACTGCTTGAGCTGAGCGGTACTTATCTCTCAAAGGCGATGGGCCGGTACTCTGCTCTGGAGGCTCTGGGCCCACTCGCGAGTGAATTCCATGGAGCTGCTGGGCACACGTCCTCTCTCCTCGGATTCTCAAGCATAAGCCCCGTGCCTTGGGACTTGCACATGCGCGTTCACGTGCCACACCCAACGCGGCTTCTCATTGGCTCGCGGGCCTGCGAGGCATGCTGGGTAATGTAGTTCTGGCGAGTCTGATGCTGGGATTTGTAGTTTTTAAGTTTTTTAAATGCATTTCGTCTACTGAAAGGGCATAACAGCCTTTTATAATATTGTAACTCTCTGAATAAAGGTTTCCTCATGGACTCCAGTCCCACAGCCCCAACAGTTCTTGGTCCATGCCCAATCCTGCCCTTGACATTTAAAGTTAGGAGTCACATTGCTTTCTTTGTTTAATGTAACATCTACATAATTTTTCCTCTGGAAAACATTGTGTACTCATGTAAATAATCCTATGTAATTGGTTCAGTGAATGACTGATTCAAAAGGAAAAGACAGGCCTCCTTTGTCTCCTGCATTAGCTTAATGAAAGCTTAGCTTTATTGCTAGGCAGAGTTCAAAGGTGCCACATTAGCTATATGAATTTTGCCTTTGAGGCTCGATAATAAAATGAACAGGTTGAGGCAAGACAAGACATTTTGAGTATTATTCTAGCATTCTCCTCTGCCAAGCGGTTTACAATGTTGAGGGCTCCTATGAGGTGAAACGCTGGTCAACATGAAATCAGCACAATATCAGACTGAATTGAACACAAGTTTTATTCATACCAACAGAAATGAACCATTGCGTTTCAATATATTTACACTATGATATAGTCTAATATCCAGCAAGTTATTTATAAACTTTGTTCAATCATCGGAAAGTTGTTGGTGAAATGAATACACTGTTCAATTAGGGAAAACAAATACAGTGATGGTTTATTTTGGATAAATTTTTCAGGTAGAGCATGGCACTTCACTCAAACATTAAGTGTAGCACATGCCATGTTTGCTGGTCAGCAGGGTGTGTTTTTACATTTGAACATTCTTCATTTCTGGTTGACAATTTAAAGTTTGTCAAATTGCAGTCTTTGAGTGGAATTTATTCAAGGCCCAACATTGTGGCTGATATGGTTTAGTTTGTGGCACAATCCATACCATGTGTTCATTTCTGTCTCTCATGTGTGCAGGTGTATATCTGCAGCCCACAGATGCATCCTGTTTTTGCAATGTGGATTTGCCATTGGTATTCTCCTACTGCAAACCATCTGCCTTAAACATGAAATAAGCAGCACAGTTTTTCATCATCTATTTGCTTCAGGCAAAATGACTTGGTTCCATTTATCTTCACAGGACTCAAACGTATATGTTTGGTAAAATCATACACACTAAAAGCAACATTGAATATTGCACATTTATACCTCTGTAGGCGTACATTATTCTTTTTTTATTTTCCTTTTTAAAAGTAATCCCATGTAGAGAATGCATGGCCAGATTGGGAGGGTTGTTGGGTTAATACCCACTAAAGAATAGTCAAAAGCAGAAATGGAAGAATTTGTAAAGCTTTTCTGAACTTTCTTGAACTTCATGTAGTTTGTTTCCAGTCTTACTTCTGATGGAAGAATATTTGACAGTTTTGGGCTGTTCGTGATCATTCTTAAATTTCCATATTTTTAAGTTGATAAATTGGCTATATTTGTCTATTTACAGTGCTGGACCACATCTCTTAAGTAAAGTTCCAGGGGAATAGTCTAATTTCACAAATTCGACCACATCACTCTGACCCTCATTGAACTGCATTGGACCCCTATTAAATCCTGTATCATATTCAAATCCTGCTTCATCATCTACAAGGGTGTCACCCTTACTTCAGCAATCTAACTCACTGGTAAAGTTAGCATCTATAGAGGTCTATGATTTACCATCAGTAAGGGCATGAAGAGATTAGAACTCTGCTGGTGTAGGAAGGAAAGAACTAGATAACATGCCTTCTCCGTCTATGCTGTAAAACTCTGGAACCACCTCCCTCTCAATATCAGACTCAACCCCTCACTTCTACAGTTCCTGGTGGAGCTTAAAAACATCCACTTCATTGAATGGCTCCTCCCTTACACATAGGTCCATGTAGGGTCAAATTGGCGCCTCAGCCTTTCGGAACGTGGCCGGGCAAAATCGTCCCTGGAGCACGGGAGTTGGTTTATGGCTACTCCTGGGCCGGAAAAAATAAATTGAAAACATATTTTTAGTTTCTATTTTCTTTTTGTTTTCAAAAAGCCTTTCATCCTTCTTAGGTCGATAAATGTGTACCAACACAGGTTGGGTGATATTCAATGCATATTTGTTCTATAGAAAAGAGCTTAAGCGTAAGTGCTATACAATAACATATTATCATTTGGCCTTGGATGTCTGCTTGCACTTACAGTAATTTGACAATATGGATCTATACACACTGATATTAATGATACATATGGTGATCCATTCTTTTTCGTTACTACTTAGGAATGATGCCATTTGATGCTACTTCCTGTTTTGTCAAGGGGTGAAAGGTCCGGTGATGTAATGTAATCAGAGGTCAAGGGTCGTGAGGCGATAGGTGGGCTACTTTTTTTTGGGTGACCAGGCCTATCTCTTTTCCCAGTCCGACCCTGGGTACACACACCCTCCACTCCCCATCCTACCTGTGACTGGTTGGTCAACTCCCCACTGTTTCCTCCTCTGATTGCTTGTAGATCCTTTGCTACCAACTGCCTACTCTCTGCCTCCCTTGTTAGCTGTCTGTTTCCTTGTTTCTTTGCTTCCCTCACCATGTTCTTCCCCCGATGATTGCAAGCACTCAATTGATTACCAAAGATGGGTGCTCAATAAATACCCTAATAGTAATAAGAAGAATTTAGCAATGCCCATGATGATCTCTCATCTCCTTATTGAAGCTATCCAGTTTTGCCAGAACTGGTGCCTGCAATATTGTCAAACAGCCCCAAACTATGATCAATAATGAGTGTCACTAGTTGGAAGTTTGTTTCTTTAAGTAGTGTCGAAACCCTGATCATCTGTAAACCTCTTCTTTTAAATACTGCAATCAATGTTTAATCACTAAGCCCACACAATACTGATTGATAGAGGGATGTGTGCAGTAGTGGCTTCCCCAAGTGCAGCCATCCAGTAAACTTGGGTCCGAGTCAGGGATTAATGTAATTAACCGTGGAGTCTTGTACAATTCAATGCAATTGAAGCCAACAGAGTCAGTGCATAAAGATACACCGTGGCACATCCATCAGGGAGGATAGCTCAGGGGCAACATGCTCCCCTTAGAAGCAAGATGACACGGAACATCACAGGTTCGATCTCTGGGTCCGCGCTTAGAAACCTCTGGGTATTAAGCGCTTTATAAATAACCTATCATCATCATATCATGGTGTTTAATACCTGGGAGAGGATGCAGAAAAAGCAACAATGTGATGTGGCAGAGCCACATTGTGCATGAAGGTGTCAGTGGCACAGAAGTGGAGGATAGTGAGCAAATTAATTGGGTCGATAGATGTTGTGATGTCCCTATTCAGCTCTATGTTGTTCAAAATGTTTACCAGGAGGGAGAGTATAATGGGCAGGTAGCCGGTGGTAAGAACCTGGTGGTGCATGTTGTCTGAGTGTGATATCCGAATCATTTACATCAGAGGTGTGCATGCTCTTTACACTGCACATTATGCATTATGAACACCAGGAATGTGCCACCCATCAGAAGCCTTTTTTGCAGTAGTGTGCAGGAGGTTCCCTATGAAATAATAGCCGACTGCACGCCTGGATGCACAATGGACAGTGCAAAGGTGGGGATGCAAAACATCCCTAACCTTGCATGGACCATTGGGCATGCACTGGCTGATTTGATGAATACAAAAAGAAAGCCGGATTCCTCACCATCCCAGCCCACCTGTGAGCACTCTCTCTGCAGCTGATAGAGCTCTCAGGGTTTCAAAATAGTAAAGCATGACTCTGGACTGAGAGGTTTACAATGGGCACTAACAGAGTTCATTCTATTTGTATAATATTGGAAGCTATTGTTTTCAATGACCAAACCACTTGGAACATTATTGAAAGTTATAAAATGTTTTTTTTTAAATCATTAATTTCTTCTTAATCAACATAGATATATTAGGAGTCATTTTAGCTTCTGTTGTTGTGCCTCTGAATAACTTATTATACATTATACTTACTTTGGATTAAGGCGTTATATAAATAGCACATCATTATCATTTTCTACATGTAACAGGAAATGGCAGAGGACTTTTTTTCGTTGTATGTGTTTATGTGTTGTCAGTTTGTTTTGATATGGTTCCATTTTTAGTCATGAACGAATATTACAGATGTAAAAATATGTGAAGTTGCCCCTAGTGCCAAATCAATACCTACTCGGTTGTTTCCATTCTTTTTTTATACACCTTGGTTAATATAAACCATGCCCCTCTGGCTCACATGAATTATTATTTCGCTTTAAAAAGAAAGCAATCATAAAAAGGCGTTCGCCCAAAAATAAAAATAAGAACATCTAGTCAAAGCATTGTAAACATTGGCACTAAAAACAAGAGTGCCCGAGGGTTATGTAGCCGATTTGCATTATGAGATAAAAATATAAACCTCTTCTCAGCCCAATTGTAATTCACATTATCGCCTCAGCATTTTCGCAGTTTACCTTACCGTGAAAGAATATAGTCTCAAGCAAATTCGACCAGAACACAAACGAGAGAAAAGAGTGGCAAATGAAAGGTAGGACGCTCATCCAACATGTTTACGTGTGCAGGTGTTCTAAGCATTATCACCTGCGTCTGCTACTATTAGGACATAATTACGCAATCACGTTTAAATGAAAGAAATAACAATTTTCAGATGTCAGAATAAGACCAGACTCTTTCCAGTAGGCCCACTGCCCTAACCGGGCCGCCATACGCCAGCAGAGCAGCGGTTCATTTTAAAGGGGATGGAAACAGCCTGTCCTCCCTTTTCAGGACCCATATTGTTCCCACTGAGTGTCCTCGAAATTCACCAGAGAAGTCGCTTTAAATGTACTATAAGTTTGAATCACTGACCAGGTTCGCCCAGGACTGCTCTTGAATGGTCGTATGCCAGTCACAAATGAGTTCAAACATAAACGGTAAGGAAACATTGGAGAAACATATAGAGAAAGAGCAGGTACCTTTACAATTACTGGTATGTAGAGGAAATCCCATAAGGCAAACAAAATGAAATATAATGGAGGTTGTTCAATTTCACAAGAAACAGCCCTTATTCATGGAATTATTTACGTGTAAAATAGGGATTTGCGTGCCATTCTGCCTACAAATCCATGTTTGGCGAATAGGGGTTTGCGGGCAGAATGGCACGCAAATCCCTTTTTTACACGCAAATTATTCCATCAATAAGGGCCAGGCTTCCCCTCATTATGGCACAAGATCTACATGTAGCAAATGGATTGCAAATTAGCAACAACATATGGAACGTAATCTACTTAGGGCTCGATTCATGGAAATGTGCGCAGAAATCCTGCAAAGGATGCCTGCCGAAAAGGACACTGCGTGAGCCTGCGTGCATAAAGAAAAATGTGCACTCCGTGTACTCATGGAAATAACAGCACAAAGTAACCATATTCGCAAGTCACGCCGGAACTGGCATGACATGCCTACACGCAAAGCATGAACATCCAGAACACCTACTTTGCGCGCTCTCCCTGGCGTGAATACACGCACCCTTCAAATTGTGCTTGGGATCCCCTGTAAACAGGCCTGCAACTCAGGGATCCTGTGGCGGGTCCCCCGTAACTGTACCCAGCACCTCGAAAACATGAGTATTATAAATTATAACTCAGCAATAACTCTCCATGCGAACCTCCGGAAACCGTGTCTGCACTCCACTACACTGTTTATGTGCACCCCTAAGTTACATTGGAACCCCGATTGAGTACATGCACCCCAAAATTTGACATTCAACCCCAGCTGCGCCCTAATAATCTCACGCACAAGTGTACGTACACCTGCCTTTGGTTGGTGGATCGTTGGAAGCACTTGCATGGCCATTTCCCAGCCGAGATGTTGCATGATTGAATCCATGACTACGTCTTGTGCCAAGCAATTGTGGGCGTGCGAGGGACTGCATGTAGGCCGTCCCTGAGAACGCCCACTTTTTTGCAAGGTCTTCCCCATTTTTGGTGTTCTTCCCCCTTCCCAGCCCTCTGCACAAGCCACGCCCATGCTCTGCTTGTGGTCCTGTGCAAGGCCCTCGACGGATCGCACAGATATGCCAAGCAAGCGCATAATCCACGCAAGTCCAGTAAAAGTACCACTCATTTGATTCCATGAATCGACAAAGAAAGATTTGCGCACAGTTGCTGGCGCAAATACCCTATTTTCCGGGCAGATAATTCCTTGAACCAGGTCCTTAGTGTTTGCATTGTTAGAATATATAAACAAAATGTTTTATACATTTTAGAAGAGCCTAATAAGAACAGATCAGTTTTGAGGTTAATATCTCACACTGTTTTGATCAAAAAGCTTCTACTCCTTAGTTACTATCACAAAGAAAAGGTTGACATGTATCAGTCAATTAAATATCTGTTAGTCCTCAGAGAGTTCTGAATACAATGTTGAATGCCCATTTGTTTCAATCACAACACTCCCATTGAATGATTATAATCTCAGTGCATACACACAAACTAACCTTGTTATAATCACAAATTCCCTACACGCGGACCACAGCATTGGTGTAAGGCCTTGAAGAATGTGGCCTAGCCTACTGTTCCTTATAGGAAGGGGGTAGTCAACTCAAATTTAGTAAACTTGTATGGATTATAGATGTTATATTTTTCAAATGTGGCAATTGCAATAATGGATCATGATTAATTAACTTGCACTGAGGATACCTGTATAGAAGAATGTGTTCCTACTCAATCAACAGTTAGAAGTAAAGACTAAACTAGAATTGTAAGCATTTGCACTATCATATTTATATGTCAGCCATAGAAGGGCACTATTAACAAAATTAATTAGGAAATGACCATTCTTTCAATAACACGGCCAAACTCTTTAAAATCTGCAAGGGACTATCCAATCCTACTGTAGTCTCCACCTTTCCTGTTCCCTCCAAGGCCCTCTGTATGGCCATGGCCACTCATTTTACCACTAAAACTCAGAACATTCTGTCATCGCTCCCCTCTTCCTCTCCCTCTATCTCTCTCAGGCCCCCTCGGTCCACCTCTCCTTTTCCTCCTCTGTTTTCCTCCTTCTCTCTAACACCTAATGATGTTTCTAAACAAATCCGATCTGTAAAAGTGTCTTCCAAACAGGTGCTCCCCTGCTCCTCCAGAACCGTCAAGGACCACATTGCCACCCTTTTGCCAGCCCTGGCCGATTAATGCAATTACTCTTTTGCCACTGGGTCTTTCCCCTCTCTCCTCAAGCACTCCCTTGTGCTCCTCCTCTTATAAAGCCGTCAGCCAATTCTACATGTGTGTATAACTGGGGGGGTGGTAACCGCCGAAAAAATTCAAACCATTCTCAAATTGTAGAATGTTATGTTGTCTACAGGGAACTGTAGTGGTGTTGAAAATAATCACCCTCTTCCCAACATGCAAGTATTTGAAATTATACTCACATTTTAAGAAAACAACACACGATATTACAATCAATCATAGCAACTGTTATAAACCCCTTAATTTAGGGCACATGTGTTTATTTACATGTATTATCAATGAAAATCAAATAAACATCATATCTACACAGGAAAAAATCCTTGTCACTGCAAAATTAAATAAACTTCATATATACACAAGAAAAAATCATTATCATTGTATGTAATCAAGGAAAGTAGACAATTTTTAGAACCAGGTTTACCCACATCTGAGACAAAACATAGGTTCTGGAATAGGAATGAAAGACAATATTAAATTTACTAGGAGATTGCTTTCTGCATGGACATTTTTCTGAAAAACAGTTGGTTCTTAGTATTTAAACCGAAGACGAAGGGTGAGCATAAGCGATTTTTACTGATGCTGTAGTCTTATAACATAACTTAACTGGTTTGTAATACGACCAGTGTTAGCACAGCGGATTGTAATACAATCAAACCAAACAAAAATTGTAACCAAGATTCAATGCATTTTTTTTCTGTAAATGCCGTTTGGTAACTGTAAACAAAATCATTGTGGTTAGGCAAAAGAACATCTCAAATGCTTTAAAGAGTACAAGGCCTAACTCTTTTGGTTTAATTAGTAAAGCAAAGTTCTGTTGTTTGTGGTGAAATCTTGCACATTAGTGGGGTGATGGCCAATCCTTGGTCTACGTCGGGAAATAGAATTCCCTGATGTTTGACTGGTGGCAGGATGAAACCTGCTGCAGTGACGTTTCGGCTTTTGGAATGAACAGCCTTCTTCTGGGCCAGAAGGATTGTGATAGCCTAAAATAATGTGTAAGAAGAGAAAACAGAGATGGCCTGTTTTAGATAGATAACATGCTCGTATTTTTGCATACACGGCAAGTCACGCTGGGTCAAAAGTTAAAAGAGAGGACACAGAAACACACATAGATGTGTATTCTGGTATAGGGGGATTAAAATCAAACTGACCTTGGATGTGTCCGGGCTGGGAGGGGAAGGGTAGGAATCAAACTTGGACTGGAACGTACTAGTTGGGATCCAGTAGCAGTATGCGTAACCGGCCCTAGTTTGACATTCTAGATAGCGTCTGATGTAGGTGGAAGGGTCCGCTGGAAGGGCTGGAAATCTGGCAAACCACAGGAAAAAGAAAAAGAAAAAGAAGGAAGGGAGAGACGAGTTAGGATATTGCGTGGTGTACAATGTGATAAGAAGTCTGACACAATACTGTCGGTGTAATTATAAAGTGTACCTCCAGTTCTAGTCCACCATAGGAGCGGGCTGTTGTAGGGCTGCGCCGTGGGTGAATCCGTGTAGGTATGAGGGCTGGAGTCAATCCAAGGCAAAATGAACTGATACGATCCGTTCGATAGTGACTCCTGAAACATGCAAAGTGGCAGACGTTGAAGCGTGTTGCTCAGGAACGTAGCCAAATAACGTGAAATAAAAATTGCGGCCTGGGGGGGCACCGGGCGGCGGCCTACTGTAAACGGGTGCCTACCTCCAGAGGACTGCGGAAAGAAACGTGGACGTCCGCTGTTGCAGAGTTCGGGCATGCGTCCGGGCTGGTGTATGGCTGGACGGTGTAGTGTCCGAAGTGCGCATGTGTTATAGAACAGTGTCTCTAACAATGAAAAAATGGTGTGCAGCTGTGCGTATGTGCTGAGAGGTAGTAGAAAGCTCAGAGACACTGTGTGTCGTCCCTGACGCAAGAACACTGGTCCTCTCGCGCATGCGTTGTGAGGGGTGTGTTAGGGCTAGAGCTCACGTAACTATATGTGGTGTCGACCTTGTAGGCAGACAGCAGTGTCGGCTGGTAAAAACACGTGGTGCGGGCCCTGTATAGGAACCAGAGGGTAAGGTAATCTAAAAAGCCCTGCCTGGTTGGAAGCGAACTATTTTCGGCGGGACCAGTGTATCTGCAGTGCATCATAAATTGCAGGCATGGTTTGCACCTGAGGAAAAATGTGTCTACAGTAGCACAGGGTGTGGCTGGACATAGTCACTGGGCTAGGGCCCTCATGTGGAAATCTGGCATACTGGACCCGTACTACTGTAGAGTAGAGAATAGGTGTTCCAGAAGCTTCAATTGTGATAATAATTTTCAGGAGGGGAGGCTTCATTCAGTCCTTGTTCGATTGTCTGCAATTTGAAAATCCACCAAGCCTCTTTATAGTTTAAGGCGTTGTTGATATTCGAGGTGTACTGAATTTTGTTAGGGACCCACCATTTCAACTGATCTTGTGTATTTTTAAATTCCAAAAAGTGGGAGACCAAAGGTGCTGTGGTGGAGCGGCATCTTATTTTGGAACGATGTTCCCCAAAACGTTTATATACTGGTCTTGTAGTTTGGCCCACGTACCGTAGGCCACAAGGGCACTCTATGGTGTATATCACATTCGGTGTCTTGCAGTTGGTAAATTGCCGAAGGGACCATTCTTTGTCTTCAATTTTGAAGGATTTGATTTTGCTTGTGTACTTGCAGGCTGTGCAATTGCCGCACGGGTGGTGACCTGTTGGTGTTCTGAGGTCCCACAACCCAGTTCTGGTTGTTCTCTTTGGCAGGCGAGCATGCGTGAGCCATTCACTAAGGTTTTTTGATCTTTTGAGAGCCATCCTGGGTATCGGTTCATCAGGAAGGTTTTGATGGACTAGGGGCCAAAATTGTTTGATGATTTTTTTTGATACTGTTAGTGTCTGGTCCGAAAGTAGTCACACAGGTGATACGATCTTCAGGTGTGTCATGGTTCTTGGGGTGGAGTAGGGTTTCCCTTGGGATGCAAAAGACTTTTTGCGTGTGTTCTTGACAAATTTTCTAGGGTAACCGCGTGCCAGAAGTTTGGATTCGAGGTGTGATGCATGCTGTCGGTATTGTTGAGTTTCCGAACAGTTCCTGCGGACTCTTAGAAATTGGCCAAATGGTAAATTAGTTCTCAGGCTTTGCAGGTGGCTGCTGTTGAAGTGGAGTAGTGTATTGCGGTCGGTTTCTTTACCATACAGTGTGCATTGGAGCCTGCTGTCATCTGTAGTGATTGTTAAGTCCAGGAAGTTAATCGCTATTTGACTGTTGTTCAGAGTGAATTGAATCTCTGCTGCTTGAGTGTTCAACCATGTGTGGAATGTAGCGAGCTCAGGTATGATTCCATTCCAGACAAACAGGGTGTCATCTATGTATCTGTACCAATTTAGAATTTTGTCAAAAAATGGATTCTGTTGGTTCAGCACAAATGAGGCTTCATACTCTGCCATGAAGATGATGGCTAGACTGAGGGCAAATGCTGCCCCCATGGCAGTGCCACTAATCTGCCAATTCTGCCTGTCCAGCAAACATTCACCTGATTTTCATCACTCCTTTCCTGGGAAAAATCCTGGAAAAGCTGGCTATTACCCAGCATACTCTCAACAATGAATCTGTTGGTTGCTTCCATGACCATGAGTCTGGCTTACGATCAGCTAGAGACGTGGAAAATGCTATTCCGAACAGTGTGAAGATATGCCCTTTAATCTTGACTCTAGCTCGCCCGCGGTCCTCGTCCTCCTTGACCTTTCCTCTAGTTTTGCCATGGTCAATCATGCCACCTTGATCAATCGACTCTGTGAGAACCTGGGCATCATGGACCAGGCCCTGGCATGGCTGTTATTCTTCCTCTTGGACCACTCCTCCCAGGTCCAACTGGGGTACTTTCTTTCCACCACCTCTCCCTCCACATGTGGTGCCCCCCAGTGTTAATTCCTCTCACCTGGGCTATTCAGTCCCCTTTGGCACATCTGATCTCCACCTTCTCTTCTAACTTTCAGTGTTATGGGATGACACTCAGCTTTCCTTCAGGCTCCACTCAGCCTCCTCTCTTCCCTCGCTCATCCCTGACTGTCTTTCCATGATTCAGGATTGGTGCACTTCTAAAGATCTCTGTCTTAATGCCAGTAAGATGGAGATCCTTCATATTGGGACACTTCCTCCCGCTTTCCTTCTCTCATTCTGGCTGCCCTCCTTGGGCCCTCTTCCTTCGCGTTCCTGTGAGGGAAAAAACATTGGTATCATCTTCGACTCCACCCTCTCCTTCACCCCTCACATCACCGACCTTGCCAAGAAGTCAATCTTCGAGATGCACCACCTTATAGGTATTGTATCTTTTCTCACATTCACCCAGAAGCTCACAGTCTCCAGAGTTCTGGTTGTCAATAGGCTGCACTACTGCAACATCCTCTTTCTCAATATGCCTGCCTCCACTCTGTGCACTATGAAACTCATCCAGAACAGGACTGTGAGACGTATCCTTGGCCTCATGCCCAGGGACTATATCTCTCCATCCCTGAAATCCCTCCACAGCTCCCGGTGGCTGCAAGGATTGATTTCAAGACCCTCTGCATAGTCCACAAGACTGTCTAGGATCAGGGGCCACACTACATCCAACTCTCTCTTCCGAAATACCTTCCTTCTAGAGGCCTTCGCCCTGCTACCTCCAACTCTCTGAGGGTCATGCGCTTCTCCAGGTAGAGAGTGGGCCCTAGATCTCTCTCCTCTGCCTCTCCCTCTGTAATGGCCTCCTTGCCTCTCTCAGACTTGAACCGCACCACCTGTTGTTTCGGAAGCAGCTCACGACCTTCCTTTTCTCCTCTGCCTTCTCTCTCTCTCTTGATTCCCTCCTAACTGCCTGTCTGATGTGCCAACTGGTTGCTTGGTACACTCTGAGTTTCACTGTGTACTAGGTTTGCCTAAAACCAGACCCCCATTGCACTGCCTCTGGGTCCAGTACACTCGGGGGCTGTAACTGAACCGCACAGCCCCTAGCCTCATAGCACATGCACAGAGCTGCACTGCCCTGGCTGCACTACTCATAGCTTGCTGCCCAGTACCCTCTCCCAGCACTTCTCCCCCTGCCCTTCCACCTGCTCTGTGCACTGTCACACTTGCATGATCTGAATGACACAGGGCATAATAAGATTGTTGTTTTGTCTTCCATTCATTTGCCTCCCTTGTCTTGTGGTGCCCTGAAACACGTGTGTTCAGGCACGTTATAAATGACTTATCATATCACATCATATCATATCATATCATACCATTCCTTTATAGGTTTCACTTTGTAACTGTAATCCCCTGGATACATAAAGAGATGTTGAACCATACCCACCCTCAACAGGTGAGAACGAGTGTTTTAACAAATACTAATGAGTCTTGCCAAATAGATATTTAGGCCTAACTAGCCTACAGTTGATAAGAAAGAAACAGCTCTCTCAGTAGTCTCTTATTTCTGATTATTTGCAGTATCCAAATCAACATTTTTGGTTACTATACAAAGTAACATAAGAGGGCTAAAACATTCACCATATTAAGGTGAGTGGACTAATAGAGAATAGTATTAATTATGTTGGGGTTATTAACAACACTAATGTACGTGTGCGACTATATTTTATGAATAAAGAATAACTTAGAATTCAATATAGCAGATTAAAATACAATTATATAATTTTTTTATTGCATTTGGTTTATAAACACACCTTTACAAGAAGAACAAAAGATAAAACAAAGGAAAAAAATTAAATCATTAAGTTAACAGGTTATAAGTAAATGAATATTAAATCCATTAAATCATTTCATTACGAAATAGCGAAAAATGTATAACACTACAACTAATCCATAGTTACAGTGAGAAATAAAAAGAAAAGCATTAACCTTGCTGAAAGTTCTATAACAAAACTACATCAAGTTCATACTTTTAGTGAAAGCAGATACCACCACACCATCACGGTCATGCTAGACATTTACAGGCCGATTCATGGAATAATTAGCGGGGCGCAAGTGGGCAAAAACGTGCGAATCGCAGTGGAATAGCGAAAATCGCAGTGCAATTGCGAAAATCGCACGAAAAGCAGCGCACGTCGATTCATGGAAGGCCGTGCGCGAGAAAACCAGCGGATGTGCGATAAAAAAGTGCGCGGCGCACGTTGGCGCACAGGCCATCTAACAGCGTGCGCCAGGTCACAGCGAAAATCGCACAGGCCACAGCGAAATTCGCACATAGCGCGGCGCACGCAACAAAAGTAGGCGGAACACGGGCGTAACACTCGGAATGGGGAACAACTTGCCAAAACGTGGGCGTCACGGGGGAAGTACAGGGCACAAGTGCGCGGAACGCCCACACGCTCGCCTACAACACGTATTCATGGAATAGAATAGGGCAAAAAAGCGCACGCTCAAACCAGCGCACAGGCACAAACACGACCGCCACAAGAAAGCAGGCGGTAGCGTCTCTGCGGCTGTAAGAAATGTGCGCCAAAAGGTGCGCCAACAAATAGCACCTATATACTGCCATGATGAATGTCCCATACTGTGGCCCTCCAGGAAAAATGACGTGCAAAGGGGTACCCACAAACACGGACACCCGCTGACAAAAAATACGTGTGCGTGTATACCGGGGTGCACGGGAAGTCTCACACGCGATTTGCAGGGTACGTGCATCACAGGGGTTCGCGTGAAGTTAATCACGCGATCGGGCCTGGGGGAGCAGGCTACGTGTATTTCAGGGGTTCGCGTGAAATTTCTCACGCGATTGGGCCTGGGGGAGCGTGCTACGTGTATTTCAGGGGTTCGCGTGAAGTTTCACACGCGATCGGGCCTGGGGGAGCGGGCTACGTTTATTTCAGGGGTGCGCGGGAAGTTCCACACGCGAATAGCCTGGGCGCGTGTATTTCAGGGGTGCGCGGGAAGTTCCACACGCGAATAGCCTGGGCGCGTGTATTTCAGGGGTGCGCGGGAAGTTCCACACGCGAATAGCCTGGGCACGTGTATTTGAGGGGTGCGCGGGAAGTTCCACATGCGAATAGCCTGGGCGCGTGTATTTCAGGGGTGCGCGGGAAGTTCCACACGCGAATAGCCTCGGCGCGTGTATTTCAGGGGTGCGCGGGAAGTTCCACACGCGAATAGCATGGATGCGTGTATTTCAGGGGTGCGCGGGAAGTTCCACACGCGAATTGCCTGGGCGCGTGTATTTCAGGGGTGCGCGGGAAGTTTTACACGCGATTTCTGCACGGTACGTGTATTTCAGGGGTGCCGGGGAGTCCCACATGTGATTTGACAGTGTGGGTCCTCCCAGGTGTACCCTGTACACCCTCCACGGCCCCTGCAGGCAGCCCACACCACAGGGGACTACCCTGCATCCCTGGTCATGTCCCGCAGGCAGCCCACACAACATGGGCATGCCCCCCAGCAAAGGCACATGTCTCCTTGAACTAATGAACACCAACTCATGTCCCCTTGCACCCCCACCCCCCAGCACTGTGGGGCACCAGCCAGCAGGCCCCCACCCATGTCCAACTCATGTCCCCCACCACCCCCACCACACAGCACTGTGGGGCACCTGCCAGCAGGCCCCCACCCATGTCCAACTCATGTCTCCCACCACCCCCACCCCCCAGCCACCAGGGGCACCCTCCACCAGGCCCCCACTCATGTCTCCCACCACCCCCACACCCCAGCAGTGCAGGGGCACCCTCCACCAGGCCCCCACTCATGGTGGGAGACATGAGTGGGGGCCTGGTGGAGGCTGCCCCCACCCCCCCAGCCACCAGGGGCAGCCTCCACCAGGCCCCCACTCATGTCTCCCACCACCCCCACACCCCAGCCACCAGGGGCACCCTCCACCAGGCCCCCACTCATGTCTCCCACCACCCCCACCCCCCAGCCACCAGGGGCACCCTCCACCAGGCCCCCACTCATGTCTCCCACCACCCCCACACCCCAGCCACCAGGGGCACCCTCCACCAGGCCCCCACTCATGTCACCCACCACAGCCACACCCCAGCAGTGCAGGGGCAGCCTCCACCAGGCCCCCACTCATGTCTCCCACCACCCCCACCCCCCAGCACTGTGGGGCACCTGCCAGCAGGCCCCCACCCATGTCCAACTCATGTCTCCCACCACCCCCACCCCCCAGCCACCAGGGGCGCCCTCCACCAGGCCCCCACTCATGTCTCCCACCACCCCCACCCCCCAGCCACCAGGGGCACCCTCCACCAGGCCCCCACTCATGTCTCCCACCACCCCCACCCCCCCAGCACTGTGGGGCACCTGCCAGCAGGCCCCCACCCATGTCCAACTCATGTCTCCCACCACCCCCACCCCCCAGCCACCAGGGGCACCCTCCACCAGGCCCCCACTCATGTCTCCCACCACCCCCACCCCCCCAGCACTGTGGGGCACCTGCCAGCAGGCCCCCACCCATGTCCAACTCATGTCTCCCACCACCCCCACCCCCCAGCCACCAGGGGCACCCTCCACCAGGCCCCCACTCATGTCTCCCACCACCCCCACCCCCCAGCACTGTAGGGCACCTGCCAGCAGGCCCCCACCCATGTCCAACTCATGTCTCCCACCACCCCCACCACCCCAGCACTGTGGGGCACCTGCCAGCAGGCCCCCACCCATGTCCAATCCATGCCCCCCTGCACCTGGGTCCCAACATTCCCAAATCATGTCCGTAATGCCCATCCTCCCCTCCCAAAAGGCCCAACCAACTATCACACCCACCCACATATCAAAGGCAATTACATGTTACACCCCCAATTTAAATAATGCAATTGAACACATGTCTGTCACACACAATGGCTGCAAGTGAATGACAAAACACCCAACATGACATGCCTGAAAGCAATGAGATGATACGACACATTGAAGAATAAAAAAAATAATGTATTGAACAGCAAGTAGAATGGAAATGAAATAAGAAAAAACACAAAGCAAATCAAACAAAACAAGATGAATGTCCAAGAAAATAATCTGAAAAATAAAAATAAGCCAACAAAGAACCATGAAGAAGATCATCCTGGGTCCATGAGCCCAACCAAATTAAACCTAACTATGACTACTAACTAAAAACTGAAATATATACAAAAAAGTGGTGCATTGTCCAATCGCTACCAAAAAAAATCAAAAAAACAAAGGAAACCTAACCCTAACTATACAACTATATACAAAGGCAGCGGGCAATTTCGGACGACTCACTGGTTGTTGTCATGGGCCAGGGCATCATCGAACTCCTGGTCAATGGCTTGGAGGCGGGCATGTTCCCTGGCCCCGAGGTCCCGCAGGGATAACGCAGTGTCAAGCTCAAACTCCCTGCGAAGACCCTCGAGGCACTCAGCCCGCCTCAGCGCCCTCCGCATGGAGTCCTCCGCCCTGACCATCGTGAGCCGTTCCTCCTCTGCCCGCTGCCGCTCCGCACCTATCCGCTGGCACAACCGTTCCCACACGGAAGCCACTCCCATTCCAGGGTTCTCCTGCCCTCCGGCCGATGCCTGCACCCCTGATGTTGATGGCCCCGAGCCATGATGCCTCCCACGTTGAGCCTGCTGCTGCCTCCGACGCAAGTGCCTGTGCCAGCACGATGGCATCCAGGCTGATGGAAACCACCGACGCCGTCGTGCACGTGCCCTGCCCGATGATGCCGTCACATCCTCCATCTGCTGGGGTCCAGTTGCTCTGGTGTCCACCCCTGCTGGATCTCTGACTCCCGACTGTGGCAGGGATGGGATCCCCACCGAGCTGGCTGCATTGGTCGGGGCAGGTCCACAGGGGGCCCTGGTGGCATCTGGGCTGGAAGACGGCAAGGAGAACGACTGGTGGATAGCCTGCACAGAGGAGGAGAGGGCCGCCACATTGGCCAACACATGCAGGAAACCCCCGAACATGGCCGATCCCAATTGGGCCACGTCGGCACGGTGCACTTCGTGATGCCGTGCATGCTCCTCCCGGGAAGCACGCACGGCATCACGAATCACAGCCGTGCGCATCGCGACCCCAATCAGGACCTTCTCCGCACGGCCAGGGGTTCCCACGTCCGCAGGTGGAGGGGAGTCAGGTGACATGGACATCCCCTCTACCTGCGGACAGGCCTGGGACGGGGCATCCCTGCTGGTGTATGGTGGTGCACTCACAGGGTCAGGGACAGCGACATGCACAGGCCCCTCCACGGTGACCTGTGCTGCCTCCTGCCCCTGGCCCTGGACTGCACCACTTGCACCAGCAGGGATGCCCCCACCAGGCCCCATGTGTGCCCCAGTGGCGGCCTCCTCCTCCTCTGTGCAAACCACCAACCTGGATGGCTCCTCACCGTCTCCCACCGTAGCAGGCCCCTGTGGGGGCTCACCCACCCCTTCCGCTGCAGCCGTGGGGGCATCCCCGCCGCCTTGCTCCACAGCGCCGTCTCCGCCCTCCTCTTCACTAGCCGCTGCGTAGAGGGAGACAAAGAACACAAGCATCAGGGCACTGTACAATGGTCCCCTAGACAGGAAGCAATAGCAGATGAGCACCACTGTCAAAGTACACTTCCATCATGTCCCTCCACAACACATGGGTCAGTCCAGGCAAAACACACACAGTAACAGGCATGGTGCATGCCATGGACATTTCCATGCATGTCCAATGGACTCTTGAAACATTCAATGATATGTAACTCACATGCATCATGGCTCATGCCTATCACATGCACACACTTCACCTCAGTCACATCCATCTGGCCCCAAACACACCAAACACAGCGGATACAAGGGTAATTTGGCTGCTTTACTGAATCTGTGCATTGTCACACACATGTGTCATGCATCCATGGCATGCACAAGTCACAGACACGCAGGTCAGGCACACAGACATGGCTACCATATATGTACGTGGCATCAGCACCCATCCCTCACCCCCACCCATGTCCAGGTACAGAGACTGGCATGCTCTCATGTTCAAAATCTGCATAGGGCTCCCCATGCGGCATTTCAACACATGCAACAACCATGTGGGTCACACATCACTGGTCGCACATGCATTACCATGATGTCCCTGCACACATACATGCATACATGGCCTATGGCACACATACAGGCACGTATCATAGAACCAGCACACCGCAACATGCCCTGCCTCACACAGTAATGCATGGACACTTACCGCTCAACTCCAGACGGGCCTCCCTCTCAAGGATCTGGGCGTGGAGCGCTGGGCGTACGCGTTCCAGGACCCTCATCTGGATGGAACTCATGCGGCCCCGGCCCCCCTCCACGAGGCGCCGGGCCTTCACAAGGGTCATGGACCTCAAGTCCTCCCAGCGCTTCTTGATCTTCAGGACGTCACGGGTTGCCACCCCCTCCGCGTTGATGGCAACCACACAGTCGGCCCAGATCCTCTGCCGTCCTTCCTTGCTGGCGCGGGACGATCCAAAGAGGGCATCATACTGCCCCAGGACATGCTCCACCAGGACACCAACTTCGGTGACAGTGAAGCTGGTGCCCCTCTGCCCCTCTGGCCTGGGGTTGCCACTAGTGCCAGATGTGGAAGTGCCCGACATGGCAACCCCAGAGGCAGGTGTGGGTGGGCAACTGGGTCCTGGGGCTGGGCTGTGGAGCGATGTAATCCCAGTCGGGAGTCTTCAGTTCCAGCAGGGGTGGACACAGCAACTGGACCCCTGCAGATGGCTGATGTGCAGGCACCAAATGGCAGGGCACGGTGGCAGCAGGCAGGCAGGCAGGCAGCAGCAGATGGCACGTGGGAGGCTGCTCGGGGCACGGGGGGCAGTAACTCGGCCTTCTGGGCAGGAGCGTGGTCTTCCGTGTGTTTTCGCGTGGCCAGCTTGATACGGAGTGATTTGGCACGTGAAAATCCTGCACGTCAGCGTGAAATCCGAGGAAAGGCCCTTAGCGCGTAAGCGCGTCAGCACGCATACGCGATTCTATTGGACCAGAGTCCCTCAGCGCGTAAGCGCGTCTGTGACGTGACCCGCACAGGTGTTCCCCACTCAGTACGTGATGACGGGGCACACGTGGAGATACTGCACGTCAGAGTGTCATCGCGTGTAATTGGACAAAAGTGCGCGTACACGCGATTGGCCTATGTACGTGTATTTAATGGGTGCGCGGGCACTTACACACGCAAGTACGTCAGCGAAACTGTATCCCGTGGTGCGTGTGAATTTCCACACGCTATTGGACTGGGAGCTGGATTCCAGGGGTGCGCGGGTCACACGCTGTATCCCGTGGTGCGTGTGAATTTCCACACGCTATTGGACTGGGAACTGGATTCCAGGGGTGCGCGGGTCACACGCTGTATCCCGTGGTGCGTGTGAATTTCCACACGCTATTGGACTGGGAACTGGATTCCAGGGGTGCGCGGGTCACACGCTGTATCCCGTGGTGCGTGTGAATTTCCACACGCTATTGGACTGGGAACTGGATTCCAGGGGTGCGCGGGTCACACGCTGTATCCCGTGGTGCGTGTGAATTTCCACACGCTATTGGACTGGGAACTGGATTCCAGGGGTGCGCGGATCACACGCTCGCCTAGAACACGCGCAAAGCATACATTTGCGGACTTTAACAATAACAAGCTCAGACGCCAGGATGAACATACCGTTCCTAGCAGCAGTGGCAGTGGGCTACCAAAGGAGGAGGAGGAGGATAGTCAGGGCCAGAATATTCACACCCAGAACCAGCCTTTTCGGGATGCCTGATGACCAGGTGTATGGGAGGTACAGGTTTCCACCACACATTATACTGGACCTGGTGAGTGAGTGGGAGGATGACCTCACATCACCCACCCTGTGCTCCCAAGCACTCAGCCCCCTGGAGAAGGTCCTCAATGTACTGCACTTCTTAGCCACTGGATCATTTCAGCGGACAAGTGCCATAGTGGGTGGGGTGTCACAGGCCACCCAGTCACGCTGCCTACACCAGGTCTTGAACATCATCACTGCACGGCCATCAGTCCGCAGGCACATATACCTGCCCAGAACACCTGCAGAAAGGCATGCTGCCGCCCTGGATTTTTACGCTGTGGCACGATTCCCCAAAGTGCTAGGTGCCATCGACTGCACCCATGTGGCTCTACGTCCCCCCAGGGCATCTGAGCACATCTATAGGAACCGCAAGCACTGGCATTCCATCAACGTGCAGGTAGCATGTAATGCCAAGGGAATCATCACCTCAGTATATGCCAACTATCCCGGCTCCACCCACGACAGCTTCATTTACCGAATGTCCACCCTAAGCCGGGACCTAGAAGCTGGGCGGCATGGCGATACATGGCTGCTTGGTGAGTATGTATGCGACTGCACATGCATGCATGTTGGATACTGAGCAAGGTCACAACCCCACCAATGATACCAATCACCACCTCCACAGGGGACAGTGCCTACCCTCTCAGCCCCCACATGATGACGCCAATTCGGAACCTCACCACGCCACCCCAGGTAAGATATAACACAGCCCACATTACAACCAGGGGCATAGTGGAGCGCACATTCGGAGTGCTAAAGTCACGCTTTCGCTCCCTTGACCGTTCTGGCGGGCAGCTGTTATACGCTCCCCCAGTAGTGTGCAGGATCATAGTGGCAGCATGTGTCCTGCACAACGTTGCAACACGCCGGGGCCTGGCCGTGGACATGGTGGTGGCCCCACATCCCCAACCACATGCACAGCCGCTGCGCATGGGAGGGGAAAGGGCACGGGGGGAGGCAGCCCGTACACAGCTAGTGGCTAATTACTTCACATAGAAATCACACCCCTGTGGAGTGCACACTGCCCTGGCTCATTCCATCTGACAATCAATGATGACTCAACCTGACACTGATCCTGAATGTCTGGAGAATGAACCGTCAAAACCATATCAGCCTGAGATTGTTCACCTGGAAGTGTCACAATGTGTGCATCCCTACCCACACAGACACCACCAATGCAGTTTTGTGAAGTTACACATTGAAGCAGCTAAAATGAATACCCACTTGCAAAATGCAACAAGAGGACAGTGCCATGTCAGCCAACCCAACCCCAGCACCGCCACATGACACACCGTGCCATGTCATGCTAATTGCAGGTAAACAAAGTAATCCCCACAACATGACATCAGTCTCACTATGTACAGTGGCACTATTAGAAACCTGCAACACCTGAAATGCTCACAGCAATGCCGGACCAACAACATACTTGAGCACGTAGTACCATTAACATGACATCACAAATGTTACATATTAGTAGTCTCACCACCTGGAAATGCCTGCACTCCCACCACTACCAACTGTGCAGTGTTGTCGCCATGTAGAGTTGTAGGTGCACTGCTGCCAACATGGACCCCATCTCCAGACTAGAGGTCCTTGTGTGGACATGAGGAAGGGACCTGCAAATTGGGAGGTAGACACAGAAGAAGAGTTACACATCAATGCAACATGCAGTGTACAACACAACAGCAATATGCACTAGGAATGTATACACAGTATTGACTACAGACTGCCCACACAGCTCATGGGAGTCCAACGTCACTGTGTAATTCACTGTCACTTGGGCACACCCTTTACAAGCCCATGGAAACGGGAAGCAGGAGGGGTGTGTGTGACTCAAACCCAAGCATCTGAACCAAATACATTACAAGCCTGCATGTGCCCAGCCACAATGCAGCGTATGCCCACAGGAACCACGGAAGCCAACAGATCGTCCCAAAAAAATTGGGAATAAAAGAAATCAAAATAAAAATAAAAATAAGAAACAATCAAAAATGGCCATTGATGGGCCCGGGGGGGTTGGGGAGGCCACCCAGGAGGTCCGAGGACAGGATGCACACCAGAACCCACCTGCGTGGATCCTGGGAAGATAAAACACCTCCATGGGCTCATGGCCCACACGGCTACCCTATTGTGGGAGTATCACTGCTGTCGCTATTATCACCCTGTGCAGCTGCATCCGGAGGTGGTTGCACTATGGGAGGCAGCCCACGCAAGGCCCTAGTCTGCTCCTCCATGGCTGCAAGCATGCGGGTGTGGTAGGTCTGGTTCTGGAGGATGAGTGTGCGGAGGTCCCCATGCAACAACTCACGGGATGCCCGGACCTCCGCCCTCGTTGCCTGCATCTCAGCTGAGAGCGTACGGGTGAGACGCTCCAGCTGCTGTTCTGTCCTTTGGTGTGTTGAAGCCTCAAGCTCAACAAGAGTCGTCCTGAGGTGAAGGAGCTCCTGCCTCAGGGCTTTCCTGTGGCCCTGGGACTCAATGGAGATGGCCTCCTGCAGAGTCGCCAGTGCCGCCCGCCTGTTCCTGTTGGACCCCAACATGTCCTCCCTGTGTGGCTGGCAGATGGAGTCGGTTGCCTGCTCTAGTCGCACCATCAGCCTTTCTGGGGGGACAATGGAAGTGGCCACCCTATCCATGGCCTGAGCCATCATCTCGGATGATGCAGCCTGTTGGGTTGCCATACCGTAAATGGATTGCTCCCATGCGGTATTGCCGGGTGGCGTACGGCCACCACGTCGGCGGGCACCACACCTGTCTGGGGCAAGGCGAACTGCGCCTTGCTGTGCCGGCACTGCCTGAGGCTGCAGGACTGCATTCCCCCTCTGATCTGCTGGCCCAGGAACAGGATCAGATGTCGCGGAGTGTGACCCTGCATCCGTAACCACCGAAGGCGTAGCTGCCAACACTGACATCCCCATGGAGGGTTCTGACCCTGGTGCAGGTGGGTGAGACAGAACAGAATCCCTCCCTGGAACACTCACCTGCGACGGCACGTAGGTCTCATCCGAATCAACACCTGAGTACAGCTCGGGGGAGGTGCAGCCAGAGACACCCCTTGAGAGCACGACCTGCAGCACTTGTGGGTTCTCCCCCACCACCACACCACGTCCCTCACTGGTGGTTGGTCGGCCCTCGGAGCCCTCCTGGGTCTGCACCATCTCCACAACCCCAGCAGTATCAGGTGCGTCTTCCCCTGCAAAGACATGAAAACAAAGAAATGGAAACAGGCATTAGCACCATGGCACACATTGAGGGCTGAGAAGCAAGAGAACCAGTACTTGATTGACACATGTCCCACATGACTAAAACCCTCCCATGCATGCACCCTCACTGCGTATGAAGTCCAGGCAAATGGCACACACTGATGACACCAAGATGGAAGATGAACACATTTTCTGCATGCTGCCTGGCAGTGGCATCACACATTGGCCTGTGATTGGCAGGTGAAACACACATGCCATCACACAGATGGCATGTACCATTGCTATTGAGTGAAGATGGAGAGGAGGGCAGCACCTATTCATTCAGTCCAGTTCCCGCATGTAATAGCTTTTCTAATTCTAACAGGTCAGATTTTTCACCTGGAGCTGCCAGTCTGAAATGGTCCAATTGCACAGGGACATGTGTGTACAAATGATATCCAGGTAACAAAGTCACTCCACTTTACCATACCCATGTCAGACATGTGACTAGTGGACAGCGACATGCCTAGTGAAAGTGGTGGAATGCAAACAAACTGACTGAATGAACAGTGCAAGAGAAGCAAATATGTTGTGGCAAGGTGACACTTCAAGGGCAACTGGCGTGCAGTTGGGCTAGATGTCTACTGTTGGCAGAAGGGATACTGCTATGGCCAAATGCAGCTGCGCAGGAAGGATTGCATGAAGCACATGGCTGACCCATACGACTCAGGCGCACACACTCTCACCTGGCACCCGAACAGAAGCCCTCACACACACACCAGGCACATGGATGACACACACATGCATGGGCACTCACCGGACAATGCCTCGTAATCAGCCAGATCTCCCACGCCTTGGATCTGTTCCTCCGTGACGTAGGTCCCAGCGACTGACTCATGTGGAGTGAGTTCCATGTCTACTACTGGAGACCCACCTCCAGTCACTAGAGTTGCGGCATGACTTGAGGCCAGCTTACTCTTTGCCCTGCGCTTTAGGTCATTCCAGCGCTTATAGCAATCATTGGCTGTGCGCCTCACAATTCCAAGGGCACTTACGATGTCCGCAACGGTCTGCCAGTGTGCCTGGCGTTGTGCAGGTGTGGTCTTGGATCCTGCAACAATGACCATCTCGTTGTCATGTCCGGACACATACTCGACAAGTGCATTCAGTTCGTCATCCGTGAAGCTGGGCTTCCTGGACGGGCCGGACTGTGTAGCCGTGTCTGGGGCATCAGCCTGTGCCGGATGAGCACTCTTCCTCTTCCGCTTGGAAGGTGGTGGTGATCCTGAGTGTCCTGCGCCGCTCTGGACACTAGGGGCAGGAGCCCTGGTGGACTCTGTATCAGGAGTGTGGGATTGCACACTCAGCATGGGAGTTGGTGCAGGCATTAGCTCTAGTGTGATGGTGTCAGGGGGAATGTCAGCAGCATGGACTAGGACCGACACTGTCCTGGCTGGGTGTGTGAGGGCTGGGGTGGATGGAGCCGCAGCTGCCCCTGCAGCCTCTCCTCCCTGCCTCCTTGGTGCAGCAGATGACCTTGCTGCCCCAGATCCACGTGGCATGATGGCATCAACGTGCACCAGCACACGTGTCGTAGCCCTGCTGACCTGGAAGTCAGCCATGGAGTCAGCCAGGTCTGGTGCCACAATGGGCTGGGCCAACAAGGGCTGAGCATGGATGGTGTCAGCCACATCAGCCTCAATGGGAGGGGGGGGGGATTATGGGTGCCCGTGACTGGTCCTCCACACATGGGGGGACAGGCTCACCCTGCAAGTTACGACCACGTCCCCTACCGGATCCACCACGGCCACCACTTGTGGCTCTTCCACCTTTGCCACCCTTACGGAATCCTCGCCTCCCAGCCATGGCACTGATGTTAATGTGCGTATGTGAGTGGATGTAGACTATTGTCCTGGGCAATTGGGGGTCAAAGGGGTTGGGTACCAGATGGTAATTGTACCCTAGTGCTCTAGCAAGGCTGAATGTAACCCCTGGGGAAAGATGACGGGTCACGCAACGCACAGGAGGCCCAAAAAAGGGAGATGACGTGCACGCAACCCCTCCTAGACCACGTGTGCAGAAAGAAAAACCTGCACTACGCTGTGGCACCCAGAAACACAAGAATGAACGTATGCGTGTCACACGCAGCCTAGAATGACCTCTGAAGGGGTAGGCTACACACGGGGCTAGCACAGATGTTAGATACGTGCGTGACTCACCGTCTGCCAGGTAAACGAGCGTGTAAAAGGAGCACGTTTGGTTGGCAACACCCCCGCCAAAAGAAGATTTGTCCGCTGTCTGAGGAGACAGGACATCAGTAGAAGGGAACACTGTTTGAGGGAACAGGCCCAGGTAAACCAGTTAAAGAGAAAAAAGAGCAAAAGCTGTCAGAGGTAACAGGGAATACGAACTAGAAACGCCGTGAAGTAAATCGCGTGTGAAACGACAAGAAGTACAGAATTCACCCACTCGCTCTCCACGAAAAGCACGTACAAGAAAAATGTGTTATACACGTACCTTTTATACAGGCCCACACGTCCAGCGTCACTTACGCGGCGTGTACGCGCTAGGGCCATTTCCACCTATTACATGCTTTGTCACTTCTGCGTGTAGGGCCATTTCCACCAATTACACGCTTTTTCACTTCTGCGTGTAGGGCCATTTCCACCAATCACACGCTTTGTCACTTCTGCGTGTAGGGCCATTTCCACCAATCACACGCGATTACACTCTGACGTGCAGTCTTTCCACGTGTGCTCTGTCATCACGTGCTGTGTGGGAAACACCTGTGCGGGTCACGTCACAGACGCGCTTACGCCCTGAGGGCCTTTCCTCAGTTTTCACGCTGACGTGCAGGATTTTCACGTGCAAAATCACTCCGTACCAAGCTGGCCACGCGTACGCACACGGAATACCACGCTCCTGCCCGGAAGGCCGAACTACTGCCCCCCAGAGCCCGAGCACGCTCCCACCTGCTGCTGCCTGACTGCCTGCTGCCCCTGCACTGCTGGGGGGTGGGGGTGATAGGGGACATGAGTGGGGGCCTGGTGGAGGCTGCCCCTGGTGGCTGGGGGGCGGGGGAGATGGTAGACATGGGTGGGGGCCTGGTGGAGGCTTCCCCTGGTGGCTGGGGGGTGGGGGTGGGGTGGTAGACATGGGTGGGGGCCTGGTGGAGGCTGCCCCTGGTGGCTGGGGGGTGGGGGTGGTGGTAGACATGGGTGGGGGCCTGGTGGAGGCTGCCCCTGGTGGCTGGGGGGTGGAGGTGCAGGGGGACATGAGCAGGTGTGCAGGGTAGTCCCCTGTTTTGTGGGCTGCCTGCAGGGGCCGTGGAGGGTGTACAGGGAACACCTGTGAGGACCCACCCAGCCTAATCGCGTGTGTAACTTCCAACGCACCCCTGTAATACACGTACCCTGCTGAAGTCGCGTGTAAAACTTCCCGCGCACCCCTGAAATGCATGCGCCCAGGCTATTCGCGAGTGGGACTTCCCGCGCACCCCTGAAATACACGTAGCACGCTGGGAGACATGAGTGGGGGCCTGGTGGAGGCTGCCCCTGGTGGCTGGGGGGTGGGGGTGCAGGGGGACATGAGTGGGGGCCTGGTGGAGGGTGCCCCTGGTGGCTGGGGGGTGGGGGTGCAGGGGGACATGAGTGGGGGCCTGGTGGAGGGTGCCCCTAGTGGCTGGGGGGCGGGGGTGGTGGTAGACATGGGTGGGGGCCTGGTGGAGGCTGCCCCTGGTGGCTGGGGGTGGGGGTGGTGGTAGACATGGGTGGGGGCCTGGTGGAGGCTTCCCCTGGTGGCTGGGGGGTGGGGGTGGGGTGGTAGACATGAGTGGGGGCCTGGTGGAGGGTGCCCCTGGTGGCTGGGGGGTGGGGGTGGTGGGAGACATGAGTTGGACATGGGTGGGGGCCTGCTGGCAGGTGCCCCACAGTGCTGGGGGGGTGGGGGTGGTGGGAGACATGAGTGGGGGCCTGGTGGAGGGTGCCCCTGGTGGCTGGGGGGTGGGGGTGGTGGGAGACATGAGTTGGACATGGGTGGGGGCCTGCTGGCAGGTGCCCCACAGTGCTGGGGTGTGGGGGTGGTGGGTGACATGAGTGGGGGCCTGGTGGAGGCTGCCCCTGGTGGCTGGGGGGCGGGGGAGGTGGTAGACATGGGTGGGGGCCTGGTGGAGGCTTCCCCTGGTGGCTGGGGGGTGGGGGTGGGGTGGTAGACATTGGTGGGGGCCTGGTGGAGGCTGCCCCTGGTGGCTGGGGGGTGGGGGTGGTGGTAGACATGGGAGGGGGCCCGGTGGAGGCTGCCCCTGGTGGCTGGGGGGTGGAGGTGCAGGGGGACATGAGCAGGTGTGCAGGGTAGTCCCCTGTTTTGTGGGCTGCCTGCAGGGGCCGTGGAGGGTGTACAGGGAACACCTGTGAGGACCCACCCAGCCTAATCGCGTGTGTAACTTCCCACGCACCCCTGTAATACACGTACCCAGCCAAATCGCGTGTGATAATTCCCGCGCACCCCTGTAATACACGTACCCAGCCAAATCGCGTGTAAAACTTCCCGTGTACCCCTGTAATACACGTACCCAGCCAAATCGCGTGTGATTATTCCCGCGTACCCCTGTAATACACGTGCCCTGGCTAATCGCGTGTAAAACTTCACGCGTACCCCTCTAATACACGTACCCTGGCCAATCGCGTGTTAAACTTCCCGCGTACCCCTGTAATACACGTGCCCTGGCTAATCGCGTGTAAAACTTCACGCGTACCCCTCTAATGCACGTACCCTGGCCAATCGCGTGTTAAACTTCCCGCGTACCCCTGTAATACACGTGCCCTGGCTAATCGCGTGTAAAACTTCACGCGTACCCCTCTAATACACGTACCCTGGCCAATCGCGTGTTAAACTTCCCGCGTACCCCTGTAATACACGTACCCTGGCTAATCGCGTGTACAACTTCCCGCGTACCCCTGATATGTACGTTACCCGCTTTGCGTTCCTTGTTTGGCAGCCCTGTAAACTGGTCCATGGTTAGCGCAGCCCTTTGCGATGATTTAGCGATTTTGATGGCTTTTCCTTGCGCGAGGGCGTTCTTGGGGGCGTTACTGGCGCTGCTGCAGGGTCGCTGCGATACCCTGCGCCACGGCTGGTTTGGGAGCCTAAAATCCATGAATACGCTGTGCGCGGAAATCGGTTTTAGCGCACGTGCCTGGCGCAGACAATCGCACGCGGACACTCTGCGCCAGCCGCTTGCGACACTTTTCTGCGAAATTCTATGAATTACCCTCTTAAACATCTATACTATAAAATGCCATCAGTCAACATAGAATCAAACAACTGTAATCTCTCTATAAATGTTATCCTAAAGTGGGTTAGGTTCTTGCAATGTAACATCAGGTGTTTGATAGTTTCCACAGTAGAGTTACAGAATATACAGCTGCTATTATACTCAGAAATAACCTTTCTTATAATTTGTATTTCTCTTGTTGTAAGCAAATTCCAGCAAAATCTCATCAGTATATCCCTATAATATCGATTTGGGAACATAGAAACATGGATAAAAGCATCACCTGTTTTTATGCTTGTGAGTTAAATGGATCAACGAGGGATTAGAGTGGATTATATCAACTCTAGCAATCCAGTCCAAGTCAAGTAGAGACATTTTGATTTTATTTGGGTTCCTCAGTAAGCTTTCAATATCACTTGAGATCCCGGGAAGGATTGCTTCACAGCTTTTACCAAAACTTGCAATAGAGTATGATGATTGGGTATTAGTCACAATCCTAAGGGTGAGCCCCATAACTTCAGATATCGAACCCCGAATTGGTGCATGAAATTATGCATACAGAGCACGCATAAGCCATTCAGCTGTAGCTCTAAGAGAGGAAATCCCCAAAACATATTGAATGGCCACTAGGGCAATCACATTAGGGACCCTCAATATTTTTCGCCACAATCTCGCCTTGATATGATCCAGCAATTTGGCAATTGACGTACCATAAAGCTCCAGACCATAGGTTAGCTTTGGAATGATTTTACCCTCAAAGACTAATAAAGCAGGCTTTAGGGAGAATCGACCAGATTTACGATCAACTTTAAGTATTTGATTTTGCAGCACGGTTGCTTTTTGGAGCATAATCTCATGAACATTTTTTGAACCTGTGTGTGCACTAACGTGGAAGTCCAAATAAGTGAAACTGGAACTTGTCTTAATTACTGTATCTTCCAGAATCCAAGAAGGGTAACACTTTTTTTTCTCCCCTTGAAAAGGCCAGTATCCTTGTTCCATCTGGGTTAATGACTCGGCCATTCTCTTTTGCGTATACTGAAAAAGAATTCAGAAGTCTTTGGAGGCCATTTGATGTCATCAATGTCATTTGTGATGTCATCTTTGATGTCCTGGGTGTTAGTCTTAGCCGTTCACGGTGGTGGCACGAGTTATGGTTGCTTAGTTTACCATAACTGCTGACTTTCTGAGGTTTTTCAGATTTACTTGTAACCATAACGTCCCTTTAACAAAGTTTTTTCACTGAATCTCATGGGTTTTATTAGTGCAACTTAACCATACCGTTCCTTTAACAAAGTTCTTTCATTGTAATTCACAGGTTATTGTAAATTCTTCTATAACACCCCTTTAACAACGTTTTTTCATTGAATTTCATAGGTTTTTGCTAGTGCACCTTTACTCTGCTACATGTCCCTTATATTGTACTCCCCCCAATGTGGCAGCTATGGAGTCCGTGGACAGTGTGGTAGTCCACGGATGTCAGGCGCCATTTGCAAGGCTCAAAATCATAGGGGCGATGAAAAAAAATATACCCATCAGCCAACCAACAGATGTACCTAAAATCACAACTAATAATTACAACATGCAAGCATACCTACTTTGGTACAAATACTCGTGTTTAAAAATACATTTTTTTTAGTGTAAGACACAATGCAATGGAATGCACCAATCACAAACCATAACTTTACACTTCAAATAATCTCCTCAGTACAATTCTGGATACCGATTAAGAAACAGCATGTGCTTGCTGGACAAGACATCCTCACTAAATAGTTGTGTTTATTTTTCTTTTATTAGCTTTCTTTCCATAAACTTGTGTTATAACACACAAGCCCTTTTTTTCACACAGTAATAGCAAGCACACTTGAATGGTTAGAGGAGAACTTACAAAAAGATGAAATGAGTGACGATAACATCTCCAATGGTATACAATAGATATTTTAATGTCAACAAATAATGTGTTTTGTACAGACCTTATTAAAATTATCATTTCTATTTCTCTTACTGCACATAGTTTGCATGAAGAAACCACACCCCCGTTTAATCATTCACAATCCCAAGATTCAGAAAGAGAAGTCCTATCCCCAAGTGAAAATAGTGAAATCATGAACTTGTCTAAAAAATTAGATGAACTAAGTAACAATTTTAAGGAGCTTTTACAGTACGTCAAAAATCATGTGATTAAAAATGTTCCCTATTACTGTCCTTCTTGCACCTGTCCCATTGTCCCAGCAATCATCCCCATCAGATTCTGAACATTTTAATCAAAGACGATTTGATGAAACCTCACTCCCTTCCTCCCCTCATGATTATTGTACACACATTCCTAAATCTCCCATATATGTTTCCCATTCCGATACCCAATCCCTTTCTTGAGTAAATATATTTTTTGCACTGCAAATGGTTTGTTTATTGTTGTGTGTTATTCCCATTATGAGTCTGTGGATTACACAACTGTTTGGGGTGTCCACACTCACAATGGATGTTCCCCCGGACAGACGCGATGTCCGGGCATGTATGTTTCTGCATGACACACCTTTAATAAGTCCGCAGGCACAGGGCCTGTTCTACAGACATCCAGTGGATGTGCGCTGAAATGTCCCACCTGAAGTGTCTGAGGATCGAGGTCAGGGCCGTGGACATCCAGGAACATCATCATGTGCCCACACCCGTGCGGTGTGATGATGGTGTTTGCAAAGAATTTCCATGGGGCCCAGACAGTTTAACATTGCTTTTCCAGCCAATTTAGGGTATTTCAAGCAGAAGCTTTATCTTTGCACAGCTTCCAGATCCATTCTATTTGGATCTGGCAACTTTTAACAATATCTCAAGCCCTATTTTCGACTTCGTAGTCCGCGGACAGTACAACTGTCTGTGGATGGTTCCTCTAAACGGAACCACCCATTACTTTTCGTCATTCTCAATCTGACTATCCAGGGAAGAGCATCTTACAGCACCTGCTTTGCAGAACTTTCTTTGTGGACAGTGGACCACATCATGGCATCTGCTATGGCCACTTCTGCTCCCCAACTGCCCCTACCACCACCATCACCCTCTGGAGGACCTGCACAGGGAACGGGCATGATGATGTAGAGGAGGATTGAGAGGAAGACAAAGATGAGGTAGTGGAATTGCCTGCCTCCAGCGCCCGATTGTGGTGGTTCTTTAAGATCATTGGTGGGGTTCCAAAGGCAAAGGCTGTCTGTGTTGAATGCTTTCAGTTTGGGGGGAAACTCAGTCGCAGACAACAGGGGCACTTCTCCTTTGGGACCACATCAATTTGCCGCCATGTACGTTCTAACCACCCAGATACAATGAGAAAGGCTGTTCCTTTCTCAAGGAGGAGTAGGCTATCTTCCTCTGTGCCATCTTCTGTTCCAGATCCTGCCAGCACTGTAGTGCACAGGGTCCCACCAGCCACTCGTAGGCTGTACTGGTTGCTTTGGATTCTTACCTTTCAAGAGTGACAGTGTCTTTCATGTACTGCGACACACTGCTCTGCAGGGAGAACAGTTTTGTAGTGCTTTTTAGGCAGATGTCAAAACGCATGAGAAATTGGACCTCTATCTTAAATTTAAGGCATGAACAACCTTGTCACCTGTCCACCTCTCCCTCCATACCTGTGGTTGGTGTCCCTTCCCTCCCCTTCCCCACCTTAACTGCCCAATATTTCAAACAAAACTGAAAAAGCCAAAAAAACACAAAACCAAACAAAACACAAAAAACTGTTTCTTTAGGAGCCATCTTTCACAGTTAAAAAATAGAAGTGAGAAAAAAAGTCACAGGCCCTGTGCAGCCTGCATAGTCCACGGACAGCAAGGTAGTGCACGGACATCTAAAAATTCAAGACGTGGGAAAATTGAAATTATTTTAATTGTTTCCCGCTCAAAAAGGGTGGTTCTTAAAATATTTTTTTTTGTGTTTTTGACTTTTATATTTATTTTTTGAACTAAGAAAATATTTCCTGAATTTCATTATTTCTTCTCACTTTCACAAAGACTGCTTCAAAGCATTTTGAATGTTTTCTAGAAAAATCTGATTACCCACATCAGATAGATGAACTGCATCTCGCCAAAAAATGTTGAACCTATTAAATGTTATGTTCTCATTATGGAACAATGTCATGCCAACATTGCAAACAAAAGCACACACAGCTTTATTGACGTTGCACCATGCTTTTACCATTTGTGGACCAAATAAACTGGAGCGCATCCACATCTGTCTCTGGGCAATTTGTGAAATTATTTTGGGGGAATAAGGGAACATTTCCTTCAACTTTCCCAATGTCTCCTTCATTGCAAACTGCAATGAGATTCCAGTCACTTTCCACAAATTGTTCACAACACAATGAATGATAATAATGTCTGGATGCTTCAATTGAACCGTATCTGCACTAAATGGGAGAAAGTCCACCCACTTCATGCCATGCACTATGTACCAGAACACTTTCAATTCAGGGAATCCAAGATTTTTGGCTATTCCACAATGCTCAGCACACACCTTCGCCCAGTGGACCAAAGAGTCCCCCAAAATCCAAACAGTCTGCCTGCTGAAAGACATTGCTATGGCAGTTTTCAATCCTCTCACAACTCCTACTAACTCCTGCTACTCTCTCTTCCTGTACACCACACAAAGGAAACCTGATTGGCTGATCCCCCAATGTCTGCAGATACCTTGACTGTCTGCAGCCTCTGCAGTCCCCTTTCGATGCCAGGCAACTCCAAAAGACCCGGATGTGACATGTTCCATCTGTGCACAGATCATCCAATTGAAGGGAGTGGGGAGCGAAATTAAACACAATGTAATTTATTTAATCTTTAGCAGTGGCTCTGAAAATAACGTTTTTTTGGGGGGGTTGTTAACAAACACCGTTTTTGACCCTCTGTTTTGCTTTTATGTATGTTGTTCCTTACAGGAACCTCTTGAATGCATTCCTAAAACTGTAAAGTAAAATTTAATTTCCGACATCTGTGAAGCAAACTCTATCTGGAGAAAAAAAATGTACACCCTGAGAATTGATATTATCATTCTCAAAAGATGACATTCCTGCAGCATACGACAAATCAGTTATACACCTTTATTGATAATCTGCCAAGATTATTCAATTTGAGGACTGAAAAAGTTTGTTGGACATTTACATGTGCGTCTCTGATTTATTTCAGAAAATAAAATCTGAGCAGCAGGACACTGTTGCATTAGGCTTTTGACATACCAAACTGTCCCCCCAAAATGGACAATCACAATATCTGGACATTTAAAGTGAGCCATACTCTTACAGAATGAAAGCAAGCTTGTCCAGTTTGAGCCAGTTTGAGCCACAAACTGCATTGCAGGAAACTTACACTTCTGCCAATCCAATATTTACAAGGATGCCATGATTATCAGCATATACCTGCAATGAGTGAAATGAAGAGTCTCCCAGAATCCACACAGCTGCCTTCTCAAACACATAGCCATTATCACTGTTCTCACAACTCCTGCAAACAAAACTCCTCCAACAAACTCTTCCTGTACCCCACACCCAGCAAACCTGATTGGCTACTCCCCACAGACACCTTTCCATGCCAGGCATCCCCAAAAGACCAGGATGTGGCATGTGCCATCTGTAGACTACCACTGTGTATGCAGACCCCTAAAACAGGGGCAGCCCTTCTACCCTATGTTTCATGTTCTTAACACTCCCTCATTTGCTGCTTTCAAAGAGTCACACATCCACCCACCAATCACATACAAAACCTCTATGCCTAACCCTGTCATCTCACGTCAACACTTCAGATGTCAAATTCAACTCTCAGAGTACATATCTCCTGTTAATGAAAGACATTTGCATCAAAAACTAATGTGAAACTGGCCAAGATTTTTATTTCCAGATTCAACAAGTTCTGCATATAACAAAACATAGTACAGATATGATTCTATTTTTAAAAACATGTTCTTAAACAATTTCACACATATATATAAATATATATATATATATGTATATATATATTCAGTGAAAAGACTTTGTTAAAGGGACGTTATGGTTAAGTTGCGCTACTAAAAACCTATGAAATTCAGTAAAAAAAACTTTGTTAAAGGGACGTTATGGTTAAGTTGCGCTACTAAAAACCTATTAAATTCAGTGAAAAAACTTTGTTATAGAGACGTTATGGTTCCAAGTAAAACCGAAAAACCCTTGAAATTCGCCAGTTATGGTAAGCTAAGCAACCATAACTTGCGCCACCACCATGCACTGCTAACCCCTAAGTCTCCTGTTTTTATTTCCGTTTCTGCCTCACCTTCTCTGTCATAAATTATTAATATATGTTAAATAAAGTAAAATTTTTATATTGTGTTGTAATTAGTTTCCGTTTAAAAAAAAAAAAAACAATGTAGGTGTCTGCGGACAGCGCGGGTGTTCTGAAATGTTCGTAAATAAATGAAAATGGAGATGTCCTGAAGAACACTATACCTGTCCGTACTGTTCGCTAGCAAGTTGAAACTGTTGTAAGAACACATGCGGTGTCCTGAAATGTTTGTAAAGAAATGAAAATTAAAGTATCCTGAAGAACACTATAACTGTCCGTAGTGTTCGCTAGCAAGTTGAAACTGTTCTAAGAACACTATTGGTGTCCTGAAATGTTCGTAAATAAATGAAAATGGAGATGTCCTGAAGAACACTATACCTGTCCATACTGTTCGCTAGCAAGTTGAAACTGTTCTAAGAACACACGCGGTGTCCTGAAATGTTCATAAAGAAATGAAAATTAAAGTGTCCTGAAGAACACTATACCTGTCCGTAGTGTTCGCTAGCAAGTTGAAACTGTTCTAAGAACACAATTGGTGTCCTGAAATGTTCATAAATAAACAAAAATGGAGGTGTCCTGAAGAACACTTTACCTGTCCGTACTGTTCGCTAGCAATTTGAAACTGTTCTAAGAATACACTCGGTATCCTCAAATGTTCGTAAATGAACGAAAAATGAAGTGTCCTGAAAAACACTATACCTGTCCGTAGTGTTCGCTAGAAAGTTGAAACTGTTCTAAGAACACAATTGGTGTCTTGAAATGTTCGGAAATAAACAAAAATATACCTGTCCGTACTGTTCGCTAGCAAGTTGAAACTGTTCTAAGAACACAAGTAGTGTCCTGAAATGTTCGTAAATAAACGAAAATGGAGGTGTCCTGAAGAACACTCTATCTGTCTGTACTGTTCGCTACCAACTTCAAACTGTTCTAGAACACACGCGGTGTCCAGAAATGTTCATTTGACGTGTGACGCACTTTTAATTACTTCAGGACCCAAACAGTTTCCGTAGAACATCAACGCGCATGCGCAAACCAATGTCCGTGCATTTGGTGTCCTGCGGACAGGCGCTTCCTTCGCGGACATGTACGCGAAGGGATCATGTGACCGCGCCCACGCTGATCGCGTGTTCTGAATGTGGACACTGTTCGTGTCCCTGAACAATTTAAAAGTACATTTTCAAGTAATCCACAATATTTTTCAATAAAAACTCACCATAGCACAAGTCCTACATACTAATCATGAGTTTCTACATACTTTTTGAAACCTTTTGAACCTTTTTTGTGTTTGATCTGTCCGCGGACAGCGTGCATGTCTGCGGACCGCATACAAGCACCCCTATAGAAGACCACGCCCTAGAGCTTATTCACATTGTGTTTCTGACTATTCTTTGGAGCACTGCGATTTTTCCTGCCACTTGCAGATATCCATCAAGAACCTGATGGCAACCATGGCTCCACTGCTGCCACCTCGTGCTGTATCCAACTCAGTACCACCCCCAAACCCTCCACCACCACCACCTTCCCAAGGGCCTGAAGAGGGGAACAGGAGTGAGGATGCAGAGGAGGAAGAAGAGGATGACGAGAATGAGGTAGAGGAAATCCCTACTACCCGCACTAGGCGTGAGTCTTGGGTGTGGCGGTTGTTTACCATTCATGGGAATGGTCCTAAGGCTTGTGCGAACCGTGTCACCTGCAATGAGTACAAAACTCAGTCGTGGGAGGCATGGTTTGTACAGCTTTGGGACCACTACCATGAGGCGACACCTAAGGTCATTTCACTCTGGGGCCATTCGCAAGGTTGTACCTTGCGAGGAACGTAGTAGGTTGATTTCCTCTACTTCATCCTCTGTTTCTGATCCTGTCACCACAAGGACCACCTCTGTGGGACAACGTCTTCCTCAAGCTGCCTCACAGGCCATACAAAATTCTGATGACCCTTACCTTTCGAGGGTCACAGTTGTATGTATGTACTGCGACACAGTACTTTGCAGGGTGGAGCGACTTTGCAGTGCTTTTGAGACTATCGTTTCAGAGCACGAGAAGACCTGCTCACTACCCAAATAAAACCCACTCTACATCTTCCTCTCTCAGCTCGCCCTTTCTTATCCCTGTGGTTGGCGTCCCTCCTTTCACCTCCTTTCCCCTCCTCTCCTATTCTGTTGTGTATAAAAAAACAAAAAAAACACAAAATAACAAAAATAAAAAAAAATAAGGCTCTTTTCAGAGACGCCTTTCACAGTTAAAAAATAGAAGTGAAAATAAATGAAGCAGGGCCCTTTGTATTTTTTAGAAGTCCGCGGACATCTAAAAATGTGGGGTGCTACCCTATCATAATCATTGCAATTTTCTCTGGTAGGAAGTGGTGGCTCTGAAAAGAGCCTTTGGGAGGTGTTTGTATGTCAAAAATGATAAATATTCAACACCTACTTAAAAATGGATGCTGTAATTCTAAAAAAGGTCGCAATGCATTTTGTACATTTCTCATAAAAATCTGATTGCCAGCATAAGTAAGATGGACTCCATCTCTGCGAAAAATGTATGTACTACGAAACATAATATTTTCATTGTGAAAAGAGGACATGCCAAAATCTCTTAGAAAGGCACAAACAGCCGTATTAACATTGCGACTTGCTTTTTCCATTTATGGACCAAATGAAGAAGAACGAAGCCACATTTGTCTCTGCGCAATCCGTGAAAATATCACTTGAGAATTAGGAAACATGTCCATGACCTTCCCAAGTCCTTCTTTCATAGCAAATTGCAAATAAATTCCAGACACATGTCCTAAACTGTTCCCTCCACAATGAATTACAATTATGTCTGGATGTTGCTCTGTCTCCAAAGTAGCACGGAGAGGTAGCAAGTCCAACTACTTCATTCCACGTACTCCATGCCAGTGTACTTCCACATGTGGAAATGCAAGATCTACAGCTACTCCACAGCTTTCTGCATGCACCTTCAACCAATGTATCCATGAATCTCCCAAAATACAAACAATCTGTTTTCTGAAACGCACAGCCATAGCTATCTGCTGTTCTCTCAGCAAAAAGAGTATCTGAGAAACTCTCTCCTGGCACAACACACCCACTAAACTTTCCTGACCAATCCCTTTCAGTGTTCATTCTCATTTGCATGACTTCTGAACCCAAACATCCCTGGATGTAACACCCGATGTCCGCGAACTACCGCCATGTCCGTGGACATATTGTAACATGAACAGCCCTTCTACCATTTACATTTAACTCTCTGTGCCATTCCCTCATTGGATGTAGCTTAGAAGTCACATGACCATCCACTAATCACATTCAAGACCTCTACATATAACTGTATCATCATAGATCAGCACTGCAAATGTACTGTGAATCTCTCTGAGTACAAGTGTCATATCATTGGCAAGCACCATCTACAAGAAATACTGTACAAGTCTCCAAGATTTCTACTTGCAGCTCCATGCATATCCATATGCATGAACACAAACTACAGGTATGCATATTTTCTGTACAGTACATGAACACTTTTTCAAACTGGCTTTTAGCTTGTGTAATCTGTAAAATGAATCTACTGTCTTTTTTTCAATCTCCTAAAATCAACTGTCACGTATAAACCATCATACTATTTACTTTCTTTATACACACAACCACTCAAATCATGTTAAACTGACATTTTTGAAATGAAATATATAGACTACATATATTCAAACAAAATTGCATGCATGCACACTCTATGTTCAAATCTAAAAAAAGAATACTTATACAATTACATAATTTTTTGTATTTCTTTATTTATTTAATTACTTTAATTTAAGCATGACATTGAGGCACTATTACCTGGAAGAGCTTAGTTACAGAAATAGTGGTATTCAGTGGTACATTATGAATTTCAAAAGACATAGTAAAGATATTTTGTTTGCTACAGTTAGTCATTGCAATACAATTTGTTCATTAAGAACATATCATATGTATTGAACTGGTGCGACGTATCTTATGTAAATAAGATAGTTTTAATGGTTTTGATGAAGGCGCTGAGGATTTCAATTAAACAAATCAATGTCTAAATTAAAAACATTGCTATATACAAACAAAATTACTAATTTGTTTCTTTTACAATTGCAGTGAAGACGATTCTCCTGAAAAAAAGCAGCCGAATTTGACAAACAAAGAAGAACTAAGAAGTAACCTGTTCATTTTAGAAAAAAAGTAAGTAGAATATCACCATAATATTTGTATTATTACTCAAACACACTGTAAAGTTAATTCATGCTATTTCTGTGCCTAAAAATAGAGATTGTGCACCATTCTGTCCAAAAATCCCCATGTCTTAAACAGCGATTTACAGCCAGAATGGCCCACAAATTCCTATTTTTGGACACACAAATTACCCAAATCAACCGCTAGAATTTTGATATTATAGAACAAACAACTGTTTTAATTGAATACATTAGATTTACTATTTGTACTTCTCCACACCACTAGCTGACTTTTTTCTGTCATCTGAACTCCAATTTAGTAACACATAAATTCAAGAATACCCATCCCTACTAGTTGTAGTTCCCAATGAACAATCACACACCATTACATACATCTTTATCATCTTACTCAAACACTCATGCACACAGCACACATACATTGCAGAACACCCCAACCCATACCTTCTTTATTTTTTTCAACAGACCTTAAAGAATGCCTACCAAAAGTCAAGTCGTAGAAAGCAACGCAGAAGTAGAGCAAATGAAAATAAAAGTGTCCAACATAAGCATCCATCTCTAGCAGAATTTGTAAAAAAAAAGTTGAAACAAAACAGCTAATACAGTCATTTTGTGAAACACAAGAAGTTTCAAGTACAAAAACTTTGCCTCCTCTATCAAAATGTAAATCAAACCAAAAAACGATTAACAGAAAATCAGCTATCACTTCAGATAAAACTGCTTCTTTACATTTTGATATAGTGCAAAGTAAGCATACCAAGAAAAGTATTTTAGCCAAAATGTACCGTCACAAAGTCCTTCAAAATCTTATAAAAACAGGAGAGAAATCAGGTTCAATGCTTAAAACCTATCGTAGGAAATTAATCTTAGAGACGTTGATAGACATTGCAATTCTTCTGAAAAGAAAGTTATTTATTTTAGTGTTAAACAAAATGAAACCACTAACAAAACTAATAACTAAATTACAAAAAAGACTTCTCAATAAACAAAATGTCAACAGAAAGAACTTCTTAAGTATCTGCGGAGGTGAATGGAATCACACTACGAGCACAGAACCATACTTTAATGAAGAAGCGTACAAACAAAAGCAAACAAATACAATTGCTATACATAGCAGTGGTCGAGGTTATGAAAAAGTGAATAATACCATAATGGAACAAGAAGTACTCCTTACAAAAATATGCCCAGAAAACCTAGAATTACCCCTCCATTCAACTGAATCAGAACATCTAGTGTACAAATGGCCATGCACGTCAACGTGTAACATTCCCAAACAATTTTTCAAGTCTTTACGCCAATTTCTCAATCAATATGTAAAAAGCAAAGACAAAATCAAAATGAAACTACTGCAAAATATGGATACCTCTCCAGTGCGCAAGTGCACACGACTACAAGGACACTCATTGGCCTGCATTGCAGGACCTACTTGTAAAACCACCTTCTATGATATCAAAAGGATATCAACACATCATTCAAGTATAAGAAATCTAGTCTATAAACTGTACTATGCTGAAAGTCCTGCTTTAGCACTAGCAAATTTAAATAACATTCTTCTACATGGTACAGCAAAAGACCTACTTGAAGAAATTGACTATATCCAGAAAAAATATTTTGGAAGTGAAAGCCACTTACAGAATGAAATAGCTTTAAACCAAATTAGCAACAATTCTACACATGGCAACCTTTTACTAAACACATACGAAAAAGAAATACTAAAATTTAAAAGTACATCAGCTGAAGTACCAAACCATGTGTGTGTATGTTGCTGCAGAACTTTTTATAAAAGTAACACAAAAACTGTAGACCTATCATACAAAATAGAAGACAATGAAGATTCTAAATGGTTTGAATTAGCTCTGTACCTTGTAGCAGAAAACAAATATGAAATAACTGACCCCTCAATACTTTGCAGTTACTGCACTACAAAACTTGACAACAACCAAACTCCTTCACGTGCTATCACAAAAATTTTGAAATTATACCCACTACCAAAACCCCTACAACAACTTAATTTATATGAGAGCATCATAATTCAAACAGTGCACCTATTTCAAGCAATAATACGCTTTAAACCAAAAACAGCAAAATTACCTCCCTCTGAATTTGTAAAAGGCATTCGTGGAAAAGTAGTTTATTTACCATTAGATCTAAAAGAAAATGTGCATACTCTAGGAGTGCAACGTCCAATCCAGCAATCTTTAATTATCTTAGTAAATAGAGTACCTACAAAAGACAAAACAATATGGCAACAGCTGGTAGATTTAGATAAAGTTAGACAAGACTAGCAATATCTTAAAGAGAATGATGAATATTACAAAGAAATTAATATTGAAGAAAACTTGAAGGATAAAACTGAAATAATTCAAGAAACACAAGAAGCTGGTCAATTTTAGCTCCTAGATCCTGCTACAATATCAAATACTTTAGACCATTATGCAATTCATCCTTTGCACTCTAATGACACCATAGAAGATGCACTTGAAACGTACCAAATGCGTCAAACAAAAGGATCACCAATCAGCATATGGGAAAAAAGTGTAGAAGCACGTGCTTTTCCTCTACTCTTTCCTACTGGCAAAGGTGGAAGGTAGGATGATAGACCTATTCAAATATCAGCTTCAGAATACCGCTCATTACGCATGTATTCTGAAGATCCCAGATTTAGACAAAATGTGGAATACATATTCCACCTACTCTTTGAAAGTGAACTAGCAACTTTATGTTACGGAGTTGCACACATATTAAAATCAGGATCACACTTCAAAATATGACAGCTACACAATTATTACAAAAAGTGCAACAAAAGAATTAGGTTTTACAATCAAATATTACAAATCTATTAGCAAATATGCGTGGTACTAAAGAGTACTGGTTTCGACTTCATGGAGATGTACGGTGTATGATCAGAAACTTTGGCCCACCCACTTGGTTTGTTACATTAAGTTGTGCAGAATATGCATGGGAAGATTTACATGATTTCCTACGCATATCAAACAAAAACAAAACAAACATAGATATACTAACACCTGGAGAACTTTGTTCTTTGGATCCTGTTAATGTTTCAAGACAGTTTCACCATCGCTTCATTGCTATGCTACATTTTATTTGTAATAAAACTCTTCCTACCCTTGGAGAAGTGCAACAATTCTTTTGGAGAAAAGAATACCAAGCCAGAGGAACACCACATATCCACATGCTTTTATGGATTAAAGATGCTCCTAAATTTGGTCAAGACAGTGATGCCACTGTTTTACAGTCTATTGAAAAATATGTCACTTGTGAAATTCCATTGGAAGCCACACATAGTGATCTTCATGAACAAATTTAACAATTTAAAAGACACAAATGTGGAAAATATTGTCATTGCAGATACAAAAACAAAGGGAAATACTACACCAAATGGCAAATTGCTTTCCCTAGACCAGTTACAAATACAGGTCAAGTGAACAACCTCATGTCTTCAGTTAGACATAGTGTTAAAGGTAAGTCACCTAAAAATACATATTACATAAAAAGAAAAGAAGAAGAAAAAGATATCAATGATTATAATGCAATCATTGCCCACTTATGGAATGCAAACATAGATGTGCAGTACATTGCAGACAATTCTATTGCAGTTGCACGATATGTCACAGCATACTTAACCAAAGCAGAAAAGACAGAGCTCCAGGACCTCTGGAATGACCTGTCATCAGATAAAACAGTGTCTCAGAAATTAAACAGCTTGGGCATAAAAATGCTCACCCATAGAGAATGTGGATCTTATGAAGCAGCTGATCGTTTAACTGGTACTTCATTGTATGGTAAATCTGAAAATATAGTATGGCTAAGTCTTGGTCCAGCAAAATCCAGAAAAATAGTTCTAAAATCATATGAAGATATAGAAACAATAGCCAAACATAATCCCAACAGCCAAGACATTTTAATAAACAATTTATTGGACACATACTACCCAAACAGAAGTAATACTTTGGAAACCATGTGTCTATACCACATAGCCCAAAACTACACATATAAAAATAATATAAAACCTGATGAAAAAAAAGGTAAATACAGAGTGACAAACTGTGAAGGCGGCTTAGTTAAACTCACCAAACCAAATGTAATTAATCATATCAAATTGTCATTAAAGACTCCTCAACATAAAGAAGTATATTACATGTCCCTGCTACAACTCTTTAAACCATGGAGAAAAGAAGAAGAAATACTAGATAACTATGACTCATATGAAGATGCTTTCAAAGCAAATGAAAGCACTATTACTGATGTAAACTTTACACAGTACAAAACAATGTTGCACAATGAACAGCAATACGAAGGAGAACTCCAGGCCCAACTAGATAAAGAAACTCCTGATAGTAGTCAACCTTCTGTAACAGAAAGCCAAGAACCACTGGGAGAACCACTAATAATAAATGAGGCAGAATTAGCTATGATAGAAGTGGAAAACACCATGTGTCAGTATGGAGATAAAGAAACTTAACTATACTAAAATCAAAACAAAAAAATTAGCAACGTAGCATTTTTCAAGAAGTAACAATACAAATTGCAAATGGTGTACAACATGAAAATAAAGACTGTTCCTGCCATAATTATAAACCTATACTACTGTACGTCAGTGGTGAAGCTGGTTCTGGCAAAACATTTATAATCAAAATCATCAGTAAGTTCCTTCAACAATTGACAAACAATAAACTGTCTGCTGTTGTCACTGCCCCCACAGGTTTAGCTGCCTACAGCATAGGTGATGTCACGTTACACTGATTACTACTATTGCCAGTAGAACACCAAAACAAATTAGACCTTTACAAACTTTCTGCAGAAGCTGCAATGGAACTACGCAGAGTATTGAAACAAATGAAAATGCTACTAATAGATGAAGTGAGCATGGTCTCCAACCTAACGTTGGCTTGGATTCACCTCAGATTACAAGAAGTACTCAAAACAAACTATGAAGAGCTCTTTGCACGAAAACACATTATTGTTTTTGGAGATCTTCTTCAATTGACACCAGTAAAAGGTGAGCCTATTTTTAAAACATTAGGACACAAACTCTGCTGTAAAACTGTTGGCAGCATTGGAAATGTCAACCTTTGGCAACATTTCCAATACAGAGAATTAACAGAAAACATGTGGCAATCTGAAGATCTCACTTATGTCAACATCTTAAAAAGTATCAGAGTTGGTATACTATCTAAAAAAGCAGAAGCAATATTGAAAACCCGGCACATTAATGCACTTTATGGCGATAATGCATGTGCTACAGATGTTATGAAACAATTAGCCCACAAAAATGTCAATTGTATGGCCTTAATGCCAACTCTTGCAAGCTTTTTCAAATTCAATGACATAATGTTAAGTAAAGAAATGCAACCAATAATGGAAATTAGCGCCACAGACAAACTAAATGTACATGGTATGAAACTAGCCATGTGTGACCAACCCACAACAAGTCTAAATAGTTTAGAAAAATCAATCTCAAACACAGCAGGCTTAGAAAAGATATTAAAATTATGGTTAAATTGCAGAGTAATGCTTAAACGTAACCTTGACGTGGACCAAGGACTAGTTAATGGAGCACTGGGTACAGTTGTTGCCTTTCAAACATGTGACAACAAAATTCAATTTGTCAATATTCTCTTTGACAAACTTTCAGAAGTAAAAAGGATAGGATGCTCAACAGCTCGATTCCTTCTCTTCAAAGACATGTATGTACGCAGAGAACAATTTTCTCTACCTCTTGCATACGCATTCACGATTCATAAATCACAAGGTCTTACCCTAGACAAAGCAATGATGGATATTGGTAACGCAGTCTTTAAAGAAGGCATGAGCTACGTAGCACTATCACGCTTCTGTACAGTTGAAGTTCTATTTCTAATCAACTTTGATGCAAATAAATTAAACGCTGATATTCCTTGCATTTTATAATACAATAGACTTCGCTCACTACACACCGCCATCTAAACACATATTCTGTTCCACAAAAAGTAAAACGTTATAAAAGAAAAATAAATCAAACAGAAATGCAACAGGATGTCACTGCAAATCCTCCAAAGAGAGTAAAAGAAACTAATACTTCATCAAGTACCACAAGCAAAAAAGAATCAATTAGGGAAAGTAAACCAGGTACTTCTTCAAAGAAGGAAGACAAACTCCAAAAAAAGCAGTTAGATACAGAACTACCTGGCCCATTTAAACTCTCAAATATAGTTGGTGTAAGTTGCTACGCAAATGTAGCAATTAATATTTTATTTCAATAACCACCAATTGTTGACAACATTTACTTACACAGTACAGACCCATTGTGTTTGCAAATGTTAGTACTTCATAGAAACGCAACAAACAATCCTGACAATACATATAGTGTTTATGGAATAATACAACAATTGGACTACTGTGCTGGAATGGTGAAATTCACTATAAACTCACAGGAAGATCCACAAGAATTTCTAATGGACTTACTACAAGTACTGGAAAACAAAAACATATCTATAAATGATCTTCCAGAGTTCAGACATGTGGAAACATACATGCACTCTCTGCAACAATGTGACACAAGAACAAATCCCCAATGAACGCTTCGTATATATATCAATACCTAATTGTGAATCCATTCCATTTCAGCAACTTGTACAAAATGCAAACCATGGTAGATTATGTTCTACCTGCAATTCAGATAATCGCTCCACGTTAGTAATACAAACACATAGTAAATACGTAATACTAATGCTTCTACGTTACAATGCAGATGGTACCAAAAACGACTGCAAGCTGACGGATTCACACATGGTCAAATATCACTTGGTAAGAAAACCTTCACAACAATAGGTATAATCTACTACGCAGGAGCCACAACCAATTCAGGGCACTACACTGCATATATAAAAAAGAAAAGTGGATGGTTTGAATGTAATGATAGTACCTTACTCTAAAGCAGAGATTACCAGCAAATCTTACAAACGCTTATTTAATATTCTTAAAACCACAATTTGATAACTAAACTGTACTTAAACCATAAGTAAACTTCTTGTAAAAAAATATAAATTGTTAGAATATTCCAAAAGCTATCTAACTGCCCAAAGATTCGACAACAACTAATCAGATAAATGAATACCACTAAATTAGAGCAAAAAATAGACAGTTAGAATACGCCAATTGGTATCTAACTGTCCCAAAATGTAACAATATCCAAACAGATAAATCAATACTTATAAAATATATAAAAAAATAGACAGTTAGAATACGCCAATTGGTATCTAACTGCTCCAAAATTTTACAATTTCCAAACAAATAAATAATATGTTATTGCTCCAAAAAAATGAAACAAGCCAATGTATAAAGCATTAGCAAGAAACAACAAGTGAACACTGAAAACAAACAAACAAATAAACTGTAGCATAACAGAAAAAGGTTTTTTTTAATCCAACATGGATTTTGTTTTCTCCCACAGATGATGGGATTTGATTGATGCAACGACCACAGAAACTGAGTAAATTGCACAGTACTCTGGTTTGTAATCTGCTAAATATGAGGGTAAAAAAAAAAATGTTGATTATACAATGTAATAAGTAATTACTAAATACTAATACTAACATGCTATTTTCTTTTATCACAGAAATGAACAAGAAATACATGTACTCCAGTTACTAAACCAAACAGTAAGTATATTATACACTCTATGCCCTGGCCACAACCATCGCAGCATATCACACCCATAGTATCTTACAACTTTGTTCCTTATAAATTTGCGTTTGAACCAAAGTTATATGCAACTATAAGTGTGATATGCTGCGGTGGTTGTGGCCAGGGCAGCATATCACACCTGTTGGGTATTTTGTGTAGATTTGGGACCTGGCGGTATTTTCCTACCGCCGAAAAATAATTTAGCAACAATCACTCCTTGTATTCAGATTGGGTTATGTATAATAATAATACAGTGGATATGCATTATTTCATTACACAGACATGCGTGGTTGGTATGCGTGGTTGGTATGCGTGGTTGGTGGTATTTTTGGTGAGCATAATTCCTTTGTTTTATTTGCGGCCCCAATATCCAGAACCCCTTATTTTTGTTTAGATTTTTCGTGTAATCACTAGAGAGACCTCAGGCTTGCATTTCAGGAACACCACATTTTCATTTTTAGTGTGCCACCATGGGCAATTTCTCGCTGTCTTATCTACGGCAGCGAGCTATCATGCGGTATCTATCACCAACTTATTTACATCTGGTGAGCTATGTCCAGGGCCTCCCTTTCTGACGACTCATAGACCTCAGGCAGACTACAACACACACAGTTAGTTATAATTGCTCATACTGAATGACATTGTGCACACAGCTGCAGCCAAATCTTATTTTTAGCTACCTTAAAAATGACAATTGCACTGTCTAAACATCTCCCCACATCATCAGCACTGTATTGGTAAATGCACAAAGGAAAGATAAAATAAAACACACCACCCGTCTGCTTTCAGATATTTTTGTGTATTAGAAAAGTTGCATTTAAACATGATCTCACTCTTTTACAGAAATAAATGAAATAGCACAGTAACAGCATTATTTGTGATACACTGAGAAGAGAGTGGCGGGGAACAAGAATTCAATTTGCAACATTAAACACGTGGGTAAAGCACAGGGATCTCCTTTCCTACACTGACTGAATATTTTCGCACACACTCAGCCCCCACACTTCAGCGATATAATTACCAGGCTTGTTCAGCATGTAACTTCTTTGGCTAGTCGCCTTCTGGAGGGGTTCACCCAGCAAGGACAAGTATTTGCTGTCACTCAAACTGGGACTTGTTGACTGGAAATCCCAGTCTCTGCAACCAAGTTGAATCTGCTTCAGGAATCAGGCATCCCCAGCTATCAACTCAGTCCTTCTTCGAGCTGTGTCAAGATGACTCTCCTCAGCTTCTTCCTCGAGATTATACAAGAAAACTCTGGTTACCTCCTACCAAAGGATCCTAACCAATAAAATTCTATCATGCCCTAACCACCCTCTGCACACAATGGCTTGGCTTATACAGTTGCAACTGTAACCAAACTGATTTCCTGCTTATTCAAAGTCTTTGCTTCCTGCAGTTACTGTGGACAGAGCAGCAGGGCAAAAAGAAAAAAAAAACTGAATGTGCGTTTAAATAATGACTTTCAGAGCCTGTCATTTTCCATTCATTTTGCACTGGAGAACACATTATGTTATAAATGAGTTAGCGTGTTCGTTTTTTGTTAATGAGGTTAGTTCATTAATCCTCAAATGTGTCTCCTGCAACAGAGGAATTTCAGGTAAAAATAGTGCGCATTTTGAATGTACAAATGTGTGCTTTTAACTGTAAAAAAAATGATTTGCATTGTATATGTAAAAATCGTTTTTGACTGAATAACCTGCCCTCACTTATATGTCCATGTTACACTGGCAACACATAGCTTGAAACAATTGCATCATAGCAATGCACCAAACCCATGCAGTGGTACTGCATAAAAAAAACATGCTACACATTGATCTTGTGCAGTAGTGCTGTACTCTGTGCTGTACTCTGTGTTGTAACAAGCTAAATAACCTTACACACCCATAGAGTCAAACATTTCAACTATGGCCCATGGAAACTTTTAATGTCCGCGGACATTATGAGTGTTCTTTGAACACTTTCAACTTGCCAGTGAACAATACGGACAGCGTCTTCAGGACACCCCCTACCAACATTTCAGGACAACGCGAGAGTTCTAAGAACACTTTCAACTTGACAACGAACAATACAGACAGCGTCCTCAGAACACCCCCATTTTGTTTATTTGCAAACATTTCAGGACACCGCAAGTGTTCTTAGAACACATTCAACTTGCCAGCGAACAATACGGACAGCGTCTTCAGTACACCCCCTACGAACATTTCAGGACAACGCAAGAGTTCTTAGAACACATTCAACTTGCCAAAGAACAATATGGACAGTGTCCTCAGGATACCCCATTTTGTTTATTTAAGAACATTTCAGGACACCGCGAGAGTTCTTAGAACACTTTCAACTTGACAACGAACAATACGGACAGCGTCCTCAGAACACCCCCATTTTGTTTATTTACAAACATTTCAGGACACAGCGAGTATTCTTAGAACATTTTCAACTTGACAACGAACAATACGGACAGCGTCCTCAGAACACCCCCATTTTGTTTATTTACAAACATTTCAGGACACAGCGAGTGTTCTTAGAACACATTCAACTTGCCAGAGAACAATATGGACAGCGTCCTCAGGATACCCCATTTTGTTTATTTAAGAACATTTCAGGACACCGCGAGAGTTCTTAGAACACTTTCAACTTGACAACGAACAATACGGACAGCGTCCTCAGAGCACCCCCATTTTGTTGATGTGCGGACATTTCAGGACACCGCAAGTGTTCTTAGAACACATTCAACTGGCCAGAGAACAATACGGACAGCGTCCTCAGGACACCCCCATTTTGTTTATTTACGAACATTTCCGGACACCGCGAGAGTTCTTAGAACACTTTCAACTTGACAACGAACAATACGGACAGCGTCCTCAGAGCACCCCCATTTTGTTGATGTGCGGACATTTCAGGACACCGCAAGTGTTCTTAGAACACATTCAACTGGCCAGAGAACAATACGGACAGCGTCCTCAGGACACCCCCATTTTGTTTATTTACGAACATTTCCGGACACCGCGAGTGTTCTTAGAACAGTTTCAGCTTGCTTGCGAACAAAACAGACACATATTGAGTCCTCAGAACACCCTTCATTCAGTTTATTTAGAACATTTCAGAACACCTGTGATGTCCGCAGACAAATCGAACACAACAAGAATGTCTACCACATAAAAAAACACTTTCAACCTATCTCATACTCTCCCACGCTCCCCAAACACTCCTACACACCAACACACTCTACTAAATACAAATTTTGAACCAAGCTTCACTGTGCTGTCTGTGGACTTCTGCGAATCCAAGATGGCGGCCGCTACCGAAAATCTGACGCGCTTCACGCTCCACACCGTCCAATCAGCAAATACGTCGCCTGTCCGCGGACATCACGCAAACTGATTGGCCAATCAGGACACTGTCCGCGGAGCGAACAGGGAAGTGTGTCCGCGGACCGAAGACAGATATCAATAATTTTTTATGACCTACTTTTTAAAAAAAACTACTGGACGGATTTTCACCAAATTTGCAAAAGCACGCTTTCGGGACCCCATTCAGTCTATGAGAAAGAAAAATGTTGGGACCCCCCCTATAACTTTGCCCCCCCTGGACAAATCCTCACCAAACTTTGCAAAGAAATTCAGAGTGGGCCATATACTTTTTTTTTTGCAAAGTTTGGTGAGGATTCGTCCAGGGGGGCGAAGTTATAAGCCGCCCAGAAAAGTGCTTTTCCTATGGAAACAGCAACTTAACCATAACTACATGGCCACTACCGTGGCCATGTAATATATATATTATATATAGAGTTCAGGCTACTGACCCTGTAATAAGCTTCTCAAAACACATATTCTCTTTTTTAACCACTCTAGCAAATGCCATGCAGTGCAACATTCATCACCTGCTCACACGAAGCAGCACATGATTACAATGCTCTGCATTTCAAAATGTTTCCTTTTACAAACATTTTGGTGAAAATAAAAAAAATGCATATGTTGATGTACAGCAGCACTGTGCCACTTTTCCATAAAATAAGGGAAAACCAGATAAAATAGACCTGTAGACCATTTTGAAGTGGCACTTAGTTTCTCACAGTTTAATATGTTGGCAGCAAATGCATACATCCCAACAGCACCCCTTCCAAAGTATAGGTTCTAATTAAGTCTGTCTTTTTTCCTTTGCATTCTGTCATTTCCATTTGACTTTGCCCATTACAAAACTGAAACTACAAGTCCCAGAATGCAAAGAAAGAAACACGACTGAACTTCAAGATTCAAAACTGTGACATGTATATCAAATAAACATATGAAATGCTGTGCTTTTCAAAATATTGTGTGGAAGCCCTTTTAAGAACGTTAAAAAATGCATATCTGCATTTCCAGTAGCACTGTGTCACTTTTTCATAAAAGAAAGTAAAAGTAGAAAAAATAGATGTGTATACAATTTGTAATTGGCACTCAGTGTGTGCCAGTTTAATTTATTAACAGTACATGTATACGTCCTAATATAACCCATTGCAATCTTCAGCTGCTTATGCAGTCCTACTTTTTTTCTCTACATTATGTGACTTGTACTCCAACTTTCACAATGGTAAAAGTGGAACTACAAGTCCCATAATGCAAACAGCACTACATAAACACCTACAAATTAGTATGCATTATGTTGGCAAGTATGCATATACTCTTATCACACTGCCATTTAGAAGTGTACTACAACTCCTTTCCATGAACATTCCCTCTCTTTAACTAAATCTTACAGAGCTTTTGCAAATGCACATACACATTTCTTAAATTTCATGAAAATGCTCCTAAAAGCAACCATTTTTAACCGCCCACCAATTTTATTAACCTTTGGTTCACCATTCCTTCTTCCATTGTAAATATAAACCTTAAACCTATCAGTTCTTCGCCATTACCACATATCCCCACTAACTTTCTTTCACAATTATAGGAAACAAACACATCAATGCAATCAACAACTGAAAAACGAATACCCTTTGCATCCGACAAAGTAAGTACATTAATGTGCCAGGTATATGTATGTAATTATAGCAGCACAGTTCCACTATATATATTACCCCATACTACTCTTTTCAAACCAACATTTCTTTCACTACCATTATATTCAAGCCATTGACACTCCTACTATTCCAATCTACACATCACCATTGCCACTCGTTGCACATGTCGTCCCCTCATGCTTGACGAATACCTGTATAGGCATTGCTTACGCAGGTTGCCATTATTAAAAGCTTGTAAAGTGCATACAGTATTAGAGACGTACGCTCAATCTTACCGGAGCTATTCCTGTCTATCAGTGACCTTTTATAGTAACTGTGAATGACTGTCAATGTGACTGATAATTTACTCCTGCCCTACGATTACGTGTACATATACTGCTTATCTTTGTTATCCTTATTAAGAGTGTTTTTAAATGTTTACATTATTGTAGGCAGGCGCCTAAATTTTTCATATGAGCTATTCCTGCCTGTCTGTGACCTATTGCATGCAATTGTGCTTGATTGTCTACAGCAGTACTTCACTCACGCCATAGCATAACTAACATGTGACGTTCTGATAATTGTCCAATTACATCCAGGGAAGCCACATCTATGCTGCTAACTTGATCTAATTCATACTCCCTTTTTATAGCCTTGCCACACTGAAACCTCACTTGTGGACATAGTTCCCACTATAGCCTACGCATTATTATGCAGTGGACTCACTGGACACATCGAACACTTGACTTGCTACTTATTACCACCCTAAGTGGAAGGCCCGCCCTGAACGATAGTGCCCCCGTGTTGCCCTCTCACATGACTTACCTAGAAAACACACAACATAATCTTACACGCCTCCTTCTCATTCCTAGCCTTGCCTACCTATCTACCTTAAGCTGCCAATCCTTATCTTCTCCTACTTAGGCTAGGTTCTAGGCTTACTTATACCCCCTCCGGCCTTTTTTTCCTTCTTGGAGGCGGCCGGGTTACCCCCCTGACCCCTTGCTGTTACATTTTGCACCTTCCCAGGTGCTGTTTCCTGCCCTTCCTGGGCTTTTGTTTCTTGTGGCGCCGTTTGGACACCCCTCCCTACGCTTTTGCGCTGTTTTCCCCCACCCCGTGCCTAAACTCCCAGACCCTCTATCGTCCTGCATTTCATGCGGCCCAGGGCCTGGGTCATAGGCTGAGTAGTGTGGGTTCACTTTGCTTCTCTTACCAGATCCCTACCTAAGTAATAAATCACAGACAACTTATGTATATGGAAAAGTTGTAGGCCGTAGGCATATTATTTTCTTACAGAAAATACAACTCAACAAAATAAATACACTGCCATATGCTTTTGGGCACCTTGTGTCCAGTCCCGAAGTTGCCCAAGGCTCCTCCTGAGTCTTTGTTATCCCTGGGCCTTCGTTCCTGGGCACATGCCGCGACACCTGAGCGGGTGTTCTTTACGCCCGCTCAGGTCCCCCCCAAAAGCCCCCTACCTACAACCTCGTTCTTGGAGTGCCCTGAAAATGTTGGCGGGAAAAACCCCCATCCCTTTCCTTGATAGGTGTACCCCATCCTGGTGAAATATGTCCGGATTGCTCCGGTGTAAGCCATGTTTTATGAAGTGCAGACCTGTGCTCCTGCAGTACTTTTCTACTGATTTATTTAGTTTCTTTCTGGCTATTTCGATTGCGTGCCTCTTCTGTGCCCCATACCAGACCCTTCTTGGTATTATTTCTGACATAAAAATCTCGGTTTTCCACCAGCTGCGGGCTATGCTATGCAGCGACTCGCAAATGTTCCTTTGTAATTTACCCCTATTTGTACTCATCACTCCGAGATGTATAACTAGGTACTCAGGGGGGTCCCTGAAACCTATCAGGTCCGACAGCCTGTCGTGGATGTCCTCCCAGTGCATCCCTGGGAGCAGAGTCTCAGGAGCTACAACCAAATGGCTAGCTAGCCCCCAGTCCTGACAGTTCAGACATCAGTGTAGCCCCTGGTCTTTTCCAGACCTAGCAACACCCCTGCCCGGGAGGCCCCACCAGGATGTAATTGTGTTCCTGAAATGTAGTCCTTGCTTCTCCTCTTCCAGCCACCTGCCTGCCCGGGTCACGAAAGAGTGCCCCACTATCCATGCCGATTTGTAGGGTCCGGCCTCTATGGAAACGGGGGAGATAGTGTTATATCAGTTCCTCCCTTATGTATTTTTTAAAACATTGCAACTTCCATCCCCCAATTCTTCTCATCCCCTTCACTCCCAGGCCCCCCCGCCCTAGCAGTGGTCGCTGCTCCTATCCTGAAAGAGTGTGTTCCAAATTCGGCTGGATCCATCCTGCTTTTGCCACCGCCTGTTTCAATACTTACTGCCTGAAACTGGTACCTGCTGAGTGCGCTTCGTCCCTATGTATTAATAACTGCCCGTCGACCTCTGGTCGCAGATCTAGGAATTCTTGAGTGATGCATCTGGGACAGTGGTCCTTCTCTCTGATGCAATTGAGATCTATTGCTCTCCCCTTCCCCGTTTGGTCTGTTTTAGGTTTCTTTAGCATTATAGACATCCCCTTTTTTCCCATACTAATGTCTTTCCTTGCCAGGCCGTCTCCTGCCACCGTATTCCTGGCTACCAGTTCCCCTACTCTGAAAGTCACATAGTATGCTAGCGCAAATGCTGCCCTGAACAGCGCTGTTTCGTACGTGCTGCTGCATGTGTCTCGCAGCACTTTTAACAGAATTATCAACTTCCCAAAATGTACCGGCCTTCTGTTATCTGGTTTCTTCCCCTCTAATTTCACCCATCCCCTCATAGCGTTTTTTATTTTAGCGCTGTCGGTCGGGTCCGGTATGCCCGCCACTTTTGTGGTATATGCCACCGCCGCTAGGTGCGCTGCTGCCCAGCTTTTCTTTTTCCCTTTGGCAAATGCCCCTTCGAGAAATTCACAAATTTTTTCCATTGACATTTTATCCACCTCTTTTACACCTGTTTCCACCAACACATCTTTTACATGCTTTTCGTACTGCTTACCCGTTTTGTACGTTAGGGCGTTCCTGGTCAGCTTGTCGATGACCCTTTCCTTTCTCCGTTCTTCTCCCACTTCTTTTGAGTCGACCTTGTGGCCAACTATGCTTTCCTTTCTAGTGCCTCCAATGGGACCCATGCCTTCCGCGGCGTGGGCGTTCTTTCCTTGTCGGTGTTCGGTCTCAGCTCCCTGAATTTCTCCCACTGAAAGCGAGAGATTGCATCAGCCACCACATTTTCTTCCCCAGCGATATGCCTCGTCTTTATGCATGTATTTATTTTTAGGCTTTCCAGTGTGATTGCCCTCATTAATTCCAACACTATCATGCATGACGCACTTCCTTTGTTTAACACGTGCACCACCGCCATGTTATCTGACCATACTGCCAACTCCTTGTTTCCTAGCTCTTCCCCCATACGCATAACGCGACCCATATCGGGAAGAGCTCCAGCAGCGTTATGTTTTTTGTCCATTCCGCCACTTGCCATATTTTTGGCCACTTGCCTGCACACCATTCTTTCCCCATTATTGCGCCAAAACCAAGGCCACCTGCTGCATCGGTGAACAACACCCTTTTACCTTCCTCGTTCGCCGGTGAGCGCCATATCACCGACCCATTGAAGTATTTCAGAAATTCTGCCCACACTTCCAGATCTCTCTTGATACCTCCCCCTAGCCTGACTCTGTGGTGCCCCTTGGTAGCACCTCTCGTTTTCGGCTCAATACTTCTCTGTAACACCCTCCCCTGTGGTATGACTCTTCCTGCGAAGTTCAGCTTTCCTGACAGCGCTTGCAATTCTCTCACTGTCGCTTTGTTTTTTCCTTGTAGTTCCTTTATTGTCTTCAGCAGATCTGTCACCTTGTCCTCTGGGATCCGACACCTTCCTTTGTTTGAGTCAATTTCTATACCTAGGAATTGGATAATCTGCGTTGGGCCCATCGTTTTCTCCTCCGTCAGAGGAAAGCCCCACTTGCTTGTTATTTCCACGAATTTGTCCAGGGTTGCCCTGCATAGCTCCGAACCTTTGGGCCCGACGAATAAATAATCGTCCAGGTAATGTACCATCATGGACTCCCTCATTTCTTGTGTTACTGCCCATTGCAAAAATGAACTTACCCTCTCAAAATATGCACATGAGATGGCGCACCCCATCGGGAGGCATTTTTCTACGAAGTATTCCCGCTCCCAATGCATACATAACCATCTTTGTGATCCGCTGTTGACTGGCAACAGGCGGATGCCGATTTAATGTCTGCTTTCGCCATCCAAGCCCCTTTTCCCGCTTTCCTGACCAGCTCTATTGCCTCCTCGAAGTCTGAATATGATACTGTTGCATCGCTCTGGGCGATGCCGTCGTTCACTGAGGCCCCCGGGGGGTAGGATAGGTGGTGTATCAGCCTGTATTCCCCTTCGTTCTTTTTCGGCACCAGCCCTAGTGGAGAGGATATAAATTCTTTGAATGGTAAGGCCGTAAAGGGGTCCTCCACCCTCCCCAGTTCTACTTCTTTCCTGATCTTACTGGTCACTATATCTCTGTTTTCGGTTGCCGATTTTGCATTGCTGGGCGCGAATCGAGTAATCTGCGTCCGATCCGTGCCCAGCAATGCTTTCACAAAAGATGCGGTTGGAAAGGGGAGAATCTCCCCTTTCCAACGACACCTCCCTCGATCTCTGGCTTGAAATATAGCCAGAGAACGAGGGGGAGAAAGGTGGAGACTCATGATGACGTGAAATTGAAGGTACTCCAGCCCCCTGGCAGTGTAGCCTGGGGGTTGGATTTCAGTTTTGAGTGATCCCTGCTTTGCAGGGATCTGTCAAAACAAGGTGCCAAAAAGGACAAGCTATCTCGTCCACGGCACTATGGAGGTAATGTCAAGGACGAGATATCTTGTCCTTGGCACTTAGGGGGTTAAAGAATAGGAAAACTGTGGCCTAATGGTAATGCAATGGCAGATTGTTGTTGCAGCAGCATTTGGTGTCTTATAGTAGAGGCTGGGAGAGAAGAGTACTTCATATGTAAGGTGAAGTGTTGTATATAAATACTTTGGCAGTATACAGATATGTGTGAGCAAATGTAGAATGGTAGCAGTGTAAGGGATCTAATGAGAGAGGATGGAAAGTGTGACATGTATATTGAATGAAACATGGAATTAAACATGGAAAATGCTTACCATTTAGAAATGTTTCATTTTAGGAGTATTTTCATGAATGTTAAGAAATGAATATGTGCATTTATATGAACTCTGTGTCTAACTTTGATGTAAAAGTAAATAAAAGTAGATGGAAGGGATGTGCAGCACTTGGTGTGTGTAAGTAATTATTATTAATATGTTGGCAGTACATTCAAACTTGCCAAAATGATGCATTCCAATCTGTAGGTGGTTAAGTAGTCTATTGTTGTTCTTTTGTTTTTGTTCTGAGACTTGTAGTTCCACTTTTCTCATTTTAAAACTTGAACTACAAGTCCCAGATTGCAGAGAAAAATAACAGGAGTGGATATGCACCTACGGATTGGAATGGGTTATATTAGCAAGTATGCATGTGCTGCCAATATATTAAACTTCCACACACCAAGTGGCACTTAAAGATGTTCTACAAATGTTTTGCATCTGCTTTTTCTTTCTTTTAGAAAAAGGTTACACACAGTATTATTATAAATGCAGATATGCATTTGTTTTACTTTTAGTAGAATTTTCCTAAAAACACACACATTTAAACACACAGCAGTTTATATTTTGATATGGATGTCACACTCTCAAACAGTGAAGTCCAGTTCTGTATTTTCTTTCCATTTTGGGATTTGTAGTTTGATTTTATAATGTGAGAAGTGGAATTACAAGTCACAGAATGCTAAGAAAAAAATGAAGACTTGATAAGCACCTACAGATTGGAATGGTTCATGTTGGCAGGTTTGCATGTACTGCCAACATATTAAACTTGCAAACTCCTAGTGCCACTTAAAAACGTTCTACAGATGTTTTTCATCTGCCTTTTCTTTATTTTAGAAAACAGTTAAAGTGCGGGTCTAAAGGCACATGTGCATTTTGCAACTTTCATCAGATTGCTCTTAAAAAGAAATATGTTTAAACGCACAGCATTGTAAGTATTTGCTGTTTCATGTGAGCAGGTGCTGAATGCTGCAATGCATGGATTTTGCTGGAGTGGTTAAAAAGAGAATATGCTTATTGAGACGCTTATTACGGGGTAACTAGCAGGAACCCCCATTTAAATATTTATATATTTGTAAAAGAGTTGAAGAAAATACTTTAAAAAATATAAGCATATCTGTACTATGTATTGTTAGATGCAGATGTTGAATCTGGAAATAGCAATCTTGGAGAGTTTCACAGTAGTTATTGATGTGGATGGTTGTTATTAACAGGAGATATGTACTCCCAGAGTTGAAGTGTACATCTGAAGTGTTGAAGTGAGATGAAAGAGTTAGGTGCAGAGTTTTTGGATGTGATTGGTGGATGGATGTGTGACTGTTTGAAAGCAGCTAATGAGGCAGTGTTACAAACATGAAAGTGGAAAGGGTAGAAGGGCTGTACTGTGCTATGGGCTCTGCGAACATCGCAGTAGTCCACGTATGGCACGTGCCAAATGCAGGTCTTTTGAAGATGCCTGGCTGTCAGAGGGGACTGTGGGGATTAGCCAATAAGGTGTTGTGGTTTACAGGAAGATAGGGTAGCAGGTGTTTTATTTGTTGTGTGCATGGAAGATGGATGTGACGATTGCTAGGAAGAAGATGAATGTGTGGATGGTGGGAGATTGTTTTATGAATTATTTAAAGGTTATACTGAATTTTGTGGAATCTCTGCTAATATTGGATTTCAGGGAGTGGAAGTTTGGTGGTATACAGTTTCTGGGCTAAACTTGATGAGTTTATTATCTTTTTGTCAGAGTACGTCTCAATTCCAATATCCAGATATTAATATTGTGCATTGTGGAGGAGATCGTTTGGGCTATATTTGCAGCTGGCATTAAACGATATGTTCCAAATTTTAGTGGAACTATTTCCATGTGCAAACATTATTTCTTTCTGAAATAAATCCAAGGAAAATATGGAGATGTCCAAATGTGTTTTGTGTACAAATGGAAGAACCTAAGCACCATCTGAATGAAGTTGTACGTGCTTTTTTGAATGGCTTAGGCATGGCATCTTTTCCAAATGAAAATATCAAGTTGGATGGTGTAAATACTTTTCGGAGCAATGGAGTGGATTTAAATAATGTTGGGAATTACATTTTTCTTTTGAATGTTAAAAATGCTTTGAAAACATGAATGTAAACAACTTAAATGGGAAAATTAGAAGTGCATAGGAAAGCATGCGTTAGTAGGTGTTAGATACAAAAATGAGACGAGAAAAGAACTTGAAAACCAAAAAGAACTAAAAAAAGGTTATTTTAAGAGCCACCATTATAACATAAATTGTTTAAATTGAGTGTAAACCTCCCCACCGCTTCAATTGGACATAATAGCCATGGATACCGTGATAGTCTGCAAATGGCATATGGTGCCACATCAGGATCTTTGAGGATGTCTGCCATGGAAAGGAGACTGCAGAGACCGTGGGTAGTTGTGGATGTCCACAGACATTGGGGGATGAGCCAATCAGGCATACTGGGTGTTGTGTGTGGTGTGCAGGAAGACTGGGTAGCAAGAGTTAATTTTGTTGTGTGCAGTGAAGATGACAATGGCTATGGCTTTGAGGAAGCAGACAGTCTAGATTGTGGGAGACTCATGGATCCATTGGCTGGTGATGAATTTCAAGTTTCATGGTATGGACATGATTGTAGTGCACTGTGGAGGAAACAGTTTAGGCTATGTTTCCGGAAAGTCATTATAATTTGCAATGAAGGAAACATTTGGAAAATTGATAGAACTGTTTCCACATTCATAGCTCAGAGACAAATGTGGATGCGTTCAAATTTATTTGTCGACAAATTGAGAAAGCAAGGATCAATGTGAATAAAGTTGTATGTATTTGTTTTTGCGGGATACTGGAATGGCATCTGTCCATAATGAAAATACATTTAATATTGCCAATATTTTTAGAAGAGGTGCAGTGCATGTCACTGATGTGGGCAATCAGATTTCTCATGAAACCATTTCAAATTGCATTGAATCAGTGTTTGTGAAAATGCAGAATATGGATTGAAGTATTCTTTAGTTGTTGAAGTCTGGAAAAAGATAAAACAGAAAAAAAATGAGAAGCACTTTTTGCAAAAGTTAGAAAAAATTATTAAGTTCAGTAGAATAATTGTTAGTTGAGTACATAAAACCAAAGAATTAAAATATATATATATATAAAAGGCAAAAAGAGAAACACAAGTTATTTTAAGAGCCACCTTTTTGAAAGAAAAACAATTAAAATGATTTCAATTCTCTTACACCAAATCTGGAATTTTCCAGATGTCCACGCATTACTGTGTCTGTGGACTATGCAAGCTGCAAATGGTTTTTCAGGAGAGGCAAGGTGGGGAAGAGAAGAGAGGGAAGGGGCACAAACCACAGAGACAGAAAGGCAGTTGGACAGTGAAAGATGCTGGATGGACCTTATATTTAAGGTGGGGGCAGTGTTTCTCATGCTCCCTGACTGCAGCCTTGAAAGCACTATGAAACTGCTCCTCGCACAGATCGGTGCTTTGCAGTACAAACATAGCACTATGACCCTCATAAGCAAAGGGTCAACAACATTCTGTATGTTGTGTTTGGCAGCTGCTGGGATCCTCTGCCCCAAATGAGTATTCTTTGTGGTGACAGGGGCAGTCAAGGAAGATGGGGTAAAGGCTGTCAACCTACTTTTCCCTGAGAAAGGTATTGGCTTTCTCAGAGCACCTGGGTGGTTGGAATAGGTGGTGCGGCGCATGGAGGTGGGCTCATAGGAGTACAGCCCAGGTTTTCCATGACTGTACTCAGTGGATCTCACCTTGGATGTCTGAGCGTTGGTACACCTCCAATGATAGTAAAAAATCACCACACCAGGAATCACTCTGGGCGCTGGAGATAGGGACTTCCTCTTGATCCTCATCTGTATCTCCAAGCCTGGTCCACTCTCCAGGCCCTCCAAGCTGTTGTGGTGTTGGTGGGGGTGGCTGGAGAGGAGGGATTGCCATGAGTGATGCCATTTGCAGCACAATTGCAGCTCTTCCAAATAACTCTGCAAAGCAGGTGCTCTCTCCTGGACTGCCAGATTGCGAATGACCTTCAGAGGAACTGTTTGTGGACCGCACGACTGTCAGTGGACAACCAAGTCGAAAACAGGCTTTGGAAAGTTGTGAAAAGATTTCAGATCAACTAAGAATGGGTCTGGGATCTCTGCAAGGGTCAACTTCATACTTGAAACAACCTAGTTGACAGAAAATGCAGTTTTAAACTGTCTGCAGTGATGAACAGTGTCCGCAGACATGCCATCACGTCGCAAAGATGTGGTCACATGATGATGTCCGCGGCCATGACGACCATCCACAGACACCATCGGGTGGAAGACACAAGGCACATTTGCGTGAGTGTCAGTAGAACAGGCGTGCAGTCTGCAGACTAAATAAAAGTGCATCATGCAAAACCAGACATGCTGTCCGGGGGCACCTCCATTTTGATAACAGACACCCCGAACAGTCTGGGGTGTCTGTTCTCAAAATGGAGGTGTACCCGGACAGTCATATGGTCTGCGGATAATAATTGAGGTTACAAAAAGAAATGACAGTCCAATATACAACATATGTTTAGTATACAAAAATACATGTATTTATGAAAGGGATGGGGTATCAGAATGGGAAACATAAATGGAAGAATTTGGAATTCATGTACAATAATGATCAGGGGAGGAAGGGAGTGAAGTTTCATCAAAGTGCCTTTCAATCATATTTTGGGAATTTGATGGGGATGATTGCTGGGGAGACAGGGGACAGGTGCAAGAAGGACAGTGATAATCAACATTTTTAATAATGTGATTTGTAACATAATTTAAAAGTTCCTTAACCATTTTTACTGCTAAGGAATTTGGTCATAATGGAAAATCCCATGCACCTAGGATGAGCAATCTCGTCTTTAGCACTTAGTCATTACTAAGTTTATCCGATTTTGCAGACAACATCATGATTTCATTATGTACAGTTGGGGACAGAGTTTGTCTTTGTCATTCTTGGGATTCACCATTGGTGTGTTGTTTCTTCATGTAAACTATGTACTATAAGACAAAATTATTAGTTCATTGAGGTCTGTAGAAATGAATGTATTTCTTTATATTAAAAGATGTATTGTTTACCATTAGAGATGTTATCATTATTCTTTAATGTTGGGAAGTTTTCTTCCAACCACTGAAGTGTGTTTGCCATTTCTGTTAAAAGAAAAGAATATTAATATTTTCTTATAATAAATGTTTACATAGTGAATAGTGATAATAAAGAAATAAGTACAGTGTACTGTTTGGTGAGAGATGTTTTTGGAATAAGCGAATGGTGTATGTAAGTCTCTATGAACAGTTGTACTGAAGTGATAATATAAGGTGTATGTCATCAATGACATTTATGATGTCATCTTTGATGTCCTGGGTGTTAGTCTTAGCAGTGTGTGCTTTTCTATGTTCCCAGTGCTGCCTGAGAGACTATTGTTTTCACTTTTGCTATTTGCATTCTGGTATTTGTTGTCTCCCAGGCTAGCTGGGGGAATAATGCCACAAGTGTACACTTCTAGCCTAACATTGTTCTATAAGGATTTATATATTTGAGTGACAATATGGTATGTGTACTTTTCAAGTCTTCTTTATAAAGCAGAGTATTGTTGAAAGCCAGACATGGGAGTGAGGAGGGGAAACGATGAGAGGGCAAGAAAGTCATGAGTATTCTTCCAGGATTTGACAAGAGATGTTACAATCCTGGACACTGGTAAAGTAATTTCCCCTGCTTGTGGCTGCTTTTCAGGGCACAAGTAAATGACACAGGTGGGTGGACATTGTTAGCTTGCTTTTAGATCGCAGATGCAACCCCTTGTTTTTTTTTTTGGGTTGACAAGCTTGCTCATGTGTTTGGCTATCAGGATTTTGCTCAGGTTGTCATGTTCCCAGTGCAGACGCTTACCCACAAGACCACAAGCACTTTTTTCATATTGGGATTTTGTTTTACAGAGACTATGTCACTACAGATTGCTGGGTTTGAGAAGGTGAGCATTTGTTATACTTTGCCTATATATTTAATGGAACATTTCCACTCTCAGTTATTTTTCTGGTGTTCATTGCTATTTTGTCTTGCACACTTTTTTTCTGAGGGGAAGGTTAATTGAACTACATTTTCATATTTATATATTTCACTTCAAGCTATATGTTCACTTAATGTGCATTTATTTATGGGTGCCAACTTTTGATTTTAGCTAGGGGGGCTTTGGCATATGTTATTCTTGCAGCCGGTAATTTTTGCAGTTCGTTGGGGTTGTGCAATGTGTGACAACAGTCACTAAGAGACTAAGAGACCGGCCATACAACAAGAAGCTTGTAGCACGTTGCTTAAACAAAGTGTGTGATCCTTGGCAAATTAATTAATCTCACTGCTCATTGCCTCAAGAAATTCTGAGTTCTCCAAGTCTTCCATCTTTTATACATAACAATACCACTGTCAAAACAGTGGTGATGTATGAAAGTCTTTGAGCGTGGTCGGATTAGGGTGGATTTCAAAGGCATATGTCATTCTTGCAACACATCATGAGAGATTTTACCCTACTTATGCACGCACGTATCCATGATTGTTTGAAGGTGGCACACGGAAAGACACTGATAAACAATGATAACACAGATTCTGAAATGAAAAACAGGAAACCCAAATGATAATTATACACACAGCTGTGGCAAAGAGTAATAATTTAAAAAAATGTAAGGGACTTTAACAGATACAGTGATCAGGAATTTATTTAAAAAATACATTGGGCACGGGCAGAGGGCGTGCCCACTGCCCATGGCTGGAAGCCCATGGCTAGTGGTCTGGTATCGATTAACAAAATACAGGAGGCACGGCTAGAGGCCATGGCTTATGGTCTGGTAGTGATTTAAAATATACTGTGGGAGCAGCTAGAGGCCGTGCCCAGTTGCCATGGCAAGTGGACTGGTAGTGTTCTAAAATGGATTGAGGGGTCGGCAGAAGACCAAGCCACCCGGCCATGGCTGAAGGCAAGGTCATGGCTAGTGGTCTGATAGTGTTCTAAAATATACAGTGGGCATGGCCAAAGACTGTGGCAATTGACCATGGCTAATGGGCATGGGCAGTGGTGCGGAAAAAATCTATAGAATAACAAAACCCTTGAAATTCAATTACAAATATTTAGTTGCAAGGATTTTAAGGTGAGCAATACATTGTGAAAAAGCCTTTGAAATTCAAGGAAACCACTGTAGTTGCAGGGACGTTAAGGTGAGTACTTAACGCAAAACAAAACCCTGAAATTTATGGAATGCCACCTTAACATAGGCCCCTGTTGCTCAACCTTTGACCACAATGTTGACATCATTGGTGACATCACGCATTACATCAGCTATGACATCACTGGTGATATCACAAATCACATTAAAACACTAACTGTCATGACCAGTTATCACTGCCTTTAGCCGTGCCCACTGTATATTTTAACTCATTAAGGAGAAACTAGCCATGGCCTTTGGCCATGGCCAGTGGCAAAGGCCTCCAACCATGCCCATTGTATGTTTTAGGCAAATATTGTCACACAAAACTCTTATAAAACAGATATATACATTCACTCTTAGGAGCAATAGATTAGCATTTGTTACAATGACCAGGGCAACATAGGTAACTAGTTCAGATGCGTGAAGATAGAAAAAAACTCTTAGAATCAAACCTAATGACTGGTGCTAGTAGGTAGGTGTTGACACCAGGCTAACCAGGTTCTTCTAGGTCTAGGCTGATTGAAAGCAGCAGGGACTACTTTTTAGCTCACAGCAATTTTGCTGATGCCTGCCCTGCTAAACTATATATGGAAAATGTTTTTTTAACACTTATGCTATCACACACAAACCAGCTTCCCTAATTCTTACAAAGTCCAACCCTGAGATGGTTTGTGGCATTGGGCCCAAAAGGTCACACGTTTAAAGTGTACATTGTTTCCAGTAAGGTTTATATAGAGATTTGAAGTGCCAGTAGTTATGATTAAAGCATTTCAAATTTACATTAAGTTCAAGTAAATTTCAGAGTAGGACTCAACACAATCCAACAACTAGGATAATCCTAGGGGCCTATCCCTAACCAAGCTTCCACCACTAAATCTCACGTAAGAGTGAGTTAGGGCCAGGACTTTACACCCATGTGACCCTATGGGAGACAGGGGTGGTGGGGCAGACACATTTATGCTAACTTATCCCCCCTTACTCTGATTCTTCCAGCGACCACTGTTGTTGTGCCCGCAGCACTTTCAATCAGTGGAACATGTATATGCAATGAGACAATAATTCTAACTATTAATGGGTGAATGTATATCTGTGCCATATCACTGAGGCTCAGTCTTATACACAGTTTACCAATACTACACCCAATAAAGGACACCCATAAATGACATCTCTTAAACAATACAATCCGAACTAGTAAAATATTCAGTGAGATGCTATCAAAAGGATTCACAAAGTAAAAGCAGTTACAGGCAATGCTTAAATCCAACATGCAGGGATATTGGCCATTTGCGGGCCATTGAACACTGTTGTTATATTAACTATGTGCACATGGAAAATATTGTTTTGTGCAGTGTGACCCAAGGTGTAAACTCTAACAGGACCATGTTAGCCTTTCTTCTGTCTCGAAATCTTTTTCTGGTTGTACCTACTTTTTCTTTCCACTACGGCTTTGACACATTTTTAGTCACTGTTGTTCTTTATGGACACGGTGAAGGCTGTCCCTTTGTACTTAACTATACGTCTATGCAGAATAAAAACCACATACTGCATATTGGTTATCAATTCTATTATTGTTGTGTTGATTCGTAAACCCTGCTTTTGTGCTTTTTGTTTTGCTTATTCATTAAACTGCTGTTTTGTAGTAAGGTACCCTTCATTCACTTCCTTTTGTGACTTTACAAAACTAGCCAGGCTGCATTGAATGTACAGTTAGGGGACCAGGCTTCTTCCTTTTTAGCAGGTGTAAACACACCATGCCGTCATGTCTTCCCATCACCCATGGATTTCATTACTTAAGGAAAGTGACTTGCAGGACAGCAGGAGAGGACAAAAACGAGGAGACCGGGTAGAGACGGGACAGAAAGTATCTGGGAATGTGGTATTATAGATGCCCTCTTTGACTTTCTTTAAAGATTCATGAAATCCATGTGTTTCATTATTTCAGCTATTAATCATTGCTACTAACAATGTTTCAGTTCTGCTCAGTGTGTAGGTCATTTGTCTTAAAGTAACATTGCTTTGGTTATTACGTTTCTGAGGTTACTTATTTTAGATGTTGGCTCCTCAAGTTGACTAAAACGTTCTTTTTGTGCGGTCAGTACGTACTTGATGTATGAATTCATTTCGAATTGTATTAAGTGAATTATGAATTCTGTATTTTGATATTACATTCTTATTTTCTGTCCATTACGATATATGAACGCAATACAAATCAGTAAACTTAAAATATACAGAAAGGAAAAAGAACATCCCATTGCAGTCAAACATGGGGCAAGCTTAATGCGTATGCTAAATAGTGTAAAAATTGAAATAGTAGCACCCAGCCAACTACAGACCAGAAGCCAAAAAACAACACATTGTAGTGAACTAATTAGTATAATGAATATGCAACATATAGGAATGGACAAAAACTGGTGCGGGGTCTCGGCAAGGTAACCCCACCCCGTATTATTAAACGGTGTTGTACCTAGCACATTGGGATAAACACTAATCTGCATGAAATGTAACTGCTCAGCTGAATGCCAATAAAGCTGGTGAAGTTGGCACCACTTTTATTTACCTAATTCCGTTCCTTGAATACTCACAGTTAGTTTAAAACATGCAGAACCTTAAAGGAATAGTGCAGCCAAAAATATCATTGTCTCAAGTGTTCGGACATGTGTTTTTAAGCATACGTTGATCGATCGTACAAACATTTCCTATGCACCTTAACGTAGTTTTCCTCTTTTTTACACATACGAAATCAGGCAGCAGGGCGCGGCCAGCTTATGATAATCTTATCTGTTGCCGTACTGCCCAAGGTGGACTGCCCTGGCGGCACTAAATCATATCCCCCGCCCCTGAGGCTGACATCACCAAACCTATTGATATTCTCTGCAATGACGTTACTGGGCAGCATAGCCAAACGTGCCCAGTCATCACCTAAGTGTTAACGTTAGTTGACACAGAAGCCGGAATGTCAACACACACCATCTCACAACACAGCGCGTCCCAATTCTGAACATAAAAATAAACTTTTAAAGGCAATAGCAAAACTGTGCAATTTGCAAAGTACTTTTATCTCACAATAAACGCTCCGAGAACATTCGGCGATTGCCGTATTCAAGCTTTTTTCTTGATCCACAAATGTTTATCGTGAGTCACACGGTGTTCCTTTTGGGTATAAGAAGTGCATTAGATGCACCATGATTCGCAAGGCTTGGGCATCAGCTTGGCAGTAGGCCACCATAAACGATGTCAGGTTGCTCTTTATCACTGGTGCCGCGTAAGGGCATATCGGCCGGTGGCGATCGCCCCAAAAAAGTGTCCCTGTGATCCAGCCATTCAAGTGTATCTGCAGTTGCCGGTTAAAATAAAACATCTGTTGGTATCTGGAATCGATGACAATCACAGAAAAACAGGATGAAGCTGTTTGAAAAACATAACAGAAATTTGTCTCAGTAGCCGATCTTTATTACAATTTATCATTTTACCCATTAATTCGGCCTGTGTTAAAACTAATGATGAGCACAGACGTGAAACAATGGGAACACAGAGAAAAGAACATGGGAAGTAGTCTACAATTTGCTTCAGAGGTTAGTGCTATGGAATATGTTCAGCTCGAAATGGGATGCGGAAGTTGAAGCTACAATTCGAAGAACAGATAGAAGGCATTTTAATTAAATATTAGCATGGAATTTGGCGATTGTGTAACCTGGGGAAACCCAGTGGTGGACTACATGCATCTCGATGCTGGACTGCCCATGCGCCCGCAACAAAGACAAGTACAAGTACACACACAAGTTTTATTTTCATGTCATTGCAATATGCCACAAAGAACAACCCAGTACAATGTAAGCCAGCAATAATGGTCAGAAAATGAAACCTTGACTCGATGGTCTATAAAATCGTCAAAAGTAAAACTTACATAATATTCGGCTTTTCCATTCTCTCTGTGTAACGCAGAGACACCATTCAGATCAACAAATTATCATAAAATTAAATTACATGTTCCTTTGTCCAGTTTTGGAATGGTGAACCTTATCATATTTGACAGTATTACACCCCTCCCTTCATTCATTGCTTTCTGAATCCTCCCTTTCTTTCAAGGTCGAAAAACAATTGAACCTTATACTGTGTACGATGAGTGGGTTTGCTCAGCTTGCAAGCAAAAATTCAAAGCCGCTGACCTTCACTCAGAATGGGAGCCAATAGCCCTTCAGACCATAGTGGCATTAGAAATATTTTTGAAAAACATATGAATTGTTTGCTGCCATCCACCAATGGCGTGCACAATTTCTAGTCATTTACTTTGTTCCTCTGGAGTACTTCGCACTCTCCCAGTGACTCCCACAGCCAGCCCACACAACCTGTCAGCTCAGCCCATCTCCTGTTCACACAGCAAACCACACAAACATTTTTCGCAAGGAGAAAGTCTTGATCCCTGACAAAATGTGCTCATATGAGAATGTCCGAGCAAGCCCTGCTGTAACCCCCTCCTGCCAGGCCGCGGTCCCCTGAACCCATGACCGCAGTTCTCCTTGAATGCATCTGGTTTCCAGACCCTAACCCCGCACCACCTCAACCTATATATTAGAGGCCTATAAATTGCACACGTGTGTTTGTACTATCCCACTTTGGGTCACTAGCGAGGTGAAGGGTCTGGGGGTCTTGCCCCTGAGGCAAACAGTGGGGGTTGGAATTGATAGCTGACACGTCTGGCCCATGATAGATAGAAAGGGGTTGGAGTGACACATGTCAGTTTAGGACAGAATATACTGTGACTGGGGTCTTGTTTTATTGTGAGGCACTCTTGGGTGGTCAGCAAGGAAGGGTCACACTTCTGGTACATGAAAAGAATACCTTTGGAGGGGCACATGGTTGAACAAGCAGTCATTGTCCAGCAGCTGGGGTGAGAGGTGCAGGAGAACATTTGTGGAGATGGATGAACAACTAAAAGTCTTGGTTTGGCCCTGAAACACACAGTAGAGTGATCTCAGAGGAAGAATTAAATTAATACATTCTTTGTTCACAACATCTTGTCTCAGTGCATTCATGAGAAAAGGACTTGGGAGGCAGAGGCACAGGAGGAAAAAGGTGGGGGCTGTCAGTGCTCGCGGTTCACAGTGCTGCTGAGGCAGAGGGGAAACTTCGCAATTACAGAATGCGGCCTAGTCCAAAGTTAGAGTCGAGGGTTCACGAAATGGAGTCCAAGTGTGTCTAGCAATAGCCCCACTTCTGCTTATGTCAGGGTCTTTTTCCCCATGGCTACAGAAGGGCAAAGGAGGCGTCCCCCACGAGTGGAAGAGCAGGGTGTCACTATCACGTATAATGTAAGGGGGCCGGGGGCTCAACCGACATACTCCTTCCTTACATTAGCATTGACCCCAACACATGCCCCCATGAATATATTGGTCAGAGTGTAGCTATTTCTCACCAACACTCACTTTGATGCACTGTTTTGCTCACAATCACTAGTTCTGGCAAGCCGAGTATCTTATATAGCCTAGGTATCATCCCTTTTGTGGGATGAGTAGTTATTCAGCTATTTGGGCAACTGTTTGGTAATGCAACTGCAGAACCCCAAAGTTGCTATCATTCTGCTATCCATCTGGCCCTCCCACGATCGGTGAATGTCCCACAGTAGCTCGACGAAATGGGGAAGTGTGAAAGCACAGTGCTACATTGTATGGCATATGTAAAAATTGACAGAGAGGATAGTTTTTAAAAGACATATTGGATACTTTATTTGAACACTTTATATAAACATTGTTGATCAAAATAACAGATGGTAATCATTTGTACCTGGAAGTGAACTGTTCCACGAGCTCTGCTTTAGGTGGACAGGTCACGTTTGCAATGTTTTGTGGCAATGTATGTGTCCTCAGAACAAAATTGCACACGATTCCGTGAGTATGTATGTCCAAGACAGTCATAATAAGATTGTTCACAAAATTGAATTCCATTTCCTCGTATATTGGCTTGACCACCCATTTTTTGCTTCTTTTCATAAAGGGCATTGTGTAGCGAAGCATCCCAAAGTTTCCCACAGTCCTCTATTGTTCACGCCTACATTCTCGTTATGAGCTAATACTGATAGTAATGTCCTATATTCCATCCCGTCTATGCCGAAATGCAATCTCTTGTGCCTGTACTTTAGGCATATATTGTGGAACACCTCCACATGTCCTGTGTGACAGAATTCTGCAAGTCCCTTCAGATCCCTTGATAGAGTTTTATCAAACACAATTTTCTCAAGAGCTTTGTGTGGAGGTGAAGATGGAATTAACCACTTCTTCTTCCATTCCTGCTCCGGCGACAAAGAGCCATGTGCACATTGGTGGTAATGTTGGTTTTCTGTCCAAGAGTGAATGTTGGAACAGTGGTGCATTAGTGACTGCCATTTTTCTAGTGTTATTTCCACAGACCCATCACAAGTTTTGGAGCTCCACCAAAGACGGTTGCTGAAAGACTGGGACCACTGTAAAATATTTTCAGAACCTTTTTTTTTCTGCAACTGAGATTTTTTTGTTGATTGATTTAGCAACGTGCCATACATCAAATTAATGGTGAATATTTGGAAACTGCTCTCTCAGGTCGTTTGCATTACCCTCGATTGGAGATCTTCCAGGGATTTTGTAAAACCAAGTTTCTCCATGGCCACTGAGGATTTACATTCGGACACCTGCACGACCACCAAACTCACAATTTTTTTAGTTTCCATGTACTGAAAGTGGTATGTGCAGAACTTTGCTGAAAATCTGGGGCTGTCACACTGTCCATCGCCAGCTAGCGTGAACCATTTTTCGGAGAATGTACTTTGAATAGACATTTGTTCAGTTTTCCAAGCTTCACTAATAGCAGGGAATAGATATTGACGTTGATATTTGTAGTACTGCGTTTTAGAAAGGAACTGGATTCTTACAAATTGACAGAAACTGAACAACTTACTGAAAACAGAGCCACTGAAAAGTAAAGCAGCTGCGCACAATAGATTTCCAGCTAGCAGTTTCCCCAGCATCGGTTGAGCGCCCCATGAAAATGTTGCATTGAGCATTTCACAGGTGGCTTGTATTTTGAGGTTACTGCCTTGTGATACACGAGTCACATTCACCAGTGGCTTCCCGCATACTTCCCCTCTCACTGGATGCACACATTTCAGCATCATTATAATCTCCATCAAGCAGCTGTCAAATACAATGTATTTCGACTCCTTTATTAGACTATCATCCTGCATGAATGTTGTTACTGACTCAATTCTGTTTGACATATCATCTCAACTGGACAAACTGTAGTCGAGATCTTTGGCTAGTTCCTCTGACAATTGTGTTGATGCTTCAGTCTCTGTTATTTCAGCTTCTGTTACTTGAACATGAATCAGAGAAAACATCAATGTTGATTGTTTTTTGGGTGACCCTTTTTTGGCGGGGGTGGATTGTGTCAAGTGGTCTGCGTCTAATTCTAAAGCATCTTCTTTACATTCAGTTTCATCTTTATCTGGTCGAGCTCTCGCATTTTAGCAATGGTCTAACAACACTTTGCTGGCATCGCCGGTCACATTCAATTTATTTTCTGGCCATTGAGCAAAAGCATCTCAAGTCTACTTATTGATTTGAACAAGCTGCAACTCAAATAATAGTTGCTCCATGGTCAAATCAGTTTGTCAAGCAGCATCTCTGATTTCTCTAGCTGTCTGTGTCTGCATAGTTTGTATACCATCGGGCGACTAGAAGACAGTTTGGAAGAACATGTTCAATGTAAATCCAACATACAGTATATGGCACTTTAGATTTTTTAAAAAGCATGCTATGAAGGCACCAGCATAAAATACTGTTTGAAAATGAAATTGTTTGTAAATTACCGTAGCTTTCTTGGTTTTCTTTGAAACCTTCTTCCTCTCTTTACTGTAACGACTGCACCAGCAAGCTTGTCCACCGACTCGGATCCACGTGCCTCCTCTTCTATATCCCGTTCTTGTATACATCCCTAGAAAAGAGTATCCATTAAAAATAAGGCATTCATATTTGAAATCAAATCATTCCATCACACACATGGCTTACACAGATCCTCGTACACCGTGTACGTCACTTAGTCAAAATATACATTTTGAATTTCACCTGATTGATGGCTAGTTTACTCGATCAAAGATGACTGTGTAAAACCCACTGATTGAAATGTTGCACTGAAGATATTTGCAAAAGATGCTTGTTTATAATAATGTCAATGTCTAATGTTATCAGATCTAGGAATAACTTTCTTTCATTCGAGGGTACTGTCAGTACGCATACCTCTGGCTCTGTGTCAGCTGTGAAGGATGATGTAATTGTAGTCGAAGTACAAGCATCACCCTGCAAAACTGTACTTGTTTTAGTATGGATGAAAAAAAGTGAAATTGAACACACACAATGTGATGCAGACAATGCTACATATCAATAAAAACCCATAAATGAAACATGATGTAAGGAAATGACAGGATACGTAAATTTGATCATATTATCTCAAATTCCATGCAGAAAACAATTCCGGAACTGAATAGCTAAATAAAACTACCTGATGCGCGCCCGAAGTTGTTGTTGACTCCAGGAAAGACATGGATGCAGAATCTTGCTCCTTCATATTCAGTGCATTGTCATGGAGTTGAAAAGGGAAAATTAGATTTGATTTAGAAATGCTAACCTATGCAACCATAACTAAGCTGTAAGTTATCTTATGCTATGCGCCCTGATACCCACGGGTGTGGTGCTCAATACAAATAATAAAACAAACAAACAAACAAACAAACCGATTACGAAAAGATTATGCTTATTTCCAAGGGCACTATAGCATAGTTATCTGTGCCCATAAATAATTTTCTATAATGCTTCTAAAACCAGGGACAGATGTTTAGCAAAATGTGGTTTAGTTATAAAGCAATACAATCTTGTAAATATGAAAAGTATTATAAGGGACATTTACACCTAAAGCACCAATCCGTCCATGTAGTTACCTGTTCAGTACCCCAAGGCCTAAAGCTAAATCAGGAACCATGACTCACCTGAGGCAGTGTGTGCATGAATAGAGTCGGAATTGCATTTGGAAGCAATTTACGAGACGTTCTGAGTTGATGCTTCTTTGTGTACTGCGATTAGTCGTACATATTTGTGGCAAAGTGCAGGCTGCAGCTGAGGAATCGATCACCAATCGAGTCCCCCAAGACTTCATGGGCTCTACTTTCAAGGTCTTCCAGCGCAAATCTGCACTATCTGACCCATTCTCTTATTAGATCTATATTCCTCGGGAATACATGCATTGTAGTGCCTTTAGGTTTTACTATGGGTCTTAGAGTGGCAACCGTAAACCGTACATGAAGGCATTGTTGGAAATTCTGCAAAAAAAAGAAGTCAGCATTATTCGAAAATAACTTTGCATAAAAGCGTAAGAAAGATATAATTATATCTTACATTTTTCTATTCAATCTATGATTTGTTCACCAAAGCTGTCAAGGTCACGTAGGTCCCTGGAGCAGGAGTGGAATTAACCAACCACCCCCGCAATGGTCTTGACACCTGCAAATCAGTGCTTAGACAGACATTCGTGACCAGGGAAGGGAAAGAGGGTTAGGGTCTCGTTGTTTGGATGGGTAGGGGAAGTTAGGATAACCGGGAAGAGGGATAGGTAGAGGTTATGAATAGGACTGGGGAAATTGGGAAAGGGCTTGATTGTTGCACACCTTTGTCACCTGCCAAACAAGGCAGTTTCAATTGTTCTTGAAGGGTTCTGCACAATTCACAGAATTAACCAAACCAAACTTAGTTTGCTATCTTAAAAATCATATGAAAATGGGTGAGTTATACATTATGCCAGTTAACAACTCACTGACATTAAACATTGATGCATGCACACTTAGGTCTCTCTAGTTGTCCAAGTCCGGAAATGTGGTCCTTAGTTGTCACCAGTCGACAGGTGTCAGTCTTGTGCTGTGTCTTTGAAATTTTGCAGGCAAGGTCCAAGCTACAAAGAAAGGATACAGAGTTATTGCCTGTTAATGTGTTCATGCGGTCATTCTCCCTTCATGCCACATTCATACACCCACACACACACTACTGAAATCACTACTGATGTGAGCCACTGCACGTGGTTGCCCATGGGTTGTTTTCCCTAAGTTTTGCCAAATTAATGCTGCCAAACAATGCCAGTACAAGCGTCGCCGCACGTGCATGCGCGATAACACGCCACACCCGACCTGTCTCCTGATTGGTTGCCCATGCCCAAAGCATGCTGGGCAATGTAGTTTTGGTATGCTTCCAGCCTACAGAGAGGACAAAGCAGTCTCCTCTAAGGCAGCACGCCCTTCTGGATAGGTTTTGAAGTGTTAGCAGTGTTTTTAAATGAAACATGATGCAAAACACTTACACATCTACTACCCTTTGCATTGGATATGTGTTTCACCTGTTTGTCTTGCCCCTTTCTTGATCTGCCCCTGACAGAAGCAAAACATGTGTAGCCTAGCCGGCTGTATTATAGGATAACTTTCATTCACAATTCATTGATGTGACGCAAATCGGAACATGTTACTCAACCCTGTAATGTACTATCATGCATCAAAAGAAAATATGCTTATAGACACGGTCCGCAAAAGATGCAATTCAATCCCAATTGACATTGATGATAATTGCTATATATTGATAACATAACAAATGAAACTCCAGTAAATGGCAATCAGATGAATGTACATTACACTACTGGGTACGTTCGTTCAAAAAAAAAAAGAAATTTAAAGACCAAGGAGATATGATTAGGTGACCTGGCCTTACCTTGAAGAACAAATAGTTAGATTCAGCAAGCAGAGTATTTAGTAGCAGGAGAACAGGGAGATGTTCACAGGTAGCACGATGACGAGCTGACTTGCAGTGGTCACAGAAGTTCTCAGGTAGCACGTTCATGAGTTGACTTGCAGTTCTCAAAGATGTTCTCATGATAAATATCAAGTGTTTTATAAAGAATTAGAAAAGTGGGTGTGTATGTGAATGAATGATGTGTATATGGCGTGGTCTTATGTGTGTTGCAGGGGCGTGGCCTGCTTCAAGGGGAGCCTGCCTGGAGACACGGGGTCTGAGGAGGCCATGTGAACAATGACCTCTGCATGTAAGATACCTTTGAAGTGTACATGGTGTTTGGCACCTTGGCCGTTCCCACCGCTGCCAGCCCCCATTGAGAGGGCACATCCACAGGTTCTAACAGTCATTGATTCTGAAGGGGTGGATGGAGGGGCCTGAGGCGTGCAGGAAAGGCCCGGAACACTGCTGAATGGAGACACACTTATGTGGATTGCAGGGGCGCAGCCTGCTTTAAGGGGAGCCTGCCTGGAGACACAGGGTCTGAGGAGTGCATGTGAACAATGACCCCTGCGCATAACATATCTTTGAAGTGTACATGGTGTTTGGCACCTTGGCCGTTCCAACCCCTGCCAGCCCCCTTTGGCAGTGCACATCCACTGGTGCCCAATGCCTTTCAAAATGGAGGGTCGATGGAGGGGCCTGCGGCATGGAGGAAAGGCTGACTGGAGACACACTTATGTGGATTGCAGGGGCATGGCTTGCTTCAAGGGGAGCCTGCCTGGAGACACAGGGTCTGATGAGGGCACTGTTACGCTCACCTGGTATCCACAGGGACGCCACCCAGCCGGGTTACTCGCTGGTATGCTTCTCAGCTTTGCCCTGATGTGGTCTGCAGGGAAGGTTCTGCCTGGAAATACAGGAAGACTGTGCTCAACACTGACCAACTGGGGTGAGTATCCTCCATCCACCCCTGTATGCTTTCAGTCCCTCTGGCGCCCTCTCCTCACATTTTGGTAGAATTAGGCGTGCTCTCCGTTCTGCCTTCTTTGCAGGGGCGCGTTGTCTTTCATGGGCGAGTGCGGTCCAGTTACTTCACTGACGCCGGCCCGTTTGATATTGTTCAGGTAGGTCTTATTGCTGTTCTTTAGTTTTGTTGCTATCCTGCATGCCTTTCTTTGTTTAAAATGTCTCATTTTTCTCCCTTAGGTATGCAGAGCTTCAGCGCAGCGAACTGGCTTGGTTGAGTCCTGCTGGTAAATGATGGCGCATTAAGAGCGCTATGATGCTGTACGTAAGCACTATGCGCAGCGCTGCAAAGTCTTGCCTTTGCTAACCTGTGTTTTCTTTCCTTGTAGGTCGCAGTGTTCTTCAGCGCGAGTGGAATGTCCAGAGTGGTGCCAGCCGAGAGGCGACCAGCCAGGTAAGCCTTTTGAGCAGTTCGTAATTTGTAAATGTCTCTACAGCTTTCTTTAATGTTGTCTCTATCTTCCTCTTTCAGGTCGTTCTGTCCGGGAGGCGTACAGATTCGAGGAAGCTGTTCTCAGTTGCTGTGAGTGTTTAAAGATGAAGACTGCAGCTAAGATGCTGCTACTAATGATGTTCCTTTTGTATCCTTGCAGGTTCTGCTTCTCCGAGGTTCGAGGGAATAGCTGTACACAGTGAGCGTCACGTTGCAAGCTGCAAAGTAACCCGAAGCATGTTCTGCAGTCAGGGTGTGTTTTATATAGCCCAGGTAAAGTAGTACCAGGGAAAGTAGTTTCAGGCCTGCCACACCCAAAACACTAGACCGCATAGCTTGGTTCTTAGGGAACCAAGCTATGTGGATGCCTCCATGTTGGCTGACAATACAATAAAGTAGTTCCCAAGCACAGTGTTGTTCATGGTGTATGAGCCTGGCGCCATAGGCGCCAGGACTGGCCCCATGAGGGCTTTTGAAGAGGATGCCAGGCTCTAGAGGCCCGAGTCCTGACTCCACCTGGCTAATGGGTTTTCCAGAGGGGGTTTTGGACGAGGGTTAGGACAGGCATGTGAACAATGACCCCTGCGCAAAAGATATCTTTGAAGAGTACATGGTGTTTGGCACCTTGGCCGTTCCAACCCCTGCCAGCCCACTTTGGCAGCCCACATCCACTGGTGCTAACAGTCATTGATTCTGGAGGGGTGGATGGAGGGGCCTGAGGCATGCAAGAAAGGCCCGGAACACTGCTGAATGGAGACACACTTATGTGGATTGCAGGGGCGCGGCCTGCTTCAAGGGGAGCCTACCTGGAAACACAGGGTCTGAGGAGGCCAAGTGAAAAATGACCCCTGCGCATAAAATACCTTTGAAGTGTACATGGTGTTTGGCACCTTGGCCGTTCCAACCCCTGCCAACCCATTTTGGCAGCGCCCATCCACCGGTGCCAAATGCCTGTCATAATGGAGGGGGGATGGATGGGCATGAGGCGTGCAGACAAGGCCCCGAACACTGCTGAATGGAGACACAGTTATGTGGATTGCAGGGGTGCGGCCTACTTCAAGGGGAGCCTGCCTGGAGATACAGGGTCTGAGGAGGGCATGTGAACAATGACCCCTGCGCATAAGATATCTTTGAAGTGTACATGGTGTTTGGCACGTTGGCCGTTCCAACCCCTGGCAGCCCCCTTTGGCAGCGCACATCCACTGGTGCCAAATGCCTTTCATAATGGAGGGGGGATGGATGGGCATGAGGCGTGCTGACAAGGCCCCGAACACTGCTGAATGGAGACACAGTTATGTGGATTGCAGGGGTGCGGCCTACTTCAAGGGGAGCCTGCCTGGAGACACGGGGTCTGAGGAGGGCATGTGCCAACTGCCTTTGATAATGGAGGGGGGATGGATGGTCATGAGGCGTGCAGGACAGGAAAGGCCCGGAACACTGCTGAATGGAGACACACTTGATTCACTGAAAAATTGAAACAACCATTGATAAAAGTTCTGTTGTGTTTTATTTTGTTGCTGATTTTGATGGCACACATGTGCTACACATTAAAAACTTTGGGTTGCAGCACAGTGTGGGAACATCCCCTGTACTGACCCCTGTCACTGGGAAAGTTTCTCTAATGGCACTAACGACACAGGTGGATATTACTCGTCGAACCCGGTGTCCAAGCCTCCTATGAAGCCACCATGTAAACGAACGATAGGCCACCAGCCTGTACCACCTGTGAAAGAGAAAGCTATAAACAGTTTTTAAATTAACAAGATAAGTGTAGTAAACCTTAGTTGAAAATGCAATCGTGTAACCAATGGCATTGTTGCCAGTACAAATGTTACCTGGGCACTGTACAATATTGAACGACTATGCATTCCATTACATCTGGGACACAAAGAACTATTGCTTCATGATTGTACATGAAATAAACATAAGTAGACCACTATGATTTCCCCAAATTGGAGTGAGGTATAGAATTGCAAGACTACATTTGTTTGGCATAGATAGATCAAAGTTACGACAATATAGGAAACAACCATGAAATGGTATTTATTCTGATTTGTAGAGCGCACGTCAGCCTGGGGGCATTGTGGCGCTTATTACAGACATATCTTAGTTGCATATACATGAGTGATACATAATTTATAGGAGCAAGTATGACATTTGTACAAATTTACAGTGCAGTATATTTACAAAGTTAGCGTGTGTCACATGTTATTGTGCAAGGAAAGAGGTCTTCAGTTTCCTACGAAAAATCGGGAGTGAGTTCTCCGCTCTAATGTCAGCAGGTAGAGCGTTGGCAGCAATGTAGGGGAAGCTTAGGCCACCGGCTTTGGCTTTTTTGATGCGTGGGATATGGAGTAGGTTGGTGTATTGCGTCCTGGTGGGACGTGAGGAGGAGGGTTTGGAGATGGTCTCTGATAGGTAGGATGGGGCATTTGTGTGTGAGGATTTTGAGTGTGATCCACTCTTTAACCGGGAGCCATTGGGCTGAGTGTCTGGCGTGGGAGATATGCTCTCTTCTTGGGATGCTAAGAGCGGCCCGGAGAGCATTGTTCTGAGTGACTTGTAGTCTGTTTAGGTTTTTAGCCGATGTGCCTGCTAGGAGGGCATTGCAGTAGTCCAGTTTGGCTCCAATGGTTGCTCTGGCTATTGTAAGGCAATTAGGTTTTGAGAGGTATGGCTTGATGGCGTTTATACGTTTGGTGGTATGCGCAGATGAGGAAGTGATTGCGCTGACTTGACTGGTCAATGTGTGGAATCTAGGTATACCCACAGTGTCTTGACAGCTGTGGATACGGGGATGATGGAGTTGTCAATGGAGAAGTTGGCATACAGTTTGTCCAGCTTGTCTAGGGTGCTCTGTTGTCCTAGTATCATGATTTCAGTCTTGTCTCCATTAAGGCAGAGGCCATTGACTGTCATCCAAGCCTGGATGATGGAGTAGATCGTGTGAAGTGCCTTGGCGTCTTTGTGGTATGAGCCTGAGAGGGGTAGAAGTACTTGTGTGTCGTCCGTGTAGTTCGTGTATGTGATGCCATGTGAGTCAAGCTTGTCAATAGAGGCTTAGTGACCAGGTTGTAAAGTGTGGGTGCAGTGCAGGATCCTTGAGTGACCCCGCAATGGATTGTCGTGGGTGTGGCATTAGCAGTGTCCGAGAAGACTTTCATGGCTCTTCCCTCGAGGAAGGAGGTGTTCCAGCGAGCTGATTCTTTAGAGAAATAGGCTGAGTGTGTGAGGTGTGAGGTGAGGCTCTTATGATCAATCAGATCGAATACGGATGAAAGATCTAGGAGAAGCAGTAGGGCTGGCTTTCCCTTATCCATGATTTGGGTGATCTGATTCTTCAGATCCACCAGGGCTGTTTCGGTGCCGTGTCCTTTCCGGAAGCCTGATTGCCTGGTCCCAAGGATGGAGTGGGTTTCGAGGAAGTGTTGCATTTGTGCAGCTTTGTCCAATAATTTCAAGAGGAATGGCACTGTGGTTATCAGTCTGTAGTTGTTGGGTTGTAGGGGGTCGAGGGTGTTTTTTTTAGGAGGGGGGACCCAGGCCTCTTTGAGGCTGGCTGGGATAATGCCTGATCTAAAGGACGCATTGATTAAGGCCGTAAAAAGCGGTGCAAAGCGGTTTGCGCAGTCTTTGATGAGCTTTGGCGGGCATATATCGCCTTTACAATGGGAGGGTTTAAGATTTGTTAGTAAGTTGATAACGTCTGGTTCAGTGACGTCTCTGAAGGAGAAGTCAGGTATGGTGGGCTTAGACGAGGCGGTTGTGGAGTTGGTAGGCTTGGTTCCTGTATTTTGAGGTAATGCTTTGCAATGGTCTTTGATTTTCTTTTGGAGAAGGTGAATTTTGTGTAGCATGGCGGCTTGGATACTAGGACACCAGGCTTCATCTTTGATTATTTCATCAGGTGTATTGGGGGGGTGATATGACCTCATTAAAGATGGCGAAGATTTCTTTAGAGTGTTATTTGTCATTGGAGATTCGTGTGTTGAAGGCGTTGGCTTTGGCAGCAGTGATGGCCTTTTTTGTATTGGTGGGAGATTGAGTTGAATTCGTTTTTGGCACTGCTGCAGGGGTTGGTTTGCCAGTTTTTTACTGCTGCTCTTTTGTGGGAGCACATTGGGTGCAGTTCTTCAGTGAACCAAGAGTTGGTGTGTAGTGATGTTTTGCCTTTTTTCCATTTGAGTGGTGCTATTTCATTAATAGCTTTAGTGATGACATCTTTGTAGATGTCTGCTAGAGTATTGGGGTCATTAGCATATGGGGGTGTTAATTTGGGAAATTAAGGTAAGGGCGCAGGTTGTCCTCTTTGAGCTTTTTAGAGCTTCTGACTTGTGCAGCGATAGCAGGGGTCAAGGTTTTATGGTTTTTGGTGATAAGTACAGAGAATTCGATACAGTTGTGGTCGGTCCAGGGCAGTGAGGTGTTAGAGGGGATAGTAGAGAGGCAATTATGGTCCGTGATCCAGTCTAGAATGCGGCCTTTGGAGTGAGTTGGGTTTACTACTTTCTGGGTGAACCCTAAGTCACTAAGTTCATTGGTGAGGGTGACCGCAGGTTTGTCTTTAGCATCGTTGAATCCCAGATTGAGGTCTCCTAGTAGAAGGGTTTTTGTGGAACTTTTGATATTATTACTGAGAATGTGGATGATGTTTTCCTGAGAGTCTAGGGTGAGGCCTGGGGGACAGTATAGTAAGTGAATATTGATGGTTCTGTTGGGTGACAGTGTGAGTTTAGCCAATAAGAGGTCAGAGTTGCTGGTCGAGGAGTGACTGACAAGTCGGAGCTGGAGGTTTACCCTGTAGATGAGGGCTAGTCCGCCTCCTATTAGTTCAGGTCTGTCTTGTCTGAGTATTGTGAAGCCTGGTGGTAGTGCAAGTGCAACGGCGGGGCCTGATGCTTCATGTATCCATGTTTCAGTGATGGCTAGTAGGTTCATGTTATTGTTGGTTATGAGGTCATGAATATCTGATGCCTGAGCTGGGAGGGAGCGGACTTTGAGGAGGGCACATTTGATCTGAAGTGAGTGTAGTTTGTTAGTGGAGGTGTGGGTGGTGGATGTGTCTGATGAGTTATGTGTGGTGACGTTGTGGGGTATAGTTTGTAAGTGGGTGGTTGTTTGTAGGTTTGTGGATGTTTAGTGTGAGGGATGTGTTTGGAAGTGGTGCAGGAGCTCAGTCTATCGTTTCTGTGTTCTATGGGAGGGGGTTGTGAGCTGAGTTCTGCAGCCAGTGTGCAAGCTCTAAGTCTTTCTAGTCTATACATTATTGTGATGCAGGGTGCACTGGGTGCGTCTGTAAGAGGTGAGTGTGTATGTGAGGTGTCTGGGGCAGTGTATTGATTGGGATTGGGGAAGGGGCTTTGTGGAGTGGGTGTGAGTGGGCGGAGTGTGGTATAAAGTGTTATGCAGAATCCTGTACAGTGCCCTTAGGGACCACTACACACAATTAAGACTTCAGGTGGTGATACAAGTTTTACCTTTGGTACAAGTCTGTACTACTATGTCATAGTGGTAGCAGTGGCGCAGCAGCCAGGCTTATCTCAAGAGTATATGAGCAGTAGCAGAGATTACACAAAGGGACCACAATTACTGTAACTCAAGCAAACACTGAGTCAAGGATTTGTGTAGAAAAATATAAGTACATTTATTTTTAAACCATTCGTTATAAACACAACACTTCTATTAAACTTCAATAAAAACCACACGTTAAATATACTACAACTAACTAAATCACTTTGTACAGTAAGTCTCAAGGTAAGTACCCTGTGTTGGAATAAACCGGTGTTAGGCACAAAAACACGTTACCGCGGATACAATTGCGATCACTTTTTGACAGTTCGGTCTACTAAACGAACGCGTATCCGTGACATGAAAAGTTACCGGGGCTAAAACACACTTAGCACCTGAGATACCCAGAGGGAGTTGGAGGCAAAAATCACAGGCAATATTTTGGTTAGGCAGGCAGAATCAAGAAACATTCAGAGACAGGAGTTCAAAAGTCAAAGGGCCGGAGCCAGGGTTGAAAGACACCGCGGCCAGTTGCTGAAGATCACACAGTCTAACAGTTCACGATTCAACAGAGCCAAAAGTACTTCGATATTGTCAATGTTTGGAAGCAAAAGTTATAAGAAGGAGGGAAGACAAGGTCAAGCCTTGGAAATGAAGAAAAAGGGATTCACCCAGTTTCTTCAACATAACACAGTACCTTGTTCCAATGGTGCAGCTGGTGCCCTGGCAGTTGTTCCTGTTGGTTTCCCGCAGACCAACGATTCCTGGAGCTTCATCGAGAAGGAGGATGTCTGAAGGGGGTCTGCACCACACAGGGATGAGGCCGGCAGCAGCGACACAGAATAAAAGGTGTGCTCCTTAAAAACAGGAGAGGCTCTTCAGGTGGCTATCCGACCACTACAGCAGTGTGCAGTGATTTCAACCACGGAAGAGGATCCTCTGGCTGTAGAAGATGAGCTGGTTAGCCCCACCAAGCTCAAGGGAAGAAGACTCCAGACTGGATCTTCTCTGAGTCGTTGAAGGGCAGATAGCTCAGGACTGCAGCAGGGCTTCACAGGGAGAGGGTAGTTGCAGCAGCCGTTGTTCTCTCTGCTTCTCTTCGGTTCCTTGTAGTTCCAGTGGTGACTCTCTGACTTCTAGCCCAAAATAACTGCCTTTTATGCGAAAAACCCCCATTCATGTAGCCGGCTGTCAATCACCCAGCAGGGGGGTTGTCTAGCCCGGACAACTACCCTGGCCAATCATGACAAAGTGCGACTTGGGTTTCCTAGGATACCCTGTGCAAGGGGTGACTACACCCCTCTCTCCGATTCAGCCCACCTAGACACCCAGGTGCCTTGAGGAGGGCTTCTGAGCAGAAGCCCGCCAAAAGACAGTAAACAAAGAAGATGAATCTAGTTTGCTGCGCAAAGTAAAACACAAGGACTTTAACAAAAAGAAATGGCGAATAAACCCAACCAGAGCCAAAAGAAAGACGATTTTGTCAAGTGTGTTTATGTTCGAGGCTAACATAATAGCCAAGAACAGTACCATGTTTATCTAATATAATCGCGGTAGAAAAGTTAGGGTAGATACCACTGCCACCAGCCAAGTCTAAATGTTAAAAGAGCGAAACAATGCTCTAGGAGGTACAGATAAAAAGGGATACAAGTTAACCCTTTCCAATACTCCACGGAAGATGGGGTGTACTGCATCTGTGGTAGATTGACTAAGTAAAATTAATGGTAACTTTACCCTTTTCTGGGGGACAGTAGTCACCTCAGAAATGGAGTTGAGGGAAGTCTCAAAGACAACCCGGTTCCACGGCACTGAAGGTGCTGTGTGACACACACAAAGAAGGGGGCTACTGAAGTGGTGTACTTCAGAGTCCACAATCACAAAAACAGATGGAAACACATAGCAAAACACAGATAAGAGTGGTGGAAAAGCTCTCACTCTTACCAGGTGGAAAAAAAATAAACTCCAGAAGTCCAGCAAAGCTGCTGGGGGACTCACTAGGTGAGGGAAATTAGCCATAAATGAGAATTCTCCCTAACAAAAGTTGGAGAGCAACGAGTGTTGCAAGGAGAGTGAGCAGCATGGTGGTGGCAGCGGAGAGCTTGCAGGAACCTATGGGCATGATTGTATGCTGGGAGGGCAGGGGGTAGTGGTGGCCACAGACACATTGGGTTGGGTGGGCCTGGCCAGTAGTAGGCAGGAACAGATAGGTTCAGAGTGGGCTAAAAAGCATCCTTGGTACAAAAATGTCGATGTGGCCTGGGAACAGCAAGAGGCACAGTCAAAGGGCAGGTGTGGCCTATGCGCGACTACAAGGTACAATGAAATGGCAATTGTGGCATAGAACCACCGTAAGGCACAATAAAATGGCAAATATGGCCTATGAGCGACTATAAGGTACAATCAAAATGGCAGTTGTGGCATAGAACAACCATAATTCACAATCCAAATGGCAAATGTGGCCTATGAGCGAATACAAGGTACAATCAAAATGGCAGTTGTGGCATAGAACAACCATAAGGTACAATAAAATGGAAAATGTGGCCTATGAGCGATTATAAGGTACAATCAAAATGGCAGTTGTGGCATAGAACAACCATAAGGGACAATAAAATGGCAAATATGGCCTATGAGCGACTATAAGGTACAATCAAAATGGCAGTTGTGGCATAGAACAACCATAATTCACAATCCAAATGGCAAATGTGGCCTATGAGCGACTATAAGATACAATCAATATGGCAGTTGTGGCATAGAACAACCATAATGCACAATCCAGATGGAAAATGTGGCCTGTGAGCGACTATAAGGTACAATCAAAATGGCAAATGTGGCATATGAGCGACTAAGGTACAATCAAAATGGCAGTTGTGGCATAGAACAACCATGAGGCACAATCCAGATGGCAAATGTGGCCTATGAGCGACTATAAGGTACAATCAAAATGGCAAATGTGGCATATGAGCGACTATAAGGTACAATCAAAATGGCAAATGTGGCATATGAGCGACTAAGGTACAATCAAAATGGCAGTTGTGGCATAGAACAACCATAAGGCACAATCCAAATGACAAATGTGGCATAGAACAACCATAAGGTACAATCTCAGTGGCAAATGTGGCATAGGACATCCATAAGGCACAATTCCAATGGCAAATGTGGCCTGCGACTATAAGGCACAATTTTTGGGGTTTAGGGTATGCAGCATTTTACTTTATCTCCCCAGAGGCAAAGGCACTAATAGTGGCACAGAGGCTGAATGCAAACCGGGCACAGATGACCAGAGAACATAGACACGGAGGGTTGGAATGCAGTGTCTGGCAGTGTTAGATGGTGAAGGGAGTTGGTACCTAGTGTATACGTGGTGCATACATGCCATATACAAGTGAGGACAGTAGGATAACGTGCGCGAGTGCAACAAGTAGCAGCAGAGTTTTGTGTGTTTGGAGTCCGGTGACGAACAAGTTCATGTGGCAAGGTAGTGGGAGGATGTGTTGAAAGGGTCTGCTTACCATGAATTATGGAAGGTGAGCAGAGTTTCGTGCCCCGCGGCCACGATGCAGCTAGACAGGCGAAGAGAGAATCCTTTGATTTGATCCTTGGTATTTTGATCCGGTGTCCGCCTTCTGGCGTTGGAGGGCCCGGAAATAGATGGGGCGGGCGGGCCGATCTGGGTGCAGCCAATCTGCTGCAGGCAGAGAGTTGCTGCTAGGTAACAAGAGAGCTTTGTGTGTGCGACACCATTTTGGGGAGCAAACGGCGTGCAGAGCCGTGGATGGCTTCATGCAGATCAGGGGTAAAAATGGCAAATCGGCCCAAGTGGCAGCTTTGCTCAGAAATCAGCGCCACTCTTTCGTGATGCATATGAAGCAAATCCTTAGATTCTTACCCCAATGGAGCCGCTGGTGGTTGGGTGCTGCTCCTCACGAATACCAGGAGAGCTGAGGAACTGCAAGGGCTCCTGCCCCGCAGCAGCTGTTGGAAGAGTGGACAGGCGAAGACAGGATCCTTCATCTTGATCCTTGTTCTTTTGATCCAGCGTACGCCTTCCGGCGTTGGAGAGGCCCGGAATTAGATGGAGCGGACGGGACGATCTTGGTGCAGCCAATCTGCTGCAGGCAGAGAGTTGCTGCTAGGCAACAAGAGAGCTTCATCTGTGCGCCGCCATTTTGGGGAACACACGGCGTGTGGAGCCGTGGATGGCTTCAGGCAGATCAGGGGTAAAAATGGCAAGTCGGCCCAAGTGGCAGCTTTGCTCGGAAGTGAGCACCACTCTTTTGTGATGCATATGAGGCAAATCCTTAGATTCGGACCCCAATGGAGCCGCTGGTGGTTGGGTGCTGCTCCTCACGAATACCAGGAGAGCTGAGGAACTGCAAGGGCTCCTGCCCCTGCAGCAGCTGTAGGAAGAGTGGACAGGCGAAGACAGGATCCTTGGTCTTGATCCTTGGTCTTTTGATTCGTCGTCTGCCTTCCGGCGTTGAAGGGGCCTGGAAATAGATGGGCCGGGCGGGCCAATCTGGGTAGTGGCCTAAGTGACATCAAAATTAGAGTAGACTTACTCATTACTTGGATTGTGAGGGCGAATGGAGACGTCGTCCATGCGACTAGGCTCAGGCTCTTGATCTGGTTATTCGTCCTCCCATCTGTCATCCGAAGCCCCATTGTTTGCACATCTTTCTCTTTCGAGTAATTCCGCCTCGGAATACTGTAACAAAGTGGACTCCTCATCAACACACCTGAGCATGCAGGTAAGTTATATGGGTTTATTAGTTCATAAGTACAGCAGGAAAGCACCGGCACATCCTAGCCAGCCAGCTCTCTATCTCCAACTGTCCCCCATGGAACACTATTCAGATGACAACACCCTGAACACTCTGAGCACAGTGACCTCACCACATTCCACTGACATCAACACTGCAGGGAAGACACAGGAGGGGAGACACTCATTACAACACTTCTCCCTCCCTTAATTTAATACAAAGGTGATCCCTATACGCAAGTACCATTCTACACAACACGATACAAACACACGTGGCCACCACGTATCTGCCCATCAACACCCAAACTCATATGAACACGCTACCCACACCCCAGGAACGGTCCACATGAGCCCATTCACACACCAAGGCCAACAATGGAGTACAAACACTCCACCCTCCATAAAGGTAAAAGTGCACTGACACAACTGGAACTAGCTCCCCATTAATAAAACCCTAAGCAGAAAAACAGGTGGAAATATAATTCTACACAATGGAAATATAATCCTGCACACTACTCCTTCTAAAAGGAACACAGATCCAACCTACAACAGCCTAACTACCCATTGTCCACCAAAAACTCACAAAAGAGGAACCCAACGACATGGATAAAGGGCTGCACCTCCCCTCAACTGAACTGGAATACATATCGAGGAACAAAACAAAAACAAGAACTCCACCTGCCTCAAGCTGCCCCTTGAAGCCTAGGGCCTGCCACACCCCAGCGTCCCTTAAAACGGATATACCACTGACAACCAAAACCCCTCAGTGCACCTACAACCTTCCACCCTTGTCCGCCACCCCAGGGTACCAGGGCTGCCACCCCCGGGCACTAACCCAACTCAAAAGAGAAACCACCGGGCCCAAACCTCGAGCCCACCTCAACTCTTGGTTCACACCCCAGCTCAGAACCCTGCGCAAAGAAAAACGTATTGTGGAATCACATTGGAAAAGCAACCAGTCCGCAGCCAATAAATCGTGCCTCCTCCTGGCCACCCTTAACTACAAGGAAGCCATTCCAGGCTAAAAAAGACACTTACAATAAACGTATCGAACAAGCCAAATCCAACACCAAAGAATTGTTTAGAATCCTAAAGGAACTTGAAACTCCTGTCACTGCACCAGACACTTGCATCAAAGATAGCACTTGGTGTACCAAGATCCAAGAGGCTCTCCTCGGCAAGATTGCCACCCTCCAAATTAAAATCAATAACAAACAATCAAGCCTACAATCCAACCCACAACCCAACCCTATCCCCACCCTAAACCACCCCATCCCAGACTCTCTGACTCCTTTTAACTTCTCTCCACTGTCCATTTCCGAAGTGGAAAAGATCATCACCAGCCTTAAACCGACCAATTGCCAAGGTGACCTCTGTTCGGCAGCTATAATAAAGGAAGCAGCTCATGACCTAGCGCCATTCATTACTACGCTCATCAACTCTTCCTTTAGCTCTGGGATCGTACCTGACAATCTAAAGGACACATGGGTCATCCCCCTATTGAAAAAACCTACCCTGGACGCAAGTATACCCACAAACCACAGGCCAATCACCACAGTCCCGTTTTTACTAAAAATCCTCGACCGTGCAGCATATCTACAAATTCAAGATTACCTTGAATCTAACAAACTCTTGGGACTTAGGCAATCTGGGTTCCGGCCACGTCACGGCACTGAAACTGCCCTCATAGATTTAAAAACACAGATTGAAGAACTAAAAGACAAAGGCAAACTTGCTCTCTTACTCCTCTTGGACCTTTCGGCGGCCTTTGATCTCGTCAATCATGAAATCCTCTGCCACCACCTTAAATCAGCTGCACACTTCTCCGATAAAGCTACAACCTGGATTAGCTCCTTTTTAGACAATAGATCTATGCGCGTGTTCTCTCCACTAGCAGCCGCCCCACCTGCACCTGTCTCCTGCGGTATTCCACAAGGATCTTGTGTTTCACCCACGTTGTATAACGTGTTCACCAAACCTCTCTTCGACATCTTGGACTATCTGGATGTCACTTACACCAACTACGCTGATGACACCCAGATACTAAACCCTATCTCAGGTGACTACACGGCTGACTCCCTCGCTATCAATGTCATCTACCAGGTCATCCAGGCGTGGATGGCTCAACACAGACTCTGTCTTAATGATGAAAAGACTGAGCTCCTTATTCTTGGTTCGCCACAAAAACTTACCAAACTCGACCCTGCGTTCATGTCCTTCATCATCGATGGGAATATTATCCCAACCGCCAAGGACACAAAAACCCTAGGGATCTACATTGACTCGACCCTATCCCTGACCAGACAAACTAACTCAGTCTCTTCCGCAGCGGCATATACCTGCAAGCTTATTACAGCCTGTCGCCCTTTCCTCTCCGCAACCAATTGTGTCACCCTGGCCAGAACTCTTGTATTATCCAAGATTGATTACTGCAATGCACTGTACCTAGGCAACAATTGCTGCAACCTAAACAAGTTGCAAATTGTCCAAAACAATGCGATTAGAGCTGCCCTCAACATTCCCAAGCGCCAACACATATCCGACACCAGACGCAATATTCGCTGGCTCTCAGTCCCACACCGTATCTCCCTGAAAACCCTGGCTCTTACCCACAAATGCCTTCATAACCAAGCTCCCTGCTACCTGGCCAACCGATTTGCCCTCCACAACTCCATTAGACCCCGCAGAATGGCTCATTTAAACTGCCTTGAGGTTCCACGTTTCAATCTCCAAAGATCAGGTGGAATTAGCCTCCCTATCTTGTCAGCTAAACTCTGGAACACGCTTCCTAATGAGCTTAGAGCAGAACCCTCATTCTCGAGATTCAAACACCTCACGAAAACCTGGCTGGCCGCCCAGGACATTTAGCTCTGGGTTCTCTGCTCGATTTGTACATGTATATATAATCTGCTTGTCCTCTCATTGCTATTATTATACCTGTAAATTCTGTATTATACTTGTAAACTTTGTAATTATGGTTCTGTCTGTTTTTCCTATGTTGTAACTAAGTGATGCGCCCGGTTACCCCTGGGCCTGGTGCGCTATACAAATAAATAAATACAAATACAAATACTAACCCAACTCTAATGAGCAACAACAAGCACAACTGACAACATCAGCTCCAACACTCTAAAATATAGAGAACAGCTTTACCTCCACACACAATCCAACCTCAAGATAATATGCACATCAAGTCCCTAGCACACAGGGAGCCTAGTTCCTACCAAAACACTGCTACACCCATGGGACCCCTAGTCCCTGCCAACAAACACCTCTGCACCCCGGGAGCCCTAGTCCCCGCCACAACAACGCTACACCTACGGGACCCCTAGTCCCTGCCAAAACACCTCTACAACAATGGGACCCCATGTCCCTGCCAAATACAACACCACTATATACCCTGGGACCCCTAGTCCCTGCCAAAGACAAATATAGTACACCACCTCCTAACGCGGGACCCCCAGAACTGACCAGGCTACCACAGTGTCACACTCACCAAAAACATCCAAAATGGCACACTAAAGTGGCACACACAACCTTAAAATGGGACCCCTAGAAACCACTAGGCTACTACCAAGCTACGCCACACACGCACCATAAAGATGCACACAAACACTCACACTCACCTTAACACAACATATGACACATGAAACATAAACTTAAATCAACGGCACATCTTAAAAGTCACCAAATTCAATAGAATTCACTCAAATCACTGGCAAATCTTAAAAGTCACAAAATTCTGTGGGATCAGGTGGAGCCTTAACACACTGAGTGTGCTAAATAGTAGAACGGTTCTTCACTTGAGAAATAAGTTTGTAAATTTTCCACAAAGCGAACAGGCAAAACGCTGGCCAAGTTCAAACAAACCAAGTTCCCAATAAACGTCAGCCAGGATATTCCACGAGTGCCGTAGCAGGAACGCCCCCCCCCACCCTCCATACACATATTAGTAATCGACGTGGTGGAGGGCACTCCACCAATGCCCCAGTCCAAACCAACCTGAAAAAAAACACGTTAACAATAACAATGCAAAACATCATTCCTAGCGTTTAAATGTGTCCCTTGCATTTAAATGTTCACATCCTAAAACAAAACGGGCCACAACATAAACACACACACACTTGCACACTGGCCCGACACCCATAAGTAGACCCAACACAAAGAGGCCACAACACATTCATGAGACACCGCTCACACAGGCCTCAAAACCATGGCACAGACCCACGCAATTTAAATTGAGTGCTACTCGCTACGGTCTGCCATGCACCTCTCCTCCTGGGCTCCGTCAACCTTTCACCCTTACTCACGGAACCCGGAAACAGTCCATCTTCATCCATGATGAACAAAATGCTGTCCACATTAATTTGCGAGCCTCTTCCTGTAATGACCCGCGGTACTGACTCCCGAAGTAAATCCAAGTTGCACCCATCAGCTGGCAGATCATAATCCAAAGTGAGAAAGCGCTCTTCACAAATCCGCTGCCCGTGGGCTACAACACAATCCCAACTCTCCACGAACGCTGGACGTTCCAACTTACTTCCTGAAACTGGAACGAGGCTGTCATTGCATTGTCTGCGTAAGCGGCACACAGAGCATTCCGGAATCCTTCTGCGCTCCAGTACACCGTACAGGAACGTACCAAAGGCACAAAGAAACGTCATCATTTCAGTTTCTGCATCGCAGCGTCCACATCTCCTGCATACACAACACTGGCTCCCAGATGGCAACCCGTTACAACTGCCACAACACTGGGCCACCCGGCACGAGGCAGACAGCAAAACAAACCTCTTCTGCACAGACATCTCCGCCGCCGCTCTCAATCCACCTTCTGCCAGGGGAGCGCAATGGTCTTCTGAATGGAAATTGCTGCCTTCGCCGCGCTCGACCCCCCTCCCGCACTGGGGAGCGCAGCGGCACGGATAACTGGGGGTCAACAGGCTCCCTCCCAGGTGGCAATCCTCCTTGCACATACGACTAGACCACCTGGCCTCCAGTCACAACAGGCCTACTCTCAGATGGCAATGCTCCTTGCACATATGACTGGACCACCAGCCTCCAGTCACGACGAACTCCAATTCCTCTCCCTCTTGAAAGTTGAGGACCCTACAGCTCCAGGGTCTCGACTCCTCCCGGTACTACCTTCAATACCAGGACCCCGCTCCAAATGTAGAGGAGCCTCCTACTCGCTCCAGAACCACCCGGCCTGCTGGACTGCAACTCTAGTACACTCCGCTCTGGACCCAGGGGTACACTCCCCTGCTGCAGACCACCAGAGTTCCTGCGGACCCTGCTCCACCAGGGCCCCGGCTCCTACTGAATGGGAGCCTACTTCCACTTCCTCCAGCACCACCTGGCCTGCTGGGCTACACCCTCTGTCCGGACTCCAAAGGCTGCATAGCTGGCTGCTACCAAGATGTGGACACTTGGAGGGCGGTTTCCTGAACAGCTGCTGTCCCCTCCTCGACAGGATCCCATCCTCGTCACCAGTGTAACAAAGTGGACTTGTCATTAACACACCTGAGCCAGCAGATAAGTTATATGGGTTTATTAGTTCATAAGTACAGCAGGAAAGCACTGGCACATCCTGGCCAGCCAGCTCTCTATCTCCACCTGTCCCCCATGGAACACTATTCAGATGACAACACCCTGAACACTCTGAGCACAGTGACCTCACCACATTCCACTGACATCACCACTGCAGGGAAGACACAGGAGGGGAGACACTCATTACAACAAATACTCTGGCTCATACTGGTAGGGCTGTATTGTTGCCATTATGGGGCAAAATAAAAATGGATAGTAATGGTACTAGTATCTATTTGCACGGGATACAAGCAACGAAGGTAGCTGACCAGAGAACAGAAACGAGGCTCAGAATACTCAAAAAAAGGCAGTGAACCGATTGGAAAAGCAACTCTGATGTTGTCTGATGAGAAGCGGTCTGTTTATACTTATTGGGGAAAGAGGCGTCCTGCCATTTCCATGGAGACACGTCATTGGCTGGAGCGCAGAGAATGTTGACACGAGACGTGCATTGGAGTTGTGAAATGGGCGGTACGCGTCTAGTGATCTCAGCCTCAGGGGCAGAGGGTATGATTTAGTGCCGCCAGGGCAGTCCTCCTTGGGCGATGCAGCAACGGACAAGATTATCACAAGATGGTCATTCTCTGCTGCCTGATTTTGCATGTGTAAAAAAGAGGAAAACTATGGTAAGGTGCATAGGAAATGTTTGTACGATCGATCAACGTATGCTTAAAAACACATGCACGAACCCTCGGGACAATACTATTTTTGAGTGCACTATTCCTTTAAAGTGAAGTTATGCACAGATCGCCTTTAATTTCACATCATTCAATGTGAATACAATGATTCCAAGGAAGGAGCAAGCTCTCCTCCCACTCACTCCATGGAAACAATTGGAATGAAGTGCTGTTTGGACCAAGGTCTGCCTGCTCAGACACTCTTACACAGGAATCTGCCTACTGAAGTATTATCCCTGCAAGTATTCTCTGCCACGATTCTTGGCTGAGAGGAGCAGGGGAAGGACTCACCTCATCTTCTGTGATACTGAACATGGTCTCACAGTGACCTGAGGTTGCAGACGAGGCATGACTGTTGCTGAGACCACTAGTAACCCCGACTCTTACAACTGGAAGGGGCAGACCCAAGAGTGCTTTCTGGCAAACTTCCTGACTGGGAAGGGTAGAAGAAGGACGCAATCTATTCTCTGAGAGCATGCACTGGGTTTCATCTCATCCCAGGGACAAAGAAACAGCTCTGGCTCTGGTTTCTGTCTTAAACCACTTGTGAGCTACGCTGACCAGGACATCACTTGCCTGTCCCAGACATTTTCATTCCACATGCTGTTGCCGCTTGTTGAACAGCTTCACATGGAGGACCCAGTTTACCAACTTACCAACCCAATAGCTAATTGCACCCTCTGAAACACTGCAGACACCTGGTTCAAGGCAGTCGAGCCCCAAAAACAAGCCCAGTAAGTACTTGTGGTTCTACAACCACTTTTTGATTGACCTTGAACATTGCTAAAGAAGCTATTGCCAGGCTTCCCACTGTTTACAGACTCAGAGTGCCTCTTTCATACAGAGGTCTGCGTTTCCTGTGTCCTTCACTTACAGGAGTGGGTGGTTAGTGTTTTATTAGTCGTGTCATTTTTTGTCTGAAAAAAGTTTTGTATTTCATTGGAACCTTGCGAGGACATTTATTTTGTTCTGGTACCAAAGTACTTTAGTTGTTTTGCATGCTTCTCTACTAGCTCACACACCCTCTTGAAGACTATAGCCTGCCCATGTCCCATTCTACCTTGAAGTGTGCCATTCATGTTGTGCCAGTTTCACCTGTCTGATTGATATCACTGCTGATCAAGACATAGAGTGGCAGGGGCGTTGCTAGAGGGGGGCTAAGGGGGCTATAGCCCCTGATCTTTTGGTTGTAGCCCCGGATAGAATCTCAGGAGCTACAGCCAAAAGACTAGCTAGCCCCCAGTCCCAACAGTTCCGACATCAGCTTAGCCACGGGTCTTTTCCAGACCTAGCAACTCCCCTGTAGAGTGGTGATGAGTAGGAGTTTCATTTAGTTCTCATCCCTGTACTCCTGCAAAGAAGTAGCCATTTCTCCAGAGTCGTAGACATGGAATTGACATCATCTTTGCTTGAACATTCTACTTTAATTCAAGCTTGGTTAGACGCGCGTGCGTTAGGTTTTGAGAAAAAGATGATGCATGGTATCGTTGCAGATTACGACCAAACTGAAAACAAACATTGGCAGCCTCATAATAACAGCAAAGGATGTTGTAGTATGACACTGCATCTGTCCTGGGTCGCTCACTTTCTCAGCTACTTCTCCTAAGCTTAAGCACTGTGGCCTTCTACAATCAAACTTTCTTGTTGTCAAATGTCTCGTCATCCCATCATTGTGGCGGGGGCTAGGAGTCCACGAGGGTGGGCTTTAGATGGTAGTTATTGAATGGAAGGTGGACGTGTTCAAAGGGCTAAGGAGGGATTACTGATCTAAATCACACAAACAACATTGAAGCCATGGGTAAACGATCTCAACCACTCACTCTGCCTCACTGTGCTGCTCACTACTTGGCCATCTGTAAACCCAGTTCAGACAACAGGCAGGGCCCGCAAGTGCAATTTGCTTGGAGTATTACGCCCCCTTTACAAACCTTGGATTTGTTGTACCAGATTGTTCAGTGTTGAGCGTATAGCAAACAAGAAATCTTCTTCTGGCAATGTCCTCTGGAGGCTTGTGATAGCCCCAGCCCTCGTTTGTAGTCCTTCTTTAACACACCTGTCTAGTGGTATGTCTGATTTATGTGATTAAATCTCAGTTGCTACACTAAGATTATGTTTGTGTGTCCAATAAGCTGTCATTGAAATGTAATAAACAGCTTTAACCATTTGTGATGTCTTGTGTTCGCTGCTGTAGGGTATTTGACTTGAAATATTTATGATGGGCACAAGCCAATGGGGTTTCAGAAGACATGTGTGTCCTAAATAGACACTAGTGACAAGCATTTAGGCTAAGTAATTCCAGCCGAGCCCAGTATGTGATGTGACCCTACTGCGGCCGCTAAGTCACAATGTCACTAGGCCCAAGAGCGTGGGCCAGTAAGCGAATGGGCCACTCGGGGAAGAAACTTGGAAGGAATGCCTGCTAGGCCCACACTCAGGTTTGATGAGTAAAGGATTTTCAATCCCCTCTTACTATAGTGAATGTCTTGTTACTGGTAGGCAAGGGGCTACATGTATCCAAGTGGGTTTGCCTGTGAAGTAAAAGAAAACACGGGCAGTGAGCACTGTTCAATCGGGATTGTTTATTTATTTAGTTTTGCATTTATTTCAGCGTACAAAAAAATCAGGCACCAAGGCACTAGTTAAAGAACGTGCGTAGTACATTATTAAAGTGCAAGAACGTGTGTATCGGTACAGACAGTAATGGTGTGCAAGCACAGACTGGTAAACCTCTGCTCATGGTACAGGGGGCTACATCAGGTGTGCAGATAAGCATATGAGACAGAATAGGTAAGTGCGTGTGTGTAGACTGGGAAAGCCTCTCCTCATGGTACAGGGGCGACGTCAATCGTGCAGGCAGGCATAGTGGGCAACATTAAAGACAAGTCAGGTAGATGAATAAACAGAACAGATGAATCCTCTCCTGATGGAGCAGGGTCGAGCGGTGACTAGCTGATGAGATGACAGGAATGGCTAATAAGATGTCTGTGAATGCTCGAACGAGTTAGGTTATGCCTCATGGTACAGGGGGCAGCAGATGCAGTATGCTGTGATCACCAGTAGACAGCAAGAGAATGACATCTTAGCAGCAGTCATATTGAACAATGCCTGGTATCACAGTATGAACAAGCGCCACGCGATCCGAGGGAAGCCAGTTCAAGCCAAAATTAGAAAGCGGAAAAAGGTGATGGGATATTGGCTGCGAGTATTTGCCAACCCCTCCCCCAGTAAAGTAGTGAATGAGACTGGGGGTAAACATGTCCAAGGCATTGGGCATGGGAGGAAATAAATAGGTCTGCTGCCATCAGGGAAGAGGCAGTAATTTTCAATTAAACTATAGAGGGAGTCAGGAAAACAAATTGATGAAGCTCTCTGTACATAAGTGCTGGGGATTCACTGATGTGGTGGGTCACGCATTGCGACGGTTTGCTGTACACGTAAACAAGTTGGGTGGGGAGGGTGTAGCTTTTGGAGACTAGCAAATGTCCTGAAACTGCATTTCTTGTTGTGCTTGATGTCAGTAAGGGTAATTTCTTTTGCCCCTTCAAATGAAAAGAACATTTTGATGCGTGGGTTTGATGGTGGGAACTGGGGTCCTCAGTCACTGCAAGCCCCAGCTATGCTAAAGCATGACAACTAGTAGCTTTTGGTCCCTGTGCACATGCATCTTCAGCAGTCCAGTCTGGCCTGAACACATAAATAACGTGTTGTACCAATAGCAATTGTTATTTTTTGTTCAGTTGTCTAAAGGTATTTTTGCTTCCTCTTGCCTCCAGTTGTCTTGTGCGTCTGTCCGCTCAACGAAGAATTGCTTCAGTCGGCGTCATGTGACATTCCAATCCTGGCCTTGCCCATACGAGACGGGAGCTGCTGCTGTCCACGCCAAACACCCTGCACAAACTCAGGTCATGTCTAAGCAAATATCTGGGCTCACGTGTGAAACGCATGAAGGCCAGATAAGGCCACGGATATGTCGTTGAGAAGCACCAAGCTGAAGCCATCAATCCCGCTTTCGAAACTAGTGTGAGATGGACAGCCTTCATGGAGGAGGAGACAGTACTTACAAAAAGTGGATGGTATGTTGATTTTGCAAACAGGCACACACTCGGCCAGCTGCTCCTTCATTCTGAATTGTGAAGTCATGAGCTGAGAGAAGATTCAGAGAGGACTGTGGATCAGATCCAGCCTCGATGCTTGCTGAGCTTGGGACATCCTCCCTTAACCCTGCCTTCTAGACTGGGGTGGGGTTAGCAACTTCTGACCCCTCCACATTCTGTATGAGGCACACGCCATTACTGGTTGACCCGTGTTTCTCAGCCAGATCCTAGCTGCCTGGAGCATGTACAGCAGGTTTGGCTCATTACAGTGCTCCCTGGTGCACATTTACTAAGCAGCCACCATGACCAAGAGTGACGCAAAGCCGGCGGTTGGGCGTAGCCTTATGTCAGGAAACCGCTCCTTCCGCCACACTGCCCAACCATCACTGATCCAATAAAATCAAACATCCCCATTATCGTGACTTCAGAATGTGAAGCTCCTGTGCCAGTCATCACGTGATTTCGGCAAATCCCCAGTCAGCCTATGAACATTCGTGTCAGAGCAGCTCTGCCACGCAGTTTCTATGTTGTGAATGTGCATTGCAAGTTGGATCTACCCTCGGAATTATTATTTCATATGTTTACACAATGTAGTCGGGCGCATTGCACCATGAGTACAAATAGTATGGGCTATGCTGCTATAAAGGGACGCAAACTAATGTTGAAGAAACTGTACATTTTATGTATGTATGACATGTTGGCAGTAATGCTGTATGAAACCCATACAATCCGCAGAAAATGTGACTACAGCATTTTGTTCACCTTTGTTGCTTCCTGTGTTACTGTAGCTCACAACATTTCATGCCAAGCACGTATTTCATAAAGGTGGATAAATGTAACAATAGATATTTTACCTTTTTTCTTTGGAGGGTAAACGGTACTGCTTCCCTTGAAGACGATGTGTGCTTCTGAAATCTCAGCGCGCGCTGCGTGAGAGTTCAAGATACAACTTTTCCTGCGAGGAAGGCTGGATGCCAATTAACTCTTTTAAAGCCCTCAACAAACATACTGAATATGAATTTGAAATGGCATCCTTGAATAATGGAACCATTCCGTGGGGATAGATGCGCTGCAAATCCTTTTGGGATGAACTGGGCCAGGCGACTTTCCCTTGCATCATCCAGGCTGGTTAAAATTCCAAATGCTCAGTGAAAAATGTCATCCAGCACGAAGCCCAGGGTGTTAATTACTTTATTTCTCAGTGTCTTGACATTAGCTAAGATGAAGTGGAGAGGTCAGCCTTCTCTCCGGTGATTACATGTACTTCGTCATAGGATATAATTACGGTTAAAGCTGGAGCGTCCACGGTGGTAAGGACATGTCCCAAGGCACATTAGACAGCCCTGTGCGGCATAGTTTCTGCATCAGGCACACGCAGAACATATACACGGTCACTAGCTACCTATCAACGAAGAAAGAGCAACGGAGAATCACAGCAGCTGAGCATTTCGGTGTTTGGTCTCGACTTTTGATGTTTTATTAAACTAATCTGTAGAAGAGATTGTCATCGTTCTATTCAGTAGCCTGGTGGAGTCCCCTAATATAAGACTCCGGGCAGGGTGGGACTAGTTATCATCTGCCTGTTGAGTCAAAATAGGGAACCACTGTCAAGCTAATAAGATTATGAACAGATAGATGAAGGAGAAAGTCAAAGCAGTGTTAGGCGCATGTGACTTTTGCAGGCAAGGAAGGCTGAAGCAGTGGTGGGTAATCTGATACATTTTTCATGGAGATGAATCAAATAAAAATGTGCTGCAGTAACCAAAACATGGTAGAGGATGGGGTAGGGTGAAGTGCAGTAAATGCATCTTTTAGGGAATTGTCAACTGCTACATCAGCAGCTGGATGCATGGGAAAAGCTCAAATTCTATCTGGATCCATACACCGGCCATGCCAACTAATACACCACTGGCCAAGGCCAAGGACAGTCTCCTGCAGTCTGCATTGAGACTTGAAGCTTTTTTATTCTCAATGTGGCTGTTGGATTGATTCATTGTGTCAGTATCCCTTTAACTGCTGGAAAATAGTTGAAGAAGGCGGCACTACCTAACCAGCAGGTGGTGCGGAGCACCTGCATGATGGACTGGCCGAGGACAGTCTCCTGCAGTCTGCACCGAGAATTGAAGGTTATTTTTCTCAACGTGGCTGTTGGACTCCTTCATTGTGTCAGTATCCCTTTAACTGCAGAACAAAAGCTGAAGGAGGCAATGAAGGCCATCAAGGTGGAGGACGCATGTGCAGTAGGATGGAGTCCATTTCAGTTAGATGACAGTCACCAGAAGTGGAGCAGGAAAGAAGAAAAAACAGGGGGATATAACTTCATGTCTCAAATGCGGATATGACCCTCCCAGCATCAAATACTGCCCAGCGAAGGGCCACGTGGCATGGTTAAGGGCAAATTGACAAGGTGGGTCCTGGGAGTCTCTCTGCCAGATATTAGTCCTGGTTACGAGAGACTTACCCAGAGTCTTTCGCTCACTATCTTTCACAGAGAAGAAATATCCCAAACATATCAGTCTTTGTCCTGCCCTGGGGCAGTCCAGCACCGAAATGCTAGGCAATTCTCCTCTGAACAAGAGTACCAACAGCATCCCCAGACACCTGTTTCAGTCTGGTTGGACCTCATCAGTAAGGAGGAGCTGTGCCTCTCTAAGAATAGTGAGCAAGGGGTCCACGTCTGGATTCCCCTAGTAACTTAGGGTGAGACCCAAAGTTACTTGAATATGCAAATTGACAAGGTGGGTCCTGGGAGTCTCTCTGCCAGACATTAGTCCTGGTTATGAGAGACTTACCCAGAGTCTTTAGCTCACTATCTTTTAAAGAGAAGAAATATCCCAAACATATCAGGCTTTGTCCTGCCCTGGGGCAGTCCAGCACCGTAATGCTAGGCAATTCTCCTCTGAACAAGAGTACCAACAGCATCCCCAGACAGGTGTTTCGGTCTGGTTGGACCTCATCAGTAGGGAGGAGCTGTGCCTCTCTAAGAATAGTGAGCAAGGGGTCCACGTCTGGATTCCCCTAGTAACTTAGGGTGAGACCCAAAGTTACTTGCATATGCAAATTGACAAGGGGGGTCCTGGGAGTCTCTCTGCCAGACATTAGTCCTGGTTGCGAGAGACTTACCGAGAGTCTTTAGCTCACTATCTTTCACAGAGAAGAAATATCCCAAACATATCAGTCTTTGTCCTGCCCTGGGGCAGTCCAGCACCGAAATGCTAGGTGAGACCCAAAGTTACTTGCATATGCAAATTAACAAGGGGGGTCTTGCATATTATATGACATATCAGTCATTTCGGTGCTGGACTGCCCCAGGGCAGGACAAAGACTGATATGTTTGGGATATTTCTTCTGTGTGAAAGATAGTGAGCTAAAGACTCTGGGTAAGTCTCTTGCAACCAGGACTAATGTCTGGCAGAGAGACTCCCAGGACCCCCCTTGTCAATTTGCATATGCAAATAACTTTGGGTCTCACCCTAAGTTACTAGGGGAATCCAGACGTGGACCCCTTGCTCACTATTCTTGGAGAGGCACAGCTCCTCCCTACTGATGAGGTCCAACCAGACCGAAACACGTGTCTGGGGATGCTGTTGGTACTCTTGTTCAGAGGAGAATTGCCTAGCATTTCGGTGCTGGACTGCCCCAGGGCAGGACAAAGACTGATATGTTTAGGATATTTCTTCTCTGTGAAAGATAGTGAGCTAAAGACTCTGGGTAAGTCTCTCGCAACCAGGACTAATGTCTGGCAGAGGGACTCCCAGGACCCCCCTTGTTAATTTGCATGGTTAAGGGCACCAGCATTGTCGACACACTGGTTGGGGCAGGCATCCATGAGGACAATGACTAGGGCACAACAAAAGGTGGCCCAAGTGAAGCAACCAACGGCGGAGGAGGATGACGCTGAAGAACAAGAAGAGGATGGGGAGGATGTGTTCTTCGTCTCAAGCATGTCTGTGCTGAAACGGTCAGGCCAGCACCAACCCAAGTGTGTGGTCCAAATCTGTGACTGCCCGTTCCCCATACTGATCGATACTGGTGCCTCCGTGAGTGTGATCGCGGAGGACCATTACCGGCAGTTGAACAATGCCCCACCCCTGACCAAGACAAAGGTGCGCATATTCACATTTGGGGGGAAAGCACCCACTACCCTTGGAAGGAGTAGTCATAGCCTGGGTTTGTCACAATGACATTTCTGTCAGAGCCCGGTTCTTTGTCACCAGGGTGAGTGAAGTGACTCTGTTAGGATGCACGGCTGCACAGAGGCTCTGAGCATAGTGAACTTACGTCTGGGGTGTACCTTGAGGATGTTGAAAGCCTGCTCGACAGATATGCGGATGTCTTTGACGGAATCAGAAGATTGGTGGGTGACCCGATGAGGCTGCACATCGAAAACACGCTCCAGCCCGTAGCGCTGAAGCATTGGAGCAAACCATTTCATCTGAGAGAATGCGTGGAACAGGAGTTGGACAATCTGGTCAGGCTGGACATCATAGAGAAGTTGGATGGACCGACCCCTTGGGTTACACCCATTGTGGTTGCAAGAAAGCCCAATTAGCCCGAGGCCATACACATCTATATGGATATGCGCCTCCCAAATAGAGCAATGGGATGGGAAAGACATATCAAGCTGACTTTGGACGACATCCTGGTGGACCATCAGGGTACACAGTACGTTTCCAAGTTGGACCTTCGTTCAGGTTACCATCAGCTCGTGCTGGATCCTGAATCATGCTACATGAACACGTTTACTATGCACAAGGGCCTGTATAGGTACAAGCACCTGAGCTTTGGAATATCGTTGGCAGCACAGATTTTCCAAAACACCATCAGAGAGACGCTCGCTGGCCTGAAAGGGGCGATAATTTTCAGCGACAACATCATGGTCTACGCAGATTCCGAACAGGAACATCTGGAGAGACTTGAAATTGTCCTAAAACCCATCCAACAATTGGGTCTCTCCCTGCACCGTGACAAATTTGTGCTGATGCAAAGGAAAACCAAGTTCTTTGGTTTTGTGTTCTAAGAGGGCAGAATTTCTCCTGACCTGGTGAAGGTAAAAGACATACAGGAGGCCTGTTCTCGGTAAATATGCCATAGGTGCGTAGCTTCCTGGGGATGGCCACGTACTGTGGAAGGTCTATCCGGCAACATGTCCACCCTAGCTGGGCCTCTGAAAAACCTCACAAAGAAGGAATGTACATGGATGTGGATGGCACTAGAACAGAGCACATTTGACAAGATGAAAGGGGCCATAACAACAGAAGACACAACGGCATTTTTCAAACCAGGGAAAAGGTCAGGAATCACGGTTGATGCCAGCCCGTTTGGGCTGGGAGCTGTGCTCATGCAGCTGGATGAGAGTGGGTCAGACCGACCAGTGGCATTCGCAAGCCTGGCGCTGTCTGCAACAGAGCAAAGGTGCTCCCAAATTGAACGGGCGGCTCTGGCGGTGCTATGGGGGTGCAAACATTAAGTGGCTACTCACTCTGCAAGAGTATGACATTGAACTTACTTTCTGCCCGGAGAACATGAACACAGCAGACTACCTGTCATGCCACCCCAGTCTTGGAAAAGAAAGCACAGATGAGGCAGAGACAGAGGAATATCTGCACAGCCTAGTGGAATCAGTGACCCCCCACCTCCATGTCAATTGACAACATCAGAAAGGCGTTGGTCGAGGACGAGTGCTTTAAGATACTCCAGGCCAACAGGACAAAGGATGAGTGGTGAAGGGTCCACAGAAGGCTTGACAAATGTACCACAGAGGCCAAGAAGGCACTAGAGCAGATGTGGAGAGTGATGGGTGAGCTCAACTTTATGGAAGACTGCATTGTTTTAAGAGGGTCGAAGATGTTGCTTCCTGCCAGCCTTGTGGGCAAAGCATTGGAACTTGCGTACAACAATCACCAGGTTGTGTTTTAGACCAAGGCGCGTCTCCACATCAAGATGTGGTTCTCAGGCTTCCAGGAACGGGAGGCAGACTTTGTCAGAAGCTGTGTGTGGTGTCAGGCGGCGCTGCTACAGCGATGAGAGCCCCAGATTGAATCAATGGAAAGAAGCTGTGAGCCTTGGGGAACGATACACCTCAATTTTGGGTCGACCTGCAGAGACAATCATTTTGTGGTCCTGGCCAATCAGTGGTCAAGGTACCCTGAGGTCGAGTGTGTAGACTCCATGTCTTTGGAGGGCATGATACTGGCATTGTAGAAAGTGTTTGCCATGCATGGATTTCCAGTGGAAATATGTTCCGACAATGGGCCACCCTTCCAAGGTCGGGGGTTTGCAGAATACCTCTATGACCGTGACATTGCTCACTGAAAAATCACACCTCTGTGGCTGAGGGGTAACAGGGAGGCCGAAAGACTCATGCAGACCCTGAATAAAGTATTTCGGATAGCCCATGCACAAGGGAAATGTGAGAAGTGCGCCCTGTACCAATTTCTATCAGAGTATTCTGCAATCCCTCACTGTTCCATGGGGATATGCCCAGCGAAGGCGTTATTCCAATGGTGCCCGCACAGATTTCTGCCGGATCATGCACCACGAAAACCCAGTGTTATTGACAATGATGTGGTAGCCAAGAGAAGAAGAAGGTCCAATGAGAGGGAGAACGACCAGAGACTGAGGAGCAAATGCCTGGAGGTTGGTGACCGGGTGCTGATGAGGACCAGAAATGTGAGAGGCAAGTTTGTCTTTGCCCTACAAGCCGGTCCCGCTCACAGTGATGGACACAAAGGGGTCAATGGTGACCACATCGGATGGCAAAACGACAGTCACCAGGAATTCCTGTTTCTTCTGGAAGATGGGGCAGTCGCCGGAGTCAAGCCAAGAGCATGGCGAAGAGTCAAGCCCCTCCCGAGGTGGCTGATCCTGGACAGTGAGAGAGACAGGACTAGCCATCAGGAATCGGCACTCAGCAGTGGATAAGATGCCCCTACTGACCAAGGAAGGGGTGTGGACTCTGCAGATAATGACCCTGGTGGGGAGAGGCATTATCCTGTATGAGAGTGCCACAGGCAGCGTTGAGATGTCCCTTGCTGGTGATGCCCCATGAGGCAGAGGGATGGTGCCGTCCTGCTGAGGAATATGACCCTTTGGCAAGTGTCTGTGCTGAGGTGGCAGCCCCAGACACAGTTGGTACTTACCCATGATGATGTATTGCCAGCATCCAGTGCTGAATAGAAGCATCCGGTGTCCTGGTACTTGGGAGCTGTGAAGGTTGAGTCCAGGACCCAAAGGAGGCAATGCAAATGTTGTCCTGGTGTCACTTGCCAGATCAATGCCTCTTGTCCTGATCGGGCATGGGCCTGGGGCACAAGTCCGTGCACAGTCTATACACCGTTATGCTGGCGCTGATATCAGTGTTCCTGCTGCAGCGGGGTCCTGCGACATGAGAATAAGAAAACAAAATGCTTTCATCCGCAAGCTCTTTACACTTGAGCCCCCTGTCTTTCCTGTGTTGGTGCCTTTTCAGCTGTTAGGGACAATGGGAGGAGGAAGTGTGGAAGTTTCCAGCGGATGGGGGTAAGCTCGAGGGGCCTGGTGGCTGTTGGGGAGCACAAAGCTCGCTCCAGCTCCATGACTCGGAGAAGAATGGTGACGTCATGTGCAAGGAGATAAGGATCTTAATTGCGCATATGTGTGACTGAATCTGTGCATACAAATTCAGATACAACATGTCGCTTACAATTGAATTGATGGACTGTTAATGTAAAAAAAACACTATATTTAGTATATTGCTTGTTGAATAAGTAATAATCATGGTTGCCATCACTTGTAAGTTTATTGAATGTTAGTATTCCAAAAGCTAGATTTCTTGCCTGTTGAAGGGTGATAGTTTTGATTGTGTTTAGTGCTACACAATTCTGCCTACTGGCATGCTTGGAATTCCCACGGATATATTAAATCTTCCACACTAGCAAACTAACCCTGTGGAATTGGAACTTCTATTCAAAACCTGGATGAAAGTTGAGCCAATGCTCGGGATGTCTGCGGCAAAGGAATGATTCATTTTCCGTCTTATCTCACCCAAAAGTACATGCTTCTCTGGCAGTTACAGAGCACATGCAATAGGGGACATTGCATGTCCACACCTACAGCAAAGAGATGCATTGAGTGAGCCCCTCTCAGATATTCCCTCTGCAGCTCCTTAGATCCGATTAATGATTTCCCTTTGAAAGGCTCCGGTTTCCGGATCACTGACATGTGCATCACATGACTGCAGTAGGTTTGCCAGTCGTCTTCTTCCAACACAGAAGTTAGCATTATGAATCAATCATCTAGGAGTCATGGGTTTTGACAACACTGCATATTTATTACCACTAAGGGCAATTGCATTAGTACAATTGAGAAGTGCGCCCTGTACCAATTTCTGTCAGAGTATTCTGCAATCCCTCACTGTTCCACGTCAAACTGGTAAACCAAAGCAACAAATCAGGCTCTCCCAAAGACCCTTGCCCTCCGGACATATACAAAACAATTCTCAAACAAGGAACCCCCATGGAATACCACAGGAACCTTTTCAACCTCTCAATCTCAACAGGTAAAGTACCACATGCCTTAAAATCAGCGTACATCAAGCCTCTTCTCACAGACACAACAGGAAACGTAGAGGACTTATCCAACTACAGACCCATCTCCAACATACCCTACATAGCCAAACTGCTAGAAATGTACATCTACCAAATAACCCAAGAATTCATAGAAGAGCACTGCCTATTAGACCAGGCACAAGTTGGTTTCAGACCCATGAGAGGAACAATCAGCTCTCCTCTCAATATGGGACGACCTAAAAACAAACACAGACTCGGACAACTGTACCGCCCTGATTCTACTTGATCTGTCTGCAGCCTTCGACACTGTCAACCACGCCATCCTCATAAAGAGATTAGAAGGACTAGGGATAACAGACACTGCCCTACTATGGATCAAATCCTTCCTAACAAACAGAACAGAAACAGTATGGATGAAACCATTTAAATCCAAACCCAGAGGCTCCATGTGCGGAGTACCTCAAGGATCATCCTTCTCACTGCTTCTATTCAACATCTACATGTCCCTTTTAATCAAACTCATCAAAAAACACGGCCTCACATGCTACAACTACGCCAACAATACTCAAATAATCTTCAACATACAAGATACCCGAGAAGAAAACACCACACTAGAGAATTGCCTTCGCAACATATTCAACTGGATGAACCTCAACCATCTCAAAATCAACCCAGGTAAAATGAGATAATGATTGTCTCAAAAAAAGGAGGAAACATCAACTACATCCCCTGGCCAAGAGAGCTCGGCACCACACCAGAACCATCATCAACTGTAAAAAACCTAGGGGTCCTGATGGATAACAACCTCACTCTAGAGCCACAAGTAAACTTGGTAATCAAGAAATGTTTCTTCCTCCTGCGAGCAGCAAAAAGGATCCTACCATTCCTGTTGTTCGCCAACAAAACACTTACCATCATCGCTCTGATCATGTCCAGAGTAGACTATGCCAATAGCCTATACCTGGGCATGCCCGAACGACTTCTAAAAAAACTGAAACGCATACAAAATGCAGCAGCCAGACTCCTCCTCAAGCTATCCAGAAGAGATCACATCACACCCGTGCTATAAATACTACACTGGCTTAGACTAAAACAGCGAATACATTTCAAGTCCATGTGCATCACGCACAGAGCAATACACAAACAAGGCACACAATTCCTAAGCGACAAACTACGCCTATATCAACCGACAAGAACACTAAGATCAAGCACCGACATACGCCTGGAACCAAAACCCTACAACAGAAAAAAACTTGGAGGATCCTTTTTCTCACCAGGCTCCCAAAACCTGGAACGACCTACCTAAGAATATGTGGAACACAACAAACCACCTAGCATTCAGGAAACTCCTCAAATCATGGCTCTTCACAGCGTAACCACAACGGAGAGGCACTAGAATGCGAAGACTTTATAACAATGTTGAAAATAACTCCGACCTCGGCCACTCTCAAATTGGACAAACACTCGAACCAAAGAACCAACCACCCGACAGAGCTTAAGATATCCTGGAAAATAGCCACTAAAGGAGGCTCCAGAGACTGATCACATACTTAGACCCAGACAAAATCCTCAAGTCACTCACCCACTCGTACGTACCGGACGGACCATACCCAGACCGGCAAATGCATTTCGATAAAATTGTGAATGTTAGCACGGCCTCGCTTGGATGGAATTGTGTGGGTTGGCCTGCGTCGCATCTGGATGGGACCTTGAATGTTAGCATGCCTGCACCTGGGTGAAGCCTGAGTGTTGGCATGCCGGCACCTACACTGAACGTGAAGACTAGCACAGGTCACACTTAGAATTGTGGAAAATTAGCCTGCGTCGCATCTAGATAGGATCGATTGAAGGACAGCATGCCCGCGCCTGGATGAAACTTGAATGCTAGCAGGAGCCACACTTAGAATTGTGAACACCAGCCTGAGTAGCATCCAGATTATGTACGAATGCTAGCATGCCCACACCTAGACAGATTTCTAAACACCAGCCTGCGCCGCACCTAGAAAAGTCTGTGAATGTTGGCATGCCCACATGCGAAGGCCAACAAGTGCCACACTTAGATGAAACTGTGAATGTCAGCATGCTAAAAGTCTTGTAACCCACTAACCAATATAAACTCAAATTCTGCATACCTATCTCACTCAAAAAACTCACACAACCATCTCTCGCACAAGCCGCACGCACTTCACAACACTGCAACAACAAATAAGCCAGAGCAACAGCACACGCGGACTGACACTGATCCAATACCCGCACCAAAGCTCAGCACCCGGTGTACACCGAGTTCAAGCTGCCAACAGAACACCACTTTTCTCACTATTCTACTCCTTCTTCACCCTACTAACCAATCCCCCCCCCTTTTATCACTTACAGATCCGCCAGAGCGCCCGGGGACCAATTCCGTTGGTGACGGTGCGCGATACAAATACCTTTAACATTTATCATTTAACACTTAACAATTAGCCTGCTCAAAAAGCAGGCCGAATCTGCTGATCTAAAACTGTGTTGTGAGCGAGCTGAGTGCTGCTCGCACCCACCCTCATGTTCCTGCCTACTCCCTGCTGATCCCACATCTCACATCGCACAACATTTAGGTCTGCTTACCTGCATGCAGGCATGGGAAGCCCTCCTTCATTCCCTCGGGAAATGCTTTGTGTTCCTCACTGGCTCCACATGCTCGTGCCATGGAAATGGAATAGGGACCATACCTGGAACCCTGGCTTCCATTTCCCTGGGGGTCATGCCAATATGACTTGCTTGCTTGCTATGGGTAGTTCCTTTAAAATGTGTTCAAACACTAGTAGCATCTTGCAGCATAACAGTGGGGGAGGGGAGTGCTAATAGAAATAACTTGGTGGGCCCTGGGCATTGATCTTGCCACATTAATTTAGCCTTGGTCCACTGTCATTTGATGACACCTGCTGCATCTTATTTTATTCATTGATGTATTTTATACTATACAGGAGGAACAATGCTCTTTTGATCACAAAAGAACATACAATAGGTACAAAATCCTATTTGTTAGGAAGCAGTGAGCTACTTTCAATGGGGCGAGTTTGAGGGACATTTTGACCAGGTTGTGGAGGGGAGTAAATGGAACAGTCACCGGGGACAATACATAAGTTGACATACATAAGGACAACAAACAAATGGACCTTTTGTAAGTGCATGTTAGCTGAATGGCCAGGTGTGCTCGAGACATGACCATGATAGGTGAAGTGGTAGAATGGAGGCATAGGCAGGATAGAGGAGAGGGACAAATGTTAGCTAGCAGTCAGATGAGAGGTAGGTTAAGAGGGTACATCAGAGGCGAGGAGGTAGGGTTTTAGTTTGGCTTTGAACAAATCTGTGTGGACTGTTTCTCGGATGTCCAAGGGGAAGAGAAATCCATGCAAATGGAGGAAGAAGAGAGAACAAGTCAAAGCAAGAGGAAGCACAGGGAGGGCGGGGGACCACAGGATTAGTCGAGGAGACAAAGCAGAGATTATGAGAAGGCTTGTAGAGTTGGATAGAGGAGGTTAGATAAGTGGTATCTTACCCTCGATGAATTAGTGAACCAGGAGAACACATTTAAATCTGGCCCTGTTTTGCATCATCAGCAATCCAGCCTGTTGATGGGACGAGGAAGTAGGTGTGAAGTGAGGGAGGTTGAAGAGGGTCCTGGTAGCAAAGTGAATGATCTTGGTGAGCAGACAGAAAGCATAATTCGGGAGGCCAAAGAGGATACTGGCACAGTAGTCCAGTTTAGAGAGAACAAGAGTGGTTAAGAGATGCTTGGTGGTGTTGAAAGGAAGGAGGTGCCTGATGTTCCTAATGTTTAGGAGATTAAGGTAGCTGCTGTCCATTTTGGAGATAAAAGCAGAGAAGTTGTGAGGAGGGTCATGGATGACACAGATGTTTGTTTACTTATTTATTTTGACATTTGTTAAACGCAATAAGCCCAAGGACATCAAGGCACTGGTTGCATATGAATACAGTTGGTTACACGTTACAGCAATACAGAATAAAAACATTATATTTTTCAGGAAATTGTAATTTGAAGAGATAACTTGAGCAGAAAGTTTGTAGTTAGGCCAGGAGATTGTGGTTTGAAAACATCAAAGTCTTGAGTTTTTTCTGGAATGCACAGAATGATGGTTCAGATCTTAAGGGAAGTGGAAGGTTGTTCCAGTTTTTTCCTGCTATACCGGGGAGGCTGGCACCTGCAGCTTTGGTGCGTTTGAAGCTGTGTATGGAGAGTTGGTGAGAATAGGTAGTGTGGGTAGGTCTTTAGGGCTGGGACTTGGCACATGTTTGTGATAGGTATTTGGGGCCAGAGTTAGAGAGGCATTAGTGCATGATGGTATTCTGATTTAAAAATGATGCACTCTTGGATGCGTAACCAGTAGACACTTCTTATAGCAGCGAAAATGTGGTCATGTGTTGGAATGTTAAAGGCAGCCCTGTGGGCGCTGTTTTGGATAAGTTGTAGTTTGTCAAGGTTGAGGGTTGTGACACCTGGGAAGAGGGCATTGCAGTAGTCCAGTCTTCAGCCGATCTGAGCCGTGGCAATAGTGATTGAGTTCAGTATTGAGGAACGGTATGCCTGCATAAATCAACTTGGAGGTATAGGCTGCTGAAGAGGAAATCACATTAACCTGTCGTGGGAGGGATAGTGTGGAGTCCAGATGAACGCCCATGGTTTTGACATTGTTGGAGACTTGGATGGTGTTTCTGTCTATGATGAAGGACTTGTATGATGAATCTAGCTTGTTGAAAGTGTATTGTCAGCTGAAGAAGAGTAGGGGAGATTTTCAGGTGGGAACTGGATAGGCAGATGAAGAGATGAGAGAGAGCATTAGGCAGGTTAGAAGAGTAACTCTGTTTTGTTAGAGTTTAACATCAGAGAGTGCAAAGCCATTCACATTTTTAATGGCACAGAGATAGTTGGAAAGTTTGATAGAAAGATCAGAGGAGAGTTCAGGAAAAGAGAAGAAGATATGTGTGTTGTCTGCTAAGTGTTGGTACGAGAACCCATAGAAGGAGATTAGTGCCCCAAGAGCAGAAGTGTAGAGTGTAAACAGGAGCAGACCCAAGAGAGAGCCTTGTGGAACACCAACAGTTAGAGGAGTGAGTTGAGAGGTGTTGTTGCTCCAGGAGACAGATAATTGCTCAGGTGCAAGGCAAGATTCAATCTAGGCAAGAGCTTGATCACAAGAAGAAAGAGAGTATTAAGGAGATCAGAGTGATTGACAGTGTCAAAGGCAGCATACAGGTCAGGGAGAATTAGGATAGAGGATAGGTTTGAATGCTTAGCAGAAGCGATAAAGTTGGACACATCATTCATGAGAGCAGTTTCCGTGGAGTGATAGGAGTGGAAACCTGCTTGTAGTGGGTCTCGAAGGTTATGGATGTCTACAAAATTGGTGAAACGGTTGAACACAACCCTTTCATGCTCTTTAGAGTAGTGCAGAAGGAGAGACACATGGTGAAAGTTAGCTGGTATGTTCGGGTCAGCCCATTGCTTTTTTAGTAGAGGGATGACTTGCTGTTTTGAAAACAGAGGGAAAGCAAGCAAAGTGGAAGGACAGGGTGAACTGTTATTCGAGGTGAGAGGCCACTATAAGAGCAATATGCTTGACTAGCTGAAGTCCAACAGGGTCTGTTGGGACACATGAAAGTTTAGCCTTTATCAAAAAAAATAGAACTTAATCAGTATTAGTGTGACTAAATTGCGAAATGTAGACAGAAGATGATGGTAGAGAAGGCAGAGTGTAAACTGGAGGAGGAAGGAGTGTGAGGATGGTCAGGAGAGAGTCTCTAATTTTGGTAATTTTTGCAGCGAAGTATTCAGCTAGGTCATTAGCTGTGAGCGTGAAGTTGATTGTCATAGACTTAGGAGGAGTGAGGAGTGAGGAGTGAGTTTTGGGTGCCCTGTAGACAGCGCGGATGATTGGATTGAGGGTCAATGATGGTTAGGTAGAATTCCCTTTTAGCTCTATCAACAGTGGACCTTAGAGAGTTCAGGGCAGGGAAGGTGGAGCTCCAGATCCTCATGTGAGTGGATATGCCTTCATTTGTGCACCAGCTGCCGCATGTCTGTGTGGAGTGAGCGTATGAATGGGGTGACCCATGGATGAGGATGCTGAGTCTTAGGGTTGAAAGTAAGCAGTGGGAAGTGAGAGAATAATGAGTCATATAGTAGGGATTGGAAGCTGACGAAGGCCGTGTTGGTGGAAGTGGTCTTGGGTGTGAAGGAGGAGAGTGAGAACTGTAGGTCAGAGAGAAAGGGGGAATGGCAGAAGGTTTACATTTCCTCTTAGTAACAGGTGAAGCAAGTGGTGAGGAAAGGTCAGAGAGTGGAAAGGAGACAGTGGTGGAATAAAGCGAATGATCAGATATGAATCGTGTGACAGTAGCATTAGTGGCTGAGAGAGAGATGGTGATGAATATGAAATCCAAAGAGTTAGCCCTTGGGTGGATAAGTAGGTTATGGATAGGGTGAAGAGCATGGTCACTAAGAAAAGACTGACACTCAGATTTCTGAGGGAAGGTTAAAGTCACCTAAGGGTATGTCTAGTGGAAAGAAAATCAAGGAGTTGCCCACAGTCATCAAAAAATGTTGCAGTGGGACCAGGAGGCCGATAGATGGAGATTATGTGAAACAAAGCAGGCATCTGTTGCCATTCCTTTAGTAATTAACAGTGTTTTATGTCCAACACCTTCCTGAGCTTCCAATATTCTCCATATGTAGAGATTATCATCCCTACACTCCTTTTGAGGTCGTCATAGGCGATGCACGCGTTTTCCATTTAATATCACGTATGCAGCGGACACCACTCATGTACCAGTAAGGCTGGAGTAGGGTTTGCCCATAATTATTGTCTTTATCACCAGGGAAGCTTCCACAAACAAAAAATGGATCTGCAAGTAGTGACCCATAATTTGTGAAGGAACAGCTTCACAAGAAAGAGAAAGAAATCAGCAGCTTTTCCAATGTCTTCCTTTTATTAATAGCAATGGGCTGGGCCACTTGGGCTCGTGGAGTGTTCGATTAGGGTACTTCATGTGGCCACTGATCATATTTTGAGACTATACAACGCAGACTATGCTGTGACTGGAAAGAAAGAGGATGCAATTGCATCTTTCTCACATCAATCCTGGCTAACTTTCCACCAAACACAAATTAAAAAAAATGTGTACAATGCTCTATTGATCTTTATCTATGGACTGGGTTACACCATCAAGTGCAGAGCATGTTTTCTGTTCTCACCATCTTGATGGAATTAACCTTCCTTCACACAAAGACAGCTTTATGGTTGTTCATCTTTCCAGGTCAGTCTTGATGGTGGTCATTAGAATGTCTATATTCAAATTCATGATGCATGTCATATCAGATATGATCCAGGTCCAATTTAATTGATCTTATCAGTACACCGTTTAAAAGTACAGCTGGAAAACAGGTAACGTTTTGCCAGTGGTGAGGCTAATAGAACCCCATATTTTGTCCAATCAATCATACATTCGGAAGCACCAATGAACTCTCAATCTGCTGCAATGAAGTCTGTAAAGCTATTGGTATGCTCTTAAGCATCAAAAGGGCATCTTCCACCCACAGTTCTTTACTCCTATACAGGCCTTCTGGCTAAAATAGAAACGTCACAGACTCCCTCAGTGACTCTTTATCAGCCATACTATTACAGCACCCATCCCTCACCTACTTTGGAGACTTAAACATCTGGTTTGACTTCTCCCCAACCATATGACCTGTTATCTGAACACCAACTTGGAAGACTTCAACATGACTCAACTGATATCACACCCCACTCACTTAGCAGGACACATCCATGGAGCTTTATTTAGCTCGACTGATCTAATTTTCATCCTGCCTCCCCGTCCGCTAATCTGAACCGATCATGCCACCGCTATCTTCTTCTCTCTCTTGACCTCCTCCCCCAATCAATGTCCCTCCAGCCCCTCAATTTCTACATTTCCCCACCTCTGGAACAAAGCCAATATAAACCCTGATAAGGCTTCCTCCCAACACTCTACTCCATCAAGGACCCCCTCCATTGATGTCTTACCTCATTGGCTCTCTAGTGCCCTCCTCCCTCTCAAACCGAGCACCCATCATAGGTCAGGTCCCAGTCCCAAATGGTACATACCCTCCCTCAAAGCCAAAAAAGCACTGAAACATCACTGTGGGCGGACATGGAAGACTAACCCCATACTTCAAAACAAAACCCCCTATGCCAGACTGACCATGGCCAACCGGACAGAAATTAGAACAATTAAAAACTATGTAGCAGGGAACTACATAGGATCATCACACAATTCACGACTCCTGGTTGCACTACTACCCCACCCTCACATTCCCAACCCCTCTGTGATGCACTGTCTTACCCTTCCTCGGCCCACACTGCTGATCCTCTCCTCCTCTCCCATTTCCCAACCTGAGTTCTTGAAACCTCTGGACAAAAGTCGCCTATCTGGCTCCCCCAGAGATCCCTATTCCTCCTCACTCCTTAAGAACCTCCCATCCACCACCTGTGCAGGCAGTGATGCACGGTCAATAAATAGCCATACTCTTTCTTCCAGCATCTTCCTGGAATCCTTTGAAACCTCGTAGGTCAAGCTCCTTCTTAAAAAACTCTCTCTCAACACCCTTCTTCATTCCAACCTTAGCCCTATCTCAAACACCTGCTACATTGCCAAACACCTAGACCACACAGCACACATGCAGCTTGGCCTCTTCACAGAATTAAACTATCTTCTTGACCCTGACCAATCTGCTTGCAGACCCTTTCAAGGAACTGAGTCCTCTCTTGTGTCCATCTGGGTTGATTTAAAAATACCAGCAGACTCAGAAGGCTGTTCACACTTATCCACCTTCACCTATGTGCTTCGATACTATCAACTGTCATGATACTATCATATTCAAAGACAGGCTCCACTCTCTAGGCATTAGAAACTCTGCTCTAAGATGGATCTCCTCCTTCCTATCCAACTGCTCTCAAATCATGCTCATCCCCATTCCCCTCCCCTGCTCGATCTGTTCCAAAAGGGGTCCCCTCTCCTCTTCAATCTCTACCATGGTCACCTCCCAGCACTCCTCGGTTTGCATAACCTTACCAGATATAACTAAGCAGATGACACCCAGATCATTCTCAAGATCCCCAAATCACCAGTCTCTCCCTACCGTGACCTTGCCTTCTGCCACTCTGAAATAGACCAATGGATAATGAATAACCACCTCATCCTCAATTGTGGCCAAACTGAAATCCTAATATGCAGTAAAACCTCTCTCTCCCTCCCCAACCACCCCCCAGCCACACTCCTTAGGAGCCCATGCATAGCATCTGCATCTGCTAAGGACCTGGGATGCACCCTTGACTCTGACTTGTCACTCTCTCCCCACATCAACATCATGTCCAGAACCTGTCACTTCCACCTAGGCATCCTCAGGCGAATCTTCCAATATCTCTCCTACCCACACAGTCTCTTCAATGCTTGCTAGCATCCTCTCCTGCTTAGACTATGCCAATTTCCCACTATCTGGGTGTGCCAGCTCAAGAAACCCCAACAAATCCAAAACTCTGCAGCTAGACTCCTCCATGCCCTTACACCCAGAGAATACATTGCTCCTGCCATAAGAGTACTACACTAGCTTCCTATCAGATGACAGGTGATCTTTAATGCCATGTGAATCACACACCGCACCCTCCATAATACTGGCCCAGGACAAGCTCATACACTACCAACCCACAAGTAACCTTAGATCTACTTCAGCATTCCTCGTCGTGATTCCCCCTTACAACTCCATCGGAATGGGAGAATCCGCCTTCTCCATCGAAGCTTCCACCATATGGAACTCCCTTCCACTACATACCTGCCACATTAAGGATAACCACTCCTTTAGAAAAGCCCTGACAACCTGGTTATTCCCTGCTGCTTCCTGAAGATCTTCTCCCCTTCTCTCCCTCATCATTGCATCATTTGCTTTTAAGAGCGTTTTACTTCCAGCATATATCCCTCACAGCAAGGTAAAGTTTATCTCTCAGAACGCTTAGATGATGAAGATTCACTCAGCAACACCAAAAGGTAAGGTGCCATGCAGAAGATCAAGGTAGGTAGCCAGGCACCACTAGGTGGACACCAGCCGCAGGTATGGCATTCCACCCGCATACATTTGCCCATACTCTACTCTAATACACAAATCACAACAGCCATCAGAATGCAGCTACAACCTACAATAAAATGTGGTCTAGCTGGACACATAGGGAGTCTCCCACACTAGAATGCAGCTTCGACCTATGACAATATGCAATCAAGATGATCACATAATGAATCTCTTGGACTAACTAACTCTCCCGACCTCCCCAGCACCCATCAATATTTCTGACTTCTTGGGTTGCTTAACTGATCATGGCCAGCCCACCAAATTCTCTATCTCGGCCTTATGCGCACCTGCATTCAACTCATTCTAACCACATCCATACTTCAACTTCTGTCCCCGACAGCGTTCACCCACAGGTGCATTGAGGCCATAGTAAAGGGATAAAGGTGCTATATAAATGACAAACTACTACTACTACGACTACTACTACATATACCTGCAACTCTTGCTTGACGCGTCCAGATATCACACCCTCAGTTTCCAAATAATGAATTGTCTTTTATTCACATATGTTTCAATTTATGTGTTTCCCTTTTTCCCTTACTCCTTCCTTCCTTGCCATCTTTGCTCTTCATTAAAATTATAAAAAAGCTGGTCAACAATGTGTATTTTATTTACATATGTTGTTGCTCCCTGCTTTTGATTATACTGTTACTACATAGTAATGTACACATGTATATTCAGTGAAAAAACGTTGTTAAAGGGAGACTATGCTTAAGATGCACTAATAAAAACCTATAAAATTCAGTGAAAAAACATTCTTAAAGGGAGATTATGGTTACGTTGCACTAATAAAACCCTTTGCAATTCAGGGATTAAACTTTGGTAATGGGATTTTATGGCTACAAGTAAAACAGAAACCCCAGAAATGTGTATGTAATGGTAAGCTAAGCAACCATAACTCATGCCACCACCATGCACTACTAAGACTGACACCGAGGACATCTAGGATGACATCACAAATGTCTTGCTTTCTCAATTTGTGGACAACATAAATTCAAACACATCCACATTTGTCTCTGAGCTATCAGAGAAAAAAAATATTTTGGAATGTGGAAACAGTTCCATCAACTTTCCAAATGTATCCTTCATGGACAACTGTAATGAAATTCCTGTAACATGGCCCAAACTGTTGCCTCCACAGTGAACTACAATGATATCCGGATGCTTCAAGCTAACAATATTCTCTCAAAATGAGAGGATTTTACCCACTTCGTTTCTCGATCTCCATACCATGAAACATGAAATTCATCTAATCCAAGATTTTCAGACAATCCACACTTCTCAGAATACAAATTTAGCCAATGGACCCAAGAATCGCCCACAATCCAGACACTCTACTTCCTCAAAGCCATAGCCATCTTCACTGCACACAACAAAGATAACTCTTGCTCCCACTGGGTAAGACTGCTTATCGTACACCACACCCACAAAACCTCCACGACTGTCTGCAGTTTGACCCTTTCTACTTGTGTTTGTAACACTCCCTCATTGGCTGCTTTCAAACAGTCACACATCCATCAACCAATCGCATCCAAAAATTCTACATTTAAGCCTTTCAGCTCAGCTCAACACTTCAGATGTACTCTTGAACTCTCAGAGTACATGTCTCCTGTTGCTAACAGCCACCTGCATCAATAACTACTGTAAAACGCCCCAGAATAAATATTTGCAGATTAAACAACATCTGCATCTAACAAGACATAGTACCGGTATGCTTATATGTTTTAAATTATTATTTATATTATTTTGCAAATGTATTTATACAGGGTTCCTGACACTGACCCTGTAATAAGCTTCTCAACAAGCATATTCTCTTTTTTAACCAAAGGTCATGTATCACAGCATTCAAAAACTGCTCACATCAAATGACAGTTACTCACAATTCTGTGCATTTAATAAAAAATATTTTAGGACCATTTTTATGAAAGTAAAAAAAAATACATGTGTGCATTTATAGCAGCACTAAGTGTAACTTTTTTCTAAAAGAAAGAAAATCAGATTGAAAAGATGTGTACAGCATTTTTAAATGGCACTTGGTCGGTGGAAGTTTAATATGTTGGCAGTACATTCATACTGCCCAACATGGCCCATTGCAGGCTATAGGTGCTTATCAAGTCTTGTTTTTTCTTTGCATTCTGTGACTTGTAATACCACTTCTCCCATTACACAACTCGGACTACAAGTCCCAAAATGCCAAATAAAAGCCAGGACTGGACTGGAAGAATCGAAAGTGTGACATTTATATGGAATGAAAAATGGAAATGCTATGCAAGAATAAATAATTTTGGGGGAAATTTTCATAATCGTTAAGAAATGCAGAAAGCAGCACTGTGTTTACCTTCTTTGTAAAAGAAATGAAAGGCAGATGCAAAAGATTTGTCCAACATTTTTAAGTGACACTTTTGTGCGGATGTTTAATATCTCGGCAGTACATGCATACTTGCTAACATGGCCTGTACGAATCTGTAGTTGCTTATCCAGTCCTAGTTTTTTCTCTGCATTGTGGGACTTGTAGTCCAAGTTTTCTAATGCAAAAAGTGTAACTACAAAAAAAACAAGACTTGATAAGCACCTAGATATTGGAATGGATCATGCTGGAAAGTATGCACGTACTGCCAACATATTAAACTTCCACACACCAAGTGCCACTTAAAAAATGTTCTACAAATCTTTTCCATTGGCTTTTCTTTTGTTTTACAAAAACGTTACACACAGTACTGCTATGAATGCACATATGCATTGTTTTACTTTCATGAAAATGCTCCTAAAAAGAAATGTATTTGAACAGTCAGTATTTTCAATTCTTCATTCCTAAAACTGTCACACTTTCCAACTTCATTCATTACATCCGTACACTACCACCATTCCCCACCGGCTCACACATATCTATATACCGGCAAAGTATCTATATACATCACTACACCTTACATATAAGGTATGATATGATATGATAGTTTATTTATATGGTGCCTATACCCAATGTGTTTCAAAGTGCTTGAACGGAAGGGAGGGAACAAGGGGAAATACAATGACATTCTTACAGGCCATGAATACTAAGGATGTGAAATGAACTATTGTACTCGGCCTGACGACATTTCAGATAGTGCAAGAGCTAATACATAGATAAGGAAGGGAGGGGGAGAGTGGGAAGGAAATGGAAACAGACAGGCAACTACTGTACTAGGCCTGACAACATTTCTGGAAGAGCCAGAGAAAAACAAAAGGTGAAGGAGAGGGGTGCAGAAAGGGAGGGGAGAAACAAAACAAGCGACTATCGTACTGAGCCTGATGACATTTCAGATAGTGCTGGGGGGGGCACATAAGGGGCAGGGAGAGGGGGAGGAGGCAGACGAGGTTGCTATTATAGTAGGTCCAGGGACAATTCTGATAGAGTAAGTGCATAGAAGAAAGTAAGGGGAGGAGGGGAGTAGATGGGAAAGGGGAGACATGGAGAGGAAGAGAGAGCAGAGAGTAAGCAGTCAAAAAGAGCGGAGAAGCATGAGGGGAGAACGTTAACAATTGCAGAAGTCAGTAGTAACACGTAATGTTGCAAGCCACGATACAAGATGAAGATGGGAACAGCATGATTCAGGGCCACTATGAGTGCAAGATGCAAAGGAAGTCCAGCATGAGAGTTGAAAAGAGTGACACACCGTGAATCAATGAACTCCATAAAAGTCAAATCCAGCATTCGCCAGCAGAAGGTACTCTTCTTTCCCAAACTCTACTATATGACACCAAATACTGCTGCAACAACAATCTGCCATTGCATTACCACTAGGCCACAATTTCCCTATCTTTAAAAACACTGCAAAACATTAGAAATACATTACCCCACAAACACAGCACTTATTCTGTTAAAATCAGCAGCACAACAATAATCTAGCTATGCACATTTTTCTCACACCCATTTTTGCCCTGTTCGTTCTAATGTGTCAAACAGCGCTACACATACTCCAATTGTTCTAACAACATAGTTAACACACTTTACTACACCATCCATAACACAACATCATTAACTCCTTTTCCCCAACAACTCCTCTTACCTTCAAAAAATAACAACCTTGCTTACTAAAAGTACTTCACCATTACCACATATACCCACTAACTTTCTTTTACAATTACAGGAAAGAAGAAGATTGTCGAAGACACCTACTGAAAAAAAGAACACTCTTCACATCCTTCAAAGTAAGTACATTAATATAGAATTTATATCTCTCTAATTGTAACAATATACGTTCACTATATATTAGTCTATAGTATTCTTTTCGAAACAACATTTATTTCACTCTTACTGATTATATTGCAACACTCACAATATTTCTATTCCCATCTAAGCACCACCATTATAACACCCACTGTTTTCCTGAAAACATCATACTGTCCCTACTTATTCAATCACACCACCACTCATTACCTTACTCAATAACTGAAGACCATCACAACTCTACAGACTCTTACTCTTACAACCTTCCCAACCACACCTATCATCCCATTACACAATCACACAGCACTCTATTCATCTCTACAATCACACCCACACACCCATGCATACACATTCCACAACATTCAAATGCAGACTTTCTTTTTACCCCCAACAGACAGAACAGAATGCCTACAAAAAAGCTATTCTGTAGAAAACAAAGAAAAAATAGATCAGATAATAATTAAAGCAAGACATATAGTCATCCACCTCTAAAACAATGTATAGAAAACATTAAAACAAAACAGCTAGTAACCTCACTCAACAAAACAAAACCAACCACCACTAAAGAAGCTAAGGCCCCTCTTGCCAAAACACACAGTAAAAAAAACATGTACAAACAAAAGCAGACCTACTAATGAACCTAACACTATATCTACCAATGTTAACGTAGCCACAATAAAGCATTCCAAATAATTAATTTTACAAAAAATATTCCACCGTAGAGTTCTTCACAAGCTTATAAAGACAAAGAAAAAGTCACAATCTACCTTTAAAAACTACAGAAGAAGACTAATCTTTGAAGCTCTAATCGACATGCATCGATTGCATTTCTACTTAAGAGAAAGTTCTTTATATTGATTTTAAAAAGAATGAAACTGCCAGCTAAAGGAATCAATAAATTAAAAAAAGTACTTCTAAACATGCACAATGTCATTATAGATAACTTTTCAAACTTCTGTGAAGGTGAATGGATTCACACTAGCAGCACAGAACCAGATTTCAATGAAGAGGATTATAAACAAAAACAAAAAACACAGTTGCCATAGACAGTAATGGCCGAGCGCATGACATGGTAGGAGAGACGATTATGGCAAAAGAAACCTTTGCAGAACAAACTTCCCCAACAAACTTTCAACCAAATGTTCCTTTCAACCAAACAAACCATGCAGTGTACAAATGAACATGCAGATCAATATGTAACCTACACCAACAATCCTTCAAATCTTTATAACAATTCCTCAATCACTATGTGAAACTACAAGACAAAAAGAGAATCAAAACCTACCAAACCATAGACTCCTTCCCAGTGCGCAACCACACTGGACTGCAAAGAAATTCATTAGCCTACATTTCAGGAACTGCTTGCAAAAGCACTTTCCATCACATCAAAATGTTAACAATACACCATTCTGCTTTGCAAAATCGTATGCACACACTGTACTGTGCAAAAAGTCCTGCTCTAGAATTCCGAAATTTAAATAATATTCTCCTACATGGAACAGCTAAAGAAATCCTTCGAGAAATAGAGCACATCCAAAGTGAATTTTGTGGAGCTGAAGTTGACTTACACAATACAGTAACTTCAGAAAACATAAGTGAAAGCCTCACAAACCCCAAACTCCTAACACGTTCATGCAAAAGAGAAATAGCTACGTTTCAAAATACATCTGTGGAAATAACAGACCAGGTATATGTCTGTTGTTGCCGAATGTTTTATAAAAAGAGCGCAAAAATAGTAGATATGGCCTACAAAATAGAAGAGATTGAGGAATCCCAATGGTTCCAATTAGCTTTATATCTAACAGAAAATAAATACAAAATAACTGACCCCTCAATAGTTTGCATGTACTGCAATAGAAAACTTGACAATAACCAAATGCCAACATGTGCTATTACTAACAACTTAGACAAGTTCCCACTTCCAAAAGCTCTCCAACAACTTTACTTGTTTGAGAGCATAATAATTCAAAAAGTACACCCATTTCAAGCTATAATACGCCTTCAACTGAAAACGGCCAACTTGCCACCATCTGAGTTACTAAAATACATTTGTGGCAAAGCAGTATATTTGCCATTCAATTTTAACGAAAATGTAGAAACTATAGGAGTAAAACAGCCAGTAGATCAATCATTGATTGTACTAGTTAATGGTATACCAATAAAAGACAAAAAATATTTGGCAACAATTAGTCAACTTAAACAAAGTTTGACAAGCCCAACAATATCTCAAAGGAAACAATCAATAAACTAAAGTTATAAACATAGAGGAAAACCTAAGGGAAACCACCCAAGATTCACCACCAACTGGCCAATTTGAAAGTAGAGATCCTGTTATTGCAGTCAACATTTTAGACCAGTATACTCCAAAGACACCAGAGAAGATGCAATAGAAACATATACAATGCATCAATCCAATGCATCCCAATTAGCATATGGGAGGAAAGTGTAGAAGCATGTTCTTTTCCTCTACTCTTTCCTACAGGAAAGGGAGACGGATATGATAAAAGATAAATACAAATTGCTGCATCAGCATTGTCTTGGGAAGATAGCTCAGGGGCAAAGTGCTCACCTTGGAAGCAAGGGTGCACCATAGGTTCGATCCCTGGGTCCGCGCTTAGAAATCTCTGCATATTAAGCGCGTTATAAATAACCTATCATATCATATCAATATCGCTCTTTACGAATGTATTCTGAAGACCCCAGAATCAGATAAAATGTAGAATACATTTTCCACCTCTTGTTTGAAAGTGAACTAGCAACTCTATGTTATGGAGTTGCACACACATAAAAACAGGCTCTAATTTTGTTAACACATCCACTACACAACTGTTTCAAAAGATAAAAGACAAAGATGAAGTTTTGCAGTCAAGTATCACAAATGTCATGGCAAACATGCGTGGTACAAAAGAATACTGGTTCCAACGTCATGCTGATGTACGTTGTATGCTAAAGAACCTAGGCCCACACACACAGTTTGTTACTTAAAGTTGTGCAGAATATGCATGCGATGACTTGCACAATTTCTTATGCAAACCAAAATTAAGAGGTAACAGATATAAAAACAGCAGGAGAACTCTGTTCTTTTGACCCTGTCAATGTATCAAGGTACTTTCAACATCACTTCATTGCCATGCTGCACTTCATCTGCAATAAAACTACTCCTCCACTCGTAAGAAGTGGAACGCATCTATTGGAGAAAAGAATATCAATCCAAAGGAGCACCACATATCCACATTCTTTTGTGGATAAAAGATGCTCCCAAATTCGGCCATGACAATGATGCCACTGTTTTACATTTTATTGAAAAATATGTTACCTGCAAAATCCCTTCAGAAACCACAAATAGTGACCTATGTACACAAATCTTAAGCTTCCAAAAACATAAGTGTGGCAAATACTGCCAACGTAGATATAAAAATCAAAGGTAAATACTATACCAAAGGTCGATTTGGCTTTCCTAGACCAGTTTGCAAAAAAGGACAAGTAAATATCTTGATGTCTTCTTTTGGACACATTGTAAAAGGGAAATCTCCAAAAAACACATACAACATTAAAAGGGCTGAAGCATCCAAGTACATCAATGATTACAATGCCATCATTGCCCACTTGTGGAATGCAAATATAGAGATACAATACATTGCAGGCAATTCCACTGCAGTTGCAAGATGTGTCACAGCCTATCTCACCAAAGCTAAGAAAACAGAGCTAAAAGGCCTATGGGATGACATATCATCTGACAAGATACTGTCACAAAAATTGTACAGCTTCAATATATAATGCAGGTTCTACGAAGCTGCAGGTCGCTTAACAGGTACAGCCTTATATGGCAAATCTAAACACATTGTCTGGATAATGTGAGACACCATAAGGTGTCTCACCCGCTAGTCCCTAGGGATCTGGCATCCAGGTGGCCAGGACATGGCCATCGCTTTTCGATCCAGTTCCTGGGTTTGGACCAGTGCGGGAGGATCACCTGGGTTAGGGGTCTTTGGGCAGTGGGAGTGGGACACCAGATGGCAACATGTGG